>NC_053148.1:22401065-23001065 GCF_016808335.1 Panicum virgatum | reverse complement strand
AGAGGGGGAGCCATCTCGAGGCTCGCTCTACGGCGTGACCGACTACTAGTTTTGGCATTGTTCACCGATTCAAAAAATTATGAGTTGGCTTGAAAGTCACTCGTTGGAGGAGACCTGAGTGCGTGCTTCTTCTTTTCTCACGGTCATAGGACAGTCGTTTATATTTCTTAGATAGCACTAGCAGTGCAAGTGTGCAAACTTGGGCTCCCTTCCTCAATTAACATATATGATAAGAATCTTTAATTGATCCATATCAATATCTAACTTTTTCGTTTCATGTTGTCGCAAAAGCTTTGTTCAAAGCTAGGTTATCCGTCCAAGTAACACTCAAATTCTCATCGCAATTATTCAAAATAAGTCAACGACAACATCGCTGAGAAATTGAGTGGAAAGCCCCAAATTAAGGCAAAAGGACCATGCTATATTTTCAGCTGTCCCTCTTTAAAAGGTGACATCTCAATTTTTCCGGATGATATTCGGACGATTTTTCCGCTTGATATTTGGACCGCACTACCTTGGAAAATGGTGGAAACCGGAAGGGAGTGGGATGCAAATTTGGTATTTGGTTCCCTGTCGCTGCCTCTCTCCGCGAGAAGATAATTTGCGTCGCGTCCACCCATGCCAGTCCGTGAGAGAGAGAAGCGAGCAGCGAGACGCGGCGCTGCTGACACCCGCGCCCATTTCCCACCCTCCCTCCTCCGCTGCCCCCGCTTCGCCTCCCACTTCCTGCCCCCCATCCTCCTCCCACCATCATCATTAACCAGCAGCAGGCTCGCTTGCTCTTCGTCTCTCTCGGAGCCTCGACCCTGCTAGCATCCGTGAGTGTGCAAATGATTTTGTTTTCTATTCGATCGGGATGATCTCGGTTCTTGTTCGAGGCTCCGTGCACTGCATTCCACTCACCTCGTGATAATATCTGCCTGATCTTCGTTTTCTTCTCTTTTGTTTCTTTCTAGTTTCTGCAGGAAGCGAGTGAGGAAGCGGTTGAGATTCGTCCGGGGGCGTGAGGGAAACGAAGCGAGGGAGACGTTGAGATTCGTGCCATGAGCGGATTCTCTGCCGCGGCCTCCGCTGCTGCGGCGGAGCGGTGCGCGCTCGCGATCCGCGCGCGGCCCGCGGCCTCCTCGTCGGCGACGAGGCAGCAGGCGTCCCTCCGCCGCAGCACCGGCCCGCGCCTACCCGCCACGCTCGCCGCATCCCGCCGCGGCCCTGTCGCGCCCCGCGCCGTCGCCACGCCCGCCGACCGCGCATCCCCTGACGTAAGGGCCTCTGTCTTCCGCTAATGCGCTCAACCTGTCTGACGATTCGCGTGCCTCACTCTCCGCCGCTCTTGTTGCAGCTTGTCGGAAAGTTCACGCTGGATTCCAACTCCCAGCTCCAGGTGCGACGGCAGGATTCAAGTTCATTCACCATTTGCTAGGACTACGAGGTTGTGCTTTGTGTAACATGATTAAAGCATTGTGTGGGAACAGGTTGCAGTCAACCCTGCGTCACAGGGATCAGTGACGGAGATCGACCTGGAGGTGACAAACACCACTGGCTCCCTGATTCTGCATTGGGGTGCCCTTTGCCGAGACAGGAGGTGAGATAGGCCCTGCTTCTCTTGCCACTTTTGATGAGACAATACTATCCCTTATGCTCTCATGTCACTTACAATGCATGTTTTTAGATTGAGATTGCTACAATTGACTTACATGGCTGCAGAGATTGGCTCCTCCCATCCAGGCGACCTGATGGAACGGCCGTGTACAAGAACAGGGCGCTTCGGACGCCTTTTCTAAAGGTCAGTCTTGTTACATTATGGATCTCTTTGTTACCACAGAACAGTCTGGTTAGCAGTAATGTCCATAACTGTGCAGTCAGGAGATAACTCTACTCTGAGAATTGAGATAGATGATCCTGTGGTGCAAGCTATTGAGTTCCTCATCTTTGATGAGACACAGAACAAATGGTAACCCAGCCGTTTTCATTACCATGTAGCACTGTTTATTTGTTTGAATGCAAAAGGTGTATCAACTATGCAAAACTCTACATTGCACAGGTTTAAAAATAATGGCCAGAATTTTCAAATTCAGCTCCAGTCAAGCCACCATCATGGTAGTGGCGCATCTGGTGCCTCGTCTTCTGCTACTTCTGCCTTGGTGCCAGAGGATCTTGTGCAGATCCAAGCTTACCTACGGTGGGAAAGAAAGGGAAAGCAGTCATACACACCAGAGCAAGAAAAGGCAAGCTTTTAGTATTTTTTTCCCTCTTCAGTCTGGAAAGAACTCAATGTACTATGTTGATTAAAAATAAGAGGTGGTGCATTTTTTCTCCAGGAGGAGTATGAAGCTGCACGAGCTGAGTTAATAGAAGAATTAAATAGAGGTGTTTCTTTGGAGAAGCTTCGAGCTAAATTGACAAAAGCACCTGAAGCGCCCGAGTCAGATGAAAGCTATTCTCCTGCATCTCAAATTACTTCTGATAAAATTCCAGAGGACCTTGTACAAGTCCAGGCTTATGTTAGGTGGGAGAAAGCAGGCAAGCCAAATTATCCTCCTGAGAAGCAACTGGTAATGCATTGATTCAATAGCGTAAAATAGCGTGTTGGCTTAACACTTTATGGAGGTTCTTATCTCACAATTTGCTAGGTCGAGTTTGAGGAAGCAAGGAAGGAACTGCAGGCTGAGGTGGACAAGGGAACTTCGATTGATCAGTTGAGGAAGAAGATTTTGAAAGGAAATATTGAGAGTAAAGTTTCCAAGCAGCTGAAGAACAAGAACTACTTCTCTGTAGAAAGGATTCAGCGCAAAAAGAGAGATATCATGCAGATTCTTAGTAAACATAAGCATACTGTCATAGAAGAGCAAGCAGAGGTTGCACCAAAACAGCTAACTGTTCTTGATCTCTTAACCAATTCATTACAGAAGAAGGATGGCTGTGAAGTTCTAAGCAAAAAACTGTTCAAGTTCGGTGATAAACAGATACTGGTTAGGATCATTATGATATTCTTTATATTTCCAGATCTTTCTTCCACCATGCTAATTAAGCTTCTCTCTTCTTAAGGCAATCTCCACCAAGGTTCTAAACAAATCAAAAGTTTACTTGGCAACAAATCATACGGAGCCACTTATCCTTCACTGGTCACTAGCGAAAAAGGCTGGAGAGTGGAAGGTAAAATTTCAAAATTGTTTCCAGTAGTTAAAGCCACAAACTCAGCAGCTTTTTTAAACACTGCTATCAGTACCAATGCGGTGTTATTTAACTGTGCAGGCACCTCCTTCAAACATATTGCCATCTGGTTCAAAATTGTTAGACATGGCATGCGAAACTGAATTTACTAAGTCTGAATTGGATGGTTTGCATTATCAGGTGGAAATAACATCTTCAACCTGTTATTTTATTCTTATTTTTATTAGCCCTCCTGCTATCTCAAGGCTCTTAATTTCCAGGTTGTTGAGATAGAGCTTGATGATGGAGGATATAAAGGGATGCCATTCGTTCTTCGGTCTGGTGAAATGTGGATAAAAAATAATGGCTCTGATTTTTACCTTGATCTCAGCACCCGTGATACCAGAAATATTAAGGCAAGTGTTTCTGTCCATTTTACCTTTCAAACTTTAAACTATTGTCTTTGTTTTGTCTATGCAACTAGTCGCTAAATTGTGAAGTAACCGATCTGTTCTTAATTGAAGGACACTGGTGATGCTGGTAAAGGTACTGCTAAGGCATTGCTGGAAAGAATAGCAGAGCTGGAGGAAGATGCCCAGCGATCTCTTATGCACAGGTCAGGCACTAAAATATCCATAATAATATGACTGAATTTTACATGGAAAATTCTCCTAAACTACTTCTACTCCTTGACAGATTCAACATTGCAGCAGATCTAGTTGACCAAGCCAGAGATGCTGGACTATTGGGTATTGTTGGACTTTTTGTTTGGATTAGATTCATGGCTACAAGACAACTGACATGGAATAAGAACTATAATGTGAAGCCACGGTATATACCTGTCTTTATTATTTACTTCAGTAATGTTTACTCTCTGCTTTAAAAGTTAAAGAATCAGAAGTTGTCCCTTTCTTTTGTGCGGGAACATAATTGAAAAGTTGGTGTTCTTGCCACTACAAGTCAACACGATTTTACCCCTCGTCAACGGTCAAAACAGTAGCAAAATCGCGTTGACTTGTGAATAGTAAGGGCAAATCACAAAGTTGGAAAAAACAAGGACAAAATCACAATTGCACTGCAAAGTAGTCGCGGAAACACAAATGCCCCAAAATAATTTGGCTGTTTGTCCTGATAAAAAACAATACAATTCAGTACTCAGAGAATATTATATTTCTATAAATGAAAAACATAACTCATGTCGCATTCTTTCATTCTTTGGCATCTCATATTGATTAATAACTACGCAGTGAGATAAGCAAAGCACAAGATAGGTTTACAGATGATCTTGAGAACATGTACAAAGCTTATCCTCAGTACAGAGAGATATTAAGAATGATAATGGCTGCTGTTGGTCGTGGAGGTGAAGGTGATGTTGGTCAACGTATTCGTGATGAGATATTAGTAATACAGGTAAAATTAATGGTCCTAGGTGAATATACACCTACTTTTATTCATTGCTTCACTGAATTATACGGTTGGTAGTTCTGATCCAAAAGATAGACATTGTGAATAATAATAAAATGCTTGCTGCTTTTATAGAGAAATAATGACTGCAAAGGTGGAATGATGGAAGAATGGCACCAGAAATTGCACAACAATACAAGCCCAGATGATGTAGTGATATGCCAGGTATTGGATATTTTGAATTCTTAATACTGTAAGTATTTAAGCATTGAGGTTTTTATGGTTATGTCTCTCCTTGGGCAGGCATTAATTGATTATATCAAGAGTGATTTTGATATAAGTGTTTACTGGGACACCTTGAACAAAAATGGCATAACCAAAGAGCGTCTCTTGAGCTATGATCGTGCGATTCATTCGGAACCAAATTTCAGAAGTGAACAGAAGGAGGGTTTACTCCGTGACCTGGGAAATTACATGAGAAGCCTGAAGGTATGTAAAACACTTAATATGGATATAAAAAAAGTCATGCAAAAAATCGGTGCATTATCTTTGAAATTGAATATGGTATCTTCTAAAGAAAACATAGAAAAACACATATTGCACTATCAGTTCCGGGAAAAAAAAAGATCTGCCATAAAGAGTATACAGTCAAATCATGTATTAGCGCTGGCTCTTTCTGCTAATGGTATGTTGTGTTCTATTCAATATATGCTTTCAGTAGTAATATTCTGGTGTTGACAACATCATTGTTGCCTGGTACAGTATGAACCTGTCCTTGAGTCTCCTCATTTTTTCCTTATTCATGTAACAGCTTTATATCCTTCCAATAAATAATGATCAACTGCGAAATCATTGGCATCTACAGTGAACTGTCCATTGTATTTTGATTTTGAACAACTTTTTTTTCCTCAGAACACACAGCAATAGCCAAGCGTAACGACCTTACATGACTAAAACAACAACCTTACATTGGCCAAAATAGCCAGGTAGGGGAGAGAAGAGAGAGAGGGTTACCCTGCAGCAGATGTGGCAATGGCTGATGACGTGGCCGTCCCGGTTATCAAAACATGCAAATCCACTGTTATGTGGCCAAAGCCTGTAATGAGCTGGTTTTGGAAACCCTGGGGATTGAGTAAACAATTTTATAGTTTAGAAGGTTATGTGGATTCGGCCATAGTTGAGGTTAGGAATTTGGAAATTTCCTATTTGCTTGATAATTTAGTCAAGAGATTAGATAAGTATTGATAGGAGTTTGTTTCAGCTGGTTGAGATTGGATTTGGTTTCTTAGGTGATTGGTTACCCTTGCTCTATAATTGGGGATTTGCTTCTTTAATAAAGCAAGCAGGACTAAACCCAATCCTTCTCCCTCTTCTGTTCCGACCTTCGCTGATGTGACCACTGATGAGGTCCAGGTCCATGTCCTCCCGTCAACCCCACACACCTACAGCCTAAGATCTAATTCACCCCAGGACGCCCAAGCTCGTGAAAACATCCAACTAATCATGCAAATCTCCTAATATAACAACATCATTTGCAGTCAAGCTGTACCTTTTCTTGGTGCCAAAAACAAGACATCCATTTCATCTCCTTATAAGGGACATTTTCTCATCGTTTCTGCGATTGAATATTCTTAACCTGATGTAATCTTTGAATGAATGCTATTCTGATTTGCTCATTCTGTTAGGCTGTGCATTCTGGTGCTGATCTTGAGTCTGCTATAGCAACTTGCATGGGATACAAATCGGAGGTATCATTCTCATTCCTTTTCATTCCACTAGAATGCTTTAGATACCTGCGCTCATATCTAATGAACTAACTTTTGGGTACAGGGTGAAGGTTTCATGGTTGGTGTTCAGATCAATCCGGTGAAGGGTTTGCCATCTGGATTTCCTGTAAAAATCCCTCACCTTCTTTTCTCAACGCATGTACTTTCTAAGTTTCTTATATTTGTGACATTTACATGTATAGGAATTGCTCGAATTTGTGCTTGACCATGTTGAGGACAAGTCAGCGGAACCACTTCTTGAGGTCAGTGATATAATCCAAGTTCCTGTTTGTAATAAAATAAAGAGCAGGTGCTGGGTTTGTTATGACAACTCAAATAATCAGATCTCCCATAGCTGCTTGAATTTTTTAAACCACAAATTTTTGCGGTTACTATGTGAATCACTTGTTGCTAACAAAATGCTACCTTGTAGGGGTTGTTGGAAGCTCGAGTTGAACTCCGCCCTTTACTTCTTGATTCACCTGAACGCATGAAAGATCTTATATTTTTGGACATTGCTCTTGATTCTACTTTTAGGACAGCAACTGAAAGGTCATACGAGGAGCTCCACAATGCAGCACCCGAGGTTGGTCACACAAATATTGTCTCAATGATGCAGTTTTTTCCTGTATTGCATGTTACTTTTTAGCTTATCCAAATTTGTAACCTCATGTTGCCGTTTTCTTAATCCAGAAAATCATGTATTTCATCAGTCTTGTCCTTGAAAATCTTGCCTTGTCAATCGACGACAATGAAGACATCCTGCATTGCTTAAAGGTACACTTTCATTTTTTAAATGGCATGGATATAGAAATGACACTTTCTATAGAATGTCATTTGTTCCATTGAAAACAATTCTTTGTTTGAATTTGTTTTTTGCTTAATAATGGGGATGCTGTCTATATGTTTTTCCGAAAGGGATGGAACCAAGCCTTGGAAATGGCTAAGCAAAAAGAGGATGATTGGGCTCTCTTTGCTAAAGCATTCCTTGACAGAATAAGACTTGCCCTTGCAAGCAAGGGAGAACAATACCATAATATGATGCAGCCCTCAGCTGAATATCTTGGCTCATTACTCAGCGTAGACCAATGGGCAGTGAGTATTTTATAGAATTCAAATATAATTTTATCAAAAAGTTATTATTAAAATATTATTTTGGCAGGTCAATATCTTCACAGAAGAAATTATACGTGGTGGATCAGCTGCTACTCTGTCTGCTCTTCTGAACCGATTTGATCCTGTTCTAAGGAATGTTGCCCACCTTGGAAGGTAAAATGTAAAATCTATGACTTAAGTTGAATTTCGTTTCCATTACACTCCCTGTTTCTAAAGTGATACTAGTGATCCTCTCCACAATTTTATGTGTACTGCTGAAATTAAATCTGATAATAGACCCTATTACTCTGCACCTGACATCTGTCTGCTGCTAACAGTTGGCAGGTTATAAGTCCAGTTGAAGTATCAGGTTTTGTAGCTGTGGTTGATGAGTTACTTGCTGTCCAGAACAAATCTTATGATAAACCAACCATCCTTGTGGCCAAGAGTGTCAAGGGAGAGGAAGAAATACCGGATGGAGTCGTTGGTGTGATTACACCTGATATGCCAGATGTTCTGTCCCATGTGTCAGTCCGAGCAAGGAATAGCAAGGTCTTTTCTCCACAATTATATTGCATCATTTCTAGGATTGCTTCCCTTGTACTAATGTGACATACCATCCTGTTCCTATTGAAGGTACTGTTTGCGACCTGTTTTGACCATGGTACCCTGTCTGAACTTGAAGGATATCATCAGAAACTGTTTTCCTTCAAACCTACTTCTTCTGATATCACCTATAGGTACCTGAAGCTATTTTTTGAACTTCATGACTGATGAAGCTAGGTTACAAAAGGGTGATAAATATTTTCTTCTATCAGACTAGTTCATTCATTTGGTAGCTTAGATCTGTTTTGATATTTTGGAAGACAATTTGGACCCCCCCCCCTCCTCAAATATGCAGGAGAGGTGCTCATCGTTTGTATTAAGAAAGGAAGTCTAAAAAGCAGCACTATTAGATATAATTAGAACTTTCTGGTTCTTGACCTCTATCTATTCTACCATTATTATCTAGACTCTTTGTATTAGATAATAATGGTACAATACAAAGAGGTCAAGAACTGGACAGTTCTAACTATATCTAATAAGCACAAATGCACTCCCACAAAAAACAACACATAAACATTGTGTTCACACACTGCAACACCCATGCTAGCCACGATCGGAGAAACAGAACCCAAACACGCTCGCGCGCGCACACTTGCAACACCTTCGCTAACCAGGTTCAGGTAACTGTGCGACTAAATAAAAGGAAAGATGACAACCAAGCACAGTTTTGGTATTGTTAGCAACGGCAAACAAGATTTGATTACAGGGTTAATGTAAACTTGTTCTGTAAAGTGTCTAAATTCCTGCCTATCTATCACCATGTGGTCATACTTTATACTTTATACACAACTTATCATTGAACTACACTTTTGGCACATCGTCATCTAGGCGATCATTTGGTTGGTCCCACATATCAACTTGCCAATATTTCACGGCCGACCTACAATAACCTGTCAGATGCTCGCAACTCATATGTTCCATTCAATAGGGAGATCTCGGAGAGTGAACTTCAGCAATCAAGTTCTCCAAATGCAGAAGCTGTCCATGCAGTACCATCAATTTCATTGGTCAATAAGAAGTTTCTTGGAAAATATGCAATATCAGCTGAAGAATTCTCTGAGGAAATGGTAAGTAATATAAATTTTTGCATTAGTAAATCTTCCATTCTTAAAGAAGACTTGATGAAACCAATTGTTATTATGCTGGTTTCCTTTTCTTTTGGTCTTGTGCTTCTAGTACTCACTTTTCTGTTTTCAGGTTGGGGCTAAGTCTCGGAATATAGCATACCTCAAAGGAAAAGTACCTTCATGGGTTGGTGTCCCAACATCAGTTGCGATACCATTTGGCACTTTTGAGAAGGTTTTGTCAGATGGGCTTAACAAGGTTGGTTGGTGGTTTATTTTGATGTATATACTTGAATAATAGAACTGCATGGTTGTTGGAGAAGTCAGATTCTTTTACATGTTTGAAATACACTACTGGAAGGTAACAACGTGCAATTTAATGTCGACCAATATCTAAACGGCCATTTTTGGCATTTGCATCACTATATTTTTTTTTCACGAGCCTGCTCTACGAGTAGCGTCTTCGGTAGTTGTAGCTCATATCTTCATAGTCTCATTCTACCATGAACTAATTTTGCTAAACCCTAAACCCTAAGTAATGCTCTGTCTAATATTATCTTTGATTATTGTAAAAGAACTTCCCTTGCTCGTTTGTGAAGGTGTCCTTCAGACAGGAGATGGAATTAACTGTTATCGAAGTAAATGATAACAAGAAGCCTCTTGTTGATTGGTTGACCAGTTTCAACTATCCTTTTTTTTTTCTTTTTGGTCTATGATCTTTGTACTATTGCCCACATAAAATTCTATTTCTCATTACAATGGTAGGTTTGGGGTACATATAGGCCAACCATGGGTATGGCTTAGAAACTAAGTTAAGCATAATTGGTGATAAAGTGCATATAGGCACCGCACGAACCATCCACAGACAAAGTACTCACAGGCACTACTAACACATTATTCTATCACCATCAGGACTTAATTCTAACATGTACTGTTTCTTCTTTTTTCTCTTTGCACAGTTCCTGTATAGACCCTTCTGTACAGTTTCCTAACAAATGAAAAAGATCAGTAGGGGACCCTCTCCTGTTCCATAAAAAAATGTTAAAATGGTCTTTCTAATATTTGATTGTTTTTTTTTATGGCAGGAAGTAGCGCAAAACATAGAGAAGCTTAAGAACAGACTTGCTCAAGATGATTTTAGTGCTCTAGGTGAAATAAGAAAAGCTGTTCTCAACCTTGCTGCTCCTACAGAATTGGTATGATACCTCATTATGCTTATATTTGTTGCAATTAAGTCTTAGTTATGACATTGATTTTTTTGTATTTCATGTATGTCTTATTTCATTTGTGTCTCAGGTTAAGGAGCTGAAGGAGAAGATGCTAGGTTCTGGAATGCCCTGGCCTGGCGATGAAGGCGATCAACATTGGGAACAAGCATGGATGGCTATTAAAAAGGTACCCTGATCTACACTTACTACTAATAACTGATCCATGCTTCATACTTTCTTGGTCATTTGCTTTTAAGTTTTAGAAACACCAGGGGCATTAATTTCTAAGTTAGCGTCTTTGCCTTTTCGTGGGGTCATTTGATCCCTCAGATTATAGATAGATCTGTTACATATATGTTTTAAACATGTATGGTAAAAAGTGAACGTAGGAAAATCCTTTTTCTTTGATGGTCATTGGGTATCTCAATTTTGTTTTTAGGTTTGGGCTTCAAAATGGAATGAAAGAGCATTTTTTAGCACACGCAAGGTGAAGCTCAATCATGACTACCTTTCGATGGCTGTTCTTGTGCAAGAAATTGTGAACGCAGATTATGCATTTGTCATTCATACTACGAACCCATCATCTGGGGATTCTTCTGAGATATACGCCGAAGTGGTTAAAGGGCTTGGAGAGACCCTAGTGGGCGCCTATCCTGGTCGTGCCATGAGCTTTATTTGCAAAAAAGATGACATGGACTCTCCCAAGGTAAAACCATCTCTCTCTAGTTCTTGGTATGCTGCTTATACTAGGTGAATACCATGCAATCTGCCTTCAGTTGGGATTTGAATGAACATGAACGATTCTGTATAGAAGTTGATGAATCTAATATATTGGGTGCTGTATTACCCTCGAAAATTCCAACTGAAACTCGAAGTGTGTTATAAGAAACATTTTTCTTTTGGTGAATAGTAACATCATCATCTTGCCCCCTTTTCCTTTTGTTTATCATGTATCAGAATTCCTCATTCTTTAATCACAAAATAGACTGGACATATTTATACAGAGGTGGAGTAAATTAATAAATAGGTGGCCTTTTTTTGGGGACAAATTTTCGTGTTGATTAGGTACCCCAACTAGGCCGGATTGCATAATTGCTACCAAGGGTGTAGTTAACTGGTTTTTTGCACAATTTGTAGCTACTTGGTTACCCAAGCAAGCCCATTGGTCTCTTCATAAGGCGATCAATCATCTTTCGTTCTGACTCCAACGGTGAGGATCTGGAAGGTTATGCTGGAGCAGGATTATATGATAGGTAGGGAATACTCTTTGAATATACATTAAGGTACTTAACGATTGGTTTGAAATTACAGATAAATTGTTTGTTTCTTCAGTGTACCGATGGATGAGGAGGATGAAGTTGTACTTGACTACACAACTGACCCTCTTATAGTAAACCATGGATTCCGGAATTCAATCCTCTCAAGTATTGCACGGGCTGGCCATGCCATTGAGGAGCTCTATGGGTCTCCTCAAGACGTCGAGGGAGTAGTGAAGGATGGAAAAATCTATGTAGTCCAGACAAGACCACAGATGTAATATGTATGTATAGCCAGCTCAAAAAGGCACTGTTGTACCCTTGTATGGTGGGATAGATGGGTTCTGTAGCATGCATAGTTGTATGTCTTGATGTACAACACATTTACACTCTCTTATACATGCATAGATATGCTGAAATAAGCATTGGTGGGATAAATGGGTTCTATAGCATGCATATTTGTTTATCTTGATGTACAACACGTACACTCTCTTATATATATGCATAGATATGCTGAAATAAGCATTGGTCGTGTACTGTATAGTTTGTGGAGCTCTTTATGACCGTTAAGTGTTTACTTCTCTGACTGGGAAGAGGAATGTGTTGACTTGAGCAATATAATCTTTTTTTTGGAAGTAGGAGCAATATAAATTTACATGTACACTTCTACAAATATCCGCACAAGATGCTGAAAAGTGCTGAAAGTGAGAAAGTTCCTGCAAATATCTAGTCTATGAAAAGAACAGCTCCTTGGAGATATCTGCAGCAAATATCTGAATAGAGCTGTCCAGTTGCCAGGAATACCAGACAGGCAGACACAGAAGGAATCACCACAGCACAAAAATGCTAGGGTTCTTCGGCACCTCTGCTGCTTCTGATCTCTGTCATTTGCAGCTTGGGAATGGATCAGTTCATCATGAACTGAATAGACAAAACAATTATAGACAGAGAAGTGTGATCAGGTGCTGCAGCACAGCGAGGGGAAGGACGAAGGACTACTACAAGGTTCTTGGGGTCACAGTTTATTCCACACCCCAGGAGATCAAGGGGGCTTACAGGAAACTTCAGAAGCAACACCATCCCGACATTGCTGGCTACAAGGTGCATCAGTTTCCCTTTGTTTCAATTTACCTTCTGCTTTCTTTTTCCCCCCGCTATCCAACCTATTCTTTTATTCATAATTAGGGTGTATAGAAGAAAATAATATCTGCTGTTGGTACGCTGTGAGCATGTGTTTTAGAGCTAACCTTGAAAATTTGGTATCTTAATGTTCAGGGTCATGACTACACACTGTTGCTGAACGAGGCATACAAGGTATTGATGAGGAACCTTTCCAGGCATGCTGATGGCAAGACTAGGGCCGGCTTCGGAAGTGGTTACACTGGGGATGGATATAGCTCCTGGAATGGCCCTGTGAGAAGCCAAGCTCTCTTTGTAGATGAGAACAAGTGCATAGGTATGTACTACCATCAACATCTCTGTTCGTAGAACGTGGTTACAGATTACAACTAACTCAGGTGCATCAAAAAAGGATGTAGGGAATGCGTGCATCATGCTGCGAGGACATTTGCCATGGACGACGATCTCGGCAGTGCGCATGTGGAAATCCAGTTTGGAGACCTGGAGCAACAGATTCAGGTTGTTTGGTTTTGTTTTCCGACCCAGCAAAGATAGATATCACGTAGTGCTTTTGCTAATTAACTGATCGATTAAATTTTGTGTGTAAGGGCAGCTGGCTGTGGAGTCCTGCCCCGTGAACTGCATCCACTGGGTTGACAGCCAGGAGCTGCCGATGCTCGAGTTCCTGTCCCGTCCGCAGCCGAAGGAAGGCCATGGAATCTTCGGTGGTGGGTGGGAACGGCCTAGGAACGTGTTCGCAGCAGCCAAGAACTTCGCCAAGAGACTCGAAAGGGTGGAGCAGGAACTTGAACGGGAGCAATCCTCCAGAAGCCACGGTTGTAAATCAAATCAGTGTTGGTCGCTTCAAAACATGAGCGTCAGAAACGTAAAACTGCCCTCTGTTTGAATATTGTTGCAGGGAATGCAGACTGCGAAGCTGAAACGGAGGCTCAGGCCGAGGCGAGGCGCCGCGCTGGGGAGGAACTCAGATGGAAGCCTCTGGTTGATGTTTGGAATGGGTTGAGGGGCTGGAGGAAAGGTGGAACAGATCAGTGAAGTGGCAGATCATTGTGGTTGGTCATTGATCCTTCGCATGGGCAAAACACAAAAGTCCAGCTGCAACCAGAAACCATGATAACATTTGCAACTGCAGGAAAAAGACTATTAGGAATGTACCATGGACGCTGAAAGAATAAATAGTGGTATATGAATACATGTTTCTTAGGATCATTGCTTGTACCGAAATGGAATAAATAGTGGTACTGGTATATACACGATGTTTCTTGGCATCATGGCTTGTACTCCCTCCGTTCCAAATTATAAGTCATTCTAAGAATTTTGGAGAGTAAAAGTTTTTTAAATTTGACTAAATATATATAACAAGATGATAACATTTATAATACCAATTAAGTACCATTACACTCTTTGTTAGATATATTTTCATAATATATCTATTTGATTTCATAAATTTTTGTATTTCTCTCTATAATTTTGGTCAAACTTTAAGATAGTTTGACTCTCCAAGATTCTTGAAATGACTTATAATTTGGAACGGAGGGAGTACTAAAATACCAATGGAATATCATAGCCTCACAGTGATACACATTAAATACTCCTGCAAGATAAACGTGCATGATGTTTATAGCACAAATGTTTGCAAATAAGAATGGAAAATTAACCTGTTAATTTTAGATGACTCCAGCAAAAAGACATGTAGTCTAGTGGTTACAAAAGTCTCGGTTGCACCTCAGGTTCTTGGTTTGACTCCCCATAGAAGCGAATTTTCTAGGATTTTACGACGGCATGCTTTTCAGTGGTAGGCGACGTTACCGTCTTCAGCGAAACACCTGGGGGTGATTTCGTCAATCTCGAGGATTGAATTTGCTGGCTCAACCTTCGCAGATGCTCATAGGGGTACGGTTTGCGTGCGTGCATGCGTTTATAGGAGTGAGTATCCGTGTGTGGTGAGTGTCTGAGTTGTACTGTGTAATCTCAAAGAAAATCTCAAACAAAAAAAAAGGCTGCTCAAAGGTGTATTAACTATAGCCACTACAATGAGAAAGAGACTGTTTGGCTGAGCTTCCGTTGTAAGTTCTATTGTCATGCAAAAGAGCCATATATACACTACAAACACTATTGTACAAACCCCTATCCACTCGCGTACGTCTTGTATGGTCATCGATGGCCAATCAGAAGAGTGGGAAATTAACCTGTTAATTTTAGGCGACTCCAGACAAGCGTATTGACTCCAGCCACCACTACAATGAGAAAGAGACTGTTCGGCTGAGCTTCTGTTGTAAGTTCTATTGTCATGGCAAAAGAACCATATATACACTACATACACTATTGTAGAAACACCTATCCAGTATGGTCACCGATGGCCCATCCGTGTTGGTCAGGAGACTGACATGAGAGGCTCATGTGGGCCTGGACGTAATAATACCAGCATACATACTCCCTCATCCAACCGGAACACAGTGTCAGTTTTATTTAGAAACACATAGTGTCATTTGGCAAACTTTCTGAAGACTATCCGCACTCATGATCCTCTATTTTCATTCTCTAAAAGAAATATTCCTACTTGGTCATCGAGATTCTCTTCTCTATACTCAGTTTTTTCGCACCCATCATCATCTATATCCTCTACTCGATGCCAACTACCAGCAGCCGGGCCGACTTGTCATAATTATTTAATCCTATCTCCTCCTACCCACGCACCCGACGGCCATCCCATCCCACTCTCTCTCCCTCCTTCCTCCCTTCTCGCTCCCTCCGCCGGCACCCTCCCTCCCTAGCTCGCGGCGAGCAGGGGTGCCACCCCCTCCTCCCACATCCTCCCTCCCCCTCCCTAGCCTCGAGCTCGGCCCTCCCCGGCGCACTCCTCCCTACATCCGTCACCGGCAAGCCATGGGGCCGCGACGCCCTCCCTCCCCCCCTCCCCCTCCCTAGCCTCGAGCTCGGCCCTCCCCGGCGCACTCCTCCCTAGATCCATCGCCGGCAAGCCATGGGGCCGCGACGCCCCCTCCCCTGCTCCATGCATGGGCTGGAGCTCCTAGTGGGGTGTTCCTGGCACAGGGGCGCGCGGTAGCGAGCTCGTGGCGCCCCCGATTCGGCCAAGGTAGAGCTCGGCCGGGCCCAAGGAGGTTTGGCGGAATCGAAGCGGTGCTTTGGGGAAAGGCTGGAGCGGCACACAGCGAGGCCGCACATCTTGATATGATTGTATGACTTGTTTTTCTCTTTGGGTCTGGTTTTTGACTTTGCAATAAATGTAATACAAGTATGCTTTGTCTTTGATACCCTACCCTGAGCTCCACATATAGCCATCATTAGTAGTAGGGTGAAGAAAAGGCAAGTCAAATGCCTTGGTGAGGACATATACACATTCAGCGATATGAGAGAATCAAATGAGGAGCTAAGCATGGTTTATTTTGAAAACTTATTGAAAAATCCCAAGTCACTTGACATGAGGATTAGAAGTGATTTGATTCAAGACCATTCCATGCCTCAACTGCCCAAGATAGTGTGATAGACACTTCAATGTTCACAAGTACAAGGTATGGTTTGAAATATTTCTTCTGTCCGCTTCATACTTTTGGAAGTCATGTTCTACCTTAGTCCTTTCTCCTTTACTTGAGGACGAGCAAAGGCTAAATGTGGGGGTGTTGTTGATGGCTCTTAAGTACCAATTTTAGACCGTCAAATCCTGCATAAATACGTAAAAGATGAGCAACAACATAGTGGTAGGGGCTTATTACTAACTATTTCCACAAGTATCGGTAATAATTTGTATGTTGGTGTAATAAGGGAGAAAACCCACCTAAAGAGCAAGGAAACACATTTCTCAATCCAAGGCAAAATGCATCGACTAATCAGGCGCATGCACACGGATTGGAGGGCCCCAAAACACATACAACCAACACAGTACAGCGTGGAGGCATGAATAATTGACCTAGGAATCTACCAAGCCACTTCGTGGACGAAATTGGGCCGGTTCGGGGCCAGAACCCAGTTGGCCGACCACTCCGGTTGGCCAACCACCCCGGTTGACCGACCTAGGATCGGCACAACTGACCTTGAGCTTCGACGTGGCATCTCCTTATTGGCCCACAATGACGGTTCCAAGTGACTACACCTATTTCTCCGGCCAAAAGCACCATAAACCCCCTTTATAAATATGAGGGGAGGGGCTTCAAATGAGAAACATCCATCAAGTGATCAACTCTCTCAAGAGATGCTTAGATCCTTGCTTGATTAGTGATCTAGAATAGGGAGAGGGTAGAGGTACTCAGGAGGGGCGCCGGTCTTCGGCGCTCTTCCCTAATTTCTACCTCTACGAGAGTGAGGGAGTAGTTTAGGAGAAGTGTTGGGGTGTCGGCATTCTTCTCAGAGCTTGTACCTCTACGAATGTTGCTACTTGTTCAGTAAGGATTCGTGGTTCCTATCTATCTCTAGTATTTTTCTTGGTATAGTAGATGCTAGTAGTGCTTGTAGTTGAGTGAGATTAGTTCTCTTACTTGCGGGTTCGTCGCTCCGTATTTATACGGAGTGCTGTAGTTCGCTACGGGTCGCATATGTAGTTAGACTGTAGTAGTAATTAGTAGTGTAGACATAGTTTGTAGGCTAAGGGTTATCCTTTGTTTACATTATATCCCACGGTATTTTAGAGGTAGGCTATAGGTGGTGACAACCCTATTGGTCCTCTGTAATCCTCCACATTCAGATATAGCATAGAGCTGTTGGCCGGAGTCGCCTGGCAGACCAGGTGTAAGTCGGTGCCCGAAGCGAGTATTATGCCCGAGAGATCGACCTTTAACTCATCTATAGTGCTATCTTTGGAATCCTCTCAGCCCTTGCCACTTATCTTGGTGTGTCCTTGGACTGACTAGAACAGAAGTTAGTGCACACATGTTCCTTGTGGATCCGATAACCCTTGAAATACTCTGAGGTGAAAGGTACAACGGTATCCATGCGCTTGTGGATTTATTCGTGATGCTAAAATATCCAACAATAAAGTGCCTCATATGAAAGATATTCAAAATCTTAGGCATTGTTTAAGGGGGAGCTCATTCTCAAGTTTGTGTCATCCTTGGGACTAACATTTTCTTCTAGTGAATTTGTAGTCTCATGGAAGAGAGTTAGAGAACTTTCAATTTGGAGTACGCTATCTAGTGCTCGCATGAAAGTGGTAACTTGTCCATAACTCTTATTTATTCATGTCACTAACTCCTGCATATCTATTCTCCATAATATAGTGTAAATTCCTTGAGCTGGACTTAATTGATCAAGTTAGTGCATATGAGCTTGCCTTCCACATATTCTTACATGTGCACTAATAATTGAGAAATTTAGCCTATATTGCGAGGTTTCATCTTTAATGATCCAAATTCCTTCCGCACTCAAAGGATCACTAAAGTGAAACTAGAAGCATGTGCAATTAACCGTGTTTGCTCTCTTTTGTGTTGTGATAAGTGAGAATTCCTTGAGAGCAAGAAAAATGGATTTAATGTAAAATATTGCACAATGCTTTGGCTAAATGGCAAAGGTATGGTATTTAAACTCATGTTTTTACCTTTGTGCATCTAGACCATTTTATCTTGCTAGTATGTGCATTTTCACGTCTTGAGTGACATAGAGTAAGTTCTTTCAAATTCCAATAGCATGATAGCAAGTGTGAATGTTTAGGATAGAATTTGGTTTTTGGTCTTTGTGACCCAATTGAGCTATTTGTGACTATTGTTTTACATGATTGCTTGTTGGCTAGTCACAAGTGATGAAATTAACTCAAGTCCATAAAATCCAAATCTATCTTTTCTACTCTCTTAAAAGTAGTAAGAAAAACTTGAAAACTTCGGAACAATCATCTACATCTATCTAGTTTCATCTGTTGACGCAAAAATCAACACACTGGAATCTGAAGGCACTGTTCGCCGAAGCTTCAGAATACAAACCAAGCGTGCCAGTCAGTTTGACCATTCAACTGACAAGGTGAAGATAATTCTTCTAATGGCAAAGGGGATCGGCCAATCAGGCCGATTTCATCCTGGCGCCAGTAGCGATAACAGCGTAGCAGAATAAAACATGATAAATGGATAATCAGCCATGATAAATGAATAACAACACAGTTCGCCATGAGGCCGATTTTCAACAAACTGATAAGTATAAGTAACTCATCGATTCTCTGAATTACATTTATTCAATTAATGATAATAAAGCTCAGGAGCTATTGGCTAGGAAACCGATAGAAAACGGAATGTCATTGGGCTTTTAATCCACTATGAACAAGACCATAAGCCAATAATGCTTCGACTAACATTACCACCAGTATTTCTAGATGAAATGACAGCGATGCGCCCGGAAATTGCAGTCTAGAAATACTACTAGCAAAAGATTAATCTAATCTCACCAGCCAATAGATCTATCCACAGTAGAACTCATTCCCAACAACACTTGAGAAGCAGCCAAGATTAAGATGCAACAGGCTATTGAACAATCTATCGTCTATTTTATCAGAATAAAGCTAATTAAATCAATCTGAACAACAAGACGACAGATTAAAGATAAATCAGCCGATACAATCTTACTGAAGGCTAGAATAATAGTGATTCTACCACATCTAGCAAGAGATAACACTCACAAGATAGGGCAAAATCGATAACTGACGAATACCGTAAATCCAGACAGAAGCAAATGTGCCGTTGGCCGAAGATCCAAAGGTACTCGATAACTGATGGATAAGAACCAGATTCAACGATAGCGATGCGCCCAGAAGTTGAGATCTGGGATACCCGGTAGGCGAATCTAGACGAAAGCACAGCGATACGCCCGGTGGTTAAAGCCTAGAACTCCTGGTAGACGAAGACCGCGGCGAACTGGAGATCGAAGCGATGCAGCCCAGCTTGCTGAAGAACTCATCGAAAATCTACATTACTCCTACTCCTAGGGCAGAAAGTTAAAGGTACTTGAGAAAGTAAATGTGTTTATATTGGTCGTGTGACAAACCTTTTACAATGGACGGAGGTACATATTTATAATCTAAACTAACTTGCCTGACAAGCAAAATCTAAACTAAAAGAAAATACTATGATAAATGGACTCTAACGTCCCTTACGTAGAGTCCTTGCTAATTAAGCTTCTTGCTGATCCTTCCATAAAAGATTGACTTTGATTGGCATCCCAACGGACCCGCCATCGGCTTCCAGGTTGCTTACTGTCATGTTCGCCAACCATGCATGTACACCACATATTCAGCCTTGCCACATCTCCAAAATAATATGCCTTTGATTAAACGTGTACAAAACTCAATTCGCATGTAGATCCCTCTCCTAGCCACGCACGCAAGCTTCTTCCTTAATTTTCTTTATTCCAATCAGCCTTGCCTCCACGTGACCAGCCATGTGCTATCCTTTAATACCAAGCGGAATCCATACGAGGCAATAACTCTCCACACATATGCATGCATATTCAGCCACATCAATTATCCATAAGCTCATACTTATTTAATTAATCTAGCTTGATAATTCCCTTATTTCATCGTGCACGCATGTCAGCTTCTTTGCCTGCAATTCCTACGAATGTAAGCCGATAGCCAATGAGCCCCATACTTCAGACTACATTAGATTTACGAAAATCTGGTATCAACATCATCAAGCTTTGATCTCAGTTCAAAATCCTTCTAAGAGAAACATCTTTGGACTTCAATTCCTAACTGCCTGGGGCAGCCGGTCTGATCGGTCTGCGCGACCGGTCTAACCGGTCTGTGCTAGTAGTTACTTTTTTACCCCTCACGGTGTTGGAAATATGCTCTAGAGACAGTCATATTTCCTTGTATTCATGATTAATAAAGAGTTCCTTGAATATCCATGGATAACAACTTATATTGATTAATGCTTATGTGAAGTATTTGTAAGACTCTTTACTTGTATGGATATTCTAAAATATTCCTAGTCGGAGTTTGTGTGAGGACACACATGAATATTAGACTAGCACATATGTTATTTGATTGACTACATTTCACAAGTCATGGACATGGGGATGTCAAACTAATAATGTGAACTCATGTGAGACATGAGACTGAACTGACCCAACACGAGATGATGACTTCTCATTACACAATATGTACGCTGTGTCCTAAGACTTGAGATCGTCGTATGTACTCAAGATGTGAAACGACTTACTTAGGAGCCATCAAACGCTACACCGTAACTGGATAGTTATAAAGTTGGCTTTCGGGTCTGTCAAGAAGTATGCTGTGAGTCATAGTCGGTCAAGATGAGATTTGCCCCTCTCTACTAGAGAGAGATATCTCTGGGCCCCTTGAGTGATTCGGATCAGGAAATGTATGGCCATGCTGGGGTTAAGAGTTAACCAAGGATTCTGAATCATAGGATCAAGAAAGAGTGGTCGGCTTCAAGCTAGACCAAATATTGTGAGGCAAAGAGAACATCATGTATAAGATTGTGACGGCTCGACTGATATGATTCGCGCGTGCATAGGAGTTGACACGTCTTGCTAGAGACCGCTATCAACTATTGGCGAGTAGGAGTACTTGGCCATGTCTATTCACGCGTGAGCCCATAGGGTCACACACTTAAGGGCCAGAAGCCTAATGTGGATGAGATCTAAATTAGACTGGGCTTTGATGCACTAATGGGCCTCAAGAGACCCATAGGGTTGGACCCTTGGTGGGGCCCATAGAAACCCACCTAGGGGGCCCGCCCAAGGTGGGGGCAAGGGCAGCACACCTAGGGCGCCCAAGGTGGGGCCCACTAAAGCCCATCTAGGGGCGCCCACCAGGACTATATAAGAAGGGGAGGAGGGGGAGAGGGGGCGCCCCATCTGGAGAAACCCTGGCCGCCCCCTTTCAGCAGTCGGCGCCCCCCTCTCCTTCCCGCTCCTCCTCTTCGTGCATCAGGCTCTAGTTGGTCTTGCAGATCTAGCAATCCGGAGTGCGACGCTTCTTCTCGTACATGTGGACTTCGTGGAGGTTATGCGCTTGCTGCACAAGGACGAGCCGTTCATGAGGTGGTTCACGCAACTGTACTGCCGGCTTCCATCTGCACTACACCGACGCGCTACAGCAGTTTCACAACCGCACGTCTAGTGATAATCCCGTGATCTATAACTACAGATAATTTTTGTTTTTGCTACCCCATATTCGTACAGTGGTATCAGAGCCAGTGCTGTCTCGTTATAGATTCGAATATGTGCATATGGAGATATGCGTAGTTGCAGATCGATAAATGACCTAGTTTCGTGAACTTGTTGTGAAGGTTGTGCAACGACATACTCCTACTGGTCGGTTTTCCGCCATCGGAGTTAAGCGATGCACATAAACCCGGTCACTGCGGTTGGAGATCAACGTGATTGGTCGAATCAAAACTTAGGGCATAAGCCAAATGCATGAGATGCATAGGGCAGTAGATTGGATCTACTGCGACTTCCGTCTTGTTACAAAAGCATGTGTTACAGTAAAACAGTCATAACTTTTGCATACGAACTCGGATTGAGGCGAATTTTATATCAATTTGTATCTACAGAAAAGTTAGACTTGGTTTTGAATAGCGTTGCTATTTTCACAAAATTTAGATTTGCCAAATTCGGCCTGCAAGAGAGGGTTTTGGCATTTTAAGTTCGGACATTTGTTGATGCGAGACGATCACACACCAAGCCCGAGAGCCCCGTACGCCAAGCTCGGACTGCACTTGATTCAAACCAAGGCGTGCCAGTCAATTTAACCTGTAAATTGATAAGAAAATAGCAAATAGTCAAATTTAAGAGTGTATCGACTGGATTTCCGAATCGCTCTCACGCCTAGTATCGGCAAGGCTTTGCCGATACATAAAACGACAGAAGATCGAGTATAAAGAGCGTGTAATAAAAGCGATCTACAAGGAATTAACAATGAGCTGTCGATACCGGTATGCAACTAGACGGCTAGATCTCGAGCCGACACATGCCAGGTAACAGTGTACAAACCCACAAATGTATGGATCTGGACAAAGCTAAGCTTGTAACTGATCTAATCCACTTTATAAAGTTTATTGTGATAAACAAGGAGCTTACAACCGATTAAACAGATCACTAAGCCGGGTAATTTGTGAATAGATCTAAACGAGAAAACAACGATGCGCCCGAAATCAAAGCTTAGATAAATTCGGTAAATTTTGAATAGATCTGAATGAAGCCACATCGATGCGCTCGGAAGGTAAACCTCAGATTTACTCGGTAAACAAAGACTTACCAGCAAACCAAGTCGCTCGAATATGAGGCGTCCTTGATCAGCTTGAAAGAACTCGTAGAAAAGAAAAAAGATGGCAATGTCGCCGACGAGAAAGTAAATTATGAGTAGTAAAGTTTGTTTGTTTGGATGTGTATCAATCTTTACAATAGCCGGGGGCTCATATTTATACCCCACGCTAACACAATCCTAGCCGTTTACGGCAAAACACGATTCTATTCTATAAAACAAAACTAATTCTTTTTTTTGACTGGAAACAAAACTAATTCTAAAACAAGATAACTCTTGCCAAACCGAAGTCAAAATATCTGGTCAATTTCTCTTCCTTCGGTCAACAAGATTTTCAACGGTGGTACATGATCACCCCTTCAAGTCTAACGATCGTACCACACAGAACCTTTTCTCCTTTGCAACACTCTTCCTTGACACGTGTTAAAATCTGGTGTCAACACATGCCCCCCAATTTCAGAGTAAAATATCTTTTTTACTTTGAAATTAATCTTTGTCATGATTATGCTGCCGAACGGTCTTCTCATTACTGCCATCTCGCTTCCCGTGCGGGTGGGCGAACGGAAATCTCTTCTTTCCCCTTCTCCTTTCATCTTCCCGTCCACACAACGGGAATCTGCCGATTCACCTTCCGTCTTTTTACCCATACGCTCCTCAATTAAATCCAGGGGTAAAAAACCATACCGACGCATCGCAACCGATTCATCTTCTTCTCCTTGGGCTATAAACAACCCCATCGGCACTGTAACTTCTCCTTCGGCCGTAGCCTCCTTTGCTTTCTTCCTTCTCCAGCGAAAAACCCCAGTCTTCCTTTCTTCCTTCGAGCAGATGGCTAGCAACAAGTGTGCCGGTGAGGGTTCCTCTGACACTCCTCCACCGCTCCGTCCCCATCTCGGGTAAGATGCTTCTCTTCTCCGCTAATGCTACCCTCCTGATCTGCATCTGACCAGTTCTTGATTTCTGCAAGGATGCCGACGCCGAGCTCCCCGACAACTTCCAGGCCCTGGACGAGGGCACCCAGGGGCTCATCTGCGACCTCCTCCGCCAACGTGATGAGGCCCGCCGCGAGCTCGATCGGGTGCAGATGGATCAGGTCATCATCCGCGGCCAGCTCTCCTTCGCCGACACCAGAGTCGCCAGTAAGTCTTTCTGACTACGCCTTCTTTTGCGATCATCCTTGATTTCTTGCTCTAAACCCTTCTTCTTTCAGACCTGGAGTCACAGGTCCAGACTCTCCTGGACGCTTCCCGAGTCGCCATAGACTCGGTGAATGCGAAGGGGAGCACCGTCGCCGCGCGCCTGCTGAATATTCCGGCCCGCGTCAAGGAGGTCGCCCGCCATGGAGCCCACGAGGTACCACCAGAGCCATCGACATGGTCTCCACCATGTCTGGAGCGGACTACCGGCAGTGGGAGCCGGTCTTCCCCGAGTGGGGCGTGGTGCGGGAGGACTTCCAGGAGCTCATCGACGACCTCTACTTCCCTGCTGACGCCATCATTGGTGACGTTAGCTTGGATTGGGTTGTCGGCAACCTCTTCGGAGCAGAGTCAGATTATGTTGTAATGTGTAACAGCCTATCTGGCTCTTTTTGTAAATATAATCAGTGGACGGGCCTCCTCCCCTTTCGCCTTTTGCTTCGATCTTGTTTCGATTCCGCTTTTAATTTTTTTACTACAATCTATGATCGTCATACTGAATGAACCAACAGATCTTCATGATCCGAAATCGAAAGATCATCCACAAAGAATTCCAATATCATAATGTAAAACCAAAACCAAAACTCAAATTCATGCGATTGGATTTGCATTTTTGATCTAAGGGCGATATATGTCACATCGGCCATGAAAGCACCTGAACTTGTTCGATTACGATCAAGCCCCTTCTTATTTTTTGCACTAAAGGCGACACTTTTTCTGCATCGACTATATTTGAAACCAACCGATCCTTAGTACAATCGGCTATGCATCTACCCACACACTTGGGTAGTATTTTTTCAGATATTTGCCATTAAGCGCACTGAAAAGCTCCTCTCCTTCCAATGTTTCCAGAATATATGCGTTTCCAGGAACACATCTGCTGATCTTGTATGGTCATTCCCACGTCGGAGACCATTTGCCAAACCTGGGATCCTTGGTTCCTATCGGCAAAACCAGCTTCCACACCAAGTCCCCTTGGTCAAAAGTTTTGGCCTTGACTTTCTTATCATACCATCGGCCCACCCTAGCTTTATTGGCTTCAATATTTATGAGAGCGTTCAGTCGATGTCCAGCCTAATCTTCCAACTCGTCTTTCATAAGCGTGGCATAATCCTCAGCTGTCAACTGATCTTGAAACGTAACCCGTCTAGAACCAAGCTAAGTCTCCCAAGGAAGCACAACTTCTTGTCCATATACTAGCTGATACTGGGACACTTTGGTAGCTCCATGGCAAGACATTCTGTAGGCCCATAAAACCTCATTAAGAGTTGTATGCCACCTCTTTGGTTGTTCTTCAATCTTTCTCTTAATCAACTTATTGATCCCTTTATTGGAAGCTTCTGTTTGACCACTGGCTTGGGCATAATATGGAGAAAAATTCAATAATTTAATTCCCATACTCGCAGCAAATTCTCCAAACTTCTTTGAAATGAAATAAATATACTGCCTTGATCGATTGTAATAGTCTGTGGAGTACCAAACCGATAAACAATATGTTCCTTTACGAACTCATTCATCTCTTTGGATGTCACGGTCTTCAGAGGAATTGCTTCGACCCATTTGGTGAAATAATCTGTTGCCACTAGTATGAACTTATGATTCTTGTCGGATGGTGGATATATCTGTCCAATTAAATTAATTCCCCATCCTCTAAATGGCCACGGCTTAATAATGGGATTCATAGCCGATGTCGGTGCTCTTTGCACATTACCAAATTTCTGACACTCTTGATAACCTTTATAATAAGTGAAGCAATCTTCTAACATGGTTGGCCAAAAGTACACATTTCTCCTGATTACCCACTTCGTCTTGTATGCCGATTGATGTGAACCACATACACCTTCATGTATTTCTCCCATCAAGACTTTAGCTTCTTCCTTGTCAAGGCATCTGTGCAAAACTCCATCAATCGTTCGGTAATATAACTCCCCCTCAAGCAACACATACTTAGTCGCTTGAAATCTGATTCTCCGGCTCACTTTCTTGGAGGGTTCTTCCAAATAATCTACAATCTCTTTCCTCCAATCATTAGCAGGCAACTTGAGAGCCATTACACCTTCTATCGGCCAATAACCAAAAGCAAGCTGTGCCAGCCGATTGGCATCACCATTATAAAGCTTGGGTACATGTTCTATGGTCACCTTTTTAAATTCTTTCAGCAATCGGCAACACTCCTCATGATAAACCCGTAGAATATTATCCTTGCACTCGTATATTCTGATCAATTGATTGACCACCAACATGGAATCCCCATATATCTCTACTGCATCAGCTCCGATTTCTTGTAACAGCCAAATTTCCTTAAGCAAAGCTTGGTACTCAGCCTGATTGTTAGTAGCAGTAGCTTCTATTGGAAAAGTAATTCAAATGTTGCCCCCGAGGTGACACCAAGACAATGCGAATACCAGATCCAACTCCACCGGATGAACCATCAAAGAACAATGTCCATGGAACTAGATCAACAACTCTTAGTTCTGGCCCACAATGTTGAACAACAAAATCGGCCATGACTTGTCCTTTAACTGCTTTAGCCGATTCATATCTCCAATCAAATTCTGATAAGGCCAGAATCCACTTTCCAATTCTCCCATTCAAAATCAGCAACGAAAGCATGTATTTAATAATGTCATCTTTGCTTACCACAACACACTCAGCCGATAATAGATAATGCCTAAGCTTGGTACAAGAAAAGTATAAGCAAAGACACAACCTTTCAATAGGAGAATACCTGGTTTCAGCATCCAAGAGTCTTCTACTGACGAAATATATCACACGTTCTTTTCCCTCAAACTCTGGAATAAGGGCCGATCCGATAGCACGTTCATCAGCCGATAAATATAATTTAAACGGCTTGTGATTTTGTGGCGGAAACAACACAGGAGGCGATGTTAGATACTATTTGATTTCATCCAATGCCTTTTGTTGTGCTTCTCCCCACACAAATTTCTGATCGGCCTTCAACTTCAGTAAAGAACTGAACAGCTATATTTTACCGGACAAATTAGCAATAAATCTCCAAATAAAATTAATTTTGCCAATCAATGACTGAAGTTCAACCTTTGTCTCTGGAGCCACTACCCGATTAATGGCTGTAGTAGTCTTCTGACTAATTTCAATTCCTCTTTCATGAACCATAAACCCAAGGAACTGACCGGCCGATACACCAAATGCACATTTATTAGGATTCATCTTCAACCCATGTCTTCTAGTACATTCCAAAGCTTTGCATAGGTCAGCCAAATGTTCTTGGTATCCCTTGGATTTCACCACCATATCATCAATGTAAATTTCTACAATCTTGCCGATAATCTCATGGAAGATATAATTCATGGCCCTTTGGTATGTTGCTCCAGCGTTCTTCAATCCAAAGGTCATGACAATCCACTCGAACAAACCAATATGTTCTGGACATCTGAATGCAGTTTTATGAACATCCTCCTCGGCCATGAATATCTGATTATATCCGGCGTTCCCATCCATGAAACTGATCACATTGTGTCCTGAGCAGCATCCACCATCATATCAGCAACTGGCATTGGGTAATCATCCATCGGCGTAGCTTCATTGAGATCCCTGAAGTCAATGCACACTCGTAGCTTCCCATTCTTCTTGTACACAGGGACCACATTAGATATCCATTCAGCATATCTGCATTGCCTGATGAACTTTGCTTCTATTAACTTTATAATTTCGGCCTTTATATCTGGTAAAATCTTAGGATTACACCGTCTTGAACCCTGCTGATGTGGCCGATATCCAGGTTTAATAGGTAACCGATGCTCAACAATAGATCGATCCAAACCCGGCATCTCATAATATTCCCAAGCAAAACAATCTTTATATTCTTTTAATAGCTTCACCAACTCTTGTTTATACTCAGGATCTAACTTAGCACTAATAAACATCGGCCTTGGTCTATCTCCATCCCCAATGTCTACTTCTTCCAATGCATCGGCCGATGTGAACCCATGCCCCAGTTTCCCTTCATCATCTAGGAACTCATCCATTAGGAACGTTTTGGGAAACCGACTGCTTGGATCGGTGGAAGTATAGTAACCATGTTAACAGGTGTAGCCGATGATTCTGATTGCTGATTATCATCGGCCCTTGGCTTGACACGCCAAATCTCTGACCCGACCCCTCTCCTAGGAGCCTCATTTCTTTCCTCTTCCAGCGCCTCTGTCTAACGCAGTCTCTGAACTCACCTCTTCTGCGATCTGGTCAAATACGCTGGAAACCACCGAGGCCGATCAATATTATCATGAACAGGCTCTCTTTCTGGATCCCTACGATGTGGGTACTCATCTGAAAGCTGAGCATCAGCAGTTTGCTCAACCCACTCATCGGCAAAAATCCTTCCTCCTGCAGGATCACGTAGCATGGTCCTGCCCCCCAGCCGATCATGCACTGAAACCCTGCCCCCCAGCCGATCATGTTCAGGGATGCGTCTGTCACCAGTCCTATCCCTGATAACCGACCCATGAGGCCTCTAGTCGAAACGTGGCTTCTTGTATGATCGGTCTTCACTGTAGAAATCGTTGCACTCTGGACAGTTGTCTACTGTCGGCAGAGTCAAACCTTTCTCCCAACAGTACACAAAGAAAGGACATCTCCAGTGCCCCTCATGTCATCGCGAAGATCCTTTTCGGTACTGTCTCCTCTCTTGGTCATGCTGGAACTTATTTAGCAACATCCGAGACGTGACCTTCTTCTTTGGTGCCGCAGATTCCTCTTTCTGTTGCAGCTCCTTACCCTTGGCTTCATCGGCCATTATCTGAGCTTTAGGATCAACAGCTCCAGACTCCTTGGCTGATTGCGACGTAAGCACCTTCATCTGCAGTACATTCCTCTTCCCTCCAACATCTACCATGTTAGTAGGAAACAAATGTCCATCAATCTTCATCGCCTTTTTGGGTGTCTCAAACTTGAGCCTACCCTGCTATATAGCCGATTGTATCTGCTGACGAAATACTTTGCACTCATTTGTGTCATGAGACATCGCATTATGCCACTTGCAGTACTTGATGTTCTTCAACTCCTGATCTGTCGGGATCTTATGATACAGCTTCAACTTAATCTGACCCTCTGACAACAACAAGTCAAAGATCTTATCAGCCTTGGTATATCAAACCCGTATTTCTCAGGTTCTTTGTTACCAAACGGACATGAAATTGGCTTCTTATTGTTCTGAACCCACTCAGCTGATCCCACCATCGGGTCACCATCTGAATCAGAGGCATCTAAGCAGTCAAAAAAATTAACTTACTTCTGAAAGTTGCTCCTCTTCTGCTCATATGGTTTGACCTCTCCCGTCATCCTGTGAGCCATCTAACTGATACTGTAGAACTCTTGGGAAGCATACTTCTCTTTGATGTGTGGCAGGAGTCCTTGGAAAGCAACTTCTGCAAGCTGCTGATCAGACATAACCAGACTAAAGCACTGGTTCTTAACACCCCTGAACCTCTGAATGAAGGCAGCGACCAATTCATCATTCCTCTGCCTCAAGTTGGTCAAATCGGTCAGCTTCATCTCTTCTATGCCAGAGTAGAAGAACTGGTGGAACTGCTTCTCTAGATCGGCCCAGAATATTATGGAGTTGGCTGGCAACGTCGTGAACCATGTAAAGGCCGATCCAGAGAGAGACATGGAGAACAAATGCACCTTCAATGCATCATTTTGAGCCGCTTCTCCACACTGCATGATGAATCTGTTGATGTGTTCCACTTTGGAGACCTCCCCCTGTCCAGAAAACTTAGTGAAATCTGGAATCTTGTACTTGTGGGGCAACGACAGTTGATCATACGTAGCTGGATATGGAGTTCTGTACATCAGATTCTGCTGCTTTGGCTTCAAACCAAACTGATCTCTCATCACCTCAGCAATCTTGGACGCCCAATCGATTTGCTGATCGTCAGTTGATGCTGGCTGTAGTGCTGGTGAAGCTATCGACAAAGCTACCGTTGCTGGCTGTGCACTGGGTGTGGCCATCAGCCGAGCAGCCGATGCAGTCCGCGCGACTTGCTGAGTGACTTGATTAGACGGTGACTAGTAGAGCACCATCTCACTACTGTGACTATTTTGTGCTGATCTCTAACTAGGTTGTTGCTGTGCCACAGGAGGTACGTTAGGCACATTCACGTGACGCACAAAACCAGTCACAGGATCATGGAATACCCAGGCAACTCCATTGGCATGAGGAAGTCTATTTGCTAGGACATCTGTAGGAGACTTGGGCTGTATCATCATCTCCAGATTCAGCTGCTGAGGTGTCCGCCACGGAGCCGACATGTTGTTTGGACTCGCTGGCGATGGTGCTGATGCAGGTATAAACAATGGCTGTGGAGCCGGTGCGGCGTCTTGAGATTGGGTCGGCTGTGAAGCCGACGCATTAACTTGCTGATTCATCGGCTGTGAAGCCGATGAGCTTGGTTGTCCTGCTGAAGATGGCACCATATATTCTGGACGCATACCAAATCCAGTAGTAGGATTCCAGCCAACTGGGAACCCTGTTATGTAGTTTTCCTGTGCATGCATAGCCATCGGTGTGGAACTGGTGTACACAGGAGGAAACTTAGTTGGTGTTGCAGTACTAATCGGCTGTGTATCTCTGAGATTCCCATCTGCCTGAGCCTGAGGGTCAATTGATGATGTCTCAGTAGCTGACCCCGTAGGGGAGAAAACCATCTGACTGGCCTGTTGATTGGCTGGTCCCACGAAGCCAAGCATCCCTCTATCTTGCAGCGTCTTGAGCACAGCATTGTGAACATAATTGGCCATGATTGGAGCATGACTCAAAAAAGCTTGCCCGATCGCTTGATTCATCATTTGCACCATCCTGTCCTCCTTCTGTGACTCATCATAGGGTGGAAGAGTAGGAAAAATCATACTTTTTTAATACCTCTCCACTCCTATTGGTACTGAAGGATAAAAGGCACCGCTGCTCATCAGCTTCAATGGGTGCCTTGAGTTCTGCTTTTTGCTCTTCCTTCAGCTGGTCCTTGTCGATTGGGATCTGATTCTGTGGGGAAGCCTTATCCTTCCCTTCAGTTGTTATCTTGATGCTTCTGGTCCCACCGGGCGTGCCAAAAGATGTGTTGACGCGAAACGATTAAGCACCAATCCCGAGAGCCTCGTACGCCAAGCTCGGACTGCACTTGATTCAAACCAAGGCGTGCCAGTCAATTTGACCTGTAAATTAACAAAGAAACATCAAACAGTCAAATTCAAGAGTGTATCGGCTGGATTTCCGAATCACTCTCACGCCTCATATCGGCAAGGCTTTGACGATACAGAAAACAACAGCAGATCGAGTATAAAGAGCGTGTAATAAAAGCGATCTACAAGGAATCAACAATGAGCTACCGATACCGGTATGCAACTAGACGGCTAGATCTCGAGCCGACACGTGCCAGATAACAGTGTACAAACCCACGAATGTATGGATCTGGACAAAGCTAAGCTTCTAACCGATCTAATCAGCTTTACAAAGTTTATCATAATAAACAAGGAGCTTACAGTCGATTAAACTGATCACTAAGCCGGGTAATTTGTGAATAGATCTAAACGAGAAAACTGCGATGCGCCCGAAATCAAAGCTTTGATAAATTCGGTAAATTTTGAATAGATCTGAACGAAGCCACAATGATGCGCCCGGAAGCTAAAGCTCAGATTTACTCGGTAAACGAAGACTTACCAGCAAACCAAGTCGCTCGAATGTGAGGCGTCCTTGATCAGCTTGAAAAAAACTCGCGGAAAAGAAAAATGATGGCGAATTCGCCTACGAGAAAGTAAATTGCAAGTAGTAAAGTTTGTTTGTTTGGATGTGTATCAATCTTTACAATAGCTGGGGGGCTCATATTGATACCCCACGCTAAGACAATCCTAGCCGATTACAGCAAAGCACGATTCTATTCTATAAAACAAAACTAATTCTAAAAAAAATAACTCTTGCCAAACCGAAGCCAAAATATCTGGTCAATTTCTCTTCCTTCGGTCAACAAGATTTTCAACGGTGATACACGATCACCCCTTTAAGTCCACCGATCATACCACACAGAACCTTTTCTCCTTTGCAACACTCTTTCTTGTCACGTGTTAAAATCTGGTGTCAACAACGTCGGAATCGCATAACTTTGTTTTGCAGGTTTTTCGATCGGTATGGCCCCTATGTGTATGTGATGCATGTGTGTAATTGTTTCATGACCTGCGTATCATGATTATGACAATTCGGCAGGAGCCATATGAATTGTTGCTTTTGATGTAATGGCATGCGTGCTAACCTGTGATGATCCAAGTCGTGAATGTAATTTTATTTACTAGCTATTAGGTGTAATAGCAAGTTCTAGTTCTTGGAGTTTTCATCACATGAAGGTGCACTGTTGGTATTTCTTAGCGTCGTCACTAGGAGTGGTTAGTTCCTAGCAACGGCGCCTCAAAGATGCCATGTGGTATGTCTTAACGTTTATAGAAGGAACCGCAAGTGCACGGATATACCGTTGTAGCATTTCACCTGAAAGTATTCAGGGTATCGTTATTTATATTTTCCCAAGGGATGGCTAGGTTGTGTAAAGTGTATTTACTTAGTTGCATAACCATGACACATATGAGCAAGATGAAGACCACTGACTATACAAGGGTAAGTGATAAATGAAAGATAATCAGGGGTAATGTGACACACACAGAACAACCAACTCTCATGAATAAAGAATAAATAAGCAATCCTAAGGTTAGTGGGAGCTTAGGCAAAGACTCCTAGTATACTACTCATGTTAGCGGATAAGTTACGTTTGCCACATTCCTTAGAACTACAGGTGCCGGGAAATTAGAGACATTGGGGATAATGACCCGCACTGGAGAACATCCAGCCCCGTTTCATCTTTGCATGAACTCCTACACCGTATTCGAATGTCGGGGAGTACGCTAACCGAGAAGCAGCTTCCCGGCGGACCGACAGGGCTGTCACCACCTGCGGTCTACCCCAATCACACCGTGGAGCACCGTCATATCCGAAGGATCCCGTATACTCGGGCACCATGACCGCATATGAGGTCACTACCCTAGCACCCCCAGGTCCCCCACCCTTCGGATGGACAGGTAAGATGCTAAGGCAAGTCTGAAAGCACAACGAACCGATATACTTACCCAGATCATCTGGTCTAAGCATGCAACTACTATAACTTGGATAAACACTGATCAAGGCTAAGCATGCTACGAACATTGCAAGATAACCAAGAACGAACTATGAATGAATAGCATAAAGAAAGTCGGAATACAAAGCCATACCGGAGGCCGAGGATTACTTGCCGACCCCGAGGACGACTGGATTCGCTAAGAAGATGAAGTACTAGCCTAGCTCCACTACCCTAAGGAGTACAAGTCACTAGAGAGTGTAGAGAGAGAGGCTTCCAAGTGGTGTGTGTTGAGTGTGAGGAGGGAGGCCCCTTTCGTAGCCCCTTGAGGTTGGTTCCTGCCAATTTTATACATGGAAACATTCATAACCGCCTTCAGGAGGATCAGATCAGACTTCCCGCCAAAATGCACCTGGACGGGAGCCAGGGCTGGTTCGGCCGAACCATGGGTTCGGCCGGCCCCACCTTAGCGCCCCTGGCCACCGTCTTTCTTCGTGTTTCTGCCCTATGGGTCCTGATGTTGGTATGTCGGTGCCGGGGTCTAGTTGGTCGGTTTGGTCTATCAGGTGGGCCTCTTTTGTATGAGTGACGCATGACGCGATCTTCTACGACTTCGTCTGCGTATTCTTCGTGTTTTCTTCTTATTCTGGACATGTTCTCCTGAAATCATAAATTCTCGAAAACAACTGTGGAGCTAGGTTAGTGATACAAATATGCGATTAAGAGGTATAGTTTTCTTTCTTAAATGAGTAGAGTTGACGGTCATATTTCGCACTTAACGACCATCAACAACACCCCCAAGCTAGCCTTTTGCTCATTCTTGAGCAAAACAAGGCGCTCGTTGTTGATCTGGAGTTGCTACAATGTTGAATTTCCAACTTATACTTAGGCACAACCAAATGCTTCTTACCTTAATTTTGAATAAGTTGGCCTTTTGTTCTTACCTCTTACCTTATTCCTGTGGAGCTTTTAGCTTTACCTCATCTTTGGCGGTTGAGAGTCAGAACGGTATCGTAGAGTGCTCATATTTCTCTCTTCAGCTCAACCGTCAATCCGGAGGTTTTGTAAGGTTTTTCAAAAGAAATTTATAAAGTTCCTCGGATGATCTCTCAGATCGCTCAATGTGTATGATTCCTTACCAAGACTTTTTATTCTGCCTTTCTTCCTCAACCTATTTCTAATGGCTATTTTTGTGGAGCTGTAGGTATGGAGGATTTGAAGGCATACCTGCTTGTCATATTTTGCTAAGTCGAAGACCGGATCCAAAGGAGAAACAAGTCATAAACCTTGATCAAGATGTGCAAGTTTGTGGATATTTTTGGTGGATGGTGTATGAACTCCTTTGTATGCACCATCTCTCTCTTTTTCTTTCTTTTTGGATAAGGGGCTATCTTTTCTTCTTCTTTTTTTGACATGCCGAAGCATGTGGCATACCTTCTTTGGGTATGCATCTTTTATTTTCTTTTTGCATAGCCCCATATCTTTGATGTATTTTTGAGAGAGAGGTGTCATACATGGACATGGAGTTTTATTTTGTGGATGGATGGAATTTTGCTTACTTCTTAGTGTAGAAGCATAGCATGTGGTGGAAATGTGTACGTGATCTTGATCATGAGAGTATGAAATGAATCTCACTAAGGGTCACACCAATTTGATAAAACTCAATGAGACAACAAGCTGCATATGTGGAAGGTTTTGCAATGAAAATCAACATATGGCTTTGGATAGGAATTTCATATCATCGAGGAACTTTTATTATTTATTTTGTGTTTTCAAAATTAAATACTCCGGATGTCAAGTATCACATAAGAGAAGATCATAGCAACTCTATTTAACCATATCATATCTCACAACAACTTAGATTTGGATCATGCTTTTCGCTACCCACAAGTTTCAAGTTTAAGGTTTGAACATTTTTAAGCCACCAAACCCAAAACTAGGTAGAACATAAAGTTGTAACTAAGCATATGAAGGAAATTAACAGAGCAACTATTCATCATCTCAACAAGGAAAAACTTACACCATGCTTACTACACATATTAAAGGAAAATATTTTTGGTGTTTTCTAAGTTTTGCAAATTTTTATTTGTTTTTAGTTATGCAAATTTTTATGGATTTTCTGATTTTGCAAATTTTTATGGGTTTCATGCAAGGTTATGAAAGCAGTAAAGAGAAATGATACAAGTTACCTCTCGTGGGGGTCCTCCCCCAAGCTAGCTTCAGGCTCACTACGGCTGGTCGGGGTTGAAACCCGTCCAGCGGCAGTATGCCCTCCACTCCTCCTGTCGCTGCAACTGCGACTGCTCCATGTCATGGACTCTTTTGCCAGTATGACGCTGCCATGCTTGGGTACTGTCGATGTGTTGGTTAAGCGTCTCTTGTATGTTGTCACCCTGCACCCGCAGCTCACCTAGCTGCTGGGTGATGGCACCGAAACCTCGGGACGAAGACGTTCGTCTGATGAGGTTCGGGGCTCCACCGGAGCTGGAACTGGTGGACCGGCGGCCTGGTGCCTGCCGTGTCCACTCCTCAGTGCTGGCACTGTGCCATGACGAACCATCGACCTCATGCTAATATGAGTGATGTGGCTGCTGAGGCGGTGGTGTTGGCTCTGCTTCCCTTCTAGTCCTGCTTCTTGTCATCCTGCCAGACAAACCAGAAGATCTATGCCTATGACCCCCTTCTCGTGGAACGAGAGGGATGGTTAGCGAATGGCAATTATACAAATGGAACTCCGCATTGGGCAGCGGAATCTCATTTGTATAGCCCATGTAAAATAAAATCAAAGAGTCATTCGAGCCTTTCTTAAGTGTGTGACCTTGGATCAAATAGTCCTCGTCGATATACGCACGGTCGCCCTCAATGAAAGGAATAAAATTCCCCTCTAAGGCACCGATACGTGTAGCGATACGAGTAATCAAAGAAGTTGACTCAATAGGACCCGTCATCTTGAAATTCGAAAGCCATTGCTTAACCAAAGCTTGCGCGGGGGAGATTTTGATCTTGTTGACCATGGCATAAAGAATGAGCAACTCATCGTTGCGCACGGGTCGGAAATCATCTCTTGGAAAGAGAGTGATGGTCAACCACTTGTGCATCAACTGAAGAGTTGGATTATGAATATCGCTGCACCGAGGTGCAAACTTGCCATGAACAACTTGACCCGAAATCCGGCCCCAAAACTCATGATGATTAAAACCTCGGCAAGCTTGGTCGAGAGAAATTGGCCAGTGTTTGTTGAAATCGAGGTGGCCGGCAAAAGTTTTCCAAGAAAGCAAATATTCTTTCCCGAAAAGTCGAAAATAAACCCCATTTTCCACCTCCTGAAGAGTGCAAAGAAATTGGATGGTGAGGAGTCGAGAACCATAATCCTCAACGAGAACGAAGTTATCCCATCCAATTTCATGCCAAACGTTAGAGAAGTCTTCATACATACCTGTTTTGATGAGGAGGTCCGGATCGAATGCTCGGGTGTGGACGAAGCTTCTGTTCTTGAGGATGGCATAGCCTTGTCATTTACGATCATCTCGCAAGTCGAGGTACGGTGCATCTTCCGCATCAATCTCTATGACCTCGGCATGCGGTTCGGCTTGCATCTCTTCGTATTGTTCTTCCTCTTCGTAGTCCATAGTGCTTTGTGTAGGCATAGGTTCGGGTGTGTACGAGCTTGAGCCACCCCGTGAACGGGATGAACTTCCACCCGTCATCTTCTTGAATGCGCCGGAAACCTTCCGCCCTATGCCTTTCAAGATGGAACAAAAATGAATGCAACTCGAAACGGGTTACGTTAGTGAACCGAATTGAATGTTCTTACCCGTGAGTTGCTCCTCCTTTCTTGCCGCAAAGAAATAAGAAGGAGAGATTTCTTGAAATCAAATCTTGAGCAAAAATCCAATGAAAACCCGAGAGGAAAGTTTGAGAGGGAGTGAGTGAATGAGAGTTGAGTGTGAGAGCTCAAAACTCACCCCTCGGCCTCTATTTAAAGAGAGATTGGCCGGGCACCGTTGGGAGAAGCCAGGCACAACGGCTAGTGACCGCTGGAAAAGGCTGGGCCCACTAGCCATTGGCAGGGGGCTGGCCGACCCTAGGGTTCGGCCGAACCCTAGGTGGGCCACCCTACTGACAGTCAGGGCCCACTGCCCTTCTAATGGTAAAAAACTTTTAAAACTTTGGTGCCGGCCAAACTTTGCTTCGAAAAGATGTTCAAATTTATTTTTCAAGGGATTTTCATGCTCGGAAATATTTTTGAATTTTTGTGAAAAATAGAAAAGTGCTAGAAAAGTTTCTAGCATGCAATGATGTTTTGAAAATTCAAAAATGCAGTGGGAAAAATCAAAAAAGTCGAGAAAAGCAAAATGATGGAGGGTGAATATGAGATACGTACCGATTTAACTTCGGCAAGGGCTCGTCGTTTAGAGTCTGACGAGCAGGACCTTTCTCCTGCTGTGATTACCACTGCTCAGCTCATCCTGGAGAATTGGACGAGGGCGACCTTACGACCTTACACCACACCTTCTTTGCATGTCTTTTCTTTGATCGTGTGGTCGTAGGTCCTGGTAGTGGGGATTCTGGTGCATCCCAAATTGCCTGCCCTTCGTCATCCTATCGGTTCAGTATGTGCTGCTCTTCCCTCTGTTTGAATTTGAAGAACATGTCCTCCTTCCCAATGCGGAAGCGGATTTCTCCTCTTCCCACATCAATCCTTGCTCTGGCGGCCCTTAGGAATGGTCGCCCAAGGATGAGCTCGATTCCTAGGTCACCTTCTATGTCCATTACTACAAAGTCTGCAAGGACGGATGAGTCTCACACGCAAACCAAAACATTCTTGGCTATCCCTTCGGGATACCGGATTGTAGATTCTGCGAGCTGCACACACATGTATGTTGGGGAGAGAACAGGGTATAAGAGTTTCTCATAAATTACCATGGGCATAATGTTGACACTGGCCCCCAGGTCACAGAGTGCATGCTCATAGTGTTGATCAAAGATTGAGTAGCTGATCATGGGGACCCCTGGATCTTCTTGAACTGCTGCTACCAGGACATCCCAAGTATCATTCTTTGGGGGGTTGTACCTGCCTGCATGGTTAGCTCGGAGAGTCTGCCGGGGAAGGTTGCCCCACCCGGTAGACACCATATTTGCAGTTTCAATGGGAGATTCGGGTTGCCCTGGGATCTTCCCGTTCTTAGATACAGGAGCAGCAGCAGCTAATTGAGCCAGTTGAGTTTCTATCATTTTGTTGAAACTTAGTTGATTTTTATGAGCAGAAGAAAGAGTTTCAACTTTAGCATGTATGCTCTCCAAAATTTTATCATTGGCAGCAAGCTTTTTGTTTAAAGATTCGTTTATTTTAGCTTGGCCAAAAACTATGTCTCTCAAGGAGGGTTGGTTCGAGTTGAAATTCGAATTGAAATTTGAGTTAAAGTTGTTACCTCCTCCTTGGAATGATGGGCGTGTTTGACCCCACCCCTGGCCTCCTTGTGGATGGAACCCGGTGTTGTTGTTGTTGATGTAGGCTGCGTCTTCTCGGGTCTCAGGGCAATCATTCCCCGAGTGTCCACCGTTACCACAAACCTCACACGTAAAGTACGAGTTTGTAGCTTGGATGGGAACAGGCATCTGTGGCCGGTTCCCTTCATTAAATTTCTTTAGTAGGAGGTCCAGCTTAGCGGCGAGCATATCCGTCTCCTTGACGGTATGCATTCCACCTTTCATTCTGGGCTGGGATTAAGGCCGTAGCATTGGCAATGGTGAGATCGAGATAGGCTCCTCCAGCAGCAGCATCAAGATGGGCTCTGGATGTAGTCGTTAGCCTGTTGTAGAAGCTTTGGAGCACGAGCCACTCGTCCATCCCATGATGAGGACAGGCGAGTATGTACTCTTGCAACCTTTCCCCAGCTTCTGGGATGGATTCCATCCCTGTCTGCTAGAAACTTGAAATTCTTCCATGCAGGGCATTGGTTTTGCCCAACGGGAAGAACTTAGCGAGGAACGCCGAGGAACACTTGTCCCACGTGCTGACGGCTTCCTTGTTCTGATAAAACCATTGTTTCACTTTCCCCAGGATGGAGAAAGGAAACAGACGGAGCCTGATGCTGTCAGCCATAACGCCCCGTATGGTTATGGTCTTGTAGAGCTCTAGAAAATTCTGGAGATGGGCGTTAGCATCCTCATTCGGCTTGCCACAGAATGGGCTAGCCTGCACCATGTTTATGAGGCTGGACTTCAGCTCAAAGTTCACGTCCCCAACATCAACGTTAGGTCCAGTTGCCACATTGGCAGCTGAGGGGACGGAGAAGTCGCAGAGAGTCTTCTCAGCCATGAGTTCAGTAATTGATGGTGCTTGGGAAGCTGGTTCACTTGTCGACTGCGAGATCGGAGGAGGAACGACGCAAGGTCGGACCCTTCTCACTAGCTTCTCGGGATTTTCAACAAAATTTGTCGGCAAGGAGAAACCAGACATACACTACCCTGTTTTCATCCAATCAGGAGAAAACAAAAAGATAAACACATTAGTCTGTATAAGCAGTAGCTACCTCTTACTTATATTGCCATGTTTATGTACTTTAGTAAATAACTTTACACCTAGTGCTATCCCCGGCAACGGCGCCAAAAATGCTTGTTGGCATTTCTTAGCGTCGCCACTAGGAGTGGTTAGTTTCTAGCAACGGCGCCTCGAAGATGCCATGTGGTATGTCTTAATGTTTACAGAAGGATCCACAAGCGCATGGATATACCGTTGTAGCATTTCACCCGAAAGTATTCAGAGTATCGTTATTTATATTTTCCCAAGGGATGGCTAGGTTGTGTAAAGTGTATTTACTTAGTTGCATAACCATGACACGTATGAGCAAGATGAAGACCACTGACTATACAGGGGTAAGTGATAAATGAAGGATAATCAGGGGTAATGTGACACACACAGAACAACCAACTCTCATGAATAAAGAATAAACAAGCAATCCTAAGGTTAGTGGGAGCTTAGGCAAAGATTCCTAGTATACTATTCATGTTAGCGGATAAGTTACGTTAGCCACATTGCTTAGAACTACAGGCTCCGGGAAATTAGGGACATCGGGGAGAATGACCCGCACTGGAGAACATCCAGTCCTGTTTCATCTTTGCATGAACTCCTACACCATACCCGAACATCGGGGAGTACGCTAACAAAGAAGCAGCTTCCCGACGGACCGACAGAGCTGTCCCCACCTGCGGTCTACCCCAGTCACACCGTGGAGCACCATTATATCCGAAGGATCCCGTATACCCGGGCACCATCCCCGCATATGAGGTCACTACCCTAGCACCCCCGGGTCCCCCACCCTTCGGATGGACAGGTAAGATGCTAAGGCAAGTCCGAAAGCACAACGAACCGATATACTTACCCAGATCATCTGGTCTAAGCATGCAACTACTATAACTTGGATAAACACTGATCAAGGCTAAGCATGCTACGAACATAGCAAGATAACTAAGAACGAACTCTGAATGAATGGCATAAAGAAAGTCGGAATACAAAGCCATACCGGAGGCCGAGGATTACTCGCCGACCCCGAGGACGACTGGATTCGCTAAGAAGATGAAGTACTAGCCTAGCTCCACTACCCTAAGGAGTAAAAGTCACTAGAGAGTGTAGAGAGAGAGGCTTCCAAGTGGTGTGTGTTGAGTGTGAGGAGGGAGGCCCCTTTCGTAGCCCCTTGAGGTTGGTTCCCGCCAAGTTTATACATGGAAAAAATCATAACCGCCTTCAGGAGGATCAGATCAGACTTCCCGCCAAAATGCATCTGGACGGGAGCCGGGGCAGGTTCGGCCGAACCATGGGTTCGGCCGGCCCCACCTTGGCGCCCCTGGCCACCGTCTTTCTTCGTGTGTCTGCCCTGTGGGTCTTGATGCTGGTATGTCGGTGCCGGGGTCCAGTTGGTCGGTTTGGTCTATCAGGTGGGCCTCTTTTGTATGAGTGTGTTGACGCTTCTTAAAGCACCAATTTACGTACCGCAAGCGCACGGATCGTGGTAGCTTTTCCCTTAGAGTACTCCCCCAAGGTTTATCAATCCGTGGATCGGAAGCGAACCGACTAGGGTTTACCATCTAATCTATCGAACCTATCCTAAACATGAAGCGAAGATTGCATATAAACTGAACACTTGATAGATATGAATGAAGCATAAGTGTCCATCACACCCACAACCATAGATGAGATAACACAACCAAGGAGCTAGGGCCTATCGTCTCTAGGTACAGTTCTAGTCAAAAAGGTGATCAAAACATAGATTGCATCTCAACTAAAGGTACACGAAATCATCTCTCAGAAAGACGGCTCGCAAGCGGCCTACTTTCCCATGGTCGCCGGTGCGAGGTGCGTGTTAACGCCTAAGGTTTCCCAAAGCTTTACCCCAAACGCCCACCAAGTGCTCATCCTCTTGGTGGCCGCGCCATGACTCCCATGATACTCGCCATCGATCCTATTCCATATCATATCGTCGCTAGGATTTTTCCCTCCGCCATGCTGTCACCACAACGGGGTAATCAACCAACTAGCTAAAACACGCTACCTCAATGTATCCGCAAGATATAGGCTAATCACCACGAATAGATCTAATCTTACTATGAACATATGGATGCATCAGATATGAGAAAGAAAGCATGCATTGAAGTAGACCAAAGTTGAGACAACTAGAATAAAGAGTAGATTGATATCACCATCGTGTGTGTACATACCCCGACGAATGTTGGGGGTGACTCCCGAACTCCACCATGGCACAACCTCGCAGGGAGGCCATGGCGGCTAGGGGTGGCCTAAGCCATCTCCTAGGTACCCTCGAAGACTCGCGGCGGCCGTCAGCCTCCTCCGGTCTTGGCCCTAGGTTTTCGTCGAGTTCTGGGTGGATTCTCTCTTCGAGTTGAATAAGGTGCGAGCTATTTATAAGCCGAGGAAGCCACCGGTCGAAGGGGAAGGCAAACCGCCTCAGAAAAGGGCTGGGCCGGCCGGACCCCATGGGCCTAGGCCGGCTGGCCTACCCCTTTTCGGGATCGCCTCGGTCTCATCTTTGGCGTGTAGACTCCTTGCATCTTCTAGAGTTTCTGTCCTTCACGATTGCACCCCTTTAGACGTCGTTATCTTCGAGATTTCTTCGAGGAGAAGGATAGGATGGAAAATCCTTCCTTAAATATCTCTTTACTTTGCTTGGCCCCGAAGTATCTCGATCTTATCTTGTGGGCTTTGTCTTTTGGGCTTCATTGGAGGGTGGATGTGCATGAATGTGCTTCGAATCAACATGGGCTTTGGTCCTCCCTTTGGGCTTTGGCCTTCGTCTTTCTCTGTGTTAGTGCTCAATCACGGGCCTCGTCATTTCATGCTTCAAAATAGGCCAAAAACCTGCAAAAACAAAGTTCCTCCAAAATATATGTGTAAGTGTGAAAATGACCAATAATTAGGCCGGGGTTAGGACGGTTAGTGATTTTGATATTGAATTCATGCCATTATCAAGGATAAACAAGGGATAAAACGGATACTTAAGGAGCGCCAACATTCCCCCCATGCTTAAACCTTGCTCGTCCTCGAGTAAGTCCAGGAGCTTTGCTTATAAAGAAATCAGCGTTGCCCCTCAATGTCCTCTCTGCACTTAGTCATACATAACAAGACATATTGCTCTCTCAAGTATTTAGCATTTAAGTTCATGTTGTGACCGGCTACTTTTTCATTATGGGAGATAGACTAGCAATTAAAGAACAAGCCACAATAATAGATAAATGCAATGCTCTCAAACTTAAGCGAACTTCAAACATTTACCTTGTTTCATCGTGAAGAGTTTTCAAAAGAATGCATATCAAACATAAGTGAGGTTCTCTTGCAAAAGATCATGGAAATACTCATCTCATCAAGTTGCTCAAGCCTACATTAGATTGTCTTCAACCTATTCTACTTATATATAAAAGTGGAAGGCTTATGTGGAGCTTGGTAGGTAAAAACAATCCTAGCAAAACATTATATCTGAAATATTGTCAAACTAAGAGAGAGATCTAATGGAATTACCGAGACTAGTCAAAAAGGCCATTGGAAAATAATGTTGGAGAGGGAGAAAGATGAAACACACACATTTAGATAGCTGGACATGTGCAAGTGGCAAATGGATGATCCCGAGACACAAATGAAGTTCTCGTTATCGGATTGCACATGGTTGGAAGATTTGAGTATGGAATAGTTCTTCAAAGTAACTTGGAAAATTAATGAAGCCAAAAAGAACTAAGGAGCATTTTATTCTTCTCTTTTTTTCTTTTCTTTTCTCCTTTTTTTTTTCATTTTTCTCTTTCTTTCTCTTTTTTTTCTCTCTCTTTTTTTTACTCCTTAGAACTTTTGGTAACATAGAATATTTACCCAGCCATCCCCCCATGCTTGAACGAATGCTCGTCCTCGAGTATGAATAGTGGGAGAACCAACTAGCTAGGGTAAGTATCTCAAATTCACCTTCTTCTTCGTAGAACCTCTTGAATCTCCGGGGAGCCTTGTCTCCCAAAACTTTTCTTTATATGGTGCCCTTGATTCTTTTGATTCCGTCGAAATGATAATCCATACTCAAATTGGGTTGTGGTCAAGGAGGTAATCACAAAAAGATATTTTTGGTTTAGGGTGGATATCCAGCGAGGTTTGCAAAATTTCCGAAGTAGAAACTCACAATGCATGGATAAATAGGCTAGCAAAAAGAAGGTTACACAAAAAAAACAGAATGACCAGCTTCTTAGTCTCATACCAAAGAAATCAATCTTAATCCAACTCATCAAAATATAAGTTTGCAATCTAAAGGTTTCATCATGAAAGAATATGTATGTATAGGCTTTGGTAGGTAGAACTTTTGCAAGAGATTCACAAATGTAGATAGCATAGGAATTAAGTTTTCAAATTAAACAACACAAGGTGTAAGGTCATCGGTAGACTTAAATCAAAGAGTAACATAGAATATGTGGGTCTAGAATTTAGTCATTTAACCTCCACAAATAAAAGAGCCGGTATTTAATCATTTTAATTCCATTTAATTGAGAGCAAATGGTCAAGTCATATACAACATAGCGTAGGTAAAACAAAGCAGCAGCTTTCATCACTTTTCCATAAGCAAGAGCATATAAGAATATCATCGTGGTGAGCTCAAGGTGATGGTGGTTATCATTCATTGAAAACAAAAACAAATCTAGGTTGTACTCCTAGTAGCCATGTTATTATAGGGAGAGATATACAAAGGTTGCATCTATGGTTGAAGGCATATATGTACAAGCATTTAGAAAAAGAGAGAGTTGAGGAAGAATTACCGTCCTTCTCGATGCTCGTAATGAAGTGTAGCGCGGCCTCCCCCATACTTAAGCATTGTGCTAAGCATGGAAGAAGAATCATAAGCATCTTGTGGCAACCGTAATTATCTTACTCCATGAGATCTTTCTTCCTTGTCCACGAAATCCTCTCCCATGCTTAGCATGATGCTAAGCGTGGAAGGAGAAGATGGACCATCTTGCAATTCTTGAAGTTCTTCCCTCATGTGTATGAATATCATCTTCAATATGTCTTCACCTTTGTTGCCTCAATTTCCTTCAACTTCTTCTTGTACTAAGTCATGGTCCCAATCCTTGCTTCTCATCGTCGTCGCCTCCTTCAATTCCTCGTTGTCCCATTGCTGCCTCATCTTCACGAATTTTTATTTTAATTTCCAGAACAGAACATATACGGAAACATTGCTCCATTGCGAAGTGCACGAATTTTTCTTTCCAACGAGTCCTTATTCGCCCAAAATTGATTCCGAACAAGAGAGTTGTGTCCATTTTATCCCAGCGCTGCAATCTGTTCCGAATTTCAGAACGCGCAACGTCCAAAGTTTTTGCCATATCTCCTTGTACGGGTCTTCAAATTCATTGATCTTGGATGCGTTGGAATGAGAATTTCATGGAGCTTATGAATATCAACTTTTTATTCCTTGTATGTCTCTGTCCATGCGCAAAATTTGATGAAAACAGCGGGCTTTGCTCTCGAACTTTGGAGATGTTGGTGAATTTGATTTCTTCTTTAATCACGAATTCATGGGAACGCTTCTTCATGCCTGCAAAATATTTTAAACACACACTACCCCCGGGGTGACGGTCGGGAGTAGAAACAAATGCCAACAAACCTACCATTCCTAAGATCTCAATTTGTGGCAAAGTTAGCTTAGCGAAACTAGCGAGTGTACGTGTGTGCTAGTGTAAATGCAAATGAGAGGAAGGTATATAAACAAAGACAATGTTTACACCTAGTTCTAAATACCATGTTTACAACTAGATTGCCGAACTTCTCCATACCACAAAGACTTATTTAACCAAGGTCAAAACACCATGTCTATCCCAAGATCAATAGGCCTTAATAGCACAAGAAAAAATAAAGCGCACTGCAAAGATTATAAACCAACCAAATGCAACCTCATAGCTTGGTAACTAAATGATGATGGTCTTCAATCATGTCTAAACACCATGTTTACACAAGATTGCAAAAAGGAAAATGCTCATGTGAAGCATTAACATGGATATGAAAGCTTTCATCAATAAAGTTGAGACCAAGCTAGCAAAATGAGTGCATGAACAATGGAATGGATGCAAAGTGCAAATGCAAAGTTGGCAAAAACAAGCGTTAGTAAGGTTGAAAGGACCTTTCGATGTTGTTCCGCAACTAGCTTATTCAAAAATAATTGCTAAGAGTGACAAAAAGCCTTCGCGACACTTCATAAGAAGTGAGGCTTTTGTCAATGAAAAGGTTATTCATCGAAAAAGGACCAACCAACCGAGCTATCAAGGTTTTAGAAGTGGGTTTATGGGTTTCCTATATTTTTTTGGCTTAAAACAAAAATTTTGAAGAGAGAGTGTTGGGTATAGAAATTCTATCTAAGGTGGTTTTTTTAAAAAAAAACTAGAGAGAAACAAAAGTTAGATTTTTTTTTGAATGAAAAACATAACCTATTGTTTTAGGATTGCTCTATGAGTGGTTTTTCTAAGGGTTTTAGGATCTCAAAAGCGAGGCTAGTCAATGTTTTTAGAAAAGTTTTTTTTTAAATGCAACATGCAATGCAATGCAAGGGTGAAACGAACAACATGGTATGCAATGCAATACGGGGTGGGTGAACAAAATGATATGACATGATGAGGTGATGTAAAACAAAACAAAAAGTTAGCCTAAGTTAACCAGCCACAAGTTTAGAATCAAAGGGTGGTGCAATGCTTCATAAATCTCTCTAAAAAGACACAAAGAAAAAGACTCAAAACACTAATAGGCACACAAAAAGGTCTACAAGTTTCTCAAGATCAAATAACAAAGTGCTCCCTCAATAACATTTAGAATGAACAACATGAAGTTGTGGTTTTTGTTAGAGCAATGGTACAATGTTACTTGATATTCCAATTAAAGAGTGCAATGTAGACGGTCATATTAATATATATAAATAAAATGAACGGGTTGCCTCCCGCAAAGCGCTTCATTTAAAGTCATAGAGCTTGACTTTCTCACATACCTTCTCATTGATGTGAAGCCATGGTCCTTCGTGCGAGAATCCGAAGTGTCCATGCAGCTTGATGTCGCCTCTTGTAATCCCTCGTGGTTTGCTTGCAACATCTTCATTTGTCGAAAGTCGACCGCTTGTGTCTTCATTTGCCAATGTCATTGGGGTTCTTCCTCTGCTCCAAGCCTCTGAATTTTATCATGTACGCTTGATGAAAGCATCGCCCAAGCTCCCCTTCATTGTTGTCATCGTCATCTTCTCTATCTTGTTCTCATCGCGTTGCTCCTGCCTCTTCTTCGTGGATTTTCCCCTACATCCATAATAGAACATATACCAAAATATAGATCTATTGAAATTTTTATGAAATTACCTTTCCAACAAGTGGTCATTCATCTTAAACCGAATCCAAACAAGAGAGTTATGCCCGTTTCACTTTTGGCGCTGCGTGCTGTCCAGAAATTTTCAGAGTGCACAACCTTCAATGTTTTGGCCATACCCGCTTGTAGGAATCTCTGATTGACTTGGTTCTTGATTCGTTGGAATGGGAACTTCGTGGAACATTTGAATATCCAAAAATATGCTGATCTTTGCTTCTGAGGTCGGGTTGGACATTGATGAGAACAATATCTTCTTGTGAATTAGCCCGAAGATGTCAATGATCTCGATCATGTGGTCTTTGGAGCGTAGTGTCGTGCGTCCTTGGCTTCAAGGTCATCACCATTGATTCACCAGCGAGTAGCATGGCTCCAATGGTCTGTCTCCATGGTTCTTGCTTTGCCTAAGGTGTCGGGATCGAAGGAGGCTCCCGTGCTTTCTGTCGATGATCAGAGCGGTCTCTTTCCTTGATAGCATCACTCGATTAGAAGTATATCGAGCATCCCACTGGAGAAGATAGGTGGTGTCGTGGTTCTTCTAATCTTATTGCCTCCAGCTTTGGTCAACTTCAAATCATCATCTTTTGTGTACACAGCCTTCCAATCATCCTTTGACATCATCATCACCTTCTTCGTCGGTTGCTACTTCCTCTGTCCTCGTTGAATTCCCTTTCATCCAGTGCAGAACATGTACCAAACTTCCCCTCCATTGCAAGGTGCATCAAATTATCTTTCCAACAAGTGGTTATTCACCCCAATTAGACTCCGGATAAAGAAGTTATGCTCGTTTTATTACGGCGCTGCAATCTGTCCAGAAGGATTTCAGAACGCGCAGCGTTGAAAGATTTTACCATAACTCTTCACACCGATCTCCAAAGTTGATGGTTCTTGATCCGTTGGAAAGAAGACTTGATGGAGCTTCAAAATAATCTATTATTTGCTCATGGTACTTATCTAATCTTGGACGAAAAACTCATCACAACAGTAACACTTCATAGATGATGATGATCGCACGATTTTCTTCGCGGGCATGCTTCATACCTATTGCTTGAACAAACAATTCTTCCCAAAAACATCAGTCTTTAAAATCAATTGACACGGCGGCAGTACCTTATTTATCATCTTTTGCTTGGGGAGTAGGGACTCGATAGCGGATGCTGGGCCACTAACAAAAGTTAGCACCTACCACTAAAGAGTGAATCTTGATGTTGTTGCTGTCATGTCGATGTGGACGTTGTCGATGTTCCATGTCGAGGCTCCTCGATCATCTTGTTGCCGATTGTTGAAATTTGTCGAAGTGGATTATGGACTTCTCGAAGTCCAAGTTTGGTGTCTAACTTTTTCCACCTGCTTTCAAGGACACAAACAAGAAAACAAGGGTATATGCAATAATAAAAATTAGGGTTAGTCCAAAGAACTAGATAGATCGCCATAGGGTTCGAGTTGCCGATCCCCGGCAACGGCGCCAGAAAAGCTTGTTGACGCTTCTTAAAGCGCCAATTTACGTACCGCAAGCGCACGGATCGTGGTAGCTTTTCCCTTAGAGTACTCCCCCAAGGTTTATCAATCCGTGGATCGGAAGCGAACCGACTAGGGTTTACCATCTAATCTATCGAACCTATCCTAAACATGAAGCGAAGATTGCATATAAACTGAACACTTGATAGATATGAATGAAGCACAAGTGTCCATCACACCCACAACCGTAGATGAGATAACACAACCAAGGAGCTAGGGCCTATCGTCTCTAGGTACAGTTCTAGTCAAAAAGGTGATCAAAACATAGATTGCATCTCAACTAAAGGTACACGAAATCATCTCTCAGAAAGACGGCTCGCAAGCGGCCTACTTTCCCATGGTCGCCGGTGCGAGGTGCGTGTTAACGCCTAAGGTTTCCCAAAGCTTTACCCCAAACGCCCACCAAGTGCTCATCCTCTTGGTGGCCGCGCCACGACTCCCATAATACTCGCCATCGATCCTATTCCACATCATATCGTCGCTAGGATTTTTCCCTCCGCCATGCTGTCACCACAACGGGGTAATCAACCAACTAGCTAAAACACGCTACCTCAACGTATCCGCAAGATATAGGCTAATCACCACGAATAGATCTAATCTTACTATGAACATATGGATGCATCACATATGAGAAAGAAAGCATGCATTGAAGTAGACCAAAGTTGAGACAACTAGAATAAAGAGTAGATTGATATCACCATCGTGTGTGTACATACCCCGACGAATGTTGGGGGTGACTCCCGAACTCCACCATGGCACAACCTCGCAGGGAGGCCATGGCGGCTAGGGGTGGCCTAAGCCATCTCCTAGGTACCCTCGAAGACTCGCGGCGGCCGTCAGCCTCCTCCGGTCTTGGCCCTAGGTTTTCGTCGAGTTCTGGGTGGATTCTCTCTTCGAGTTGAATAAGGTGCGAGCTATTTATAAGCCGAGGAAGCCACCGGTCGAAGGGGAAGGCAAACCGCCTCAGAAAAGGGCTGGGCCGGCCGGCCCCATGGGCCTAGGCCGGCTGGCCTACCCCTTTTCGGGATCGCCTCGGTCTCATCTTTGGCGTGTAGACTCCTTGCATCTTCTAGAGTTTCTGTCCTTCACGATTGCACCCCTTTAGACGTCGTTATCTTCGAGATTTCTTCGAGGAGAAGGATAGGATGGAAAATCCTTCCTTAAATATCTCTTTGCTTTGCTTGGCCCCGAAGTATCTCGATCTTATCTTGTGGGCTTTGTCTTTTGGGCTTCATTGGAGGGTGGATGTGCATGAATGTGCTTCGAATCAACATGGGCTTTGGTCCTCCCTTTGGGCTTTGGCCTTCGTCTTTCTCTGTGTTAGTGCTCAATCACGGGCCTCGTCATTTCATGCTTCAAAATAGGCCAAAAACCTGCAAAAACAAAGTTCCTCCAAAATATATGTGCAAGTGTGAAAATGACCAATAATTAGGCCGGGGTTAGGACGGTTAGTGATTTTGATATTGAATTCATGCCATTATCAAGGATAAACAAGGGATAAAACGGATACTTAAGGAGCGCCAACATTCCCCCCATGCTTAAACCTTGCTCGTCCTCGAGTAAGTCCAGGAGCTTTGCTTATAAAGAAATCAGCGTTGCCCCTCAATGTCCTCTCTGCACTTAGTCATACATAACAAGACATATTGCTCTCTCAAGTATTTAGCATTTAAGTTCATGTTGTGACCGGCTACTTTTTCATTATGGGAGATAGACTAGCAATTAAAGAACAAGCCACAATAATAGATAAATGCAATGCTCTCAAACTTAAGCGAACTTCAAACCTTTACCTTGTTTCATCGTGAAGAGTTTTCAAAAGAATGCATATCAAACATAAGTGAGGTTCTCTTGCAAAAGATCATGGAAATACTCATCTCATCAAGTTGCTCAAGCCTACATTAGATTGTCTTCAACCTATTCTACTTATATATAAAAGTGGAAGGCTTATGTGGAGCTTGGTAGGTAAAAACAATCCTAGCAAAACATTATATCTGAAATATTGTCAAACTAAGAGAGAGATCTAATGGAATTACCGAGACTAGTCAAAAAGGCCATTGGAAAATAATGTTGGAGAGGGAGAAAGATGAAACACACACATTTAGATAGCTGGACATGTGCAAGTGGCAAATGGATGATCCCGAGACACAAATGAAGTTCTCGTTATCGGATTGCACATGGTTGGAAGATTTGAGTATGGAATAGTTCTTCAAAGTAACTTGGAAAATTAATGAAGCCAAAAAGAACTAAGGAGCATTTTATTCTTCTCTTTTTTTCTTTTCTTTTCTCCTTTTTTTTCATTTTTCTCTTTCTTTCTCTTTTTTTTCTCTCTCTTTTTTTTACTCCTTAGAACTTTTGGTAACATAGAATATTTACCCAGCCATCCCCCCATGCTTGAACGAATGCTCGTCCTCGAGTATGAATAGTGGGAGAACCAACTAGCTAGGGTAAGTATCTCAAATTCACCTTCTTCTTCGTAGAACCTCTTGAATCTCCGGGGAGCCTTGTCTCCCAAAACTTTTCTTTATATGGTGCCCTTGATTCTTTTGATTCCGTCGAAATGATAATCCATACTCAAATTGGGTTGTGGTCAAGGAGGTAATCACAAAAAGATATTTTTGGTTTAGGGTGGATATCCAGCGAGGTTTGCAAAATTTCCGAAGTAGAAACTCACAATGCATGGATAAATAGGCTAGCAAAAAGAAGGTTACACAAAAAAAACAGAATGACCAGCTTCTTAGTCTCATACCAAAGAAATCAATCTTAATCCAACTCATCAAAATATAAGTTTGCAATCTAAAGGTTTCATCATGAAAGAATATGTATGTATAGGCTTTGGTAGGTAGAACTTTTGCAAGAGATTCACAAATGTAGATAGCATAGGAATTAAGTTTTCAAATTAAACAACACAAGGTGTAAGGTCATCGGTAGACTTAAATCAAAGAGTAACATAGAATATGTGGGTCTAGAATTTAGTCATTTAACCTCCACAAATAAAAGAGCCGGTATTTAATCATTTTAATTCCATTTAATTGAGAGCAAATGGTCAAGTCATATACAACATAGCGTAGGTAAAACAAAGCAGCAGCTTTCATCACTTTTCCATAAGCAAGAGCATATAAGAATATCATCGTGGTGAGCTCAAGGTGATGGTGGTTATCATTCATTGAAAACAAAAACAAATCTAGGTTGTACTCCTAGTAGCCATGTTATTATAGGGAGAGATATACAAAGGTTGCATCTATGGTTGAAGGCATATATGTACAAGCATTTAGAAAAAGAGAGAGTTGAGGAAGAATTACCGTCCTTCTCGATGCTCGTAATGAAGTGTAGCGCGGCCTCCCCCATACTTAAGCATTGTGCTAAGCATGGAAGAAGAATCATAAGCATCTTGTGGCAACCGTAATTATCTTACTCCATGAGATCTTTCTTCCTTGTCCACGAAATCCTCTCCCATGCTTAGCATGATGCTAAGCGTGGAAGGAGAAGATGGACCATCTTGCAATTCTTGAAGTTCTTCCCTCATGTGTATGAATATCATCTTCAATATGTCTTCACCTTTGTTGCCTCAATTTCCTTCAACTTCTTCTTGTACTAAGTCATGGTCCCAATCCTTGCTTCTCATCGTCGTCGCCTCCTTCAATTCCTCGTTGTCCCATTGCTGCCTCATCTTCACGAATTTTTATTTTAATTTCCAGAACAGAACATATACGGAAACATTGCTCCATTGCGAAGTGCACGAATTTTTCTTTCCAACGAGTCCTTATTCGCCCAAAATTGATTCCGAACAAGAGAGTTGTGTCCATTTTATCCCAGCGCTGCAATCTGTTCCGAATTTCAGAACGCGCAACGTCCAAAGTTTTTGCCATATCTCCTTGTACGGGTCTTCAAATTCATTGATCTTGGATGCGTTGGAATGAGAATTTCATGGAGCTTATGAATATCAACTTTTTATTCCTTGTATGTCTCTGTCCATGCGCAAAATTTGATGAAAACAGCGGGCTTTGCTCTCGAACTTTGGAGATGTTGGTGAATTTGATTTCTTCTTTAATCACGAATTCATGGGAACGCTTCTTCATGCCTGCAAAATATTTTAAACACACACTACCCCCGGGGTGACGGTCGGGAGTAGAAACAAATGCCAACAAACCTACCATTCCTAAGATCTCAATTTGTGGCAAAGTTAGCTTAGCGAAACTAGCGAGTGTACGTGTGTGCTAGTGTAAATGCAAATGAGAGGAAGGTATATAAACAAAGACAATGTTTACACCTAGTTCTAAATACCATGTTTACAACTAGATTGCCGAACTTCTCCATACCACAAAGACTTATTTAACCAAGGTCAAAACACCATGTCTATCCCAAGATCAATAGGCCTTAATAGCACAAGAAAAAATAAAGCGCACTGCAAAGATTATAAACCAACCAAATGCAACCTCATAGCTTGGTAACTAAATGATGATGGTCTTCAATCATGTCTAAACACCATGTTTACACAAGATTGCAAAAAGGAAAATGCTCATGTGAAGCATTAACATGGATATGAAAGCTTTCATCAATAAAGTTGAGACCAAGCTAGCAAAATGAGTGCATGAACAATGGAATGGATGCAAAGTGCAAATGCAAAGTTGGCAAAAACAAGCGTTAGTAAGGTTGAAAGGACCTTTCGATGTTGTTCCGCAACTAGCTTATTCAAAAATAATTGCTAAGAGTGACAAAAAGCCTTCGCGACACTTCATAAGAAGTGAGGCTTTTGTCAATGAAAAGGTTATTCATCGAAAAAGGACCAACCAACCGAGCTATCAAGGTTTTAGAAGTGGGTTTATGGGTTTCCTATATTTTTTTGGCTTAAAACAAAAATTTTGAAGAGAGAGTGTTGGGTATAGAAATTCTATCTAAGGTGGTTTTTTTAAAAAAAAAACTAGAGAGAAACAAAAGTTAGATTTTTTTTTGAATGAAAAACATAACCTATTGTTTTAGGATTGCTCTATGAGTGGTTTTTCTAAGGGTTTTAGGATCTCAAAAGCGAGGCTAGTCAATGTTTTTAGAAAAGTTTTTTTTTAAATGCAACATGCAATGCAATGCAAGGGTGAAACGAACAACATGGTATGCAATGCAACACGGGGTGGGTGAACAAAATGATATGACATGATGAGGTGATGTAAAACAAAACAAAAAGTTAGCCTAAGTTAACCAGCCACAAGTTTAGAATCAAAGGGTGGTGCAATGCTTCATAAATCTCTCTAAAAAGACACAAAGAAAAAGACTCAAAACACTAATAGGCACACAAAAAGGTCTACAAGTTTCTCAAGATCAAATAACAAAGTGCTCCCTCAATAACATTTAGAATGAACAACATGAAGTTGTGGTTTTTGTTAGAGCAATGGTACAATGTTACTTGATATTCCAATTAAAGAGTGCAATGTAGACGGTCATATTAATATATATAAATAAAATGAACGGGTTGCCTCCCGCAAAGCGCTTCATTTAAAGTCATAGAGCTTGACTTTCTCACATACCTTCTCATTGATGTGAAGCCATGGTCCTTCGTGCGAGAATCCGAAGTGTCCATGCAGCTTGATGTCGCCTCTTGTAATCCCTCGTGGTTTGCTTGCAACATCTTCATTTGTCGAAAGTCGACCGCTTGTGTCTTCATTTGCCAATGTCATTGGGGTTCTTCCTCTGCTCCAAGCCTCTGAATTTTATCATGTACGCTTGATGAAAGCATCGCCCAAGCTCCCCTTCATTGTTGTCATCGTCATCTTCTCTATCTTGTTCTCATCGCGTTGCTCCTGCCTCTTCTTCGTGGATTTTCCCCTACATCCATAATAGAACATATACCAAAATATAGATCTATTGAAATTTTTATGAAATTACCTTTCCAACAAGTGGTCATTCATCTTAAACCGAATCCAAACAAGAGAGTTATGCCCGTTTCACTTTTGGCGCTGCGTGCTGTCCAGAAATTTTCAGAGTGCACAACCTTCAATGTTTTGGCCATACCCGCTTGTAGGAATCTCTGATTGACTTGGTTCTTGATTCGTTGGAATGGGAACTTCGTGGAACATTTGAATATCCAAAAATATGCTGATCTTTGCTTCTGAGGTCGGGTTGGACATTGATGAGAACAATATCTTCTTGTGAATTAGCCCGAAGATGTCAATGATCTCGATCATGTGGTCTTTGGAGCGTAGTGTCGTGCGTCCTTGGCTTCAAGGTCATCACCATTGATTCACCAGCGAGTAGCATGGCTCCAATGGTCTGTCTCCATGGTTCTTGCTTTGCCTAAGGTGTCGGGATCGAAGGAGGCTCCCGTGCTTTCTGTCGATGATCAGAGCGGTCTCTTTCCTTGATAGCATCACTCGATTAGAAGTATATCGAGCATCCCACTGGAGAAGATAGGTGGTGTCGTGGTTCTTCTAATCTTATTGCCTCCAGCTTTGGTCAACTTCAAATCATCATCTTTTGTGTACACAGCCTTCCAATCATCCTTTGACATCATCATCACCTTCTTCGTCGGTTGCTACTTCCTCTGTCCTCGTTGAATTCCCTTTCATCCAGTGCAGAACATGTACCAAACTTCCCCTCCATTGCAAGGTGCATCAAATTATCTTTCCAACAAGTGGTTATTCACCCCAATTAGACTCCGGATAAAGAAGTTATGCTCGTTTTATTACAGCGCTGCAATCTGTCCAGAAGGATTTCAGAACGCGCAGCGTTGAAAGATTTTACCATAACTCTTCACACCGATCTCCAAAGTTGATGGTTCTTGATCCGTTGGAAAGAAGACTTGATGGAGCTTCAAAATAATCTATTATTTGCTCATGGTACTTATCTAATCTTGGACGAAAAACTCATCACAACAGTAACACTTCATAGATGATGATGATCGCACGATTTTCTTCGCGGGCATGCTTCATACCTATTGCTTGAACAAACAATTCTTCCCAAAAACATCAGTCTTTAAAATCAATTGACACGGCGGCGTACCTTATTTATCATCTTTTGCTTGGGGAGTAGGGACTCGATAGCGGATGCTGGGCCACTAACAAAAGTTAGCACCTACCACTAAAGAGTGAATCTTGATGTTGTTGCTGTCATGTCGATGTGGACGTTGTCGATGTTCCATGTCGAGGCTCCTCGATCATCTTGTTGCCGATTGTTGAAATTTGTCGAAGTGGATTATGGACTTCTCGAAGTCCAAGTTTGGTGTCTAACTTTTTCCACCTGCTTTCAAGGACACAAACAAGAAAACAAGGGTATATGCAATAATAAAAATTAGGGTTAGTCCAAAGAACTAGATAGATCGCCCTAGGGTTCGAGTTGCCGATCCCCGGCAACGGCGCCAGAAAAGCTTGTTGACGCTTCTTAAAGCGCCAATTTACGTACCGCAAGCGCACGGATCGTGGTAGCTTTTCCCTTAGAGTACTCCCCCAAGGTTTATCAATCCGTGGATCGGAAGCGAACCGACTAGGGTTTACCATCTAATCTATCGAACCTATCCTAAACATGAAGCGAAGATTGCATATAAACTGAACACTTGATAGATATGAATGAAGCACAAGTGTCCATCACACCCACAACCGTAGATGAGATAACACAACCAAGGAGCTAGGGCCTATCGTCTCTAGGTACAGTTCTAGTCAAAAAGGTGATCAAAACATAGATTGCATCTCAACTAAAGGTACACGAAATCATCTCTCAGAAAGACGGCTCGCAAGCGGCCTACTTTCCCATGGTCGCCGGTGCGAGGTGCGTGTTAACGCCTAAGGTTTCCCAAAGCTTTACCCCAAACGCCCACCAAGTGCTCATCCTCTTGGTGGCCGCGCCACGACTCCCATAATACTCGCCATCGATCCTATTCCACATCATATCGTCGCTAGGATTTTTCCCTCCGCCATGCTGTCACCACAACGGGGTAATCAACCAACTAGCTAAAACACGCTACCTCAACGTATCCGCAAGATATAGGCTAATCACCACGAATAGATCTAATCTTACTATGAACATATGGATGCATCACATATGAGAAAGAAAGCATGCATTGAAGTAGACCAAAGTTGAGACAACTAGAATAAAGAGTAGATTGATATCACCATCGTGTGTGTACATACCCCGACGAATGTTGGGGGTGACTCCCGAACTCCACCATGGCACAACCTCGCAGGGAGGCCATGGCGGCTAGGGGTGGCCTAAGCCATCTCCTAGGTACCCTCGAAGACTCGCGGCGGCCGTCAGCCTCCTCCGGTCTTGGCCCTAGGTTTTCGTCGAGTTCTGGGTGGATTCTCTCTTCGAGTTGAATAAGGTGCGAGCTATTTATAAGCCGAGGAAGCCACCGGTCGAAGGGGAAGGCAAACCGCCTCAGAAAAGGGCTGGGCCGGCCGGCCCCATGGGCCTAGGCCGGCTGGCCTACCCCTTTTCGGGATCGCCTCGGTCTCATCTTTGGCGTGTAGACTCCTTGCATCTTCTAGAGTTTCTGTCCTTCACGACTGCACCCCTTTAGACGTCGTTATCTTCGAGATTTCTTCGAGGAGAAGGATAGGATGGAAAATCCTTCCTTAAATATCTCTTTGCTTTGCTTGGCCCCGAAGTATCTCGATCTTATCTTGTGGGCTTTGTCTTTTGGGCTTCATTGGAGGGTGGATGTGCATGAATGTGCTTCGAATCAACATGGGCTTTGGTCCTCCCTTTGGGCTTTGGCCTTCGTCTTTCTCTGTGTTAGTGCTCAATCACGGGCCTCGTCATTTCATGCTTCAAAATAGGCCAAAAACCTGCAAAAACAAAGTTCCTCCAAAATATATGTGCAAGTGTGAAAATGACCAATAATTAGGCCGGGGTTAGGACGGTTAGTGATTTTGATATTGAATTCATGCCATTATCAAGGATAAACAAGGGATAAAACGGATACTTAAGGAGCGCCAACATTCCCCCCATGCTTAAACCTTGCTCGTCCTCGAGTAAGTCCAGGAGCTTTGCTTATAAAGAAATCAGCGTTGCCCCTCAATGTCCTCTCTGCACTTAGTCATACATAACAAGACATATTGCTCTCTCAAGTATTTAGCATTTAAGTTCATGTTGTGACCGGCTACTTTTTCATTATGGGAGATAGACTAGCAATTAAAGAACAAGCCACAATAATAGATAAATGCAATGCTCTCAAACTTAAGCGAACTTCAAACCTTTACCTTGTTTCATCGTGAAGAGTTTTCAAAAGAATGCATATCAAACATAAGTGAGGTTCTCTTGCAAAAGATCATGGAAATACTCATCTCATCAAGTTGCTCAAGCCTACATTAGATTGTCTTCAACCTATTCTACTTATATATAAAAGTGGAAGGCTTATGTGGAGCTTGGTAGGTAAAAACAATCATAGCAAAACATTATATCTGAAATATTGTCAAACTAAGAGAGAGATCTAATGGAATTACCGAGACTAGTCAAAAAGGCCATTGGAAAATAATGTTGGAGAGGGAGAAAGATGAAACACACACATTTAGATAGCTGGACATGTGCAAGTGGCAAATGGATGATCCCGAGACACAAATGAAGTTCTCGTTATCGGATTGCACATGGTTGGAAGATTTGAGTATGGAATAGTTCTTCAAAGTAACTTGGAAAATTAATGAAGCCAAAAAGAACTAAGGAGCATTTTATTCTTCTCTTTTTTTCTTTTCTTTTCTCCTTTTTTTCATTTTTCTCTTTCTTTCTCTTTTTTTTCTCTCTCTTTTTTTTACTCCTTAGAACTTTTGGTAACATAGAATATTTACCCAGCCATCCCCCCATGCTTGAACGAATGCTCGTCCTCGAGTATGAATAGTGGGAGAACCAACTAGCTAGGGTAAGTATCTCAAATTCACCTTCTTCTTCGTAGAACCTCTTGAATCTCCGGGGAGCCTTGTCTCCCAAAACTTTTCTTTATATGGTGCCCTTGATTCTTTTGATTCCGTCGAAATGATAATCCATACTCAAATTGGGTTGTGGTCAAGGAGGTAATCACAAAAAGATATTTTTGGTTTAGGGTGGATATCCAGCGAGGTTTGCAAAATTTCCGAAGTAGAAACTCACAATGCATGGATAAATAGGCTAGCAAAAAGAAGGTTACACAAAAAAAACAGAATGACCAGCTTCTTAGTCTCATACCAAAGAAATCAATCTTAATCCAACTCATCAAAATATAAGTTTGCAATCTAAAGGTTTCATCATGAAAGAATATGTATGTATAGGCTTTGGTAGGTAGAACTTTTGCAAGAGATTCACAAATGTAGATAGCATAGGAATTAAGTTTTCAAATTAAACAACACAAGGTGTAAGGTCATCGGTAGACTTAAATCAAAGAGTAACATAGAATATGTGGGTCTAGAATTTAGTCATTTAACCTCCACAAATAAAAGAGCCGGTATTTAATCATTTTAATTCCATTTAATTGAGAGCAAATGGTCAAGTCATATACAACATAGCGTAGGTAAAACAAAGCAGCAGCTTTCATCACTTTTCCATAAGCAAGAGCATATAAGAATATCATCGTGGTGAGCTCAAGGTGATGGTGGTTATCATTCATTGAAAACAAAAACAAATCTAGGTTGTACTCCTAGTAGCCATGTTATTATAGGGAGAGATATACAAAGGTTGCATCTATGGTTGAAGGCATATATGTACAAGCATTTAGAAAAAGAGAGAGTTGAGGAAGAATTACCGTCCTTCTCGATGCTCGTAATGAAGTGTAGCGCGGCCTCCCCCATACTTAAGCATTGTGCTAAGCATGGAAGAAGAATCATAAGCATCTTGTGGCAACCGTAATTATCTTACTCCATGAGATCTTTCTTCCTTGTCCACGAAATCCTCTCCCATGCTTAGCATGATGCTAAGCGTGGAAGGAGAAGATGGACCATCTTGCAATTCTTGAAGTTCTTCCCTCATGTGTATGAATATCATCTTCAATATGTCTTCACCTTTGTTGCCTCAATTTCCTTCAACTTCTTCTTGTACTAAGTCATGGTCCCAATCCTTGCTTCTCATCGTCGTCGCCTCCTTCAATTCCTCGTTGTCCCATTGCTGCCTCATCTTCACGAATTTTTATTTTAATTTCCAGAACAGAACATATACGGAAACATTGCTCCATTGCGAAGTGCACGAATTTTTCTTTCCAACGAGTCCTTATTCGCCCAAAATTGATTCCGAACAAGAGAGTTGTGTCCATTTTATCCCAGCGCTGCAATCTGTTCCGAATTTCAGAACGCGCAACGTCCAAAGTTTTTGCCATATCTCCTTGTACGGGTCTTCAAATTCATTGATCTTGGATGCGTTGGAATGAGAATTTCATGGAGCTTATGAATATCAACTTTTTATTCCTTGTATGTCTCTGTCCATGCGCAAAATTTGATGAAAACAGCGGGCTTTGCTCTCGAACTTTGGAGATGTTGGTGAATTTGATTTCTTCTTTAATCACGAATTCATGGGAACGCTTCTTCATGCCTGCAAAATATTTTAAACACACACTACCCCCGGGGTGACGGTCGGGAGTAGAAACAAATGCCAACAAACCTACCATTCCTAAGATCTCAATTTGTGGCAAAGTTAGCTTAGCGAAACTAGCGAGTGTACGTGTGTGCTAGTGTAAATGCAAATGAGAGGAAGGTATATAAACAAAGACAATGTTTACACCTAGTTCTAAATACCATGTTTACAACTAGATTGCCGAACTTCTCCATACCACAAAGACTTATTTAACCAAGGTCAAAACACCATGTCTATCCCAAGATCAATAGGCCTTAATAGCACAAGAAAAAATAAAGCGCACTGCAAAGATTATAAACCAACCAAATGCAACCTCATAGCTTGGTAACTAAATGATGATGGTCTTCAATCATGTCTAAACACCATGTTTACACAAGATTGCAAAAAGAAAAATGCTCATGTGAAGCATTAACATGGATATGAAAGCTTTCATCAATAAAGTTGAGACCAAGCTAGCAAAATGAGTGCATGAACAATGGAATGGATGCAAAGTGCAAATGCAAAGTTGGCAAAAACAAGCGTTAGCAAGGTTGAAAGGACCTTTCGATGTTGTTCCGCAACTAGCTTATTCAAAAATAATTGCTAAGAGTGACAAAAAGCCTTCGCGACACTTCATAAGAAGTGAGGCTTTTGTCAATGAAAAGGTTATTCATCGAAAAAGGACCAACCAACCGAGCTATCAAGGTTTTAGAAGTGGGTTTATGGGTTTCCTATATTTTTTTGGCTTAAAACAAAAATTTTGAAGAGAGAGTGTTGGGTATAGAAATTCTATCTAAGGTGGTTTTTTTAAAAAAAAAACTAGAGAGAAACAAAAGTTAGATTTTTTTTTGAATGAAAAACATAACCTATTGTTTTAGGATTGCTCTATGAGTGGTTTTTCTAAGGGTTTTAGGATCTCAAAAGCGAGGCTAGTCAATGTTTTTAGAAAAGTTTTTTTTTTAAATGCAACATGCAATGCAATGCAAGGGTGAAACGAACAACATGGTATGCAATGCAACACGGGGTGGGTGAACAAAATGATATGACATGATGAGGTGATGTAAAACAAAACAAAAAGTTAGCCTAAGTTAACCAGCCACAAGTTTAGAATCAAAGGGTGGTGCAATGCTTCATAAATCTCTCTAAAAAGACACAAAGAAAAAGACTCAAAACACTAATAGGCACACAAAAAGGTCTACAAGTTTCTCAAGATCAAATAACAAAGTGCTCCCTCAATAACATTTAGAATGAACAACATGAAGTTGTGGTTTTTGTTAGAGCAATGGTACAATGTTACTTGATATTCCAATTAAAGAGTGCAATGTAGACGGTCATATTAATATATATAAATAAAATGAACGGGTTGCCTCCCGCAAAGCGCTTCATTTAAAGTCATAGAGCTTGACTTTCTCACATACCTTCTCATTGATGTGAAGCCATGGTCCTTCGTGCGAGAATCCGAAGTGTCCATGCAGCTTGATGTCGCCTCTTGTAATCCCTCGTGGTTTGCTTGCAACATCTTCATTTGTCGAAAGTCGACCGCTTGTGTCTTCATTTGCCAATGTCATTGGGGTTCTTCCTCTGCTCCAAGCCTCTGAATTTTATCATGTACGCTTGATGAAAGCATCGCCCAAGCTCCCCTTCATTGTTGTCATCGTCATCTTCTCTATCTTGTTCTCATCGCGTTGCTCCTGCCTCTTCTTCGTGGATTTTCCCCTACATCCATAATAGAACATATACCAAAATATAGATCTATTGAAATTTTTATGAAATTACCTTTCCAACAAGTGGTCATTCATCTTAAACCGAATCCAAACAAGAGAGTTATGCCCGTTTCACTTTTGGCGCTGCGTGCTGTCCAGAAATTTTCAGAGTGCACAACCTTCAATGTTTTGGCCATACCCGCTTGTAGGAATCTCTGATTGACTTGGTTCTTGATTCGTTGGAATGGGAACTTCGTGGAACATTTGAATATCCAAAAATATGCTGATCTTTGCTTCTGAGGTCGGGTTGGACATTGATGAGAACAATATCTTCTTGTGAATTAGCCCGAAGATGTCAATGATCTCGATCATGTGGTCTTTGGAGCGTAGTGTCGTGCGTCCTTGGCTTCAAGGTCATCACCATTGATTCACCAGCGAGTAGCATGGCTCCAATGGTCTGTCTCCATGGTTCTTGCTTTGCCTAAGGTGTCGGGATCGAAGGAGGCTCCCGTGCTTTCTGTCGATGATCAGAGCGGATCTCTTTCCTTGATAGCATCACTCGATTAGAAGTATATCGAGCATCCCACTGGAGAAGATAGGTGGTGTCGTGGTTCTTCTAATCTTATTGCCTCCAGCTTTGGTCAACTTCAAATCATCATCTTTTGTGTACACAGCCTTCCAATCATCCTTTGACATCATCATCACCTTCTTCGTCGGTTGCTACTTCCTCTGTCCTCGTTGAATTCCCTTTCATCCAGTGCAGAACATGTACCAAACTTCCCCTCCATTGCAAGGTGCATCAAATTATCTTTCCAACAAGTGGTTATTCACCCCAATTAGACTCCGGATAAAGAAGTTATGCTCGTTTTATTACAGCGCTGCAATCTGTCCAGAAGGATTTCAGAACGCGCAGCGTTGAAAGATTTTACCATAACTCTTCACACCGATCTCCAAAGTTGATGGTTCTTGATCCGTTGGAAAGAAGACTTGATGGAGCTTCAAAATAATCTATTATTTGCTCATGGTACTTATCTAATCTTGGACGAAAAACTCATCACAACAGTAACACTTCATAGATGATGATGATCGCACGATTTTCTTCGCGGGCATGCTTCATACCTATTGCTTGAACAAACAATTCTTCCCAAAAACATCAGTCTTTAAAATCAATTGACACGGCGGCGTACCTTATTTATCATCTTTTGCTTGGGGAGTAGGGACTCGATAGCGGATGCTGGGCCACTAACAAAAGTTAGCACCTACCACTAAAGAGTGAATCTTGATGTTGTTGCTGTCATGTCGATGTGGACGTTGTCGATGTTCCATGTCGAGGCTCCTCGATCATCTTGTTGCCGATTGTTGAAATTTGTCGAAGTGGATTATGGACTTCTCGAAGTCCAAGTTTGGTGTCTAACTTTTTCCACCTGCTTTCAAGGACACAAACAAGAAAACAAGGGTATATGCAATAATAAAAATTAGGGTTAGTCCAAAGAACTAGATAGATCGCCCTAGGGTTCGAGTTGCCGATCCCCGGCAACGGCGCCAGAAAAGCTTGTTGACGCTTCTTAAAGCGCCAATTTACGTACCGCAAGCACACGGATCGTGGTAGCTTTTCCCTTAGAGTACTCCCCCAAGGTTTATCAATCCGTGGATCGGAAGCGAACCGACTAGGGTTTACCATCTAATCTATCGAACCTATCCTAAACATGAAGCGAAGATTGCATATAAACTGAACACTTGATAGATATGAATGAAGCACAAGTGTCCATCACACCCACAACCGTAGATGAGATAACACAACCAAGGAGCTAGGGCCTATCGTCTCTAGGTACAGTTCTAGTCAAAAAGGTGATCAAAACATAGATTGCATCTCAACTAAAGGTACACGAAATCATCTCTCAGAAAGACGGCTCGCAAGCGGCCTACTTTCCCATGGTCGCCGGTGCGAGGTGCGTGTTAACGCCTAAGGTTTCCCAAAGCTTTACCCCAAACGCCCACCAAGTGCTCATCCTCTTGGTGGCCGCGCCACGACTCCCATAATACTCGCCATCGATCCTATTCCACATCATATCGTCGCTAGGATTTTTCCCTCCGCCATGCTGTCACCACAACGGGGTAATCAACCAACTAGCTAAAACACGCTACCTCAACGTATCCGCAAGATATAGGCTAATCACCACGAATAGATCTAATCTTACTATGAACATATGGATGCATCACATATGAGAAAGAAAGCATGCATTGAAGTAGACCAAAGTTGAGACAACTAGAATAAAGAGTAGATTGATATCACCATCGTGTGTGTACATACCCCGACGAATGTTGGGGGTGACTCCCGAACTCCACCATGGCACAACCTCGCAGGGAGGCCATGGCGGCTAGGGGTGGCCTAAGCCATCTCCTAGGTACCCTCGAAGACTCGCGGCGGCCGTCAGCCTCCTCCGGTCTTGGCCCTAGGTTTTCGTCGAGTTCTGGGTGGATTCTCTCTTCGAGTTGAATAAGGTGCGAGCTATTTATAAGCCGAGGAAGCCACCGGTCGAAGGGGAAGGCAAACCGCCTCAGAAAAGGGCTGGGCCGGCCGGCCCCATGGGCCTAGGCCGGCTGGCCTACCCCTTTTCGGGATCGCCTCGGTCTCATCTTTGGCGTGTAGACTCCTTGCATCTTCTAGAGTTTCTGTCCTTCACGATTGCACCCCTTTAGACGTCGTTATCTTCGAGATTTCTTCGAGGAGAAGGATAGGATGGAAAATCCTTCCTTAAATATCTCTTTGCTTTGCTTGGCCCCGAAGTATCTCGATCTTATCTTGTGGGCTTTGTCTTTTGGGCTTCATTGGAGGGTGGATGTGCATGAATGTGCTTCGAATCAACATGGGCTTTGGTCCTCCCTTTGGGCTTTGGCCTTCGTCTTTCTCTGTGTTAGTGCTCAATTACGGGCCTCGTCATTTCATGCTTCAAAATAGGCCAAAAACCTGCAAAAATAAAGTTCCTCCAAAATATATGTGCAAGTGTGAAAATGACCAATAATTAGGCCGGGGTTAGGACGGTTAGTGATTTTGATATTGAATTCATGCCATTATCAAGGATAAACAAGGGATAAAACGGATACTTAAGGAGCACCAACAGAGTGACGCAGGACGCGATCTTCTGTGACTTCGTCTGCGTATTCTTCATGTTTTCTTCTTATTCCGGACTTGTTCTCCTGAAATCATAAATTCTCGAAAACAACTATGGAGTTAGGTTAGTGGTACAAATATGCGAGTAAGAGGTATAGTTTTCCTTCTTAAATGAGTATAGTTGACGGTCATATTTCGCACTTAACGACCGTCAACATGCACATGTACATGGAGATGGAGATCAATATGGTGAACAAGTTCTATGAGGATAGAGATCTACATGGCGAACACGTTCTATCGAGATGGAGATCACCATGAGAACAAGGGCCATCCGGATTCACAATATGTGCTTTCCGTTCTTGACGTTTTACTACTACGTGTGTCATAGTAGAAGTAGAACGATCCCTCATTAATTTTGAGCAATCATGCCCTACCAACTAAACCTTGCATTGTCCCATGTCTTGTACGATTGATGGTGGTTCTATGAAATTAGGGCGCCACTGGTTTTCCTTGACTAGACAGGCTGTATCAAATACATGCACGCATAAAGGGTTGGTTAGCTTGACAAGGTCATCTTAACGGTTAAGGACCTTGGGGCATAAAAGTTGGGAGCAAGACATAGAGATGTCACCCAACAATAAGAGTCATATGAGATATGATTAGCAAACGTGTTAGTTGTGTGTCTTGAATCACTAAGAATCAACCGAGGGATATTGATTTTAGTAGGAGTAAATTCTATTAAATTGTTTAATGTCGTTTACTCCATCATGAATATTTTTGTCTTAGTATTTTGTATTTATTTTGTTGTAGATCAATGGCTCAAAACCAACCATTTGCTTTACGTTCCGTACTTGAGAGCAACAAATTGAATGAGACAAACTACGCAGATTGGATCTGCAACCTGAGAATTGTTCTCAGGGTAGCCAACAAGGAAGATGTTCTAGACAACCCACTGCCAGAAGAGCCTACTGCAAATGCCCCTGCTGCTGAGAGGAATGCTTACAGGAGAGCGATTGATAACGACCGTGAAGTAAGCTGTCTCATGCTAGCTTGCATGGAACCCGAACTGCAAATGCAGTTTGAGACTAACCATGCGGCGCACCATATGATTGTGGCGCTACGAGACATGTTCCAGACTCAGACCAGGACTGAAAGGTTCAATGTGTCCAAGGCCTTTGCTGAAACTAAGCTAGCAGAAGGAGCATCAGTAGGGCCGCATGTAATCAAGATGGTTGGTTACACACAGAGGTTGGAGAAGCTGGGCTTCCCACTTGGCCAAGAGTTGGCCACTGATTTCATTATTGCCTATTTACCTCCGAGCTATGGAAACTTCGTCTTGAACTACCCAATGCATGGGGCTGAGAAGGGCTTGAATGACCTATGCAGCATGCTCAAGATGGCAGAGAGTGACATCAAGAAAAGCACAGGTGGCGGCCATGTGATGGCTGTCCAGAATAAGCCTACTTTCAAGAAGAAAGGTTCTTCTTGGAAGAAGAAGAAGGGCAAGACTAAGGTTGCAAACCCCAAGCCAAACCCTACACCCAAGGCTAAACCTGGACTAGCTGCAGACAAGGAGTACTTTCATTGTCACCAGCTAGGACACTGGAAAAAGAACTGCAAGTTGTACCTAGCCACGCTGAAGAATCATTCTTCCACCTCAGGACCTGGCCAGCGTCAAACAGCAATTGAATGAGTCCCTCCGCGACTACATCAAGAGGTACTTCGCTAACCGTAATATCATTACGGAGGTTGATGACAGGGACGTTATCCACCACTTCCATGAAGGCCTCCATAGCATCGAACTATGGAGGAAGATGTTCGAGAACAACCCCAAGACTGTGGGAGACATGATGTTAGTCGTCAACAAGCACGCCGACATGGAAGATGCCGAGCGAGCCCACTGCCAGAACAAGACCGCGAACAACTCCTCTGAGCGTCCTCCTCAGCAGGACAATCGCTCGGAATGCCGACGCAATGATCGCCCACCTCGTCATGGGAAGAAGCACGACCGCGCCGAGTCGTCCAAGAACCGGGACCGCAAGTGTGGCTCCGAGAACACCATCGCCATCGCCGAAAGGTCCCAGTTCCGCTCCACCCTCAACCAAGCGGATCTGGACCGGCTCCTGGATGGCAAGTGTCCTTGGCACAAGGACGCAAACCATACCGCCCGGGAGTGCCGAGCACTCTCCAATGGTGTTGTCAAGGACGACGACTCCAAGCTACCCAGCCGCGATGACCGCGACAGGCCGAGTGGTTCCAGAACCGCCCGGGCACGCCCACGGAGGCGCAACTTGCCCAGGCGAGATGACGACGAGCAGAGGGAAGATTCCCCAGGGAACTTCTAGGAAGAAAACAGGGCCGTCAAATTCATATATGGCGGCCCCAGCAAGCCATCATGCCGGCGCAAGCTCAAACTGGATGATCGCGAAGTCAACCTGGTGTTCAAACACCCAGTCAAACCCCTGCGGTGGTCGGAGACGCCGATCACCTTCGACCGCCGCGACCACTGGGTCCACCTGCCCAGGCCGGGTGCCCAGGCCTACCCCCTCGTGGTTAGCCCGATGGTGAGCCAGGTTCGCCTGGCCAAAGTACTCGTCGATGGTAGCAGCGCCCTCAACATCATCTTTGCCAGCACGTTGGAGAGCATGGGCTACGATATGACCTCCCTGGTCCCATCCAATCAGGCCTTCTACGGCATCATCCCCGGAGCCGGTCGACCCCGGTCGGCCAAGCCACTCTGCCGGTCACCTTCGGCACCCGCGACAACTACCGCACCGAGTACATCAACTTCGAGGTCACTGAGTTTGAGATCTCCTAACACGCCATCTTGGGAAGACCCTCCCTCGCCAAGTTCATGGTGATCCCCAACCACACGTATCTTCTCCTGAAGATGCTAGCTCCAAAGGGGGTCCTCTCAGTCTATGGAGACCTGCAGACCTCCTATGCGTGTGAGGCCAAGAACATCGAGCTCTCCGATACCCTAAAATGATCTAGGAACTCGGTTCTTGTTGCCCAGGCAGCAAAGAACCTACCGGCAGACCGGCAGTAGATCCCCGCCAAGGAGTCGACTTCCGAGTTGCAGCTCGCACCAGCCGTGGCGACCAAGACCATCGTCCTCCGGGACGATGAACCGCACAAGACCACCGTGATTGGGGCCAGCCTCGACTCGGCATAGGAAGGCGCGCTCACCTCCTTCCTCCAGGAGAATTGGGACATCTTTGCATAGAAGCCATCTGACATGCCCGGAGTCCCAAGGGAGGAGGCTGAGCACTCCTTAGATCTGGACAAGAAGGCGAAACCCGTCAAGCAACGGCTCCGCCGCTTCGCGCAGGATCGAAAGGAGGCTATTAGGGTAGAAGTAACCCGGCTCCTCGCCGCCGGTTTCATCCGAGAAGTCGCACACCCAGATTGGCTGGCTAACCCAGTCCTTGTAAAAAAGAAAAATGGTGAATGGAGAATGTGTGTTGACTATACCGACCTCAACAAACACTGCCCTAAGGATCCCTTTCCTCTACCACGCATCGATCAGGTCGTCGACTCGACGGCCGGGTGCGTTCTCCTTTCTTTTCTTGACTGTTACTCAGGGTACCACTAGATAGCCCTCAAGGAGTCGGATCAAGAGAAGACATCCTTCATCACCCCCTTCGAGGCCTACTGCTACAATACCATGACGTTCGGCCTCAAGAATGCCGGCGCCACCTACCAAAAGGCCATTTAGAGATGCCTCTAGGGGCAGATCGGGTGCAACGCCGAGGCCTATGTCAATGACGTCATCGTCAAGACAAAACATAATGATCAGTTCATTACGGATCTCTCCGAGACATTTGAAAATCTCAGGAAATTCAAATGGAAGCTCAACCCGACCATGTGTGTGTTCGGTGTCCTGTCCGAAAAACTACTCGGCTTCATAGTTAGTAGCCGGGGCATCGAAGCTAACCCCACCAAGGTCAATGCCATCAGGTTCATGAAGCCTCCCAGGAGCATAAAGGACCTGATGAAGCTCACAGGGTGCATGGCTGCCTTGAGTAGGTTCATAAGCCGATTCGGCGATAGAGGCCTACCCTTCTTCAAACTTCTCCGGAAGTCCAACAAGTTTGAGTGGAACGACGATGCTTCCAAAGTATTTCATTAGCTCAAGGACTTCCTCACCTCGCCACCCGTCCTAACAGCACCAGAAGACGGGGAAGTCCTCCTCCTGTACATCGCCGCCACCACCAACGTGGTCAGTACCGTCCTGGTCGTCGAGCGAGATGAGCCGGGCCACGTCTACAAGGTGCAGCGACCCGTCTACTTCATCAGTGAAGTACTCGGCGAATCCAAGGCACGCTACCCACAAGTGCAGAAGCTGCTATACACCATCCTCATCACGTCAAGAAAGCTCTGACACTACTTCCAGGCCCACAAGATCAAGGTGGTCTCATCCTATCCACTCGGCGACATCCTCCACAACAAGGACGCCAATGGCCGAGTCATCAAATGGTCAGTAGAACTCGGCGCCTTCACAATCGAGTTTACACCACGATCCACCATCAAGTCTCAGGCGTTGGCCGACTTCGTTGCCGAATGGACCGAGATCCAAGATCCTTCACCCAACACCAGATCCGAGCACTGGATCATGTACTTCGACGGTGCCCTCAACCGTGATGGAGCCGGCGCTGGAATCCTCTTCATCTCTCCAAAAGGTGAACAACTCAAATACGTTCTCTAGTTACTTTTCAAGGCTACCAACAATGCTGCTGAGTATGAAGCTCACATCCACGGTCCCCGGATCGCTGTTACACTCGGCATCAAGCGTCTGTTGGCTTATGGTGACTCAAAAGTCATCATACAGCAAGTCAACAAGGACTGGAAATGCACCAAGGAGAAGATGGACGCCTACTGCAGGGAGATCAGAAAGCTTGAAGCTTAATTCTATGGTCTGGAGTTCCACTACGACCCCAGGGACGACAATGTGGCGGCTGATTTGTTGTCCAAGCTCGGATCCAAGAGGTCCATCGTACCACCCGGCGTATTCGTTCAAGCACTCAACAACCCTACGGTCAAGGTGGAAGTGGAACCTCCCACAAAGCCCGACTTGGTCCCGGCCATAGGGAAGCAGGTCCTGACCCTCGATACCGACTGGCGCTCCCCAATCGTCGACTTCATCAAGAACAACAAAAGCTATCCAAAGGGGAAGGAGCACGAGAAGCTTGGTCGCCGGTCTAGCAACTATGTCATCATAGGAACCGAGTTGTTCAAGCACTCAGCATCCTCAGGAACCTTATGCAAATGCATTGCACAGGATGAAGGAGTCTGACTCCTTAGCGATATCCACTCGGGTATCTGCAGCAACCACGCGGGTGCCTCCACCCTCGTGGGCAAAGCCTTTTGATCAGGCTTCTACTGGCCCACGGCCCTAGCTGATGCCCGAAACATCGTCAGGCGATGTCCCGGGTGCCAGTTCTTCTCCAAGCAGCAGCATGTCCCGGCTCCGACCCTACGGACCATATCGCCTTCTTGGCCATTCGCTTGTTGGGGACTCGACTCGGTGGGACCCCTAAAGACGGCCGTCAGCGGATACAACCACATATTCGTGGCAATTGACAAGTTCACAAAATGGATCGAAGTCAAGCCAATGACAGCCACTACAACAGCCAAGGCAGCAGAGTTCATCGAGGAGATATCACACCGATTCGGGGTGCCTAATCGGATCATCACCGATCTGGGTACTTCGTTCACAGGCTCCGAATTCTGGGACTACTGCCAAGAGAGCTGCATCGATGTCTACTACACCTCCGTAGCGCACCCCAGGTGCAATGGCCAAGTCGAAAGGGCCAATGGCTTGATCCTCCATGGGCTCAAAGCCAGAATTTTCGATCCGATCAAAAAGTATGGTGCAGAATGGCTTTGAGAACTACCCAGAGTAGTTTGGGGACTCTGCACATAGAGAAGCCGGGCTGCCGGTTATTTGCCATTCTTCATGGTGTACGGTTCTGAAGTAGTCTTGCCATCAGACATAGCTTTTGGTGCTCCGCGCATCCAGAACTACGACGAAAACGAAGCCGAAGCGACTCGATGCACTGACTTCGACTCGGCAGAGGAGCACCACCTGACGGCCTCCATACAACATGCGAGATATGAGCAGCAGCTCTGGCGCTATCATGATCGCAATGTTCACGAGAGCGACCTCAACGTCGGTGACCTGGTTCTGCGACGAATCTAGTCGACCGCCGGCGCTCACAAGCTGTCTTCCCCATGGGAAGGCCCCTTTGTAGTCAGTGGGATAGTGGTTCCCGGAACCCACCACCTACAAAGGCCAGACGGTACAGACATGGGCAACCCATGGAATATCGAGCAACTGCGCCGCTTCTATCCATAGAAGCATAGAAAATGCAAAGCTATGTACCCATCTACTCATTTAATAAAGTTTGTTGCATTTTATACATCACACTCTGCTTATTCTCATTCTTTACCAAGTCGTTCTCAATACGCTCGGGGGCTGCGTCTCGGCCACCCAGCCAGCTCCCACTCGGAGTCTGACCAGTCGGACAGGAACAACCCGGTTAGCTTTTACTGAACACGACCGAGTACGTTCAGGAACCACTCTGTGTCACCCTAACTAATCGGGCATATTGACGATCCGCTCTCAAGCGCTACCAAAAGGGCTCAGGGTCAGTTTTCCACCTACTCGGCAAATTCAGAAAAGAACTTGGACCGTGGGCATAACTTAACGGCAAATAAAATTAAAATATTATTTTTCGGCCGGTCCAGCTGACCAACTTTTCTTGCTGCAAAACAAAAAAAATAAATTCCTAGAGACCGGCAGCTTACAGCTCGGCCACGATGCACTCGGCGATCTCCAGGATAGCGGCGTGGTTTGCCTCCCACATTGCGTCAGAGCAGTCGTCGGGGATGCCGTCTCCCACTGGATCCCGGTCCGCCTCCGGGAGATGGGTCTTCACCAACCCAAGTGTATGCTGCACGGCATCCTTGGTAGCTCCCCTGATGAAGGCCTCCAGTCGGCCGCGGGACGCCTCCAGCCTCTCAGACAGGCTCTCGGCCGCCACCACGCCCTCGGGCTCGAATGCCCCAAGTAGCGCCTGCAGCGGCCTGCTCAGGCGATCCAGCGTCACCCGGCCCTGCGCCGCCTAATCCTTCGCTTCTGCAGAAAAGCACCTGGCTGGGTCAGCCCAAGCCAGAGAAACAACAGAAAACAAATAGTCGTACGATTTCCGAATCGTACCTCGCCGAGCCTGCTGCTCCAAGTGAAGCTTCTCCTCGGTGGCGGCCTCCCGCGCCTCAACCACCTCCCGGAGCTTCTGCAGCTCCTCGTTGGCCTTGGTGCAGGCCTCTAGCTCTAAACAACAGCAAGTCAGAGACAAAACGGTCCCGCAGACAACGACCCGGCTCTTTACCGCACTTCTCCTTGCGCAGAGCCTCCTCGGCCTTCACCTTGTCGGCCTCCAACTGGCGGTCCCGCACCTCCAGCTCGGCCAACCTGGCCTCGAGCTCCGCTACCCGACTGACGGCGGTGCTCCCCTCGGCCAGCTCCTAGGCGGCCTGCTCTGATAGCTTCACCAGAGCCTGAAGAAAAACTACCCGTTACAAGGCAATGCCTGCAAGAACAAGTCGGCTTCACAAACGGAACAAGACAGGGGACTCACTTCGACCAGTCCTTGGGAGAGCTTGGCGGACGCCACAAGCTTGCCGGAGACCGTGTCGCCTCCCTCCTCGTCTTCGTCCTCCTCGGCCTCCTCCTTGACCGGCGGGGTCCTAACCCCCTCGGTGGGCTTGGCCCGGGTCCTCTCTACCTCGATGGCCGGGACCTCCGTGGTCTTGACCACCTCGATGGCCGGGACCTCGCGAGCCTCGACCACAACGTCCGCCGCTCCTTCGGCACGGGGCAGATCCTGCATCTCCACGTCCTGGAGAGGGGGGAGACCCTGTTGCTAGCCTCCTCCTCATGTTGCTTCTTCCCCTCCTCGCGGCTGGCGCGGCTCTTCGCCGGACTCGCCCGCGGTGAGGTCTGCAATGCGGCATCACTGGAGCCGCCCTCATTGGGCGACTCCTCTGCCTTCCGCTTGGCGCTGCTGAGCGACGCCCTCCTACACCAACGACAAGGGTGCTCAGAAGAGCTCCAGAAAGCAAAAATCATGAAAGAACTGGATCAAGACTTAGAAACTTACCCGCCGCTTCGACGCAGCGAGAACTTGAGCTTCAGCGGCGCGGCCGGCGGAGCCCCAGAGCCGGCACGCGGGGACGTCACTTCCCCGCGCAACTGGCCCAGCACCTAGGCCGCCTCCTTCTTGGCTTGGGGGCCGGCCGATGCCGACCCCACTTCAGCAGTGGCCGGGGACGCCGATGCCCCCCGGACCTTGCTCGCCCCCCTCCGGGTCGAGCTCCTCAGTATCTGTTGTGCCACCTCCAACCCTGCCTTCAACAATGGGATCTTCTTGATGGTGCCGTGCGTCTTCCTCCTCAGGAAGGCTGACGGCGGCGGCCCCGAGGCTCCGGTGATCTCCACCTCTGGCTCACTCCCCACGGTGTAGTACGAGGAGAACTCTGTCTCCTCCTCCATCGGCTTGCGCAGCTCAGCGGGGGCGGCGGCATCCTTGCCAGGGTCCCCCTCAGGCAAAGGAGTGGGGGACCAGTACTCCAAGACCTTGGCCTGCAAAGGATCCGAGTTGTGTTACAACCCAACGGGTGCACTCGGAAAAACAGAGCAAAAAACAGAGGAAACAACTCGGAATGCACAAAACAACTCGGATGATTCAAGAACAGTTGCGGCGTCGGTCGGCCGCTTCAGGCAGTGGGCTTTTGGGCAGCCCTTGTCCCGGATCTGCCCCACCATGATGCGGGCGACCCAGTTCGCGATCTCCTCCCGGGGGACCTTGCGATCCTACCCCCGGGTTGGGTCCCGATGACCCCAGTACTCGAAGGCCGGGTGGACCCTCTCCTGGATCGGCTACGTGAGCCGTCTACAGAAGGAGATGGCCACCGCGGCCCCCATCAGACCTTGCACCGATAAGTCGGCAATCTCCTTGAGGAGGCGCTCCACCTGTGCCTTCTCCTCGGTGGTCGGTGGCTCCTCCCAGCACGCCTTGTACTCCGGCGCGCAGCCGGTGCGCGCCAGGAGGCAGGGCGCCGGGTTCGCCACCATGAACCATTCCCGTGCCCACCCCTTGTTGGTGTCGCGGAGCTCGAAGTTGGGGTAGACGCTCCCCTGGCACAGCGACAAGGCGGCCCCGCCCACGACATTCTGGCGGATGTTGGACGGGTGCCCCTTGAGGCGGTACAGACCCCGCCACAAATACCCCTCGCAGAGGTGGATGAAGATGGCGATCTGAGCAATAGAGTTGTGCTTGAGATGAGTTACCTCGAGCCCATTGAAGTGAAGAAGCCACGGAAGAAGGCCCTCGCGGGCAGCGTGAAGCCCTCCTCATAGAAGGACTTGAACACGACCGTCTCGATCATGTCCTCCGACGGGAATTCCTCCCCATAGCAGCACCGCCACTCGGAGATCTACTTCTCTGGGAGGATGCCGCGCTCCACCATGTCCTAGATGTCGCTCTCTTGGAGCGAGCACTTCTTCCACAACGACATTGGCGGCGGGGCTTCTCTGGAACTCCCCGTGGTCGAAGGTGCCGACGCGGCAGGTGAGGCGGCCATGGCGATGGTGGCGAAGCTCAGGCGGGGGGTGGAAATCATGAGGAAGATGAAAGTCGAGAGCTCTGGAAACTCGCCGAGTTAACTAAGGCGGCGGAGAGCTCTGGAGCGCTCAGGAACAGGTTGGCCACTCCGCGCCGCCTCCCCTGTTTAAATATCGGAGGCCTCACAACGGGCAGATCCGAAATCAACGGCCGGATCAGATCGGGCGCGATCTCACGGCGGATGAAGCAGGGTAAACGTTAACTTTCTTTTTACCGTTGCCTCTGACAACCACGCTCCTCTGTCAGGCGCGACAGATCCGCGCAGAGAAATAATGGTTGGATTTTCACCATAATACGAATATGCTCCGAATATTCCTAGAAACTACCCAGCGTGTCTCCGTGACCCAGTCAAGGCCTCAGGGCCCAGACGCCGTGACTACTCGCCGTGTCTCCGTGACTCCGCCAGCGACCCTGCTCGGGAGCTGGGTGTAACACCCGGTTTATAAAAGAACATAAACCGAGCAGTCATATACGTGCCAGGATCAAGTCACACGTATATACAACAGAATGAACAGTATATCATAGCACATATCACGTAAAAAGAATTAATAAAGCGAATACGAATGTTATTTATTATATTAATGACAAAATGTCTGATATAGCGGAAGCGAAGTACAAAATACGATAAAAACTCTCCGAAGCTGAGCAGGGCGCCACAGGGACGTCAACTGGGAGACGAACGCCTAGAAGTCCTCGTAGTCCTGGAAGCGCTGAGCGAACTCCCTCGCGTCGGTAGGAACTGAGCAGCAGTAGAGTATCCAAGAGGAAAAAGTAGAGAAGAGGCAAGGGTGAGTACACAACTTGTACTCAACAAGCATAACACAAACTATGAGACTCTAAGGTTGGCTGACTCAACTGCATTAGCTTTTAAGTGTTGGCAAAATTTTATTAAGGCTATTTACTACGAGTTGATGAATTACCATTAACCCAGTTACATAGTAATTAATCAGAATTAATTATGTAATTACTGAGAACCATACCAAAACCACCAAGGTAACCCCGAGAGGCACCTCCCTCGTCGGAAGGAGACAACCCCACTAATCAAAAGGAGGATCTAGGCCGCTCATAACCGTGAGCACGGCTAGTATACCAGTTTTACACTCTGCAGAGGTTGCACATCTTTACCCACAAGTTGTGAGCTACGCCAGTTGTTCATCACACTTCCTTAGGTGAGATGACTAGCAAACTCACTACGAGGCCGTTACAAAGGACACGTTGGTAAGGTGTAACCGCTAAGGATTCAGGCAATGCATCGATGGTACCCACCTTGAGGGGTACGCACACCAAGCCTCGTAGCCTGGGCACCATTGAGGTTCGACTCCCCTCTTGCCCCGTCGGTAAGTTACTCCCGAACCAAAATGGCCTAATTAGTAAGCCAAGACCGTCCCATTCCAGTCTTGTGGTAGCGCTGTTGTCCCAGGTTGTCGCTCTATGAACCGGTCCTTATGGAGAGTGGCCAACCAGGCAGTAAGCACCGTGCTGACCCCCTAAACCATGTTTCTAACAAAACCAATTTTAAACGAGACGTGAGCCCCTCCAACGGGCCACTCTCAGAATTAAGTTGCATATACCATTAATCAAATTAATTAAAAGGACCATAATGTGTTATAGCGCAGCACCTAGCACAACTAACCAAAATGCAACCCAAAGGATATATATAAAGGATATAATGTGGCTAGGAAATCCTTATAGGCATACAGTATTAAAATGTATTTAAATGATAGGTGGTGTTCATGTTATACTTGCCTTCCTCGTACTGCTCCTGCTGCTGCTCAAACTGATCTGAAGACGGATGCTGCTCCGGGTACTGATACTGGGTCTCCTCAGATGGATCAACGTCTACTCACGATCACATGGCCAAAAACAGTTCACAACAATAAGCATACAAGCAAACACTAACAAAAGCTAAGAAACAGTACATCAATACATAAAAACAGCACACTAAACTAGTCTAAAACTATTCTACACGTTACAACGATCGAGTGGACATAAAGAACGCCTAAAACGGAGCTAAAACGCATATTCTAGGCTAAAAACAAGGTTCAGGGACTAAACTGCAAGAAAACTAAGGTTCCAGGGGGTTTTCTGCAAAAACCGAGGGCCTAAAGGTAAATAAACCTTAGTTTCAGGGGCTAACGCGCAAAAACATCAAGTGTGGACTGCGGGTTCTATTCTGGTAAAACTCAGGGGCTAAAACGTTAGAATCTGGGCCTAACTGTAATTAGTGTTGAACACTGATGGACTGCGGCTTGATTTCAAAAGAGTTCGGGGACTCTTTAGCAAAAGGGGTAGGGCGAAGGGGTATCTTCAGATCTGATCCGTTGGATCGAGATCTGAGGGCCAGAGTTTGATGGTTCTGTGATCTAATCAGGGGCGTTCGCTTGAGATCGGATGGCCACGGGCGAAGGGGCGCGCGGGGCGGCGGCGCTGCTCGCCGGAGCAGAGCTCCGCGGCGGCGCTCGGCCGGAGTACGCCGTTTCCGGCGTTCCGGGGGCTATTTGGGATGGGCTTTGGCCGTGGGGAACCATTGTGGCATGGGTAATCCACTGGTGTGCTCAGGTAAGAGGATTTGGGGCTCGGTCGTGGCCTGCGGCGGTGCAGGGCGGCCCTGGGTCGCCGGCGTGCCGCATGCTAGCACCTAGAGGGCGCTTTGGCCTACAGCATCTAGCGCAAAAGATCAGGGGGGTTGAGAGGGTGCTCACCGTGTACGGAATCGGGCAGAGGTGTCGCGCAGCAGCGCCGGCGTCGAGGTCCTGCGGCGTTGGTGCGGTGGCGATCGCGGAGAGGGCGCCGGGGTGCAGCTCTGGGCGTCAGGACCCCCGGGCTCGACTCCTGGATGCACGAGGATACTCCTACGGTGGCTCTGGTGGTTTGGAAGGTGGTGGAATGGTGGGTCAGCGCCAGTGCAGAGGCACAGCGCGGCGGCGCACGGCGAAGCGGGGTGGGGCGGTGCTAGGGTTTGGGTGGGGCAGCAGGAGGAAGGTGGGATGCGGGGAGGTCTAGGGCGCGTTTAAAAAGGGGAAGGCCGGGCCTCAGCGTGCGGGTCCAGGAAGGGATCTCGCCGGAGATCGCGGCACGACGGGTGAGCGAGAGACGCGGGGAGGAGAGGGATGACAGGCGGGGTCGGGTTGCAGTGAGACAAGAGAGGGAGCGGGCGAACCGAGTGCGTGCGAGCGGGCCGTGCAGGGCAAGCTGGCAGGTGGACCTGAGAGGTCTGCTGCGGGCGGGCGCGTGCGACACGGCGGAAATGAGCTGAGAGTCCTGAGACTAACGGGTTGGGACCAGGTGGCAGGGGCGGGCGACGCGCGTGGCGTTGGTGGAGATGGTGCCGACGTGTAGGGACGGAGCGAGCGCGGCTGGGCCGAGCTGTTCGCGCGGAGGGAGAGCGGGGGAGCGGGTCTACTGGCACGGGCCTTGCGCGCAGAACGGCGGAAGCGGGGAAGAGGGAGTGGGCGGGCTCTGCGGGAGTGAGCCGAGTGGGGTGAGCTGGGCCGAGCGTGAGAGCTAGGCTGGGCCGAGCGTGCGGGAAAGGAACAGGGCCAGGCTGGTGGGTGCTGGGCCACGGGGGTGCGGGCTGAGGACTGGGCTGGGCCAGCAGGAAAGGGGTAGTGGCTTTGGGTTTGGTTTTTCTCCTCACAGGCTGGGTTGCTTTGGGTTTTGGGTTTCCTAATCCTTTTCTATTTCTATTTCCTTCACTACTAACTCAAACTAATTTGAATTCAAACAAATTTGAATTCAAAACCTTATTCACTCAAACAAATAAAATAATGCACCAACATGAATGCAACAACAAGATTATCCCTATGATAAATTTTAACTACTTATGGAACAAAAAATTAGATTAAATGCAAGCTAAGCCAATTAAATCCTTAGAAAAATTAAATAAACCAATTAGATTTATTATTAACTAGGAAAATTAAGTTAGGGTGTTACAAATCCTACCCCCTTACAGGAATCTCGTCCCGAGATTCTGGGCTGGCTAGCAAAGAGATCAGGATAGGTCTTCATCAACTCCTCGTCCTTCTTCTGGCAAGTCCTCCGAAAAGATATCCGGGAATTCAGGCACCACGCGAATACCATCCGTGGGTATAGCCTCCATCTGATGAAGAAAACCAGAAGGTTCTGTAGCACTGACTGTCACCTCTTGGCCATCAGATGTTGTCAAGTGAACTGCCTGATGAGCACCATCAATTCTGACTCCCCACTTGGCAAGAGTATCCATTCCCAGAATCACATCGATACCCTTGGTGTCTAGCACCCTCAGAGCAGCACTGAACATTGCCCCCCCTTATGGCTATACTGACTCGAGGGCAAACAATATGGGATCTCAACTCTCCTCCTGGTGAAGAGACTAGCATATACTTCTTTAATGGGGTGGTAAAGAAACTATGCTGCTCAACATATGACTTGGTGATGAATGAATGAGTAGCACCGGTATCGAAAAGTACTGTAGCTGGATGGGAGTTGACCATGAACGTACCAATAACCACGTTAGGAGCCTCGGCCGCTGACTCAGCCGTCACATGGTTCACTCTGCCCTGAAGTGGCGCCCTAGGCTGAGCTAGGCGCCCTTGCTGTCCTGCCTGCCGTGGAGCCAGTGAAAGGTGCTTCTGTGGACAACTTTTGGCATAATGACCTTTTTGCCCGCACTTGTAGCACTTGCGGTTGTGGTGAATGGCGCTACTTGGTTGACTTCCTTGTGAACTTAACATCACATCATGCATTATTTCTGCTGCTTGCTCTTTGGACTCCTTGTGACTGCGTGGCTGAATCACCTTCATAGTGATAGTCAACCCATCAACATAATCATGGAGAGCTTGATTCTCGACCTGCGTATCTCTAGAGCACTTAGGATCCTTTCTCTTCTGGATGGTCTGTAGCTCTTCGACCGATGGAGGGTCAAGAAAAAGGGAATCCTCTGCTAGCTGATCTTGATGAGACCTCTTCCTCTTTGTACTGGAGAACAACCTCTGGTTCCTTCTAGTTGTGGCTTCATCTTCAGTCGCACGAACTTGACGACAAGGGACGCCATAGAAGTGGCAACACAGACAAGCTTTCTCACCATCACCCATTGCACTGTCTCCAAGGTCTTTTTGTTCTGCCGACATCTGAGCTGGGATAAAAGGAAATACAGATTGGTAAGGTCAAGGAAGAGAGAAAAACTACATTATTTAAGGTTTTATCCTATCTAAGCAACACTGCACATGCATTACTGCTGATAACTCCAGATAGGTGTTACATAAATCCGGGAAAAAGGAACTATAGCATAACTCTTCTGTCTCATCTGAGAGATTCTCAAATTCTTCTGTACTATCTGTAGGCCGGGATGTCACATCCCTACCCCCTTACAGAATCCGACGTCCTCGTCGGTGAATTCCGGGATATCACATCCTCTTCGCACTAGCCTCCTTCTCAGCAAACAAGACCGGGGAAACCCAAGGCATGATAAGGTAGAGGGAGTAGAGTGGATGGTTTTACCCCCAACGGTCTAACTCATTTTATTAGTTAATTAACTTTAACTTAGGAATGATTTTCATTAAACAAATTTAACTACTAAGCTATGCAATCAACCAAAAATCCAAATCAAGCATGCAGCATATTAACAAGCAGACAATTTTCACGACTTAGCCGAGTTTAACATACGACTCGACTAACACAACGCGTCGCAGAACGTGCTATCGGATTATTATAAAAGGGTCGCCTAGCTTACTCATGGTGGTCAGATGACTGATTCGGGCCAAAATCTACGAAAACTATTCTTCAGAGAGAGAAATCAAGGCAAGAAGGGTAAAAGTCATAGAAGTCAAGGGGTATAATAGTAAAATAGTTTCAGCAGGCAAGGATTGGAGAGAAGAAGTCCTAAAACTCGACCAGTTCTATCTAGGCTTCGTCCTACAGTCGATACGGCTCTGATACCACTCTGTAACACCCGGTTTATAAAAGAACATAAACCGAGCAGTCATATACGTGCTAGGATCAAGTCACACGTATATACAACAGAATGAACAGTATATCATAGCACATATCACGTAAAAAGAATTAATAAAGCGAATACGGATGTTATTTATTATATTAATGACAAAATGTCTGATACAGCGGAAGCGAAGTACAAAATACGATAAAAACTCTCCGAAGCTGAGCAGGGCGCCACAGGGACGTCGACTGGGAGACGAACGCCTAGAAGTCCTCGTAGTCCTGGAAGCGCTGAGCGAATTCCCTCGCGTCGGCAGGAACTGAGCAGCAGTAGAGTATCCAAGAGGAAAAAGTAGAGAAGAGGCAACGGTGAGTACACAACTTGTACTCAACAAGCATAACACAAACTATGAGGCTCTAAGGTTGGCTGACTCAACTGCATTAGCTTTTAAGTGTTGGCAAAATTTTATTAAGGCTATTTACTACGAGTTGATGAATTACCATTAACCCAGTTACATAGTAATTAATCAGAATTAATTATGTAATTACTGAGAACCATACCAAAACCACCAAGGTAACCCCGAGAGGCACCTCCCTCGTCAGAAGGAGACAACCCCACTAATCAAAAGGAGGATCTGGGCCGCTCATAACCGTGAGCACGGCTAGTATACCAATTTTACACTCTGTAGAGGTTGCACATCTTTACCCACAAGTCGTGAGCTACGCCAGTTGTTCATCACACTTCCTTAGGTGAGATGACTAGCAAACTCACTACGAGGCCGTTACAAAGGACACGTTGGTAAGGTGTAACCGCTAAGGATTCAGGCAATGCATCGATGGTACCCACCTCGAGGGGTACGCACACCAAGCCTCGTAGCCTGGGCACCATTGAGGTTCGACTCCCCTCTTGCCCCGTCGGTAAGTTACTCCCGAACCAAAATGGCCTAATTAGTAAGCCAAGACCGTCCCATTCCAGTCTTGTGGTAGCGCTGTTGTCCCAGGTTGTCGCTCTATGAATCGGTCCTTATGGAGAGTGGCCAACCAGGCAAGTAAGCACCGTGCTGACCCCCTAAACCATGTTTCTAACAAAACCAATTTTAAACGAGACGTGAGCCCCTCCAACGGGCCACTCTCAGAATTAAGTTGCATATACCATTAATCAAATTAATTAAAAGGACCATAATGTGTTATAGCGCAGCACCTAGCACAACTAACCAAAATGCAACCCAAAGGATATATATAAAGGATATAATGTGGCTAGGAAATCCTTATAGGCATACAGTATTAAATGCAGTATGAAAATGTATTTAAATGATAGGTGGTGTTCATGTTATACTTGCCTTCCTCGTACTGCTCCTGCTGCTGCTCAAACTGATCTGAAGACGGATGCTGCTCCGGGTACTGATACTAGGTCTCCTCAGATGGATCAACGTCTACTCACGATCACATGGCCAAAAACAGTTCACAACAATAAGCATACAAGCAAACACTAACAAAAGCTAAGAAATAGTACATCAATACATAAAAACAGCACACTAAACTAGTCTAATACTATTCTACGCGTTACAACGATCGCGTGGACATAAAGAACGCCTAAAACGGAGCTAAAACGCATATTCTAGGCTAAAAACAAGGTTCAGGGACTAAACTGCAAGAAAACTAAGGTTCCAGGGGGTTTTCTGCAAAAACCGAGGGCCTAAAGGTAAATAAACCTTAGTTTCAGGGGGTAACGTGCAAAAACATCAAGTGTGGACTGCGGGTTCTATTCTGGTAAAACTCAGGGGCTAAAACGTTAGAATCTGGGCCTAACTATAATTAGTGTTGAACACTGATGGACTACGGCTTGATTTCAAAAGAGTTCGGGGACTCTTTAGCAAAAGGGGCAGGGCGAAGGGGTATCTTCAGATCTGATCCGTTGGATCGAGATCTGAGGGCCAGAGTTTGATGGTTCTGTGATCTAATCAGGGGCGTTCGCTTGAGATCGGATGGCCACGGGCGAAGGGGCGCGCGGGGCGGCGGCGCTGCTCCCCGGAGCAGACCTCCGCGGCGGCGCTCGGCCGGAGTACGCCGTTTTCGGTGTTCCAGGGGCTATTTGGGATGGGCTTTGGCCGTGGAGAATCATTGTGGCATGGGTAATCCACTGGTGTGCTCAGGTAAGAGGATTTGGGGCTCGGTCGTGGCCTGCGGCGGTGCAGGGCGGCCCTGGGTCGCCGGCGTGCCGCATGCTAGCACCTAGAGGGCGCTTTGGCCTACAGCATCTAGCGCAAAAGATCAGGGGGGTTGAGAGGGTGCTCACCGTGTACGGAATCGGGCAGAGGTGTCGCGCAGCAGCGCCGGCGTCGAGGTCCTGCGGCGTTGGTGCGGTGGCGATCGCGGAGAGGGCGCCAGGGTGCAGCTCTGGGCGTCAGGACCCCCGGGCTCGACTCCTGGATGCACGAGGATACTCCTACGGTGGCTCTGGTGGTTTGGAAGGCGGTGGAACGGTTGGTCAGCACCAGTGCAGAGGCACAGCGCGGCGGCGCACGGCGAAGCGGGGTGGGGCGGCGCTAGGGTTTGGGTGGGGCGGCAGGAGGAAGGTGGGATGCGGGGAGGTCTAGGGCGCGTTTAAAAAGGGGAAGGCCGGGCCTCGGCGTGCGGGTCCAGGAAGTGATCTCGCCGGAGATCGCGGCACGACGGGTGAGCGAGAGACGCGGGGAGGAGAGGGTTGACAGGCGGGGCCGGGTTGCAGTGAGACAAGAGAGGGAGCGGGCGAACCGGGTGCGTGCGAGCGGGCCGTGCGGGGCAAGCTGGCAGGTGGGCCTGAGAGGTCTACTGCGGGCGGGCGCGTGCGACACGGCGGAAACGAGCTGAGAGTCCTGAGACTAACGGGTTGGGCCTAGGTGGTAGGGGCGGGCGACGCGCGTGGCGTTGGTGGAGATGGCGCCGACGTGTAGGGACAGAGCGAGCGCGGCTGGGCCGAGCTGTTCGCGCGGAGGGAGAGCGGGGGAGCGGGTCTGCTGGCGTGGGCCGTGCGCGCAGAACGGCGGAAGCGGGGAAGAGGGAGTGGGCGGGCTCTGCGGGAGTGAGCCGAGTGGGGTGAGCTGGGCCGAGCGTGAGAGCTAGGCTGGGCCGAGCGTGCGGGAAAGGAACGGGCCAGGCTGGTGGGTGCTGGGCCACGGGGGCGCGGGCTGAGGACTGGGCTGGGCCAGCAGGAAAGGGGTAGTGGCTTTGGGTTTGGTTTTTCTCCTCATGGGCTGGGTTGCTTTGGGTTTTGGGTTTCCTAATCCTTTTCTATTTCTATTTCCTTCACTACTAACTCAAACTAATTTGAATTCAAACAAATTTGAATTCAAAACCTTATTCACTCAAACAAATAAAATAATGCACCAGCATGAATGCAACAACAAGATTATCCCTATGATAAATTTTAACTACTTATGGAACAAAAAATTTGATTAAATGCAAGCCAAGCCAATTAAATCCTTAGAAAAATTAAATAAACCAATTAGATTTATTATTAACTAGGAAAATTAAGTTAGGGTGTTACACTGGGCGTCACCTATGACCCGGCGTGTCTCCGTGACCCAGCCAGGGCCTCAGGGCCTAGATGCCGTGACTACTCGGTGCGTCTCCGTGACTCGGCCAGCGACCCTGCTCGGGGGCTGGGCGCCACCTGCGACCCGACGTGTCTCCGTGACCCATCCAGGGCCTCAGGGCCTAGACGCCGTGACTACTCGGCGCGTCTCCGTGACTCCGCCAACGACCCTGCTCGGGGGCTGGGCGCCACCTACAACCCGGCGTGTCTCCGTGACCCAGCCAGGGACTCAGGGCCTGAACGCCGTTACTACTCGGCGCGTCTCCGTGACTTCGCCAGCGATCCTGCTCAAGGGTTGGGCGCCACCTACGACCCAGCGTGTCTTCGTGACCCAGCCAGGGCCTCAGGTCCCAGACGCCGTGACTACTCGACGCATCTCCGTGACTCCGCCAGAGACCCTGCTCGGGGGCTGGGCGCCACCGATGACCCGGCGTGTCTCCGCGACCCAGCCAGGGCCTCAGGGCCCGGATGCCACGATTACTCGGCGCATCTCTGTTACTCAGCAAAGGCCTCAGGGCCCAGATGTTTGAACTACTCGAAAAGTCTCAGTGACTAAACCCAGGGCTTTAGGGTTGGGGTAATCGAGTCTGGTTCGGTCACCATGGCTATCTCGAGGTGGCTAAGGGCTGATACCTTCAGGGGATCGGCGTAACAGGAACATTGGCTGGATGCCTAGGCATTCGGACAGGCAAGAGTTAAAGATTAGTTCTTTGACCCTCGAAATGCTTCTCCGAAACCTTCCGAGGATCGGGGGCTACACCCAACGGGTGCACCCTGGGGCGCATCCTGTTCAGGATCTACAGACCACGATAGACAATTATCATGAGCACCAAAGGACTTCGTTCGATACGGAAAATTCGACTCGGCCCTCTGGCGCTCGGGGGCTTGACGGAGGTAGATCTATGTACCTCCCTGCCAAGTGGGGTCCCCGAATCCGGGAGACTACCCTGCTCGGTGACTCGGCTATGACTACTCGGCGTGCAGGACTCGGCTGTGCACATATGGGATCCCCAGTGGATTAGGTTGAGAGGCTCCAGCAAGAAGCCTGGATATCTAGGGATCTTAACCGACCTCCTTCCTTGTAAAACAACCTGAGTATATCATTCCTTGTACCCCTACGACTCCTAGTCTATATAAAGGAAGCGTAGGCCAACCCATAGAGAGACTCCTACTTTTCGCAGTATTCCACAAACCCTAATACAACCCCGAACATAGGACGTAGGAACATCTTCGTGTTACCATCGAGCTCTTGGTCCTGAGATCCCCATCTTGAAACTCTACCACTGGGTACACCCCTGGTGGACTGGCCGGAATAGCAATCCGACATAAAGTGTTCCTTGAATATCCATGGATGACAACTTGTATTGATTAATGCTTATGTGAAGTATTTGTGAGACTCTTTACTTGTATGGATATTGTAAAATGTTCCTAGTCGGAGTTTGTGTGAGGACACACATGAATATTAGACTAGCACATATATTAGTTGATTGACTACGTTTTACAAGTCATGGATATGGGGATGTCAAACTAATAATGTGGGCTCATGTGAGACATGAGACTGAACTGACCCAACACGAGATGATGACTTCTCATTACATAATATGTACGTTGTGTCCTAAGACCTGAGATCGTCGTATGTACTCAAGATGTGAAACGACTTACTTATGAGCCATCAAATGCTACACCATAACTGGGTAGTTATAAAGGTGGCTTTCGGGTCTGTCAAGAAGCATGCTGTGAGACATAGTCAGTCAAGATGGGATTTGCCCCTCTCTACTATAGAGAGATATCTCTTACTCTTACCAAGGATTTCGAATCACATGATCGAGGAAGAGTGGACGGCTTCAAGCTAGACCAAATATCGTGAGGCAAAGGGAACAACATGTATAAGATCGTGACGGCTCGGCAGATATGATTCGCGCGGGCATAGGAGTTGACACGTCTTGCTAGAGACCGCTATCAACTATTGGCGAGTAAGAGTACTCGGCCATGTCTATTCACGCGTGAGCCCATAGAGTCACACACTTAAGGGCCAGAAGCCTAATGAGGATGAGATCCAAATTAGACTAGTATTTGATGCACTAATGGGCCTCGAGAGGCCCATAGGGTTGGACCCTTGGTGGGGCCCATAGCAACCCACCTAGGGGGCGCCCAAGGTGGGGGCAAGGGCAGCCCACCTAGGGCGCCCAAGGTGGGGCCCACCTAGGACTATATAAGTAGGGGAGGAGGGGGTAGGGGGCGCCCTATCTGGAGAAACCCTGGCCGCCCCCTTTCAGCAGTTGATGTCCCTCTTTCCTTCCTGCTCCTCTTCGTGCATCAGGATCTAGTTGCTCTTGCGGATCTAGCAATCCGGAATGCGACGCTTCTTCCCATACGTGTGGACTTCGTGGAGGTGCTGCACTTGCTACACAAGGACAAGCCATTCGTGAGGTGGTTCACGCAACTGTACTGCCGGCTTCCATCTGCACTACACTGACGCGCTATACAAGTTCCGCAACCGCACGTCTAGTGGTAATCCCGTGATCTATAACTGCAGTAATCCTGGTTTATACAGTAGAAAAATTTTGTTTTTGCTACCCCATATTCCTACACACAGGCCATACAGCAAAAACACTTTTTTCACTTTCACCCTCCATCGACACTTCTTCATTCCTTTCACCACCCTCATCAAACTCGAGGCCAAGAACACCCCCATTGGTGATTCAACGCTTCAACCAAGGAAAAGGCGATTCCTATGTGGGATTTGGATCTCTTCACCACCCTGACCGTGTTCCCAAGCCAGTTCTTCATCTTCTCCATCGAAATCCCATTCTAAAGGTAGTCTATGGCTTGTTCTTCATCGATCTACTTATCTAGGCCATTGATTCAAGTTTCCCTCAGTAGAACATCTTCTGGAACCTCATAGTAGGAGATCACTCATTTTCATTGGATATTTTGCGTGGATTTATGATCTAGGGTTGGACTGGGGGCGGGGGACCGGTCTGACCCAGTGTGGCCCTAGATCATGTTTCCAGGCCCTATACCCAATATCTTTTATCCTAAGATTGTTCTAAGCTCATGTACAAACTTCATGATCAATTCTTGTTGGTAGATTGGTAATTAGAACCATTGGCTCTGTTCTGAGGGTGACCGGTCTACCTAGAATAGACCCAATCACTTCAATTTTGTTCCTAGCAATTCCTATTCAAATTTAATTAGTTCTTGTGGTCTCTTATCAATGATATCTATCTTTTGAATCCAGGATCAACAACAAGATGACAAATTTACAAGAGAGGAGAACCAAGCACAGATTTGATCCTGCTGGTGATGACGTAGATGAGGGAGGTTCGAGTCATGCACATGTGGATAGTGGCAGAGAGTTGAGGCCCTGAGGGCAGAAAAGGGAAGTTGCAGAGGATATTATTGAGGATGAGCCCTTTAGAGTTGAGCCAAGGCATGGAAAGGGTCCGGCACTTGAGAGCAGTAGTGAGGAAGCTGTAGCTGACATTGATGAGGAAGAAGATGATGAAGTGGGCAGTGATGATGATAAAGGTGATACCAATGCTCCTGCCACCAACAGGCCACGTTATCCCTTTGGTAGAGGACTAACCAATAATTTTGGGGATGGGATTACAGGGATAGTGAAGAGGCTAAGAGCAACTCCAAGAACGTCTCCAAATTACACAAGTCAAATTCAATTTAGCTAGCCATTTATCTAGTTATTTAACTATCCAAAGGGTGGAAACTCCAATAGCTTCTCCATCCATCCCCTTCTCCACTCCATTCTCTACTCTATCCCATCCAAGCGCTCATCTCGAGCACTACAACAACGCCGATGTTGCCGGTGCCGGCCTCCCGTGGCTGGAGCTCAGGCCGAACGAATGAGGCTCCTGCCCGCACCTCTTGACGGAGCCCGCCCGCACAGGCATGCCCACGCCGCAGGCTCCTACGAGCGCCCTAGGGGCTCTCCGGTGCAATGGCAGAGCCGTGAAGACGTGCACGCGCTAGCGTGGGTTCGTGCTGCCGGTCCATTCTTGTGGTAGTACGCCGGCTGTGAGGTCCTCTCCGGATCGGAGAGTGGACTGCAGCATGGCCATGGCGTGCTGGGCGACAAGCGGACGAGCTTTTCGAGCGCCTCCTGTATCCACAAGTGCGGGCACCCGTCCATCACCTGGTTCACCATTGCCTATTCCATCCAATCGAGAGATGAGAGGTCAGATGAGATGTCCTTGCATTGGTTTTGAGGGTGGATTTGCATGGACTCGTCCTCCTCCCACCCTTGGGGAACATCCACGGAGCTCGCTAGCCGGACGGAGCTGGCCCGTGTTGGCGGTCGATATCGATGAATTTCACCACCAACACTTCGCCTAATTTCATGAAACATAGCACATAATCATACCATAATCATTATATCTAACAAGTTCCATAAATTTTAGTGTATATTTGATCTCAGGAATAATATATCCAAAATTGAGCCAAAACAGACAATGTCTAGACTGAAAGGCCCAAGTCTGGCCAACTGTAACACCCGGTTTATAAAAGAACATAAACCGAGCAATCATATACGTGCCAGGATCAAGTCACACGTATATACAACAGAATGAACAGTATATCATAGCACATATCACGTAAAAAGACATAATAAAGCGTATACGAATGTTATTTATTACATTAATGACAAAATGTCTGATACAGCGGAAGCGAAGTACAAAATACGATAAAGACTCTCCGAAGCTAAAGCAGGGCGCCACAGGGACGTCGACTGGGAGACGAACACCTAGAAGTCCTCGTAGTCCTGGTAGCGCTGAGCGAACTCCCTCGTGTCGGCAGGAACTGAGCAGCAGTAGCGTAGCCAAGAGGAAAAAGTAGAGAAGAGGCAAGAGTGAGTACACAACTTGTACTCAACAAGTATAACACAAACTATGAGGCTCTAAGGTTGGCTGACTCAACTGCATTAGCTTTTAAGTCTTGGCAAAATTTTATTAAAGCTATTTACTACGAGTTGATGAATTACCATTAACCCAGTTACATAGTAATTAGTCAAATTTTATCATGATACTACTGAGAACCAAAACGAAACCAAACCACCAAGGTAACCCCGAGAAGCACCTCCCTCGTCGGAAGGAGATAACTCCACTAATCAAAAGGAGGATCTGGGCCGCTCATAACCGTGAGCATGGCTAGTATACCAGTTTTACACTCTGCAGAGGTTGCACATCTTTACCCACAAGTCGTGAGCTACGCTAGAGGTTCATCACACTTCCTTAGGTGAGATGACTAGCGACTCACTACGAGGCCGTTACAAAGAATCTCGTTGGTAAGGCGTAACCGCGAGAGTTAGGTCAGCGACGATGGGGCCCACCTCCGGGGGTACAAGCACAGGAGCGCAATCCAAGCACAGACCAAGCCGGAGGAGCAGGGACCATTGAATCTTACTACTCTTGCCCCGCAGGTAAGTTACTCCAAACCAAAAAGACCTAATTAGTAAGCCAAGTCTATCCCATTCTAGCCTTGTGGTGGCGCTGTTGTCCCAGGTTGTCGCTCTATGAACCGGTCCTTATGGAGAGTGGCCAACCTAGCACCAAGCACCGTGCTGGCCCCCTAAACCATGTTTCTACAAAAACCATCTTTTAACGAGACGTGAGCCACTCATCCACACAGAGGGCCACTCTCAGAATTATGTTCAAGTAAACCATTAATCAATTTAATTAAAAAGGACCAGAATGTGTTATAGCGCAGCAACCTAGCACAACTAACCAAAATGCAACCCAAAGGTATATATAAAGGATATAAAGTGGCTAGGAAATCCTTATAGGCATACAGTATTAAATGCAGTATGAAAAATGTAATTAAAGTGATAGGTTGTTCATGTTACACTTGCCTTCCTCGTACTACTCCTGCTGCTGCTCAAAGTGCTCGGAAGACTGGCTGCTCCTGGGTACTAGTACTGGGGCTTCCTCAGATGGATCAACGTCTACTCACGAACACATGGCCAAAACAAGCACAACAATAAGCATACAAGCAAACACTAACAAAAACTAAGAAACAGTACATCAATACATAAAAACAGCACATTAAACTAGTCTAAAACTATTCTACGCGTTACAACGATCGCGTGGACATAAAGAACGCTTAAAACGGAGTTAAAACGTATTTTCTAGGCTAAAAACAAGGTTCAGGGACCTATCTGCGAGAAAAACTAAGTTCCAGGGGGTTTTCTGCAAAAACCGAGGGCCGAAATGTAATTAAACTATAGATCTAGGGTCTGACACGTAAAACTACCAAGGGTGGACGGCGGGTTCAATTCTTAAGAAGCTCAGGGGGTAAAACGCTAAAATCAGGGCCTCACTGTAATTAGTTTTGAACAAATCTGGACGGCGGGTTGATTACCAGAAAGCACGGGGGCTCATATGCAAAAAGACTGGGCGAACCATTATCTTTGATTTAGGGCGCTTCGATCTAGATCTGATGGTCCAGATCGGCTCGGTCCTAGATCTAATCTAGGCCGTCGGCCCTAGATCGAGGGGCTGGGGTGTTTTGCGGCGGCGGCGACGGCGGAACGCCGCCGGAGCTCTGCTCCGCGGCGGGGGAGGTCGCCGGAGTGGCTAAACCGGCGTTTCAGGGGGCTATTAAGGACAGGGTTTGGCCGTGGAGCATCGTGGTTGCATGCGTAATCCACTGGAGTGGATAACGCGGGGCTGCGGGGTGCGGAGAGGGGCGCACGGCGTGGAGGCGGCTCGGCGCCATGGCGAGCCTCGCCGGTGTGGACTGCGACGGCGGTCCGGGGCCAGGAGCGATCTATGGGCTACGACTATTGGTCCAAAAGGAAGGGAGGGTCGGGATGTGGCTTACTGAGCTCAAGATTGGTCGATGGGGTTGCTGCAGAGTCGCCGGCGACGTGTTTGGGAGAAGCCGCTGGACGGAGCTCGCGGTCCGGGGGGGTGGCATACTCCTCCGGTCCCTAGATCACCACGGACCGGCTCGGGATGGCGCTGTGAAGCGGAGCAACGAGTCAGGGGGACGGGATCGGCACCGGGCGAGATAAAACGACGGCCAAGGGACTTACCGGCGGCGGCGCTACTGGCGGAGCGACCGGCGGCTGCTAGGGTTTGCGGGCGGCGCCTGTGGGGTGGGTTGGAGAACCAGGGGCGTGGGGCACTATTTGTAGGGCGGCTCGGTGAGGCCTGGGCGTGCGCGCCCGATAAGGGAGGACGGCGAAATCCCCGGCGGGGATTGGGGGCTCTGTTGCGTGCGGCGCGGGGAAGGAGACGGCGCCGACAGGCGGGCCCAGGGTGCAGCGAGAGAGGGGAGAGCAACGTGGTCGTCCTGGGCTGGCGTGCGAGCGGGGGAACGGGCCGGCGCGTTGCGGGAGACTGGGCCGCGAACGTCTGGGCCGTGTGGGTGGGAAAACGGGCCGCGGGCTGAAGCGCTGGTAGGTCGGGGTGGAGCAGGCCTCGCGCGGGGTTGCGGGCTAGAAAGCGAGTTGCTGGGCCCGGGGGGGAAAGGGTGGGCCGGATGGCTTGAGCTGCTGGGTTGGGTCCTGCGGAGAGGGGTTGGGCCAGGGTTGCTGGACTGGGTTTTAGTTTGGGCTGGTTTTTCTTCTTTTCTATTTCTATTTACTCTCTCTTTCCAAATCTAATTCAAACAAAGTTTGAATTCAAATACAAATTTGAATTCAAACCACACTCAAATAATTAAAACTATGCACCAGCATGAATGCAACACCAAAATTTAAACCTATGATAAAATTTTAATTACTTAAGGAACAAAATTTTAGATTAAATGCAAGTCTAACACAATAAACCTTAGAAAATTAAATAAAGCCAATTAAATTTATTAAATACTGGAATTTAAATTAGGGTGTTACAGACCCTACCCCCTTAAAGAAATCTCGTCCCCGAGATTTAGCTGGGCTGGCTAGCAAAGAGATCTGGATATGTCTTCTTCAGCTCATCTTCTCGCTCCCATGTAGCCTCAGCTTCACTGTGATGACTCCACTGAACTCTGCACATCTTGATGCGCTTGTTCCGAGTGACCCTCTCTGATGTCTCCAGAATCTTCACCGGATGCTCAGTATAAGTCAGATCTTCCTGCACATCGACTCCATCCAGGGGTGCCTGCTCCTCGGGTACTCGCAAACACCTCTTCAGCTGAGATATATGGAAGACATCATGAACTCCCGAGAGGCTGAGAGGTAACTCCAGGCGATAAGCAACTTCGCCTTTCCTCTCTAGCACCTTGAATGGCCCCACATACCGAGGTGCTAACTTCCCCTTGACATTAAATCTGCGGATTCCTCTCATCGGAGACACCTTCAGATACACATAATCACCAACACTGAAAGTCAGATCTCTCCGTTTGCCATCAGCATAGCTCTTCTGTCTACTCTGTGCAATCCTCAGATTTTCTCGCACAGCCTGAACCATCTGCTCTGCATCATCTATGATCTCAGGGCCCAAGAGCTGCTTCTCACCAATCTGATCCCAATAGAGAGGAGTCCTGCACTTTCTGCTATACAATGCCTCAAAGGGAGACTTCTTCAGACTGGCCTGGTAGCTGTTGTTATACGAGAACTCAGCATATGACATGCACTTATCCCAACTAGTACCGTACTGAATGGCACAAGCTCTCAGCATATCCTCCAACACTTGGTTGGTTCTCTCTGTCTGCCCATCTGTCTGAGGGTGATAAGCCGTACTGAAACGCAGCTTCGTATGCAACGAATCATGGAGCTGCTCCCAGAACCGAGAAGTGAACTGAGACCCTCTGTCAGATATGATCTTCGTGGGCACACCATGCAAGCAGACAATCCGAGAGATGTACAACTCTGCAAGTCTAGCACCAGAGTAAGTAGTGTTCACTGGAATGAAGTGAGCAACTTTCGTCAGACGATCCACTACTACCCATATGGAGTTGTACCCTTTCTGAGTACGAGGCAATCCAACAATGAAGTCCATAGTGATTTCCTCCCATTTCCACTCTGGAATCTTCAAAGGCTGCAATAGACCTGCTGGCCTCTGATGCTCAGCCTTGACACGCTGACAGGTGTCACAAATAGCCACGTACTCTGCCACTGAACGCTTCATCCCATACCACCAGAAACGTTCCTTCAGATCATAATACATCTTCGTGCTGCCCGGATGAATAGAGTATGCCGTATCATGGGCCTCACTCAGAATCAATTTCCGGAGATCCTTCACATCTGGAACACAGATCCGGTTCTTGTACCACAAAGTACCCTGATCATCCTCTCTGAAATGAGGAGCCTTGCCCTTCTTGAGCAACTCACGAATCTCCTGCAGCTTCTCATCATCTTTCTGATGCTGCCTGATCTCGGACTCTAGAGTCGGTACTGCCTCGAAAGCTGCACTGGAAGTATGATGCAAGAAGCCCAGACTCAACTGCTCGAACTCCTCGCATAACTCTGGAGGCATCTGGAAAGCCACGACCATGTTGACATAACTTCTCCTGCTCAGAGCATCTGCTACAACATTGGCCTTGCCCGGATGATAGTGAATCTCCAGGTCATAATCCTTGACTAACTCTAGCCATCTTCTCTGCCGCATGTTCAGCTCATTCTGCGTGAAAATGTACTTGAGGCTCTTGTGATCAGTGTAGATATCACACCGCTGCCCATACAAGTAATGCCTTCAAATCTTCAGAGCATGCACAACTGCGGCTAACTCAAGATCATGAGTAGGATAGTTCAGCTCATGCCGACGTAACTGCCGTGAAGCATAAGCAATCACTCTGCCCTCCTGCATCAGAACACACCCAAGACCATCCTTCGAAGCATCACAATATACCGTGAACCTCTTCGTCTGGTCTGGCAGAGTCAGGACTGGCGTCGTAGTCAACCTCTTCTTCAGCTCATCAAAAGCCCTCTGACGCTCATCAGTCCACACGAAAGCCACATTTTTCTCCAGCAAGGAAGTCAAAGGCTTCGCGATCTTGGAGAAATTCTCAATGAACCTCCGATAATATCCAGCTAAGCCCAAGAAAGACCTGACTTCCTTTACTATCTGCGGTGTCTCCCACTCTAGCACGTCCTTCACCTTGCTCGGATCAACAGCAATGCCTCCCTGAGAGATAACATGACCGAGGAATGGAACCTCGTCAATCCAGAACTCGCACTTGCTGAACTTGGCATACAGCTGATGCTCTCTCAATCTCTGCAATACGAGTCTCAGATGCTCCTCATGCTCTTCTTCTGTCTTGGAGAAGATCAGAATATCATCAATGAAGATCACCACGAAGACATCCAGATAGTCCATGAAAACCATGTTCATCAGATGCATGAAGAAAGCCGGGGCATTAGTCAAGCCGAAGGACATGACCGTATACTCATATAGACCTGTACTTGCAGGTGAATGCCATCTTCGGAATATCCCCAGGACGGATCCTCAGCTGAAAATAACCCGAACGAAGATCAATCTTCGAGAATATACGAGCACCTCGAAGCAGATCGAAGAGATCCTCAATACGGGGCAGTGGATGCTTGTTCTTGATAGTAACTGCATTCAGCTCCCGATAATCAACACACATTCTCTTCGAGCCATCCTTCTTATCTACCAGCAATAATGGAAAAGACCAAGGAGAGAAGCTACGACGGATATAGCCCTTGGCTAGCAACTCATCAATAGTCTTCTTAACTTCTTCATGCTCTATAGGTGCCATACGGTAGGGCTGCTTTGCAATAGGAGCTGTGCCAGGCAAGAGATCAATACAAAACTCAATGGCGCGTTCAGGCGGCATACCTGGCAGATCATCCGGAAAGACATCCGGGAATTCAGACACCACGCGAATACCGTCCGTGGGTCTAGCCTCCATCTGATGAAGAAATCCAGAAGGCTCTACTGCACTGATAACAACCTCTTGGCCACTGGAAGCTGATAGAAAGACTGTCCTCTGAGCACAATCTATCTGGACTCCCCACTTGGCCAGAGTCTCCATTCCCAGAATGACATCAATGCCCTTGGTGTCTAGCACCATCAGATCAGTACAGAACTCTACTCCCCTCAAAGAAACACTGACTCTCGGGCAGTAAGTGTGAGACCTCAACTGTCCTCCCGGTGAAGATACTAACAGGCACCTCTTTAATGTGCTAGTATGAATACCATGATGCTCGACAAAAGACTGAGTAATGAAGGAATGCGTAGCACCAGTATCAAAAAGCACTGTAGCTGGATATGAATTAACCATGAACGTACCAATAACCACGTTGGGAGCCTCGGCCGCTGACTCAGCCGTCACGTGGTTCACTCTGCCCTGTGCTGGCGCCCTGGGCTGAGCTGGGCGCCCCTGCTGTCCCGCCTGCGCCTTCCGGGGGCAAGCGTTGGCGTAGTGCCCCGGCTGGCCGTAGTGAAAGCAGGTGCGAGGGGGTCCCTGAGCCTGCTGTCCGGTAGGAGCTGCCGGACGTGGAGCCTGCGGTGCCGGTGGAGCAGCACGAGCCGGAGGTGCCGGTAACCTCTGGCCCTGCCCCGCCTGCTGCTGCTGTCGAGGCGGGTACTGCTGCGGTGGCCTCTGCTGGTACTGCTGAGGAGGCCGGTACTGAGGCTGCTGGTACTGCTGAGGCTGCTGGAGGCGAGGACGAGTGTTGCTGCCGGAAGCAACGGGGACAATCTTCCTCTTCTTGTCCTCCATCTCCAAGTGCTTGCGCTCAGTGTTGAGCGCACTGTCAACCAGATGGTTGAAGTCGTCGAAGCGGAGGTTGAGCAGCGCGTACTGGAGGTAGTCCTCAAGACCCTCCATGAAGTGCTCCTGCTTCTTGCGGTCATCCGCAACATCGGCAGGGGCGTAGCGAGCCAGCTGAAGAAAGCGATCACGATACTCCGCGACCGACATAGTCCCCTAAATTCACAAAGACAGATAGATATCGGAAGATTAACTCAAGATTCATAAGGATAGAACAAGGGGCATTATCTCGAAAGAAACCGCTGAATGATTATATTTAAGATTACCTGCTTCAGTGCAAGGAACTCCTTCTGCTTCATCTTCATAACGCCCGCGGGGACGTTGTGGCTGCGGAAACGCTCCCTGAGCTGGAGCCAAGTGAGAGCCTCGCGGTCATGAACTGGGTGGGACTCCCACCAGTCCAAAGCTGCCCCTTGCAGCTGTCCTGCTGCGTACAGAACTCTCTCCCGATCATCGCACTGGGCGATGTCTAGCTGTCGCTCCACTGCACGGAGCCAGTCGTCAGCCTGAAGAGGGTCGGACGTGTGAGAAAACGTCGGCGGGTGACCCCTCAGGAACTCAGCACGCCTGTCGCGAGGCTGCGGCGGTGGAGGAGGCGGAGGCTGAGTGTGAGCCTGCTGAAGAGCCTGAACAGTGTTGTTCAGGGTGGCCATCATCTGCATCTGGAGCTGGAAGTACTGCTCCGGAGTCAAAGGCGGCGGCATCGGGATCCCGGTTCCCTGGGTGTTCTGACCCTGGTTGTTCTGCCCCTGCTGGTCAGAACCACTGCCTGGTGTTCACCATCTGATTTTGGACAAAAGATTTCACGAGTAAGGATATTGCAGGAATAAATTCAGATGGATATGATAACTCTTGGCGGAAAAGACTCAGCCATGATAAAGTAGACATGATAGAGTGGACTGTTTTACCCCCAACGATCTAACTCATTTTATTAATTAATTAACTTTAACATAAGAGTGATTTTCTTTAAACAGATTTAAACCACTAAGCTATGCAATCATTCAAAAATCCAAATCAAGCATGTAGCATAATAACAAGCAGACAATTTTTCACAACTTAGCCGAGTTTAGCACACGACTCGACTAACACAACGCGTCGCACAACGTGCTACCGTATTATTATAAAGGGTCACCTAGCTAATACTTATGGTGGTCAGATGACTGATTCAGGCCAAAGTCCACGAAAACTATTCTCCAGAGAGAGAAATCAAGGCAAGGCGGGTAAAAGTCAAAGAAGTCAAGGGCTATAATAGTAAAATAATTTTAGCAAGCAAGGATTGGTGAGAAGAAGTCCTAAAACTCGACCAGTTCTATCTAGGCTTCGTCCTACAGTCGATATGGCTCTGATACCACTCTGTAACACCCGGTTTATAAAAGAACATAAACCGAGCAATCATATACGTGCCAGGATCAAGTCACACGTATATACAACAGAATGAACAGTATATCATAGCACATATCACGTAAAAAGACATAATAAAGCGTATACGAATGTTATTTATTACATTAATGATAAAATGTCTGATACAGCGGAAGTGAAGTACAAAATACGATAAAGACTCTCCGAAGCTGAAGCAGGGCGCCACAGGGATGTCGACTGGGAGACGAACACCTAGAAGTCCTCGTAGTCCTGGTAGCGCTGAGCGAACTCCCTCGTGTCGGCAGGAACTGAGCAGCAGTAGCGTAGCCAAGAGGAAAAAGTAGAGAAGAGGCAAGAGTGAGTACACAACTTGTACTCAATAAGTATAACACAAACTATGAGGCTCTAAGGTTGGCTGACTCAACTGCATTAGCTTTTAAGTCTTGGCAAAATTTTATTAAAGCTATTTACTACGAGTTGATGAATTACCATTAACCCAGTTACATAGTAATTAGTCAAATTTTATCATGATACTACTGAGAACCAAAACGAAACCAAACCACCAAGGTAACCCCGAGAAGCACCTCCCTCGTCGGAAGGAGATAACTCCACTAATCAAAAGGAGGATCTGGGCCGCTCATAACCATGAGCACGGCTAGTATACCAGTTTTACACTCTGCAGAGGTTGCACATCTTTACCCACAAGTCGTGAGCTACGCTAGAGGTTCATCACACTTCCTTAGGTGAGATGACTAACGACTCACTACGAGGCCGTTACAAAGAATCTCGTTGGTAAGGCGTAACTGCGAGAGTTAGGTCAGCAACGATGGGGCCCACCTCCGGGGGTACAAGCACAGGAGCGCAATCCAAGCACAGACCAAGCCGGAGGAGCAGGGACCATTGAAGCTTACTACTCTTGCCCCGCAGGTAAGTTACTCCAAACCAAAAAGACCTAATTAGTAAGTCAAGTCTATCCCATTCTAGCCTTGTGGTAGTGCTGTTGTCCCAGGTTGTCGCTCTATGAACCGGTCCTTATGGAGAGTGGCCAACCTAGCACTAAGCACCGTGCTGGCCCCCTAAACCATGTTTCTACAAAAACCATCTTTTAACGAGACGTGAGCCACTCATCCACACAGAGGGCCACTCTCAGAATTATGTTCAAGTAAACCATTAATCAATTTAATTAAAAAGGACCAGAATGTGTTATAGTGCAGCAACCTAGCACAACTAACCAAAATGCAACCCAAAGGTATATATAAAGGATATAAAGTGGCTAGGAAATCCTTATAGGCATACAGTATTAAATGCAGTATGAAAAATGTAATTAAAGTGATAGGTTGTTCATGTTACACTTGCCTTCCTCGTACTGCTCCTGCTGCTGCTCAAAGTGCTCGGAAGATGGCTGCTCTGGGTACTAGTACTGGGGCTTCTCAGATGGATCAACGTCTACTCACGAACACATGGCCAAAACAAGCACAACAATAAGCATACAAGCAAACACTAACAAAAACTAAGAAACAGCACATCAATACATAAAAACAGCACATTAAACTAGTCTAAAACTATTCTATGTGTTACAATGATCGCGTGGACATAAAGAACGCTTAAAACGGAGTTAAAACGCATTTTCTAGGCTAAAAACAAGGTTCAGGGACCTATCTGCGAGAAAAACTAAGTTCCAGGGGGTTTTCTACAAAAACCGAGGGCCTAAATGTAATTAAACTATAGATCCAGGGTCTGACACGTAAAACTACCAAGGGTGGACGGCGGGTTCAATTCTTAAGAAGCTCAGGGGGTAAAACGCTAAAATCAGGGCCTCACTGTAATTAGTTTTGAACAAATCTGGACGGCGGGTTGATTACCAGAAAGCACGGGGGCTCATATGCAAAAAGACTGGGCGAACCGTTATCTTTGATTCAGGGCGCTTGGATCTAGATCTGATGGTCCAGATCGGCTCGGTCCTAGATCTAATCTAGGCCGTCGGCCCTAGATCGAGGGGCTGGGGTGTTTTGCGGCGGCGGCGACGGCGGAACGCCGCCGGAGCTCTCCTCCTCGGCGGGGGAGGTCGCCGGAGTGGCTAAACCGGCGTTTCAGGGGGCTATTAAGGACAGGGTTTGGCCGTGGAGCATCGTGGTTGCATGCGTAATCCATTGGAGTGGATAACGCGGGCTGCGGGGTGCGGAGAGGGGCGCACGGGTGGAGGCGGCTCGGCGCCATGGCGAGCCTCGCCGGCGTGGACTGCGACGGCGGTCCGGGGCCAGGAGCGATCTACCGGCTACGACTATTGGTCCAAAAGGAAGGGAGGGTCGGGATGTGGCTTACTGAGCTCAAGATTGGTCGATGGGGTTGCTGCAGAGTCGCCGGCGACGTGTTTGGGAGAAGCCGCTGGACGGAGATCGCGGTCCGGGGGGGTGGCGTACTCCTCCGGTCCCTAGATCACCACGGACCGGCTCGGGATGGCGCTGCGAAGCGGTGCAACGAGTCAGGGGGACGGGATCGGCACCGGGCGAGGTAAAACGACGGCCAACGGACTTACCGGCGGCGGCGCTACTGGCGGAGCGACCGGCGGCTGCTAGGGTTTGCGGGCGGCGCCTGTGGGGTGGGTTGGAGAACCAGGGGCGTGGGGCACTATTTGTAGGGCGGCTCGGTGAGGCCTGGGCGTGCGCGCCCGATAAGGGAGGACGGCGAAATCCCCGGCGGGGATTGGGGGCTCTGTTGCGCGCGGCGCGGGGAAGGAGACGGCACCGACAGGCGGGTCCAGGGTGCAGCGAGAGAGGGGAGAGCAACGCGGTTGCCTGGGCTGGCGTGCGAGCGGGGGAATGGGCCGGCGCGTTGCGGGAGACTGGGCCGCGAACGTCTGGGCCGTGTGGGTGGGAAAACGGGCCGCGGGCTGAAGCGCTGGTAGGTCGGGGTGGAGCAGGCCTCGCGCGGGGTTGCGGGCTAGAAAGCGAGTTGCTGGGCCCGGGGGGGAAAGGGTGGGCCGGATGGCTTGAGCTGCTGGGTTGGGCCTGCGGAGAGGGGTTGGGCCAGGGTTGCTGGACTGGGTTTGAGTTTGGGCTGGTTTTTCTTGTTTTCTATTTCTATTTACTCTCTCTTTCCAAATCTAATTCAAACAAAGTTTGAATTCAAACACAAATTTGAATTCAAACCACACTCAAATAATTAAAACTATGCACCAGCATGAATGCAACACCAAAATTTAAACCTATGATAAAATTTTAATTACTTAAGGAACAAAATTTTAGATTAAATGCAAGTCTAACACAATAAACCTTAGAAAATTAAATAAAGCCAATTAAATTTATTAAATACTGGAATTTAAATTAGGGTGTTACACCAACCAGCATATCAACTGTGGAATTTCGGCATGAAACTTTACTAGAGTAATCTTGAGGGAGAATCTAGGCCAATCCAACATGAATCAACTTTGAATTCACAAGTTGGAACAGGAAGGCTTGAGTCCCTAAGCACAGAAGATGAATCCGGGGCCACAATCACAAAATGAGACGTGTCAAACCTGGAACCACCTCCAGGAGCAACATCCAGCCATTGAGGATCATGACAGTGCAACAGATGGTTGAGATGCCCTAGGGGGCAGGCCGCCCGGCCTTGTCCAGGACGCCCGGCCCAAGATAACTATTTATGGACCAAGTACCCGAAGCAATGACCTCCAGAGAGCATCAGGATTGTCCCACGGGAAGGCAGGGCCAGGCCAACCGGCCGACCAGGCCGCCCAGCCCCACATTCCAGTGTATGGCCATAAGTCTTCGCGTGGAAGCTAAGCTACCTACCTACTTCGCGTGCAAGTGAGGCAAGGCTTTAGAACTAACATGGAACCACTATAAATAGGCCCTCACCCCTCACTTGTAACACACATCACTTGGAGCAAGAAGAGTCTCAAAGTTAGTTCGTCCTCTAGTTAGAATAGGGAGAGTGTGGGGTGAGAGCTTTGGCGGAAGCCGAGCTAAAGGGGCAGAGTCGAGTTCTCTCGACCTTACCCCACTTTGTAGCCACCTCGAGGGAATTTATATAATCAAGTAAGTTCCTCGTTTATCTTCAGTATCTCGCTAGTTTTACTTTTTACTTAAATTACTTATTTAGTTACTTCCTTTGTGAAAGAACATCTAGGCCCCTAGTGGGTTTTGGTGTATTGATTGAAAGAACTTACTTATTGAATGAAATCAAGTAAGTCATACCGGTACTTTTGGGGTGGATGAAATCTTTGAATCAGCCTTAGGTACCGGTTGGTATTATCAACCGGTACCTAAGTCATTCCATAGGTACCGGGTGGTAACTTTTATATTAGTACCGGGTGGTACCACCAACCGGTACCTTTAGACGAGCCTTAGGTACCTTAGGAGCCTTAGGTACCGGTTGGTGTTACCAACCGGTACCTTAGGCTCATCCATGGGTTACTTCAAAAGGAAAGCATCTCCTTCTCAATTGTAACACCCGGTTTACAAAAGGACATAAACCGAGCAATCATATACGTGCCAGGATCAAGTCACACGTATATACAACAGAATGAATAATATATCACAGCACATATCACGTAAAAAGATATAATAAAGTGAGTACGAATGTTATTTATTACATAAATGACAAAATGTCTGATACAAAGTATGCGGAAGCGTAAAACAGGTACAGAACTCTCGGAAGCTGGGCGCCACAGGGACGTCGACTGGGAGACGACCGCCTAGAAGTCCTCATACTCCTGGAGGTTCTGAGTGAACTCCTCCGTATCGCCAGGAACTGAGCAGCAGTAGGGTGTCCCCAAAGAGAACAAGAGGAAAAGAGTAGAGTAGGCAAGAGTGAGTACACAACTTGTACTCAACAAGTATAACACAAATTATGAGGCTCTAAGGTTGGCTGACTCAACTGCATTAGCTTTTAATCTTGGCAAAATTTTATTAAAGCTAATTACTACAAGTGGATGAATTACCATAAACCTAGTTACATAGAAATTAATCAAAATTAATTATGAACTACTGAGAACCAAACCAAACCAAACCACCCGGGGAACCACCTTAATCAAAAGGAGATAACCCCACTAATCAAAAGGAGGATCTGGGCCGCTCATGACCGTGAGCACGGCTAGTATACCAGTTTTACACTCTGCAGAGGTTGCACGTCTTTACCCACAAGTTGTGAGTTACACTAGTTGTTCATCACACTTCCTTAGGTGAGATGACTAGCAAACACACTACGAGGCCGTTACAAAGAATCTCGTTTGTAAGGCGTAACCGCGAAGGGTTGGATCAGCGACGATGGGGCCCACCTCATGGGGGTACAAGCACGTAGCTCTGACCAGGTCGGAGGAGCAGGGACCATTGAAGCTTACCACCCTTGCCCCGCAGGTATGTTACTCCAAACCAAAAAGACCTAATTAGTAAGCCAAGACTGTCCCATTCCAGTCTTGTGGTAGCGCTGTTGTCTCAGATTGTCGCTCTATGAACCAGTCCTTAGGGAGAGTGGCCAACCAAGCACTAAGCACCGTGCTGGCCCCCTAAACCATGTTTATAGAAAAACCCATTTTAACGAGACGTGAGCCACTCAAGTACACCACACAGAGGGACACTCTCAGAATTAAGTTGCATATACCATTAATCAAATTAATTAAAAAGGACCAAGTGTGTTATAGCGCGGCACCTAGCACAACTAACCAAAATGCAACCCAAGGGATATATATAAAGGATATAAAGTGGCTAGGAAAGTCCTTATAGGCATACAGTATTAAAATGCAGTATGAAATTATATTTAAAAGTGATAGGCGGTTCATGTTATACTTGCCTTCCTCAAAGTGCTCCTCCTGCTGCTCAAAGGTCTCTGAAGAAGGTGGCTCCTGGTACTCCTCCGAAGGATCAACGTCTATTCACGATCGCAATGCCAAAACAAGTCCAGCACATACACATACATGCAAAAAAAGGCAAATGCTAAGAAACAATATAACAATACATAAAAACAGCAAACAAAACTAAGCTAGAACTATTCTATGCATTACAACGATCGCGTGGACATAAAGAACACCTAAAACGGAGCTAGAACGCGAAAACTAGGCTTAAAACACGATCTAGGGGCTAAACTGCAAGAAAAACAGAGTTTCCAGGGGTTTCTGCGCAAAAACCAGGGACTAAAATGTAATTAATGGATAGATCCAGGGGTTAACGCACAAAAACACACGGGTTGGACTGCGGGCGCTATTTCTGGAAAGCTCAGAGGTCTAAATGTTAAAAACAGGACCTATCTGGAATTACTTTTGAACTAACGTGGACTGCGGGTTGATTTCCCAAAAGCTCAGGGTCTCTTTAGGAAAACAGCCACGGCGAAGCAGTATGTTTGGATCTGGACCGTCGGATTGGGATCTGGCGGCTCGGATTTGATTGGATCTGGATCTAATCAGGGGCGTTGGTTTCGGATCCGGCGGATCGGATCTGTTCCTGCGCGGGGACGGCGGCGCAGGTCGCCGGAACTGGGTTTCCGTGGCGGCGCGTCACCGGGAACTCACCGGAGTTGGCCGAGCTCGGCCTTCCCTAGGTCAATTCGATCGGGATTTGGGTCAGGGATGGACTACGCGACATGCGTAATCCACCTAGGCCAAAATCGGGGCGTGGCGAGGTCCTGAACACCGGGCGCGATGGCGGGGGCGGAACGGCGCGGTGGCGCATCGCCGGCGTGCGTCGTGCAGGCCGTTCTGGGGGTCGGTTGTGAGTGCAAAAGGATCAGGGAGTTACTGTGGAGCAAGGGCAAGCCCGTGCAAGGGGTGTGCGGGACTGTGCTGGCCCGCAGGGTGCCCGCCACGGTGAACTGTGGCACAGGCAGTGGCGGAGCACCGGTGACCGGCGTTCCATTACCTAGGGTGCGCTAAAGGTCCTAATAGCTAGCACAAAAGACAGAGGGGGCCGAGGGAAAGCTTACCGAGGGTCTGGATCGGGTGGAGTGGCTGCGCAGGGTCACCGGCGTCGAGGACGGCGGGGGAGCTCGGCGCTGTGCTCGCAGACAGGGTGGTGCAGGGGTGCTCCGGGGCTCGAATTTCCTCGAGTTGACGCATGGTGTTGCTTCGGAGGTGTACAAGGGGTCAGGATGGCCGGAGGATCAACGGCGGTGAGGAATTGCTCGGGAAATAGCTTACCTGCAGCGGCGGATTCCGAACAAAATTCGGCGCGGCGAGGACCGAGAGCGGGGACAGCAGGCTCAGGAAGCTTCCTGGTGTCGAGGCGGAGCTATTGTGTGGTTTGGCCGGGGCCAGGGAGCAGCGAGGCGGCGGAGCCACGGTGGCGCAGAGGCCCTGCGCCGGCAAGGTGATGCGGGGCACTAGGGTTCGAGTCTAGGGCTGCGAGAGTGGCCAGTGCGGGGCGCAGAGGGGGGTGCGAGGCATTAAAAGAAGCCTGGGCGATGATCGCGGCGTGTGTGCCCGGGAAGGTGATCGCGAGGATCACGACGGCGATCTCGGGCGCGGCTCTGCGAGGGGAACGGATCACATGCAACGGCTTGCGCGATCACGGTTGCTCGGGATGGCTCATCTAGAAGGTGACGGCGTGGGCGGAGCTGGCCGGTGGACCTTGCAGGGTCAGGTGGCGCGGCTTGGTCCACGGCGCAGAGGAGCGGATAGAGCGGGGTGTAGCAGAGATGCTCAGATGCGGGGAGGGAGAAAGGAAGGTGATGACAGGCGGGCCCGGGAGCACAGCGAGAGAGGCGGGGCGCGGGCGACGGTGCTGGGCTGAGCGCGCGGAGGGAGAGAGCTGGGCCGCGGCGCTTGGGCCGGTGGGGGAGAGGGTGGGCCGAGCGGGGAGAAGAAAAGGAGGACTGGGTCGGCCGGGTTTGGGCTGGGCTGGGGTGCTGGGTTCAGGCCCGATTGGGTTTTCCTTTCTTTCCTATTCTTTTCCTTTTCTTTTTGAAACACCACTCAAACTATTTGAATTCAAATCAAATTTGAATTCAACTCCTATGCACTCAACCAAATAAAACTTATGCACCAGCATGAATGCACAAACATATTGAACCTATATTAAATTTTAATTACTTGTGAAAGAAATTAAATTAAATGCAAAGCTAAGCAAAGTAAAACCTTAGAAACTTAAACAAAGCCAATTAAATTTATTATAAAACGCTGAAATTGAAAAACAGGGTGTTACAACTCCTACCCCCTTACAGGAATCTCGTCCCGAGATTCTGGGCTGGCTAGCACAGAGATCAGGATAGGGCTGGAATTTAAAAATGGGGTGTTACATCAATCATAAGAATTGTCTAGCTGAGATGGTAAAGGAGCAACGCGCAAGGCTAGAGGTCGCGAGTTCAAATTCCAGCCAAAGAGAATATTTTTCGTGAATTTTGGAGGCCTTAGGTACCGGTTAATTTACCCGGTACCAAAGGCTCGAGCCTTTGGTACCACTTTCGGGTCACTGGTTAAAAAACTCGGTACCAAAGGGCACCTGCAACTGGTGCCTTAAGGCATTTTTCTAAAAGTGAAAGGCTATGTGAATGAGACATAATATGTTGCTGCATAGTCTCAAGTTGGGATGACTTATCATATGAGATGAATATTGTTGTCAAGGGAAGCAAGCAAGAGAAAAGTGAATGAGACATGAGTTGATGTGCATATGTTGTCTCAAATTGGAAAGTTTGCATATGAAATTAAATGGTGAATTCATTTTGATAAAGAAGATTTCATGCATGACACAAATCAATATGAAGTTCAAAATGGATGGCTAGGATGAAGGTAGAGAGGACCGAAAGACGTGTTTCAAGAGGCTACGCAAGCGTTGGCTTGGGGGGGGGCAAGGAAACCGATACTGGTCAAAATACCGGAGATCCTAGAGTCATAAAGAGCTCTATGTTGAAGAGTGTTATTATTTGGTAAATGGATGTGACTTGTAAATCAAAGATGGATTTTATTCTTATATGAAGGAAGATTCAAAGTCACTAACTCAAGCAGGCATGCTCACTGAATTTAAGGATGTTGACAATCTCAAGATATTGATTGAAGAAGTTCGGCTTGATCAAGATATAACAACTCAAGTGTTGTGTATGTCATTTTATGTGAACTTGAGTATAGGATGCCGTACTATCAAGGGGGATGTAACATCAGTGGTTTGACATAACCAAAAGTGATCAAAGCTATCCCATGTGAGAAAAATCAGAAAGAAACACTTGGGAGAAAAATACCAAGCGTGGCCGGTCAGGCCGGTTGATCGGTCGGGTCCAACAGCTAGTTTATTTGAACCGACCGGTCTGACCGGTCCGGGGCTACTGATGCCATTACATTCCAGAGCCATCTCTGAGCCGTGAGAGCAGTTGAGAAGTCCTCCCCAACCTCTCTTTATGAGATTTGAGTGAATCAAGACTAGATCCTTGAATTGAGTTGAGTGAAACCTTTGCTAAGAGAGCAATTTGAGCAGTGAGAGCATAAGCCCTAGCTTGAGCACATGCGGCTGCGTCGCCAACTCGATTGAAGCATTTGTTACTCTTGGAGGTGAAGCCTCCTAGATGGCTAGGTATCGCCGGCTAGCTCCCAAGCTTGTGGTGAGTAGCGGCAAGTTTGTTGCAGCAGCGATCGTGTGTCACGAGGGTACATGGTCATATAGTGGAAAGGAGGAGATAGCTTGACCTTGTGGTCGCCATAAGCTTCCTTAATGGAGAGTAGGATTCACACGTGGTGAACGTGGTGAATCCGAACTTCGGTGAAACAAATCTCTGTGTCTCCTTGCATTATCTTCATTTAGTTTGCCTCACACTTTGTACTCTAGCTTTATTTGTGCTTCCGCTTCGATCTACTTGGTTTTGTTGTTTTTGTGTGTGCAGGGTTAAGAAATATATTTGTAAGCACCTACAGAAGCATCACACCAAGTTGCTTTTGTGTTAGAGCTCGAAACAGGGAGAATTAACTTTGCTTGTGCAGGTTCTGCGTGGGACCGGTCTGCTCAACTGGTCTGACCGGTCTGAGTATTGGCTTCCTGTTTCCAAGTCTAGGACCGGTCTGACCGGTCTGTCTAACCAGTCTGACCGGTTGATAGCTAACATTTGTTTTAAGTGTGTTAATCTGTAGGGTTAGTTTTAAACGCCTATTCACCCCCCCTCTAGGTGACATTACACGATTATGGTCCTTCCAATTAGTATCAGAGCTACGGTCTCCGGATTAAAGCTTAATCGCTTGGAGAATCGCGTTGTCGACACCATGTGAGGTACCATTTGAGCCACTTCGTTGCAATGGCTCAAACTATCCTTCTTGGTCTGCTCATGTACTTAATGTTCTAAGGACCATGGGTCCTTCCTTTGAGCGTGTTGTCAAGGCGAGTGTCCTTCCCAAGGACGTTGATGATTTATCCAAATTGTCAACCGAGGAAAAGGAATGCTTGTCGTGCAACCGTCATGTTATTGACCTCTTGTTTGAGTGTATGGACAAAGAACTTTCAGATTCCATACAAGAGGAGAAATTATTGAAAAAGACACGAAGTGAAGCACATCGTCTTTGGAAGTTCTTAGAGAAGATATATGAAGACGAGAGTGAAAATGAAGATCAAGAAGAAGAAGAGTAGTCACTAGAGGAGTATTCTACTGAAACAATAAATACTCATCCTCTTGTGACTTCTCACGATGATCAAGGAGCAAGAACTGCAATGTCTACTTGTTCCCTGTTTGAACCGGTCAGACCTGTCGGAAAGACCGGTCAGACCGGTCCTACCAGGGGGCAGCGCAAAGAAAGCAAGAAATGCTCCCGTAGACGATCAAGACAAATTTCAGCTGGATCAGCATCCTCAAGTGATGTTGATCACCAATGCTTGATGGCCAAAGGCAACAAAGAACATGTCCAAGAAGTCGAGCAAATAAAATCTATAAGAAGGGAGCTTGAATGTCTCAAGCTCAACTATGACCTCTTGGTAAGCAAATCAGAAGCCTCCTCTGCTAGTTCTTCATATCGTATAGACTCTTTGCAGAAGAAAAATCAAGTGCTCAAGGATAAATTGGAGAAGCTCTCAAGTGAACATGTGACCCTAGAAGGAACTCATATGGAGCTTGAAAAATCCTATGAGAAGCTTGTGGAATCACATGTGATGATTGAAATGGCTCATGAGGTTATGGTCAACACGGTAAAATCCTATGAACCTCTCACACACACTTGCACATGCTCACATGTTCAAATTGATTTGACTTGCACTAAAACATGTTGTTCTCAAGCAAGCCAATCTAGTATTGAGCAAGTGTTTGTAGAATCTTGTGATGACTTCGTAGCACAAGAAAATGAAGATCTTATGGGTGAAGTAAAAAGGCTCAAAGAAGAAGTAACCAAGTTGAAGGGCGAGGGGCAAGTGAGACCATCTCAGGATAACCGCGATCTCGTGGTGAAGAAGCCTGAGATGGGTTCAAACTTCACTAGCTCAGCTCCACAACAAGGTCAAAAAGGCATCAAGCACAAGATTCCAAGAAAGAAAACTCTAGAACACATCAAGTGTTTCAAGTGTCTAGAGAAAGGGCACTATGCAAGAAATTGTCAAATCAAGTCTGATGAGGAAGCTCAATTATCAAGAAATCAAAAAAGACTTCTAGAAAATAGAATGTGCCATGGATGCAAGAAATTGGGGCAAATGGTTCAATGCTGTCCACAGCAGTTCAGGTCTGACCAGACCGGTCAGACCGGTCATACCCGACCGTTTAGACCGGTCCAGGCTAGTGCTACTACAGGATCTCTCAAGAAGCCCACAAGAAGCACCATTGCACCAAAAAGGGACATTGATGTCCAGAAGCCCAAAAGGCAAGTCAAGAGCACCTTTGTCAAGCTCAAACATCGAACTTGCTATACATGTCGGGCAAAAGGTCATATGAGCAAGGATTGCCCAAATGGTAAAGTATTTAACTCAAAACTTGTTCAATATGACTTTGTTAGACTTGGGAGGGACAAAATAAGTACTTATGCTACTAAGGTGATTCAATCACCAAGTGCTAGCATAAGAGCTATTTGTGTTCCCAAGTCAATTGTGACTAATGTGATAAGGTCCAACAAGATTTGGACACCAAAGAGTGCTTGAAAAGCTTTCAGGTACATGGAGATGCATTGGAAAGCTTGGTGCATATACGAATATTACATATTCAAGCAAATGATCAAGTCTATGGAATTTTTACATATCTTCATCCAATGTCATCTCGGTAACTCGTTTTCAATTCTATGTGTCTTAGTCACCTGGCATTAGATGAGAGCAAGTGTGTCACTTGTGACACTCTAATAGTGACTATTTTGAGTTACTCCCTATTTGCTGTGAGATACATTTAATGGCTCTTGTGTAGAGCAATGTCTTGTTTTACTACAGGTATGAAAATACACATGAAGAATCATTAATTGAGGCAAGACATGGAAGAATTGAAGCATTCCTCAGTTTGACTGGTGTGACCGGTCTGACCAGTCCACCAGACCGGTCTGACTGGTCTAGGCCAGCAAACTGCAAAAGTGAGATGATGGAGTCAAGGAGCTCACAAATTTGTCATCAAGGAGTAAATGCTTCTAGTAGTATCGCAGGGGGTCATGTACTACATGCAGTAAGAAATTCTAGCACAATTTCAATTCATAACTTGTTCATGTGCTTTGTGACAAAATTGTGAAGTGACCTCCTCCAATTCATTAATATGAATGTAGTGCATCAAAAGAAATTCTAAACTCTTATGCACTTATTTAAGAGAGAGATCACCTTACAATTTGTGTCTTTGGGATTAACACATTCTCTGAGTAAAATTGTAATCTCACATAACATTGACTATGCTCCATATGGGTCAAAGAAAATTATCATATCATCCCAAGATCACTTCAAGTCAAAACAATATGAGAATGATGCAGATCAGGAGCAGTACAGATCGGAACTTCTGATGTATGATCGGAACTTTCGAGGTCCATCGGAAGTTTCAAGATAGTTCCGACAAAGGGTCCTCGGGAAACTGTCTCTGGAAAGACCGGTCTGACCGGTATGACAGACCAGTCTGACCGATCAAACCCAGATCAGTGCCACAAAAGATTGGAAGATGAGAAACTGGGCCCAATCAAATTTATATGAAATTGTTTCTCACTCAAGGACCATAATTTGAGTGCATCCAAAGTAACAATAAGGATCTCAAGCACAACTTCAATTACTTGAAATATTATTTGTGTTTTGACCAAGTTTTGTGATTAAGCCTCCCATGTCTTTAATTAGATAAAGTGCTTTGCATTTAAGATATTCAAAATCTTAAGCGCTGTTTTAAGGGGAGCTCTTTCTCAAACTTGTGTCAACTTGGGACTAACATTCTCTCTGAGTAAATTTTGTAGTCTCATGTTTTTGATTATGCCAATTTGGATCCAATATGGTTTCATCAAATTTATTCAACTCTTGGATCATAATAAACATGTTAGCATAATCATTAGTGCTTGTGCAAGTGTTGAACACTACTTCTCATTGTTAAGAAATAATATTTGAGCTTAATTCGTTATATGCACAAGGGTGATGGCTAAGAGGCAAAGGTATGTTTTCTAGAACACTTCATATTGCCTTTGAGCATCTAGGCCACTTTATCATGCTAGTGTGTGCATTTTCATGTCTTGTGTGACATAGGATAGTTTGTTTCAAAATTCAACTAGCATGATAGGAAGTGTGAGTGTATAGGATAGAATTTGTTTTTGGTCTTTGTGACCCAATGGATCTGTTTGTGACTATTGTTATCCTTGATTGATTGTTGGCTAGTCACAAATGGTGAAATTACCTCAAGTCCGGAAAATCAAAATCTATCTCTCTTATTGTCTTGGAAGTATCAAGAAAAGATTGGAACAATGGAAATATGATCAATATCTATCTAGTTTCCTAGACTTGATCTCATCTCAAAAAATTCTTCTAAGAGAAACCTCAGCCTTTGGACTTAACTCCTAGCTGCCAGGGGGCGACCGGTCTGACCGGTCGGCCGACCGGTTTGACCGGTCTGGCCTAGCAGTTATCTTTTTACCTCCTCACAGGTTAAACAGTGAAATTTTTTCACTTTTACCCTTCCACCGACACCACCCTTCTCCCTTCACCGTGCCCCTGCTTTTCACGCGCCCAAGGTCACCCCCATTGGCGATTTCAAGTTTCAAGCAAGGAAAAAGGTGGTCCTTTGGGGGATTTGGTGCACATCACCGGCCTGACCGCTTTACCAAATCGGTCCTTCGTTTTCTCCATCAAAATCTCGGTCTAAAGGTACTCTACACGTTATTCTTCATCGATCTACTTATCTAGGCCGTAGATTTGAAATCCCTCTGGTAGAACAACTCCTGCTACATCCTAGAACCTGCCCCTAGAAGATCTTTCTTTTTCGTTGGATATTTTGAATGATTTCACAACCTAGGGATGGACTGGCCCGACCGGTCGATCCGACCGGTCTGACCAGTGAAACCCTAGGTCATGATTCTGGTGAATGTGTTCAACACATCTATGCTAGGATGGATCTAGATCTCCATAAAAATTATTCATGATCAAATCCTTGCTTAGGGACTAGCTTTGGAGCCATTGGCTCTGTTCTGACCGGTCGGACCAGAACAGACCCAATTACTGCAATTTTGTTACCTAAACTTTCCACAATCCAATGTCAGTCTATTCATGTGGTCTTATTTCATTCTATTCTATCTTCTGGACCCAGGATCTGCAGCAAAATGGTAGGTGGGCATGAGAGGAGGACAAAGCGCAGATTTGACAATGGTGGGGCAAATCAAGATGAGAGTGGCTCCAGTCGTCCTGATGTGATCAGTGGCAGGGAGCTAAGGCCCAGGGAGAGAAAGAGGGCAGTAACAGCTGACATAGTGGAAGAAAGTGAAGGTGGATCCTCCAGTGATGAGGATGATGTGGAGGACTCCCCTTATAGGGTTGAGCAAAGAAGTGGGAAGGCTCCAGCAGAAGAAAACAGCAGTGAGGAAGAAGAAGAAACTGCTAGAGATGATGAAGAAGAAGAGGAAAATGACAGGGAGGAGAATCTCACCTATCCTATTATACAAAGGCCTGTCAGACTTGGCTCAAGAAAATGTGTTGATTATTATGGAAAGGGAATGACAAGGAAGGTGAAAAGGTCGAGAAGCATTGATCCCTATCCCGAGCCAAAGAACTCAGCTGATCCTAGATTTCACACCCTATTCCAGCAGGACTTCTATGAGTCAGTTATTCTGAGGGATAGAAAGATTGCCATTGAGGCACAATGTGTTGATTGGAGGAGCGTGGAAAAGACTAATGATCCTTTGTTCCAGCAAATTATAGATGCATGTGAGAGGAAACATGTTAAAGATCTTATGGGATTTCAGAAGGATTGGAACAAGGAGCTCATTGCCCAGTTCTATGCCACTGTGCATTTTGGATATTTGAAAGGTGACAGAGCCATGTTCTGGATGACTGAGGGAAACTACTATAGAGTTACTTTTGCTTAGTTCGTTCGTGTGCTTGGGCTTGACAGGCATGATGCAAACAGGCCCAAAATTCATAACCAGGTGGCTCTCCCAAATGAGGAAATGAAATTCATGTATCCTAGGAGTGAGACAGGAAATGCACGGAAAGCAACCGGACTCTACACCTATTATTCCATCATAAATCAGTTGCTTAGAAACACCATATCTCAGAGAGGTGGCAACCCATCAGATATATCACTTCATGCAAAGAACTTGCTGGCATGCTTTTGGCCAAATGGAGACGATTTCATTGTGGCTGATTACATATGGGAGGAAATCAAGTATATCTCAGAAAACCCATTGAAAATCTGTGCATATGCGCCATACTTGATGGAATTAATTGAAAAGGCGACAAAGACTAAATATCAAACCGATGTAAAACATGAGTCTTTTCGTCCTAAGATGCCCAAGCATAGAAGGGAGCCATCACCTCATAGATACTTAGAGCCTGAGGATGATATAGATGTAGAAGAAGAAGAGGGAGGACAACACACTCTGCAGCAGCAGCAACAGCCATCCCCTGGTGGACTGACTGGGACCGGTCTGACCGGTTTCGGCCTGAGCAGCACAGATATAGGCACAGCTCCACCTCTCCCATTAAGAGATTGTTTAACTTATTTGTGGGGATGTGCAAGAGCCAAAGAGATATTGAGGTAGAGCAGCAGAGGCAATGGAAGGCGAGCAAGAAAGAAAGGGATTCAGTGAAAATGATGCACAATGCAATGAATCTTCAGCCACCTCGCTCACCTATCTCTCCTACACCACCAGAGCCAGTGATTCCTTCTGTGGAAGAAAGGATGCAGGGATATGCTGATTCCGGGTCCTTTGAGCAGTATGGTCATATCTTCTATCCGGATGCTGGTGGCTCTTCATATGATCCTACGCCTCCGCCGCCAGATTCTTATGGACTAGGAGCATCATCAGCAGCTGCACCATTCTATGCTCCACCTCCTCCAACATTATTTGGCAGTAGTAGCTTTGGATCAGCCTCCTCCTCGATGATGGCACAGTTGCACGATACTCAGGCTGCGCCTCATGGTCCTTCTGTAGGAGAGTTAACCGCTGCACGTCTATCTGATGCACTGTTTGCACCACATTTTGACACTCATGTTTGGAATGGACAAACTCCTTCGGGTGGCGATGGAAGTGGTGGCGGCAATGGACAGTAGAAGACGAGTTTGAACCTTTCTCCCAGACCCTTTATGGTGATAGATGACAAAGGGGGAGCAGAACAGGATTAAAGCTTGGAGTAGGAGACAAAAGGGGGACAAAAGAGAGTCTCAGTTCAGAGTGTTGATCTGTTTGTGACATACCGGTCTGAATGGTCTGATGGACCGGTCTGACCGGTCTGTATTTTTGTAAACTCTGAAACTGTAATAATTCTATATCTGTCGTTTGTGAACTTGAGGACTTGTAATGTGTGCTACTGGGTGTAATGAACCATATTTACATTATCTAGGAGAATTTGTGATAGTGTGATGCAATTGATTGATGTATTGTGGTTTTTGGCTGGCTGTCTGGGGCAGACCGGTCTGACCGATCTGTTCGACCGATCTGACCGGTCGGCACCAGATAGAGCTATTTTCTCTTCTTTGAGCTAAAGTGGTTTATCTTGTCATATGCATCACGTGTAGAATTTTTGTGTTGGCACACATACACTTTTTGCACCCCACGGTTGCTGAGATTTAGGGGGAGTTTCATTTTTTCTTTGATTTGTGCAAATTGGCATGTGAGGCCAAATGTGTTGAATTCCATTCACTTGCACAAATTAAGGGGGAGCTCAAATTAAATCTGAGAATTCAAAAGAATTATTGAATATCCTTTGAAAGCTTTAATCGTTTGTCATCAATCACCAAAAAGGGGGAGATTGAAAGAACATTTAGGCCCCTAGTGGGTTTTGGTGTATTGATTGACAACACGATTAAAGGACTAACTTGTTTGTGTGAGATTATGAGCAGGTATTTAATTTGTGAAATGATATAGCTCATGTATTGCAAGCAATTGTGTATGTCCCAATTGGTAATCATTGTATGTGACAAGCTAGAATGAGAAAGAAAAATGGAAGAGCAAGGTATTCATGTATGATATGAAGGCTCTAATATTGTGTTGAAGCTTGTTAGTTTATGTGGGACTCAAAGTGGCAAGCAAAGTTGTAAAAGAAAATTGAGAGCAAGGTATTCATGGTTGACATAGTGATGAGATTCATATGACAAGCAAAGATTATGTGAATGAGACATAATATGTTGTTGCATAGTCTCAAGTTGGGATGACTTGTCATATGAGATGAATATTGTTGTCAAGGGAAGAAAGCAAGAGAAAAGTGAATGAGACATGAGTTGATGTGCATATGTTGTCTCAAATTGGAAAGTTTGCATATGAAATTAAATGGTGAATTCATTTTGATAAAGAAGATTTCATGTATGACACAAATCAATGTGAAGTTCAAAATGGACGGCTAGTATGAAGGTAGAGAGGACCGAAAGGCGTGTTTCAAGAGGCTACACAAGCGTTGGCTTGGGGGGAGCAAGGAAACCGATACGGGTCAAAATACCGGAGATCCTAGAGTCATAAAGAGCTCTATGTTGAAGAGTGTCATTATTTGGTAAATGGATGTGACTTGTGAATCAAAGATGGATTTCATTCTTATATGAAGGAAGATTCAAAGTCACTAAATCAAGCAGGCATGCTCACTGAATTTAAGGATGTTGACAATCTCAAGATATTGATTGAAAAAGTTCGGCTTGATCAAGATATAACAACTCAAGTGTTGTGTATGTCATTTTATGTGAACTTGAGTATATGATGCCGTACTATCAAGGGGGATGTAACATCAGTGGTTTGACATAACCAAAAGTGCTCATAGCTATCCCATGTGAGAAAAATCAGAAAGAAACACTTGGAAGAAAAATACCTAGCGTGACCGGTCTGACCAGTCCAGCCGATCGGTCTGACCGATCGGGTCCCACGGCTAGTTTATTTGAACCGACCAGTCTGACCGGTCCCTCCGGGGGACCGGTCTAACCGGTCTGGCTCTGACAGAGCAACGGCTAGTTTTTGAGAGAGGGGTATTTATACCCCACACCCTCACCCATTCGGGGCTGCTGATGCCATTACATTCCAGAGCCATCTCTGAGCCGTGAGAGCACTTGAGAAGTCCTCCCCAACCTCTCTTTGTGAGATTTGAGTGAATCAAGACTAGATCCTTGAGTTGGGTTGAGTGAAACCTTTGCTAAGAGAGCAATTTGAGTAGTGAGAGCATAAGCCCTAGCTTGAGCACTTGCGGTTGCGTCGCCAACTCGATTGAAGAATTTGTTACTCTTGGAGGTGAAGCCTCCCAGACGGCTAGGCGTCGCCGGCTAGCTCCCAAGCTTGTGGTGAGCAGCGGCAAGTTTGTTGCAGCAGCGATCGTGTGTCACGAGGGTACATTGTCATATAGTGGAAAGGAGGAGATAGCTTGACCTTGTGGTCGCCATAAGCTTCCTTAATGGAGAGTAGGATTCACACGTGGTGAACGTGGTGAATCCGAACTTCGGTGAAACAAATCTCTGTGTCTCCTTGCATTATCTTCATTTAGTTTCCCTCACACTTTGTACTCTAGCTTTATTTGTGCTTCCGCTTCGATCTACTTGGTTTTGTTGTTTCTGTGTGTGCAGGGTTAAGAAATATATTTGTAAGCACCTACAGAAGCACCACACCAAGTTGCTATTGTGTTAGAGCTCGAAACAGGGAGAATTATCTTTGCTTGTGTAGGTTCTGCGTGGGACCGGTCTGACCGGTCTGCTCAACCGGTCTGAGTATTGGCTTCCTGTTTCCAAGTCTAGGACCGGTCTGACCGGTCTGTCTGACCAGTCTGACCGGTTGGTAGCTAACATTTGGTTTAAGTGTTTTAATCTGCATGGTTAGTTTTAAACACCTATTCACCCCCCCCTCTAGGCGACATTACGCGATTAAGGTCCTTCGACTTAGATATGTGGGATCCTGAGTCTGTGTAAGTAGTAAGTTCTACTTATTTGAGGTTACTTTCTGCCTAAGTACACAGTAGGAGTAAGTACCTCGATAGCTGTGGGCGTGGTGCCTAGGCTTGGTTAGCTATCTTGGGTTGTGTTGCACCCCACGGTACCGCAGTGGTAGGCGGCAAGTGGTGACAGTCTTGTCCGTCCCTCGTAGTCCACCACATTTGGGTGTTTTCAGAAAAGTAGTTGCCGATGGACGTTGGACTCCCTTCTCACCCCAATATAGGTCCTTCTATTAGGCCGCCAAAGCAGATCAAGTTAGTAATCTAGCAGGATAGCTTAGTAATTAGGAAATCTATCTGGAGTTAAACTCTCTACCCTCGTACCTCTTCTCCTTGGCGGGTCTGGCAGAATCGTCCTAGACCATAGTCGAAGCTTATCATTCCTTGGATTCGATATCCTAGGTATACTCCCAGGTGAAAGCTACAATAGGTCTCTGTGCACTTGTGGAATAATTCATTTTGGCGAATGAGTGTCAACGCCCGCTGCCGCCTCGCTCGGCTCCTGCTCGTGCCGCCGGGGAGCTCTCCGTGGGGCTCCTAGGACAGACTGTGGCCACGTACACTCACGCGCGGGGCTCGTGCCCACGCCGCCAAGCGGATCGGAACTTGCCTACCGACGTCGTGCCCGCAGCTTCTGCCCGTGCTGCTAAGCGGAGCTTGCTCATCGACGCCACGCCCATGGCTTCTGCACACGCCGCAGGGCTTGGCTCCAGATGGAGGAGCTGGCCGTGGGAGCTTGACCATGCCCGCCATGGAGGAGCCCCCCTCCATGCCCGCTCGCGGCGGATGGGGAGGAGCTCAGCCATGGTGGAGCTCGACCCCGGTCCGACCATGGGGAGCTCGACCCAAGCCCGGCCATGGGGAGCTCAACATCGGTGGCCATGGGGGGAGGCTGCCTCCGTGACCGCTCGCACTGGATGGGAGGAGCCACGCGCGTGGGAGGGAGAGGGTGGACGCAGAGGGAACGGATGGCGAGCTGCCCCGCCTAGGCATTTTTGCCTAGCGGGAGGGAGGGGATAGCTAGGTGGATAGCTAGGGAAGGAGTTTAGCTAATCTTTTGGATGATGATTTTACCTCTTTTTCTATATTTTTTCTAACTAACTAAGTTTAGCTAATCTGTTGGAGATGCTCTAAGGGGAGAGAACCCATATACAGAGCCTAGGAGTGCCAGAGACACTAGGTTTTGGACTATGTTTCAGCAGCACTTCTACCACACTATCATTTTGAAGAAGTCCATGATCTCTCATGAGGCACAATATGTGTAATGGGACTACATGGCTAGGAAGAACGATGTTATATTTAGTGAAGTCATAGTTGCTTGTGCACATAGGAGGATCAAGAATCTCATGGGTTTCAAGCACAGTTGGAACAGGGAGATCATTGCCTAGTTCTGTGCTACAGTTTTCTTTGAACATCATGAGGGTGAGAGATGCCTGTTCTAGATGACAGATATGAGAAGTACCAAATCACTTTTCCAGACTTTGTTGATCTTCTTCGTCTTGGAGCTGCTGACATTGATTTCCAAAGCTCCAGGATAGTGGCGTTCTTGAGACCAAGGAAATGCACTTCATGTACCCAAAGAACTTGAGAGAAAATTAGGGAAAAAGTAAAGGGTCTCTACACATATTATGGGGTACTAAACAAGTTGTTAAGGAAGACTATTACCCCTAGGGATGGAAATCCCTCAAATGTGATCCTTTTTCGAAGGAACTTGATGGCAGGCATGAGGCCGGGGGCACCTCAATTCAGCATGGGAGATTTTATTTGGCAAGAAATCAAGAATCTTTTAGAGGATCCCCAAAAGATTTGCAGCTACAATTCTTACATCATGTTCATGACTAGGAGAATAACAGGAACTAGATTTCCTAATGATGTGAGCCACAAGACACTGAGGCCACCTATGAGTAAGATTCCAAGGTTTCCATCTCCTTTAGCACCAGAAGTAGAAGAGAATGAAATTGAGGTAGAGGAGCAGCATCAGCAGCAGCAAGCTGCTGCCTAGACTGGGACCGGTCTGACTGGTCACACCTGGGACCAATCAAGAAACTCATAAACTTTTTAGTGGGCGAGGATCTCAAAAAAAAGTGTGTGATCTCAAAAAAAAGAACAACAGACAAGGAACCCCCCCGCACGTCGCTCTCCAGGAAATTTGGGGGGCGACCCTCGCCAGCGCCCAAAACCCCGCTCCAGGCCGCCTCCGATGGCCGCTGGCGACCGTCCGAGCAGTGGCGGCGGCTTGTGGCTGCATCGAAGCTGGCGAAGCTCACTGCCTCCCCTCTCTGCTCGCTCTTCCCCTTCCCCTGAACTCCCTCCCCCAGCCCCAAACTTCGCCATGTTCCTACTGTTGACACCATTTTTTGACACGTGTCAAGGAAGCTGATTCTTGTGAAGGGAAGATGGCCGATTTGGAAGAAACCAAAAGATACACAGGTTTGGAATCGGGCGATGGAAGTCCATCCGATGGGCCAGGAGAATATTCTGCGAAGATGCTGATCCGCTAGCTCTGGTGCTCGGCCAATGGAGAGTTGCCGATGAAGTCAAGGAAGGAGAAGAGGATCCGGACTCTACGAGAATCTTGATGATCCGGTTGTAATATTTTAAGTAGTTTATCTTTTAAATAGTCTTTTCTTTAGGGTCAAGTAATGTTTGCCGTGATCGGTTAGGACTTGATAGCGCTAGGCTATATATATCAGTTGTAAGGGACCGGAAAAACTTGATACACATCCAATACAACAAACTTTACAATTCATTTGCACTTTTTCAGTGACTTCACCTTTTCTTTTCTTTTTTCAATGAGTTCTTTCAAGTTGATCAAGGACGCCTCACATTCGAGCGACTTGATTTGCTGGTGAGTTTTCGTTTTACTGAGTATATTTGAGCTTTAGCTACCGGGCGCATAACTGTAGCTTCGTTCAAATCTATTCAAAAGTTATCGAGTTTATCTAGGCTTTGACTTCCGGGTGCATTGCTGTCATCTCGTCTAGATTTATTCACCAATTATCGATATCGGCTAGATTTGTAGGTTTTCCTATGCTTTTTGGCCATTATCACATCTAAAAATATACTAGATCGGCTTTAGATTTTGGAATCACACTTTTGTTATCTCAAGAGCCAGTTTAGATCTATTTTTATCTCACATCATCTGAGTTACACATTCGTAGCTTAGATCTTGTCATACATACGCAATCGGCTGATCAAAGCCGGTTTTGTCGTTTAGTGCATCGGCTGATCCTGCCGATGCGCTCTTTTACTACGTGCTTGCATTTAATATCTTTTTGTCGTCTATAGTATCGGCAAAGCTTGCTGATACGCCCATCTGAGAGATATTCGGAATCCCAGCCGATACGCTCTCGAATTTGACTTTGTTTTCTCCCTTGTCAATTTCAAGTCAAATTGATTGGCATGCTTGGTTGACTTTTCGTGACTCGGTGAACACTTGCCTTCGGATTCCAGTGTGTTGATTTTTGCGTCAACACATCTTTTAGCACGCCTGGTGGGACCGAAAGCTTCAACATGGTGGAAATCACAGATAAATCTGCAGTTAGTGAAGAAAACCATATTCATGTTCCTGAAGACAAGATCAAAGAAGAACAAAAGAAGGAATATGAAGAACTGGTGGAGAGATTCAAACGTGAATGCCTCAAGTCGTACAGCATCAACAGATCTGGCGAAGTGATCAAGAAGTTTCATCTTCCAACTTTCCAGCCATTGACAGAGGCTCAACATGAGAACATGATGATGGATGCAGTTGGCCAAACTGTAGCACAAGCTTTCATCAAGAGTGCAACAGTCATGGGCAACACGGTGCACAATGCAGTGGTCAAGACTTTTGCTGAAGGCACGTTTCCAGGGTGCATGGGTCCTTGCTATATACAGCCAGATCAGATGCAGTATGTTCTCTTGGAAATATCTATGGCAGCAGCCCTGTCGGCTCAAGATAGTCAGGCAAGAATAAGCAACAGTCAAACTCCACCCCAGATTACTACTGCAACATCAGTGGTTATAGCAGATCCTATCTACTCAACCACGCCGCCGATTGCTACAACTGTGCAAGACGAATCTGCGTCCGTATTTCCTAAAGGATGGAATCCTGGTACTGGGTATGGCATGCATCCGGATTTCTTTTCTACGCTACCCAAGATGCAGTTTAATGCATCGGCTTCTCAGCCGATGGGTGCACAGCAGGATGCATCGGCAACACAGCTGAATGCACAAGGCGCATGGAGTCCACAACAGATGGCACAAGCTAATGCATCGGCGCCATCGCCGATGACCCCACAGCAGCATCTTGCTATCCTGCTCCAACCCCAGTCTCCTTCAGAAGTGTTGTTGTCGTAATCTCCGCATCAGAAGCGAGTCAACTGGGTATTCCACAATCAAGCAACTGGACAGATACGGTGTGTCAGTGTACCATACATGGATGCTATTGGGCAACAGTCGGTAAGTCCATCAGCTCCACAGCCGACGATGACTCAGCAAACACCCACTCGGATAGCACAGCAAACACGTCAGATGCAATCGGCTGGACAACCGATGAACCATGTAGCTCAACAACTTGCGATGATGACCAATGCAGCGAGCACGGTTTCCCCTCAGCAAATGCCAATAGTTGAGCCGCAAGTTGATTGGAGCACAAAGATAGCTGAAGTGATGAGGGAGCAGTTTGGTTTGAGGCCAAAGCAACAATCCATTATGTACAAGACTCCATATCCTCCGGCTTATGATCAGATTCCTCTCCCACACAAGTACAAGATGCCTGACTTCACAAATTTCTCAGGGCAGGGAGAAGTTTCTACAATGGAACATGTTAATAGGTTCCTTCTACAGTTGGGAGAAGCAGGCAACCATGATGCACTCAGAGTCCGTTTGTTCTCCTTGTTTTTGTCTGGATCGGCCTTTGCTTGGTTCACCACTTTGCCGGCAAACTACATATTATATTGGGCCGATCTAGAGAGACGATTTCATCAGTTCTTTTTCTCTGGGATTACTGAGTTAAAGTTGACCGATTTGACTGGCTTAAGACAAAGAAATGATGAATTGGTTGCTGCTTTTATCCAAAGGTTCAGAGATGTCAAGAACCGATGTTATAGTTTGGTTCTGTCGGATCAGCAGTTGGCCGATGCAGCATTCAATGGGCTCTTGTCATACATTAAAGATAAATATGCATCGCAGGAGTTTGAAAGTATTAGCCAGATCGCGAGTCGGATGACAGGGTCACAGGAGAGACTCGATCCTACGAGTCCAAGAAGCCTTTTCAGAAGAAGATCAACTATCTGGAATATTCTGCTAATGATGAGTCTGAAGAGGAACAAGAAACGGTCGCATCGGCTGAGTGGATACAGAATAGCAAGAAGCCGGTGACGTGTCCGTTTGGAAAGAAAGAGCCTGAGTCATATGGGTTTGACATCACCAAAGCCGACAAGATCTTTGACTTGTTATTGTCGGAAGGGTTGATCAAGTTGAAGCCATATCACAAGATTCCATCGGAGGACGAGCTCAAGAATATGAAGTACTATAGGTGGCACAATGCCAACGTCGCATGACACAAATGAGTGCAAGATCTTCCGACAGCAGATTCAGATGGCTTTCGAACAAGGGAGATTGAAATTTGAGGCTCCCAAGAAGATATGAAGATCGACGGGCATCCTTTCGCCACAAACATGGTTGATGTGGCCAGAGATGAGAGTTCTCCTCAAGCCAATATTCTGACGTCGTCATCGGCCAAGAGATCTGGGGCTGTTGATCCTAAAGCGCAGATAGCGGCCGATGAGGCCAAAGGAAAGGGTCCGATGAAGGATGTTGGACGTTCATCGACACCACGTAGACGTGTCACATCTCAGATGCTATTGAACAAGTTTCAGCATGATCGTGAAAGGCGGCAACGTAGAGAAGAAGAGAAACGACGCGAGCAAGATCATTGGAGGTGTCCTTTCTTTGTCTACTGCTGGGAAGAAGGGTTGACATTGCCATCGGCGTATGATTGTCTCGAGTACAATGGTCAAGGCAGCCGATCATATGAAAAACCACGTTATGAACCCTATCGACGTGAGCGCACTCCTGTGCATGATCGGCTAGGAAAAAGGGTATCGGTGCATGATCGACTGGGGGGCAGGACAATGCTACGTGATCCTGCTGGGAGAAGAGTGCCTGCACATGATCGGCTAGAGCAGATGGCCGATGAAAGAGTGTAAGATGATTAGCCGATACAAAGAGATCCAGAACGTGAGCCCGATCATATGGATCAATTTCAGTGGTGTCCAGGAGGTTTGACCAGGTCTCAGAAGCGACATGTTCAGAGGCTACGCCAGCTGGAGATCATTGAAGAAGGGCAAGAACAGATTCTGCGCAAGAAAGGGATCAAGTCACAAGTTTGGCGTGCTAAGCCCAGAGCCGATAGTGATCAAGATTCTGGATCATCGGCTGCGCCAATTAATATGGTTTTCATAGTGCCGAAAGAGTTTATGGCGCCAGGCGACGAAGATCATAAACCAGAATTAGAGGAAGCCATGGCACAGTTGAATTTGGAGCCATTGCCAGCAAAATTTGAGAAGCCAGAAGATGATAAGAGGCAGCATCTTAAGGCACTATTCCTGAAGAGATTCGTTGATGGCAAGCCTGTTACGAAGATGTTGATTGATGGAGGTGCAGCCATGAATATAATGCCCTATGTTATGCTACGCAAGCTTGGGAAGAATCAAGATGATCTAACGAAGACTGATATAATGCTCAAGGATTTTGAAGGAGTCGTATCTCCTGCTCTGGGGGCATTATGCGTCGATCTCACAATTGGCAGTAAGACCCTTCCCACTACTTTCTTCATTATTAATGGCAAAGGTTTATACAGTTTGCTGTTGGGTCGGGATTGGATACATGCCAATTGTTGCATTCCATCTACTATGCATCAATGTTCGATTCAGTGGGTTGACGATACTGTTGAAATAGTATCGGCCGATTCGTCATTCAGTGTGGCATCGGCTGAAGCCCATGTAGTGAGTTATGATCGGATGAATTGTCTTTCTGGTCAAGCATGAGAGAAAGATTTATTTCGGATGGCTGATTATGAAGTTACGTCATAAAAGTCAGGAGATTCTTCGGAAGAATCTTGATCAATGAGGGATATGGCCGATTGTAGTATCGGCCGGATTTTGTAAGTTATAGCCAATACTAGGAAGTATTGCCTTTAGTGCAAAAAATATGTAAAAGCCGATTTGCAAGTCAGATACATCGGTTGTAATATGGCCGACACGATATGAGTCGCCCTTAGAGCAATAAATCATAAAGACAAATTTCTAGATTAAGATCAAGTTGTCTGCTAATTCTGGAGGTTGATGTACATGAAATGATTTTACAGTAATCCTAGAGCTTCCCGGATTACATTTATCGCGTGCAGGCGGATTTGATCAATGTTTTTGATTACTTGATTATTGTCTACTGATGAACCAGAAATCGGCCGCAAGCTCTTGTGGAGTTGATATGCCTAACGAGCATACTTTTGCTTATCTTCCTCGAGTCTGGTGATGGCCGGTGGAATCTGAGAGAGATCGTGATCTGCAGTATCTATTGCTTGATTTACTTGACTGAGTTCCTGCAGAAGACGATCACGTTTAGCCTCCAATGCAGCCTTGTTTCTCAGAATGCTGGCTCGGGTGTCATTTAGAGATTTGATCTCGCCGATGGCCGATTCTGCCAAAGCATTGAAGTCGTCCCTCTGTTTGATGATTTCTTCCTGCTGACGACGATCGACGAGTTGTTTCTGAGCCTTGTTGAATTTTGCGCGGTGGTTCTCGATGAAGGCTGTAGGAGTTAGTGCATCTTCAATTGCTTCTGGAAGTCTACCCTCCAGTTCTTCCAAGATGGCGTGGATTGGCTATGCATTCTTGATCAGTTGGCCGATGTCTTGATTCAGAAATTGGAGGGATTCTTGGAGTTTGGCCTTGATTTCATCTGATAGTATAGCTGAATCGATCGATGTTGCTTCTTCTCCTTCTTCCTGAGAAGTAGCTCCGATTTGAAAGGAGAACAGACTGTTGTCCGGAGACTCCTGTTCCTGAAAGGAAGATAAAGTTAAGATGGCCGATGGAAACAAAAGAGTGATGGGATCGGCCAACAGAGAGAAAGGTTGTTTACCTGCTTCAGGCGTATTTCTTCTAGATTGGAGCCAACAGGAACGAGGGGTTGTGATGAAGAGCTCGGGATTGCGGTGTTTGGCTGGCCAAGTAATTCAGATAGTGCATGGTCGACAAGCTGAAGGATGATTGTCAGAAATATACAGAATATGTTCATGAACAAGTTTTGAAATCGTACCTGTATCAATGGAGAGTCCGCCCTGGATTTCCTGGGAGCTGAAGGTGAATGCTGCACCTGATGAAACCAGAAGGAAATAATACCAGATTCAGGATCACGGGAAAATTTGAATACTTGCTGAGTAAGCAGGGTTACACCTGAATGGTGGGTGATGGAGGAGGAGGCGTGTTCTGAAGATTTTCTTCTCCTTCATATTGGTGTTCAGGAGTATCTTGATTGTGAAGTAAAAATATGATCAGCGTTCAGATAAAGTAAAATCATAAGAGTTCAGGCTTTTACCTTCTGAGGAAGAGGAGGGAAGGTCAACTAGAGCATCTATTTGGAATGCTGCTGCTGCTAAAGATTGGCCTGGAGATTTTTTTTTCTTACGAGTTGTTACCTTAGTGTAAGATACCTTGCATTTTCTCCCAGTGGCTACATCTGTCAGAGTTGGGGCACCATAGCCGATATTTGGCTTATCGGCTAGCAAGGCGTAGTTGATCGGCTGCCCACTCCTGCTGATTGTTGGAGGATTCCGATCATCATCCTACAAAGAGTAGAAGTCAAAGGTTGCAAGTGAAAGATGTTAAGATGTTTTGGGAGGTCATTTGACTTGTACCTCATTCTCGCCTGATTGGTAATTGTTGTCGAGAGCCATGCAATATAGATTGGCCGATTTGCAGAAGATATGCTCTTTCCATTCAGACCACCATTGGATGAAAGGAGTAGTGGCAAATGGTGCAATCTGCCAATCGGCTAGAAGTGTCATATTTACATCAAGCTCCAAATCTTTTAGTCGACCATTAGAGAGGGCGTTGTCAAGAGCTCCTCTAAACTGAACTGTGCCAACGAAGAAAAGAAAAGGGGGCACTTGGCCAAATCCCAGTTGTCTAGCCGCCACTGATGGATTATAAAACTCATAGCTGGGGACATTTTTGCCAGCTGTGAAGTTGACCGGCAGAATTCTTAGGGAGATTATCTCTTTCATAATCTTGGTGGCTTCTTCATCAGTTTTCCACGAGTCAAGCTGGAATTTGAAAGGGTTTTCATATATGACCTTTTCATCCTGGTATGCAAACCAAGTAGTAGAGATCTCTGGGAAACCATTGTTGAAGGACTTGAAAAAATCAGTAATGCTAAGGGTCATGGGATTATTGGCAATCATGATAGCTGCTTCACCGAATGATGTGCATCGGCGAGTAGCGGTTTCTTCTTCTTCAGAGAAGTTTTCTGATGGGAATTCTTCTTCTTCAGAGAAGTTTTCTGATGGGAATTCTATCTCTGACAATTCAACTGTCATAGTTTTGTGCATGTACATGTGCACCCACAACTGAATGAACCACCAGGGGCCTCCTAAGTTGGTGATCGGCTGATTCTTTCTAAGTCTGGATGATACTTGATGAAGCAAGTGGTAAACTGACCACAGAAGATGTTTGCCGAGAGGGACAGGATTGCCAGTATCCAGATTTTCTGCCAACTTGAGATTATTGCTTGTTGGACCAACTGCTTTGCCACAGAAGATGAATTTCTCAAGCCACATGTTGAGAAAGGCAGTATGCTCTCTGACAGATACTTATCCGGTCTTCATATTCTTGCCGATATATCCTTTCCATCCGCCGATGCTTTTAGTTTCAATCTTGAAAGATGCTTTTTCTAGCAAACGAAAAGGTCTATCGGCAGCATGAATATTCAGGCCAGTGAGCATCACAACATCCATCAGGGTAGGTGTCATTGGCCCACGATTGAACATAAACGCATTGATGGCGTCAGACCAAAAGTGAGAAGCCAATATTAGCATCGGCTCATTTCTGATCATCTCTGATAAAGATAAGTTCAGACATTGGTTGATATCGTATTGTTCCCAATTGGTTCTCTGAGAATTGGCTATCCTACGGAACCAATTCCTCCATCCGGGGGTGACGCTCGGCCAAGATCTAAAGGCCTGAGAACAATCTAGGTTCATATCGGAGGATTTATGGGGTATTCTATTGGTCTCCAGATTGATGATACTAGTGGGGTCTGGATTACCCATGGGGCCTAAATAGATCATGCTGGGTTGATTCTCTAGCGGAATAATCATATTACCCCTAAGATTCTGAAAATAAAGGCGGAAATGAGAAATGCGATTGAAGGGATCGGGAAGAGAATGAAAAGCAAATGCTGCGGGTGAAGAAAGGAGACGTACCTCTGGAATCTTGGAGATGGACGCCATTGCCAAGAGAGTGGTTCTTGGACTTGGGTTCTTGAAACCCTAGGAGACTGCGATGGCGGCGGCAGGTCAAATGTGTTCTTGAGTAAGAGAGAAGGCAGAGGTGCTACAAGAAATGTGCCAGCGGAAGGGAAGACGGAGATATTTATAACCTTTGCTCGAGGGCAAAATGGGGATTCGATACACCGTCTGATTGGGAGATGAGGATAAATTTGAACGTCGGCAATAATGATTAACATTAATTTCAGAGCAACAGATCTATTACTCCGAAACTGGGGGGCATGTGTTGACACCGTTTTTTGACACGTGTCAAGAAAGCTGATTCTTGTGAAGGGAAGATGGCCGATTTGGAAGAAACCAAAAGATACACGGGGTTGGAATCGGCCGATGGAAATCCGTCCGATGGGCCAGGAGAATATTCTACGAAGATGCTGATCCGCTAGCTCTGGTGCTCGGCCGATGGAGAGTTGTCGATGAAGTCAAGGAAGGAGAAGAGGATCCGGACTCTACGAGAATCTTGATGATTCGGTTGTAATATTTTAATTAGTTTATCTTTTAGATAGTCTTTTTTTTAGGGTCAAGTAATGTTTGCCGTGATCGGTTAGGACTTGATAGCGCTAGGCTATATATATCAGCTGTAAGGGACCGGAAAAACTTGATACACATCCAATACAACAAACTTTACAATTCCTTTGCACTTTTTCGGCGACTTCGCCTTTTCTTTTCTTTTTTCGATGAGTTCTTTCAAGTTGATCAAGGACGCCTCACATTCGAGCGACATGATTTGCTGGTGAGTTTTTGTTTTACCGAGCATATTTGAGCTTTAGCTACCGGGCGCATCGCTATAGCTTCGTTCAAATCTATTCAGAAGTTATCAAGTTTATCTAGGCTTTGACTTTTGAGCGCATCGATGTCGTCTCGTCTAGATTTATTCACCAATTATCGATATCGGCTAGATTTATAGGTTTTCCTATGCTTTTTGGTCATTATCACATCTAAAAACATACTAGATCGGCTTTAGGTTTTGGAGTAACACTTTTGTTGTCTCAAGAGCCGGTTTAGATATGTTTTTAGCTCACATCATCTGAGTTACACATTCGTAGCTTAGATCTTGTCATACATACGCAATCGGCTATTCAAAGCCTGTTTTGTCGTTTAGTACATCGGCTGATCCTGCCGATGCGCTATTTTACTACGTGCTTGCATTTAATATCTTTTTGTCGCCTATAGTATCGGCAAAGCTTGCCGATACGCCCATCTGAGAGATATTCGGAATCCCAGCCGATACGCTCTCGAATTTGACTTTGTTTTCTCCCTTGTCAATTTCAGGTCAAATTGACTGGCACGCTTGGTTGACTTTTCGTAACTTGGCGAACACTTGCCCTCAGATTCTAGTGTGTTGATTTTTTGCGTCAACACCTACGCACCACCGCCGCTCTCCCCGGCCCCAAACTTCATCTCGTTCTTACGCACTGTAGCCGCTCGCCTGGGCCGGATCCGGCCTCCCCCTCATCGTCGGGCCGTCCTCGGCGGGTCTCGTGCTTCTCTTACGGGCGCCAAACCGTTCCTCTCCGTGCCCACCGGCTACCGCTAGCGAGTGTCGCCGGGAGGGGTGCCGCGCTACACTGCTCCCCTGGGCACCACGCTGCGCAGCTCCCCGGGGCTCCACGCTGCCACTCCTCCGCGGCTACCGTCGCCGCTCTATGGTGGGCTGGGGGTCCAGCATGGTGGCTGCTGCCGTCGCTCTCGGGTGGCGGGGCCTATGGCCACCGTTGTACGCCTCTGCCCATGGTCTGGGGTGCCATGACACGATAGCTAGGGGCTATGGCCGCGCCACTGCTGCCGCTCTTGCCAGGGGCTGTGCCGCACTACCGCCGTCGCTCGTCCTGAGGTGGGCCTTCGTCTTGCACGCATCATCCGGTCCTTGCGTGTGGTGGTGTTTATCGGCCTTCGGCTCTGGGGTGGAATTGGGGTGAAGGTGAAAGCCAAGGTCTGCTTTCAGATGACCAATGATGGTGATGCTCTCGGGCGCCGTATTCCTTCTTGAAAGCATCATTTCCCCCCTCTTCCGTCCTCTCCGGCAAGCTTCTGGGTGAAAGCCTTGACGACGTGGTCGGACGATGACGCCTGTGGTGTCGCTCCCTCCCTTGAGGTATAGTCTTGGAAGCTCTGATGGTGGTAATCGTCTGCTCTTTTCGGAGGGCTCCTGCTTCTGCGCCTGCCTCGCTTCGTTTTATTTACATTGCTCGGGCTGCATTGGTCGTTAGCTAACGGATGCTTTGCCGCCTTTCTTTGTCACTATCGCTCTGGTGGATGCTTTGCCGTCATCGTCGTTTGGTCGTGGATCGCTTCGAGAGGATGCTGCCGCCGTAGTTGGTTGGTTAGATGGATGCTTTGCCACCTTTATTGTTGTGTTGTAGATCTTTGCACCTTTGGCGATGTAGTATCCTTTGGCAGGTTTAGTTGTTTGGTCGTGGCTAGGTTTGTGATTTCGCATGTGTCCTCCTCTGTTATTCTTGCTAGTCTTATTTGTTGTCGAGGTCACATGGTGGTGTTCGGTTTCGCCTTAATAGCCTCTGCCTATTAAGGTTTGTGATAGTCGTATTGCTTCCCTTTTAATGAAATACATGCTTAGGCACGTTCGTAAAAACTCAAAAAAAAAGGAACAACAGCATTTGTATTGGCCCAGATGTCTTGACGTCTTGTTGGTCATGTTACATCCATTGGTGCCGAGTGTTTCACAGTGTCACGTGGGCTAATTGGCCAGCTCGTCTATGTGTTTTTGTCAAAAACACATTATAGAAGTATACGCTCACATACATGCACATTTATCTCCATGAATAATACACTCACACAACCCTATCTCTACGACGGAATCAGTAGATCTCAAGATTATTAACAAACTCGAATGAGCAAGTTCCACCGTAAGAAATCAGTTGGCCACACATGGTTCATTTTTGGGAAAAGTCCGAATTACACCATCAAACTATCATATAAGTCCGATTTTCAACCTTCAATTACAAAATCGGATAACATAGGCCATCCAACTACCGAAACCATGCAAAATTGAATCTTGGGGTGGTTTTCAAGGTGGTTTTGTATTTTTAGAAAAGATTAAATATTTTAATTAGATCTAAAAATAAAATCTAATTCATTTTAAATCAGAAAATATGAAACTAGTACAAAAAATTTTTAAGTGTGAACTATCTATTATTGCTCTATTTGAAGCTTAGTTATTAAAAAATAATATGGTTAACTAAAAGCAAACAAATATTATGAAAATAAAAAATTTTGATCTGAATTACTTAGATGTATCATGGCAATAGATAGGTTACATTTTTAGAAAACTTTTGATACCCCTTTCATACTTTTTTTTAATCTAAAATGAATTACTTATGAATATTTTAGTTTAAATTTGAATATTTTTAATTCTCACAAAATGTAAAACCACCTTGGAAACCACCCCGAGGTCCAAATTTGTACGGTTTTGACAGTTGAATGGCCTATATTATCTGGTTTTATAGTTAAAGATTGAAAATTGGACTTCTGCGATAGTTCGAATGTAAACTAGACTTCTCCCTTTATTTTTTCGGTAAGTAACGGCGTTACACCCATTAGTTGGTGCATGGTCGTCGCGTACTTTGTGCAGTGGATCTTCCCCCAGAGGGCGGTCAGAGCCGCGCACGCAGCATGGCACACGAGAAAAGAAACATAAAGCCCACACGGCAGCCACATCCGAGGGAGCAGCAGCCGTGCAGCCTCCACTCTCCGCTGCAGTCTTCCATGCCGGTTGCCGTGGCCGGCACCCGAGAAGCAAAGGAAAGCCGCGCGGCACCGCCACAGCATGGGCACGGGACATAAGAAAGTGAAAGCATGAACGGCACCGCTCCACCGGCGGGCGCGGCGCTTTATCGGCCGCCGCGCGCGCGGCGCGCAGGGCCTCAGATTCCTTCTCCTCCCTCCCCTGCCTCCAGCACCAAAACGCATGCCGGCAGCAAACAGCAGGCAGGGCGACTGCTAGCTCTGTCGCAGCTGCGGCTCGTTCAAATGAAGCGTGCAGCCGCCACCGCGTACCCAAGGCTTTGTGCCTTTGTGGTGGTAAAAAAGGTAGTGGCAGGCATTATCTTGGGGTTTGGATAGATCTACCTGCGTACTAGCTACTGCTTGATCAAGCCGAACATGGGTTGCTCTCTCTTGGCTATTGTCCTGGCAGTGGTTGTTTGGTGGCTGGGATGGACCTCTGCTGGTGCGAGGAGGCCTGGCGCGGCTTTCGCACAAACAGAGCGACCACACGCTTTGTCGCCCGGGCGAGATGCGCATGTGCGTTGTGCGAGCGTGACCACCGCGCTCCACTGTTCCGGTGACCACTAGGAGTCTAGGATGCATAGCTACTAACGGTCGTCTAACCAAATATATAAATCCATATCGCTGAACCAAACCCAGGCCAACGAGAGCCTCTGCACCATTTATCCTATGGGTTACTGACACGTGCAAGTATGCGTTAGGAGTACGCCGTTCATTTGTTGGTGCTCGCGTGTCCTGCATGGAACAGGTCGCGTTTATCCTACGCGGCAGGGTTACACGTCGTCCTTGCCACACGAACATTTCCGTGTCCTGTGTTGTGGTGTGGCCGCCCCTACCTCGCCGTCTCCCACTCGCTTCCCGTGCGCGCCGCCCTTCTCCCCATCGCCTTCCACGCCGGTGCCGGCCTCCTCCAAGCTTAATGGTGTAGGCAGGCTGCGCTGCTCCAGCAGGCTGCTCGTGTAGGCAGCAAGCCTGGGCACCTGAGCCTATGGAAGCCAATTTTGAGCAGAGCTGCCGTATATCCTCTGATTGCTTAGGGATCCCCAGTAGTTTCAGCATCCAACACACAGGTACAAGTGCACTCATATGATTGTCCTCCCTTGGGCTATCTCACTGATGTCCAAATTTTCTATTCCAATAGATCAGGTGCACTAAAATAATCTCATTACTACTGCATATATCAACACAGGCCTTAGAGAATTCCATCTATGTGCTCATGATTTAATTGCCAAGTTGTGCCCATCTTGAATGCATGTTTCCATTTTTAAAATTAAGATCTGTCGATTGCTTTCCTTTTAAATTGATCCATGTCCTGCAGAAGGTAGGCATTTAAACGGAGATGAGATGAAAATAAGTTGAAGTTGCTTTGCTGCAAATATGAGAGCATAATTTATTCTGAACTTTTCCCTCACTGGCTCATATATGTATTTTTCCACTCTCCTGTTTTGTACATTTTAAAATAGTTGCATTATTTGCACATTTGAAATAGACTGGTACATGCATGCACTTGCTTCTCACTTATTATAGACCCATCCTAAACACATGTGGTCAACTAGGTAGTTGAATAATAGGATTCTACATCTCGGTCATCCGGTTGCAAACTTCACCTAGGGCACTGACATGGTGATCTTGAGGGTATATATTCGTATCCTAAAAAATAAATAAGTTGTATTTGTTACCTTTTTGGGAATTTCAAAAGATAATTCAAGGTGCTTTTTCAAATTGTGATTAATGTTGGTAAAATTATCCTTCATTGTAGGTTGCAATTGAATTCCATTTATATCATACCATTGTTTTCTATACAGCCTACTATGTCCTCTCAAGGCCCTCTATCCTATTCCAGTATTCCACCTACCTCTAAAAATTCTAAATGTCATTTCCAATCTGACAATATGGAAATGTCTTTTCCATATTGGAATTATTGCTTCCCATTATTGTCAATGATTCTAATCTCAGGTGCTACTTGAGCAAGGTCCATCTGCCTTGCACTCATATCCAGCTTGTGCTGGAATTCTTTTCTGCAATGTTGTACAGTATGAGGAGCAATATGCCCATAGAATTGATGACGCACATTATGTTTCTTTTTTTTCCTAGAATTATGTCTAGAAAACCATTTATTTTCCTCTCTAATTTTAGTTTTCCATTATCGCTTTGACCCCGTGCCTGTAGTTGTGAACAAGTGCACAACTAAAAGGTGCAAAGTTATATTTGTGGTGCTAGCAGTAGCATTGAGAACACTTTTCTTAGTAACTGGGATAATATAGATGCTTCATGTCATCTGCATCAGAATATCTGGCACTTCAAACTCCTGATTCCCATTTAAATTGATCATACGGATCCTCAAACACACAGGCAATCTTGCCACCCGTAGGCGCTAACACTGTCGTTTTTCATGGCCCTAGAAATCCATCAACCATGCAACACTAACATGAACCAAACGACCATGTCAATGCTAACCAAAAGTCCACTGAAGAAACCAGCAGCACATTACGCATCCTCTAGAGGCGCTGCGTAACACGCCAATATTTCTAGTATGCATAGCAGCGTGGCAAATGTAGGCTGGAAGTAAATAGCTAGCTATACAGAAGAAAAAATACAAAGGAGGAGCGACGAAAATTAATTATAATGGAGGCAGTGCTGGTGCTAATTGGTCCCCGATACATCTAACGTTTTTAGTGTGCCAGGAAGCGCAAGTACGAGCTAGCTAACGGTCACACTCACATCAACTGGCCTGCAGGAAACAGGACCGTGAATCCACCCGTCCCACTCTGTATGCAAGTGCAACCATATGTAGACTACTACTCCACTTCTCTGTATCTGTGTATGTAGCCTTTGTTTAGTTTTCTTCAAAATTTCAAAATTTTATAAGATTTCCCGTCACATCAAATCTTTAAACTCATACATCAAGTATTAAATGTAGCTAAATAAAATAACTAATTACACAATTTGTCTATAATTTGTGAGACGAATCTTTTGAGCCTAGTTAATCTATAATAGGACAATAATTACCAAATACAAATAAAAATACTACAGTACTTTACATGTACACTTTTATACATCTAAACAAGACCAGTTGCCGATCCCCACGGTACGGTAGAGATAGGTATAGGTCGTCGACGACCCGACCGCATTCATTGACACTGACACGCAGGAAAGGAGCTGAGTGCCCAGTCCTGTCACTTACCAGTCATTCAGGCTGCTATACATCAGCTAGCCTATCACCATGTCAGTATGTCACTCCAGCCGGCCAGCGAGAGCAGCCATATCCCATATGTACAGGCGAATTTAACTTTCCGGAATAGATCTGCATGGCGAAATCCAAACCAAAATGCTCCCATACCGTTCAAAAAGAAAAACGAAAATGCGCCCACAAAGGTGTCTAGAAGAAGCAATTACTAGCTTCTTCATATATCCACCACCAGATCAATGATCATCTTAATAATACACATGCTCAGGCATGTTCTCAAAAAAAAAAACCAATAATCATCTTAGCTAACGGTTCGACCCCAACATTCACTACCAAAAATCAATGATCTACTGACTGAATGTTCTGCCCTTCGGAGTTTACAGCTAGCATAATACCCCACCCACCCCGATCCAGGCTTTAATCCAAAGAATAAGCTTTTTAGACATAGGTATACAAAAGCAAATTATTCTATAAAAAAAGAATTATGGACACAGCTAATTTATAGCCGACTATATCATAAACTATCTTGCCACTTTATCTTAATTTGGAAGGAAAAATCATTATTGCAGGCTAAATTTCCTTTCTTCTTTGTCTAGAGTAATTCAGTTAGAGGCTTGGGCAACACACTCGGTTGTATGCATGCAGGAGAATTGATGTGAGCCATGCATGCATATGTTAATGGAAAGAATGGATTATGTACATGAGTGCACACAGGTTCAAAATAAAACAACCGTAATTTTCAAATCAAGAATGATATTAAAATATAGTTGCATCGTTGGGCTTGTTTCAATAAGAGTTTTAAAACAAGATCTCCAACCACTTTATTTTAATGATATATTTTCTTGAGAGAAAATACTTTTTACAGTATGCTATTTTGCTTTTGACTTTTGTTAAATTTGATTATGGCTTTATAAAATGTTGCTTCATATTGTGAACATATGGTTTGTGTGATTAGCGAATGAGGGTTAACAACTTTGTTGTGGTGGGTAAATTTTTATTGCATGATCAATGATAGACACCTTTAGCAAATTAGTTATTTGAGCATTTTAACTAATTTATTTTGGTATTTCTCTATTCTACATAAAGTAATTTTTGTGTCTTCAAAAAATATCATCAAAATATATGTAAGTGGGGTCTTAATTTGAAGGTCTTGCTGAAAGAGACATTGTTGTGCAATTGGAATTTAAATTTGATGGATGATTCAAAAACTACAACTCTTAAAGTTTTGGAATTGTTTGCATATGGCACTCCATTTGAGCGGCATGTCATTGAACCAGACATCACGACATACTGTATATTGCATGAAAAATTATGAAAAAAAAAGAAAGGATCATAGAATTTCACCTAGTCTAAGTTGATGGATTAGATATGCATATATACGCAGGTTGGGGGTGGTAGCAAATGACGGTCTTAGTGGTCTTTTCACAATCTAACTTGGTCTTTATGTATTTTTAGCTTAAAATTGTGTAATATCATATCCCAATCCTTTTAGGGTTCAGCACGTAAATTATCTGAACTAAATTTTAAGACCCTTATATCATCTCTGTACGCATCACAATGGATGAAAAATGTGCGTACAAATGGACAAAATTAGGGCTGGTTGTAGGAAAGTTATTACCAAGAAGTATCGTGTATAAAAGAAGTTTTTACGAGGAATCTAGTTAATTGTATTATTTTTTGCAGGAAAATAGTGGATATATTTATTGTGGAACCGAGAGTTTACACCAAACAGGACCATACCGCGTAATACATTGTTCTTTTTGCAAATTATGTTGTGCTAATTAATTCATGAGCAACCCTATTGCACTCTTCTAACATTCGCTAACCCCACAGTTGCATTGTTTCTAGTTGCGAATATATGTATTCCATCCTTCAATAAAGTAACATTTAGCATAAGAATGAACTAATTAGCTTGTGACATTTTTGTAATGTGATTTACATAGTACTAAATTTTAGTATGAGTATTTGAGCAATACTTCCTGTAAATTTATATACAAAATATATCAGACAAGTTTATGTCATATGTATGTATTATAATATGTGAGATATTAAAAGCTAAAGTGTGATGTTAGAGACTGCCTTGGAGACGTGCTGATAAGGTTCTGATGGCTGACTGTAGTTACAGTAGTAAAAGCTTGGGGTCCATGGCAGGCCCAGTGACCAGTGGCTAACAGGTCAAGGTCAGGAGAGGCCAGGCCAGGGTCCCCTTGCAGCCTTCTTTAGCTGCACGCTTGGTTGGCGCTGCAGGGTTTTACTGAGACCAATAAATCTATAGCACCAAACACTTTCTGTGTGAACTCCAGCACTTAACTCTTCGATCTCAGTTCGCTCCGCGCTTGAATCTCTCCCTGTTTTTTTTGGCTTTTGAATTAGGGTGCGTTTAGATCACTTTGCATTTTGCATTTTTATATTTTTGGAAGAGATTTTTCAATATTTGAAGTATTAAATGTAGACTAATCACAAAACTAATTACAGATCTCGTTTGTAAACTACGAGACGAATCTAATGATTATTAGAGCATGTAATTAGACTCATTAGATTCGTCTCGTGATTTACAGTCTATTTGTGTAATGCGATTTATTTTTTGACTATATTTAGTACACCATGCAAGCGATTTATAAAAAAATTATATTTTGTGTTTTGGGATCTAAACAAAGCCTTAGTGTCTCATGGATGGTTTCAAAAAGGCAAAGGTAGGATCAGCAGTCAGCATATAAGAGACACCTCTGCTAGGGTAGACTCGCACTACATAGACACACAGAGAGAGGAAGGACAGCCAAAGAAGACACTCACAAATCACAATCGCAAGGAACGAGGAAGCTTGCTCGCAAGGCACCAGGGAGGAAGAAGACAACCACGCACTATTATTACTATTTCTACTGCTTGTGCTTTCCCAGTGTGTCCGCGCGGAGAGAAGCAGACAAGCCAGCTGCGGTAGCAAAACGGGGCATGGCTTCTCACGGTAGCTTCTACTTTGTTCCCTTGCTCCTCCTGCTGATACTCTTGCTCGCGTCTCCTCTTCCTACTGCTGCATTGTACTCATCCAAGCCTGGGAGTGGCGATGCTGGCAATGCCACTGCTGCTGCTGCTGCTGCTGCTGCAAGGCTGAGGCCGGGGAAGGAGCTGCTCAAGTACAGCAGGATCAGGGCTCTGCTCAGGAAGCTCAACAAGCCGTCTCTCAAGACCATCAAGGTCTCTGCTGATAACCTGAAACTAACTTCCATCTTTGTTTAGGTTCTTGATTTGCTAATTTGGTTAGTTGCTTGTTTGATTCTTGTGGCAGAGCCCGGATGGTGACATCATAGACTGTGTACCCTCTCACCTCCAGCCTGCATTTGACCACCCAAAGCTCAAGGGACAAAAGATTCTGGTAACACTAACAACAGCTTCGTTCTACTTGCCATTTACTTATAAATTTACATGCTATGTTAAAACAATTTTTTTGTTCATTCAGGATCCACCGGAGAGGCCAAAGAACTGCTACTTCACCATTAGCGGCAGCGGCAGCGGCAGAGGCAACGATGTGGTGGTGCAGGCATGGCATGCTACCGGCGAGGCGTGCCCGGAAGGCACTGTGCCGATTCGGCGAACGATGGAGAAGGATCTGCTCAGGGCAAGCTCCCTAAGGAGATACGGCAGGAAGAAGCCAGTGCGCCGGGGTGTTCGCCGTGATTCCACAAGCAGTAGCCATGAGGTTTGTTGGTCCTACAAACCTTCTTCTCCATTGCCATACAGAAAGATAGGAAAGGAATTAATAATATTGTGCAACGTTTTCTTTTTTAACAGACGGTATAGTTGCCATAATGTGAATTCGTAACTGTCTTACTTACATGGTAGATGGCACTACCAGTGTTCTGCAATGGCATGCATATATTATTAATTACTCCATAAAACAATTTTAAATATTTTCTTCAGTCGGTACTTAAAACTGCAGCTATAGTATATAGTAGCACGGATTAAATTTCCTCAAATCTATGGATTTATACAGTTGGGATTCATCATCTTCTCCAATTGTATCATAAAAAAATGGAAAGAAAGAAAACAGAAGTTTCTTGAGCAGGGACAAATTAGTAACCTGAGGTGCCAAAACTAGAAAAGTTACAAAAGAGAAGCCGGTGCACTTGGAATAAGATAGCACAACAATTACTACTTGCATGAATCTACAGAAGCTTCACTTGGGAAAAATCCATATGAGAAATGTTACTTTGCTTCTAGGATCAATGGCTGGCTTTGTTCTCTTCTGTAGGCCAGACTTATTTTAGATCAACTGGCTGTTAGATAATTACTCATGCTCTAGCTTGTCTAGATTCTACGCCGGTAGGGGCTCTTGCTCCTGCTCAGTCAAGGCTGCCTCTTCAATGTTGGGCGGCAAATACTATTGTGTATAGTAGCAGCTGCAGTTGGCAGCATGGTAGCAGTAGTGACTAGTAGTAGCAGCAGTAGCTAGTAGTGGTAAAGGCTGCATAACACTATAGCGCCTTACCTTGTAAATGCTCACCTTGACTACTTGTGTCTATAAAAAGAGAGAGCAGTTGTAGCTCACAGATTAAGCAGCTCCACTTCGTATGCTCTTCCTGAGTCCTTCTTCTTCCTCTCATCTTCTTCCTCCACCTGCAAGCAAGAGGGTGTTGTGTGTGTATGAGGGAGTGCCAACAAGTGGTATTCAGAGCTTGAGTGTTCAAGCTTGGTGGCCATGGCTTCCATGGATCGTGAGCATGGGCGCGGGCGTTCTCAGGAGCGTGGCCGTGGGCGCCAGACGACATACGTCGTGAAGAAGACGGTGCGGGACGTCGGCGGCGCGCAGTACCCCATGCTCACTCGCATGAACTACGCCGAGTGGGTGGTGCTGATGAAGGTGATGCTCAAGGCGAGGCGCCTGTGGGCGGCAGTGACCGTGGGCACCGCTGACGAAGAAGACGACCAGTCGGCCATGGAGGTCATCCTCAAGTCCGTGCCGGCAGAGTACGTCGTCCCGCTCGGCGCCAAGGACTCCGCCAAGGAGGCGTGGGAAAGCATGGAGACGATGCGGCTAGGCGGCGACCGTGTGCGTAAGGCAAAGGCGCAGCAGCTCAGGCAGGAGTACGAGGCGATCGCGTTCCGCGATGGAGAAGCCATCGAGGACTTCGTGCTGCGGCTCACTTCTCTGGTGAGCCAGCTAGCGCAGGTCGGCGTCGACATCGGCGAGGAGGAAGCGGTGGCCAAGTACCTGCGGGTCGTGTCGCCCCGGTTCACGCAGATTGCGCTCTCAATCGAGACGCTGCTCGACATGAGCACGCTCTCGATCGAGGACGTCACCGGGCGGCTCAAGGCAGTCGAGGACCGCTCGGAGGCCCCCACCCGCACGACTGCCGGCGGCCAGCTACTGCTCACGGAGGAGCAGTGGGCAGCGCTCCTGCGCGAGAGGAAGCAGGGGGAGGGCTCCTCTGTTTCGCGCAGCGGCGGCGGAGGCGGCGCGCGCGGCAGGCAGCGCGGCAAGCCACGGCGGAAGGCGGAGGGTGTCGGCAAGGACAGCAGAGATCGTGCCGCTGACAAGGATCGTTGCCGCAATTGTGGCAAGATCGGGCACTGGGCTCGCGACTGCAAGGAGCCGCGGCGCCAGGAGCGGGCGCATCTCGCGCCAGGATGACGAGGAAGAGCCTGCGCTGCTCATGGCGCAGGTCTGCACCATCAACACCGAGGCAGAGGATTGCGGCGGGCATGTCGAGCTCGACGAGCCGCGCACGCGGGTCAACCTCGGGCGAGCAGAGGAGGAGGCAGAGGAGATGTGGTACCTCGACACCGGCGCGAGCAACCACATGACCGGGAACCGCACAGTCTTCTCCGAGCTCGACACCGGAGTCGTCGGCACCGTAAAGTTCGGGGACAACTCCGGTGTCAACATCCAGGGGCGCGGCACGGTCGTGTTCCAGTGCAAGAGTGGCGAGGGCGTTGACGGATGTGTACTACATCCCCAAGCTCCGGAGCAACATCGTCAGCATTGGCCAGCTCGACGAGCGAGGCTGCCAGGTACTGATCGACGGCGGCATGCTCTGGATCAGGGACCGCGAGCGGAAGCTTCTCGCCAAGGTCGAGCGCGGCAGGAATCGCCTCTACACCTTGGCGCTGCGCATTGCGCGCCCGGTGTGCTTGGCGGCAAGGTGCGACGATGCGGCGTGGCGCTGGCACGCGCGCTTCGGCCATTTGAGCTTCGATGCTCTGGCCAGGATGGTGCGGCAAGGCATGGTGCGAGGGCTGCTACTAATCGAGCATACCGGCGAGCTGTGCGACAGCTGCCTTGCCGAGAAGCAAAGGAGGCTGCCATTCCCCAAGAAGGCGAGCTACCGCGCTGGCGACACCCTCGAGCTCGTCCACGGCGACCTCTGCGGGCCAATCACGCCAGCAACGCATGGCAGACGACGCTATTTTCTGCTCCTAGTGGATGACTGTAGCCGCTACATGTGGCTGCACCAGCGGTGATCAAGGAGTTCCAAGTGCAGGTGGAGACGGAGACGGGGAAGAAGCTATGCGTGCTGCGGACGGATCGCGGCAGCGAGTTCACCTCGGTCGAGTTCGGCCTCTACTATGCAGGACAGGGCGTTGAACGCCACCTCACGGCGCCGTACTTGCCGCAGCAGAACGGCGTCGTGGAGAGGAAGAATCAGACGGTGGTCGGCATGGCTAGGAGCATGCTGAAGGCCAATAAGATTACGGCGGCATTCTGGGGCGAGGCGGTGAGCATGGCGGTGTTCATCCTGAACCGCGCGCCCACCAAGAGCCTGAAGGGCACGACGCCATTCGAGGCTTGGCATGGGAGGAAGCCGGACGTGTCCTTCCTCAGGACATTCGGCTGCGTTGGGCACGTGAAGAAGACGAAGCCCAACCTCGCCAAGCTGGAAGATAGGAGCACTCCCATAGTGTTCCTAGGGTACGAGCGCGGGAGCAAGGCTTATCGGCTCTACGACCCGGGCAGCAGCAAGGTGGTCGTGTCCCGCGACATCGTCTTCGACGAGGCGGCGTGCTGGGGCTGGGAGTCCGGCGATGGGGAAGCGATGTCAGGCGGCCTGAGCAGCTCTTTCACCGTCGAGTACATGGTGTACTCCGGTGCGGGGGAGCTGGCTCATGACGAAGGGGAAGCAGCACCGTCGAGCGAGTCGTAGGGGACACCCTCGAGTGCGACACAGGGGGCACCCCCGAGCGAGTCGCAGGGGACACCCTCGAGAGCGGCACAGGGGGCACCCCCGAGCGAGTCGCAGGGGACACCCTCGAGAGCGGCACAGGGGGCACCCTCGAGCGAGTCGCAGGGGACACCCTCGAGTGCGACACAGGGGGCACCCTCGAGCGAGGCGCAGGTGACACCCTCGAGAGCGAGGCAGGGGACTCCGATCTCCGCCGCAACGAGCACCGTTTCGTCGATTCGCTTCGTCACGCCTCCGCCGAGTGCCTCCCCGAACATCGACGCCGATTACTCTGGCGAACCACTCCGATTCCGTCTGATGGATGACATCGTTGGCATGGGGAGTCCGCCCGGGCAGGCGGCCCATGTGCTGGATGACCTCGAGCTGCATCTGGGCAGCGCAGAGGAGCCACCAAACTTCGCCGCAGCAGAACAGGAGGCACGCTGGCGGGCGGCGATGCTGGAGGAGATGACGGCGGTGGAGGAGAATCGTACTTAGGAGCTGGTGGATCCGTTGGCCGGTTGCCGGCCGATTGGGCTCAAGTGGGTGTTCTAGGTGAAGCGGAACGAGCGCAGCGAGGTGGTGCGGCACAAGGTGCGGCTTGTCGCCAAGGGATTCGTGTAGCGTGAGGGCATTGACTTCGAGCAAGTCTTTGCGCTGGTGGCGCGCATGGAGTCCGTGCGCTTGCTGTTGGCGCTGGCGGCGGTGAGGTGCTGGAAGGTCCATCACCTGGACGTGAAATCGGCATTCCTCAACGGAGAGCTCGCCGAGGAGGTGTACGTGCAGCAGCCGCCGGGATTTGTCATCGCCGGAGAGGGGCACAGGGTGCTCCGCCTGCGCAAGGCCCTGTATGGGCTGCGTCAGGCACCGCGCACGTGGAACATCAAGCTCGACGCCAGCCTCGCGTCGCTCGGCTTCACCAAGTGCGCCATCGAGCACGCCTTCTACACACGGCGGTTGAAGGGAGGCCTGGTGATTGTCGGCGTGTACGTCGACGACCTCATCGTCACCGGAGTTGAGCAGCGGGACATCGACGCGTTCAAGGAGAAGATGAAGTCGATGTTCCGCATGTTAGACCTCGGTCTGCTCACCTACTACCTCGACATTGAGGTGGAGCAGACCGGGAATGCCATCACGCTCCGCCAAAGCGCCTACGCGAGGAAGCTGCTGTAGCGGAGCGGATTGGGTGAGTGCAGGGCATGCCAGATGCCCATGGAGGAGAAGGTGAAGCTGTCAAAGGAAAGCACTGCCCCCTTGGTGGACGCCACGAGCTACCGGAGCATCGTCGGCGCACTGCATTACCGCACGCACACTTGGCCGGACATCGGGTTTGCCGTGGGGTACGTAAGCCGGTTCATGGCGGAGCCGCGGGAGGATCACCTCGCCGCGGTCAAGCATCTACTCCGCTATGTGGCAGGGACGTGCGACTACGGGCTCGTCTACCCAAGGAGGAGCAGAGGAGAGCTGGAGCTGATTGGGTTCAGCGACAGCGACATGGCGGGTGACGTTGATGGACGAAGGAGCACGACTGGTGTGCTCCTCTTCCTTGAAGCGTGCCCGATCTCCTGGCAATCGATGAAACAGAAGGTCGTCGCGCTGAGCACTTGCGAGGCAAAGTACATTGCGGCGGCGACGGCATGTTGCCAGGGAGTTTGGCTGGGGCGGCTGCTGGCAGAGCTCACCGGAGAAGAGGCTCGGGCACCCGTCCTGATGGTGGACAACCAGTCCGCCATCGCCTTAGCAAAGAACTCTGTCCACTATGACCGGAGCAAGCACATCGACACCAAGTATCACTTCATCCGTGATTGCGTCGACGGTGGACAGATCAAGCTCGAGTATGTCGAGACAGCTCGACAGCTCGGGGACATCCTCACCAAGCCACTTGGGCGCGTTCGACTTATAGAGTTGAGGACCAAGATTGGAGTTGAGGAGATCAAGCAAGAGCAGTGCAATTAGGGGAAGAATTGTTAGATAATTACCCATGCTCTAGCTTGTCTAGGTTCTACGCCGGTAGGGGCTCTTGCTCCTGCTCAGTCAAGGCTGCCTCTTCAATGTTGGGCGGCAAACACTATTGTGTATAGTAGCAGCTGCAGTTGGCAGCATATTAGCAGTAGTGACTAGTAGTAGCAGCAGTAGCTAGTAGTGGTAGAGGCTGCATAACACTATAGCGCCTTACCTTGTAAATGCTCACCTTGACTACTTGTGTCTATAAAAGGAGAGAGCAGCTGCAGCTCATAGATTAAGCAGCTCCACTTCGTGTGCTCTTCCTGAGTCCTTCCTCTCATCTTCTTCCTCCACCTACAAGCAAGAGGGTATTGTGTGTGTGAGGGAGATGTCCTCTGCCTGACTAGTGACTACACAACCTGGCCACTGAAACACATACTCTATTAATTTCAGTCACTGGTCAGTGCAGTGGTTAGACTCCTGTCTACTACTTGTAGCACAGTTTTAAGTGGCCGCATGTGCAATCTCATCTCGGTCTTGATGTTGTTTATTTCCTTAATCAGGAACATAGTTTCCATGCTTATAAAGGTGATTAAATAAGTTCTCTTCGTGTTAGGTTTTTGATGCTTGCTGCTAGGTCAATGACAAAGCTCTCAAATTTCTAGGATGGGTTCGAAACATGTAGTGGCCTGTCATTAAACAGATAGGCCAAATGGTTCCAAAGAACCATGCGTTTACATAGCGTTAAGTAGTCATTCCCCAGTGCAGCTACTGAAGATTCGATTGTTAACTTTGGGGCTAGATATTTGACTTCATCAATTGCAGTAAACCGTCAGCCAACATTGTTGATTCTGTAGATCAACTTTGACTGTTGTCTAGACTGTAAATTTAAGTTCATTTAGTTACAGTACTTTAACAGAAGACATCTTAGTTCTTTCAGTTGATAAAATCGTTGTCTTTGACAAAGCTTATTCTGTTTTTTCTCCACGATTTAGAGAAGATTCTAATATGTAATTTTCGTGTGGACTAACTAGTTAACTGTGCTCTTCATGCAAAATGCTCATGTTCATCTAAATCTGGTAGTTATCGATTCCTTTTAGCTTGATAGTTCTATTACCTATCTCCATACTAGCTATAACTGAAAGCCTTGACGTGTATCAAGTTAGCACATGAGATAAGTCAGTGGAACACAGTAGAAGTTCAGAGTTGAAATAGATTCTCGTTTAAGATATAAGATTCAAAGAACCTCGATTGAATTCACCGAGAAGTACGTCTAATATACAACTAGGAGATGCCCAAGGAGTAAGGGATACACAACATGCAAGCCCCAATGTCGCTCGGAATAAGCACACAAAATTGTTTTCTACATCTGCAGAGAAGCTTCATTAAGCTAATCTATATCCGCAAGTTAGCCCTTCTCGAATTATGAGCTCATTTGACCTGGCCATTATAATACCAACTGCTCTGTCTTGTGTCTGCAGCGTTTAATTGGCCGTGTTAGTACTGTACTGCCAACTAAACTATTCAAATCTCACTACAACTCACTAAACTAGTCAAATCTCACTGCAACTCTTGTTGGTTTACATGTTACTGATGAGTTTTCACTTGGTTGCAGCATGCAGTTGGGTATGTGAACTCTGAGCAGTACTATGGGGCCAAGGCCAGTGTTAATGTGTGGTCACCAAGGATAGGTGACCCATCTGAGTTCAGCCTGTCACAAATCTGGGTCATATCTGGCTCTTTTGGCAATGATCTCAACACCATTGAAGCTGGATGGCAGGTACATTTGAACAGAGGAAAATAAGCCGTCATATTTGCGTGCATGCAAGACAGAGATTGCTGCCTCACTATAAAAAGATGATTATATTAGCAGTATAAATCTCTAATCTGTGTTTTGCTTTTATAGGTAAGCCCTGAGCTCTATGGGGACAGTAACCCAAGATTCTTCACCTACTGGACAGTAAGTGCGTTTATTATCAACAAACGTTGCAGCATTGACAGTCACATCTTTTGCCAACCATAGGATCCTGATCAAACTCACATTTGTGTAGACTGATGCGTATCAAGAAACCGGGTGCTACAACCACAACTGCCGTGGATTCGTGCAGACGACGAACAAGATTGCAATTGGGGCGGCTATTACCCCGAAATCGGTGTACAACGGCAGACAGTTTGACATTACTCTGATGCTATGGAAGGTAACTGCTCGATTCCCGTTGCAAAGCTAATAATGCGGTGTGAGAAATCATGTAATTCAAGATCTGAAGTACAGTAGAGTAGAAGCATTATTTTGTAAAATGTAAGTGGCCACATAAGTTTATCAGTATGCAGTCATTCTCTGACAGCAAGTGGTCCATGGTGTGCAGGATCCGAAGCACGGGCACTGGTGGCTACAGCTGGGCTCGGGCCTGGTCGTCGGGTACTGGCCGTCCTACCTCTTCACCCACCTGGCGCGGCACGCCAACATGGTGCAGTTCGGCGGCGAGGTCGTCAACACCCGACCGTCGGGGTCGCACACGGCGACGCAGATGGGTAGCGGCCACTTCCCAAGCGAGGGCTTCGACCGCGCCGCCTACTTCCGGAACCTCCAGGTGGTGGACTGGGACAACAACCTCATCCCGGCGGCCAGCCTGAAGCTCCTCGCCGACCACCCTGGCTGCTACGACATCCAGGGAGGGTCCAACAGCTACTGGGGGAGCTACTTCTACTACGGAGGCCCAGGGAGGAACGTGAAATGCCCCTGAGATAAAAATCAGGATCTTGTTTTCGTTTCGCTGTTTTTTGCTCTCTTGTTTGTTTTGTTTGTTTAATGTTTTTTTTCTGTTGGGTCCTTTTCTGATAGGAAGTATTTGTTTAGCCTTTCTAGGATACTTTAGGTCTTAGATCTATCTTTTAACTCAAGAGTGCATCAAAACATTAAGACTCGAGAGAGGGACTTGTAAATTTAAGAGCACCTGCCCATATATGCATACTTCGTTCGTTGGTATTCATGTCATTCCGGCTTACAAGTTTAGCTCTCGAATAAAATGTCACTTCTACAGAACCCGATTTGTTCTGGTTGGGAAAACCCACCGCGGTGAATGCTACGGGCAAAACAGTCGCCGACCGTCTGCAGGACATCCCCAACCGCCGGCCATGGATTCTGCCTGGGGGCCACCGTCGCTTTGGCGTTGGTGCAGACCCAATCCGGGAACAACCTCAAAAATATGCATCCCATCTTCTCATACATGCATACTTCGTTCGTTGATACTCCCTCCGTCCAAAAAAAAATGTAAATCTGGCTTCTCGAGAAGTCAAATACTTTAAATTTTGATTAAATTTATACAAAAGATTACTAACATTTGTGTCTCCGAATCAATGTAGGATAGAAGTATAATACATGATTAATCTAAAAATACTTATGTTGTAATATATATATTAGTACTATTTTGTATAAATTTGGTCAAAGTTGAAATTGTTTGACTCCTCGAGAAACGAGATTTACATTTTTTTTGGGACGGAGGGAGTACTCATGTCATTTCGGCTTATAAGTTTAGCTCTCGAATAAATGTGATCGTTATACAATTTAGGTTTTTATTATCAACATTCTTTTTATACTACTAGTGGAGATCCACATGCCGCCACATGTTTGAAAAAGATTATTTAAAAATAATTTGATTACATCCGCAACTACTAACAAATTAACTTCTTTACATATTTTCTTATTGAATGGACATTTGAATATAGAATATATATATATATATATATATATATATATATATATATATATATATATATATATATATCTACACAGGGACCTCCATGCATTATTGGCCCTCATATGAATAACATATTGGTCGGTCAATATATTTCTAATTGGACGAGAGCAAGATTATAAAAATTAATCCCAAACATAGCCGCAAACACCGTTAACGGAGTTGAATCAATTAGCGTGATTGATTGGCCCATCAGTACATTTCCTAAATGTACTAGAGTATTGTATAGAAGGTTAAATAATAATAATAATAATAATAATAATAATAATATATCCAAAATAAAAACGTTCTTTTCCTTTTACAAACATAGCCATCGAATACATTTCCAATTAAATTGGTGCAATAAAAAAGTTCATTTGGACACAATATATAAAAGGAGACACCAAATTGTGCTCGTGTTATTTCCATATAAGAAATCTTATATTATGGTGTCTTTCGTTTAGTCTGCTAACTATAGAAAAACATCAGTTGTTCGGCACAAACATCAATTTTATCCGGATGGTGTCTACAAAAATTTTGCGCAAAAAATAAGTAAGATCAATGTATTGAATATAATATGATGAGTGGAGCAAATATTTAGTTATGGACAACAAATAATAGAACCAAACACATCTCATGACTCCAGCACATCGATATGTTCTTGGTTCCCTTTCCAGTTGGAACAATAGCCTTGGTCGTCCTTGCGAAACTTTCCTAAGTAGACACTACTGCAGAAAAGGTTTTCAGGGGCGGGTAGAATGTCATTTGTAGGGGCGGGCGCGCCACCCATAGCTGTCTCCCGCAGCTAAAAATCAAGTTTTCCAGGGGCGGGTAAAGGGACCACCCCTGAAAATCAATTTCCAAAGGCTGGCCATGGCACCAACCGCCCTTGGAAACCCTTTTTCAGGGGCGGCACACCCCATAAGCCGCCCCTGAAAATAATGTTTCCAGGGGCGGTTGATGCCATCACCCGCCCATCGAATTTCTTTTACATGTGAGCCGCCCCTGAAATTCTTTTCACGCCAAACCAAAATTTGAAATTTCATATTTTTGTTTCTCGCATTATTAAATCATTCAAATTTCTATTTCCTGCCAATTTATTCTAATATATTTCCTGCTATATTTAATTATTCAAATTTTTGTTTCCCGCCAATTTTCACCAGTAAAGCTATTGCGCGCAGCTTTTCAAAATTCTATTTCTGCTTTATTTAAATTTGTGTTTCCTGCAAATTTTCACCTGTCAAGCTAGTGCGCTATTGAGGATTTTTTGATCGATGATGAATATATTTTTTAAACATAACTAATTACAAATTCAACATAAAATCATATAAAAGTATCATTACATGCATCATTAGAGTACATTCATCATAAAAGTACGTAGAGTACATACATCATTTACATTGAGTAACGCTACTAGTGCCAGCTGGAAGATCCTGATTTTCCCACTGACAGAAGCTTGCAAATTTTGGGTTGGTTGATAATTCATGCTCAGGGTGAACAAATTCTCCACCTATATGGACCACTTCATGCAAAATGAAGCGACATAAATCGTCGACTATAAAAAGAAGTTGTTGCTCATGGAGTGGACCTACGTGGGTTGGCCGTTGATCCTGAACATATGAAATCCATTCTAAAATTAAGCCAAGTGTTAGATGCAAACACTTACAATATGCAGTTATGCATCTATCCTAGCAAAGAGTAGGCTTACTCGTTCGGGATCTTTTGTGTATCTCTCGAGCTCCCTCATGTGCTCGCACACGTAGTATCCACAGTACGTGGAACCTGAAGGTTGCTTGTGGCGTGGATAGTGTGTGCGCATCACCATTTTATTTTTCCTATAGGGGGGGGTGCTCTCCTCCTTTGTAAACATAGTTCTTGTAAGCCCTATTTTTTATGAAAAAAAAGAAATAAGTAGTTATTTATGTCTGTAAGATTTAGCATAAAGTCGAAGTATAGGATAACGATTTTGCTAACATGTTGAGGATGCCCGCGAATTCCTTATATCTGTCCGGATTGAAATCAGCGGAGTCCAATACAAGCATATATCCACGCTTTGGGCTGATCATAAATGCAATCCAATGAAATCTGCAAAAATATCATATATGATTTCTTAGTCAGATATTTGAAGGAAGTGCATATTATACCAAATTATTGAGACTACACTTACCGAAAGTTATGTGGTGCCCATATGACATCTCTGTCCTGCCACCGTTGGAATTGAAGCGATATGTACGTACCAACTATCCCAATGATTTTTCTGTGGGCCTCTTTTCACACCTGATTTATTTCCTTGCGCGATTTACAGGTTTTGAAATTATCGTGGTCGTCCTTCCACAACATTGGCCCGTAATGGCGCTTCTCACAAATAGCTACCGGGTCAAGGAACGCGCCGCGCCATCTCCTTCTGTCATTGCTGACCCTATTACTCGTGCTCGTGCAAGACAACTTAATCATCAAGTGAGTTCACTCTTGAGTTCATGTTCATCATATTTAGATTGTGGAGACCCGTGCACTCTTGTTTTGCTTAGGAATCAAGGAGAGGACCGAGAAGGAAAAGGACTCGCGCGGGTTGGATTCAGACTGCAGAAAAGCATCAACTTGTGATGGATGCCACGGTCGCATACGGACTCGGATTGGGACATTCAAGTACTTCATGGAAAGATTATCAAGTCTACTTTCCAATGGATCTGACCTCACATCCATATCTGTTCGGAGTCGGCCACAATAGTCTATTGTCTACCGGGATGTTTTCTGCCCATGATGCTGCATCATCGTATTTTGGCCCAATGGGCCGTGTATCAAGTTGAGTCCATTATGGACACATCCTAGGGTTGGAGCATGACCACAGCACCCCTATGGTCGTCCTCCCACGTTCTTATACCCTTTAGCCGCCGCCAAGAACACTCGGGTTTTGTTTAGATCAAGTTTAGCCTATGCTACTTGCTTGTAAGCGCGCGTGCTGGTCCAGCCGCCCTGTCTTCGAGTCTTCGGAACCCCACTTTCATTTGTGATTGAGTTTGAGATTGAAACACTTCATTCCCATCTAGTAAATTCAGTACTTGTTCCATACTTCTTCTTGCTAGTTCTTCGATTGCTTGCAGGACAGGTGCCCTAGTGGCCGGGTGACGCGCTCCACAAGATCGCAGCATCCATAGGAGGTGGTGTATCAGTTGCTAAGGCGCAGCGTCCATTGGATGGCTGTAGTTGGGCCGTGAATGTCGTCTCCTACAATCGAGTTATCCCCCACCTTCTCATCAAAAGATCGGGCACAAACCCTAGCGGGTTCCCATCAGTTGGTAATCAGAGCAAGGTTTATTGGTGAGAGACTTCCAATTCCTTGCTGCTTTATTTTCCTATAGTCCAAAAGCCAAAATTTTTTTTGTAGATTAGTTACCTGCAATCCTATAAACCCTTTGAGCCTTTTCTAATACTACTTAGTTAGGGCTTGCTGAGTTTTCGGTTGCATCGGTTGTGTCGAGTTGCTGGTCTTAGCGTCTAGTCATTTAGAGTTTCGAGTTCTAGTCACATTTGTGTCACCACTGAAAATCCATTTTCTTTTCCCCCACAAATCAGATTCAGTTTCGACATCCCTTTGTTTCATATTCTGCCATAACCCTAACCACGGGGTTTGTGGGTTCAGCCACGTCCATCTTTCCATCTACACAAAGGAAACCACACAAGTTCGAAAGAGAATTCGATTCGGAATCCAGTTTCAACCCAAAAGGAAAAACACCATATTTCCTTGTTCCAAAGTCCAAATAGGGTGTTTAGATACAATCTGGAAATGTTAAATTGTGCTTGTTCCAACGGATCTAACCTCACCCCAAAACTATTCTGAGCGTGTCGCAATTGTCCTGGAGATTTCCGTAACTGCTGGTTTTGCAAAACAGCCACTAGTTTGAACTTTGCTGCTGAACCTCCCTTTCGAAGGAAACATTTAGGTGCTGTAAGTGGTTTGTTATCTCTTGTTGCAAAATTTCAGTTTGTGCTACTTGAAAAATAAGAAAGAAAAGAAAATAGAAAGAAAGAAAGAAAGAAGAGAAGGGGTTTCCTTTTGCTGTTCTTTCCACTCCTTGTGATCCTTCATTGTTGCAGTTTGGTGACTTTTGTTTGTGTCTAGGCTCGCGTCTCTAGCACGTTCAGGCCTAGGACCAGCACAGTACCGCCGTTGAACAATTATTCAGCTTGCTTTTGTGGTGCTAGTGATTCCTTGTTTTCATCCCACCTATAGCTCCACATATCCGACTACAGCTTGACAGGTCTTGTTGGTGCGGCACCGATACACTTCATTCGAGGATTGCAGACTTGTTGGTAGTCGTGCCCTCCTGTCGAGCAAGGTAAGAATTGGTAAGAGCTTGTATAACAGGTTGAGAGTGAGCGCCTTTCAAATAGCTACATCCTATTAGCTGTAGTGCTTTTATTTCTTCGCTTGTTTTCTTGTTGTCGCTATTTGTTTAACCATGACAGGATCAGAAAGTGATGGTGATGGGTCCCAGAATAATAAGATTCAACACTCTCCTCACACCAAGGGCATCATACAACATTTTGAAAGGTTGGTGAAGCTGCACAACGAGGGGATTGATAATGACTTGCTGGTGACGAATGACAGATCGCAACCAATAGCAAGCTTACAAAAATGGAGGTGTCGGTGGCTCGTATGGACAAGAGTCTTGCTGCACTTTTGAGGCAATTTGATGAGATGCATGCTAAAACCACCGGCGGGCGTGATGGAGATGACAAGAAGGACGCCAAGCAGGATGACAAGAAGGAAGAAAGTTTTGAGGACAATGCATATGGTGCAGATACTGAAGTCGAAGACCAAGATCCTATTCACCGCCGGCTACGTCATAATCGAAGAGGTATTGGTGGTCATCGACGACATGAGGTACATGGTAATGATGATGCTTTTAGTAAGATTAAATTTAAGATACCTCCTTTTGATGGTAAATATGATCCTGATGATTATATTACTTGGGAAATTGCTGTTGATCAAAAATTTGCATGCCATGAATTTCCTGAAGCTACACGTGTTAGGGCTGCTACTAGTGAGTTTACTGATTTTGCTTCTGTTTGGTGGATAGAACATGGCAAGAAAAATCCTAACAACATGCCACAAACTTGGGATGCTTTGAAACGGGTCATGCGGGCGAGATTTGTTCCTTCTTATTATGCACGTGATCTGTTACATAGGTTGCAGCAATTGAGACAGGGTACTAAAAGTGTAGAAGAATATTATCAAGAATTGCAAATGGGTATGCTGTGTTGTCAAATAGAGGAGGGTGAGGAACCTGCTATTGCTAGATTTGTGGGAGGGCTCAATAGAGAAATTCAGGACATCGTTGAATATAAAGATTATAATAGCATAACAAAATGTCTTCACATTGCTTGTAAAGCTGAAAGAGAAGTGCAGGGATGGCGTGCAGGAAGCTCTAATGTTTCTGCAGGAAAATCAGCACCATGGCAGCAGCGTACACCTCCCCCAACTCCATCTCCGAGTCGCTCAACACCACCACCTTCCTCCAGCGACAAGACATGAGTTGTTCCCACAAATTCAACAACAAAATCTGCTCCAAAACTAGCCGGTAGTACTGAGGAATGTGGAGTACTCACTCCTGGTTGTGATGAGTGAATTGTCAACCGTGTGGTGTGATCGTGTGCTTGGTCTTTGGTTGCAGGTACAAGGGCGTCGAGTGTCGACGGAGAGCTGCCGTGGAGGTGCTGTGGCCGATGGACCGTGTGGTGGATGGCGGTGAAGGGCAGCCGGGACCGGAGCTTGGGCCGGGTGGCAGCTGTGGCGTCCACTCCTGGATCGAGGGCGCAAGCACCGGTGGATGGCGGGTTTCTTGGTTTGCGCCACAAAACCAAGATGGCGGACGACGGTTGAAGACGCCAAGTCATGGAGGGATGGGCGTCGGTCTCGGGACTGGCGGAGGAACAGGCATCGACGGCGTCTAGGGCCTCACGGCGGGCGAGGAGGTGACGGGCGTCGGGCAGCGTCTAGGGCCGTCAGAAGGCCGAGGCAGGATCGGCGTCCAGGGCCACGGTGTGGAGGCAGGAATCTTCCCGCGCGTGGAGTTTTGGCGGTTTTCTCAAAACGGGCCACCTACCCGGGTTTCGCGGACCCTTCAAAACCGCGGACCGGATCTTCATCTATGTGGCGGCATCGCGGAGAAGACTTCGATTCGAAGAAAGAACCTCGGCCGTCGGATGAGATCATGTAGATATTTCTGGTTTAGCCCCTACGGGAGTTTTAGTCTCTAGTTTAAATCTAAGAGTATTTTGGACCATTGCGTGAGCACCATAAATACCCCCTCACCCCCTCTCTCTCTCTTGGCAACTGGAATAGAACGCTCCCTCTCCCAGCCCGGCGCCACCTGCCCTTTCCTCCCGTCGCTCTCTCTCCCTCTCTCTGTTCTTCTCCTTTCTTCTCTAGGGGTAGAATTCGAGGCATGGATTTTTGAGACTTTGCACTGAGATTGAATGGGAAAGGAGGCCCTTCCCTCCTTGTGCCCTCCGGGGTTTTGAATTCGATTCAATTTCGTACGTCTCTTGCCTTCCATGAGCCGAGTTTTGGTCTTCATGTGTTCATTCTTTGTGTGCGCGATTGTGGGTAGATCTTGATGATTTCATGACTCCTTGGAGTGATTCTAATCCATCTAGCCTAGTGCTAAAACCCCCGGAATCACAAGTCTCCACGAATCAAAGTTTTTTTTTGCGTTCTAGAGAAAACCCCGCTCTTGCTCCGATTTCTTCTGATTCCTCTTAATCCGTGAGGACTTTCGTTGAAATCTTTTGGGGATGTGTTCTTGAAGTCATCATCTTCATCTCCCCAAAATTTGAGCTCTTTTGGACTTGATTTGATCCCTCAATCATCAAGATTTCCAAAGGTCGCGGGCTGCAAAAATTGTTTCTGGGCACGGGCAAACTTTTTCCTATCACCAGTTAAACCGACACTTGTAATATGTTGCGTTGGTTCAACCGGTGAGTTGGTTTTTCGCACTTTAGGGTTTTTGGACTTTCTGCTTGGTTGTACCGGTGCTTTAGTTCCACGAGCATCGGTTCAACCGGTGAAGCTTTACTAAGCTCTCTCTGCGTGCTGTTTTCGCTCGTTGCATCGGCGTATAGAAGTTCATCAACGTCGGTTCAACCGGTGCTCATTACAGTTCGTTTTGTTGCCTCTCTTGGCAACTGCACCGACGCTTGAGTTTGATTTTGTCGGATCATCCGGTGTACTATCGCTGGTTGAACCGACGCTGTTTAAACTGTAGCGTCGGTTTAACCGGTGAGTGATTCTTATCTGCTGCCGGCTCTGTGATGTTGGTTGAACCGGTGAAGATTTTCTTCGCACGTCGGTTTAACCGGTGTTCATATACCGTGCTATCTTTGTTGCTTGCTCTCCGCTCTTGATCCGATCTCTTCGCGGCTTGCTCCTAGAGTTTTTGCTTGGTGTCCAGCTCAGCTATAGCTACACTTTACACAATCTAGATGAGAGGGTTTTGGGTGTACTCTTGGGACTTGACCAAATCGGTTTTCGCTCGTGAATTTTTTAATTGGCTCCCATTCACCCCCTCTGGTCGCCTTTTCGGTCCCTCAATTGGTATCAGAGCTTGGTTAAGTTTTCATTACCCTAACCGGTTCGAAAACCATTTGGCGACCACGGCAAGTTTTGGTAAGATCCCTGTGTTTACCGGCGAGGACTATGCTTACTAGAAGGTTCGCATGCGGGCTTTCTTCCAGAGCTTGGGAGCCGAGGTTTGGGATATAACCAAGAACCAGGCTTATGAGGTGCTTGCTGTTCAGGTCACTCCTCTTCAAGTGGCCGAGCACGAGGCTAACGCCAAGGCTGTCAATGCCTTGTTCCCTGGCGTTTCTCGTGAGGAGTTCTCATGCGTCCAGGGTTTTCAGGAAGCCCACAAGATTTGGACGTGCCTTGAGAACTACCACGAGGGCACACCTCAGGTTAAGGTTAGACTTTTCGAGACTCACCGGTGTGAATATGAGAACTTCACACAGGGGCCGGGTGAGAGCATTGGCGACATGTTCAGTCGGTTTTAATCGATTGTGAACAAAATCAGTGCTAACAGATCTATTGATGCCCTTGACTACATAGAGCATGAGAAGGCTCTCAAGTTGCTCTACGCACTTGACCGCTCTGTGTGGGATCTCAAGGTGAACACGATCATCGAGTCTGCAGGCTATGAGACTCTGACCGTGAATGAGCTCTTCAGCAAGCTCAAGGCCACTGAGGTGGATAACCAGACACGAGCCAAGCTCAATGGTGCCCCTCCTTCCAAGAGTATCGCTCTTGTGACTGGCCCAGGTGGATCGAGCTCTAACGTTAACTCTGCTCTTGGTTTTTCTCTTGCCTCTTTGCCTTCTGTTACAGATGAGCAGTTGGAGACGCCGGGCGACGATGACTTGTGCCTCCTCATCAGTAAGTTCCAGTGTATCTACCACAACCGGCAGAGGCGAAAGAACCCCGGGTGCTACCACTACGGCGATCCGAACCACTTCGTCGCCGACTACCCCAAGAAGTCCGGCGGTGGCCAGAACAACAACTTCGACTACTACCACCACTGTGACCGCAATGAGGGAGGCTCCAACAAGGAGCGTCTGCACCACAAGCACCGCAGCCATGACTGGGACAAGGGAGGGCGCTTCGACAAGGAGTCGATTAAGAAGCGCTTCCAGTACAAGGCCAAGAAGCGGGAGAAGGCTTTCTTGGCGCAGCTCAGCGACCTTGACAAGAGCTCCGACACCGACCGCTCTTCTTCATCGACCTCCGACGATGACGACAAGAAGAAGAAGAAGCGGGACAAGGAAGCTACCGGCTTCATCGGCCTTTGCTTGGCGGCTGGTCGGCGCAAGAGTTTCTGCACCATGGCGAGTGAGGCCAATGGTGCTCGTGCGTCTCCAGGTGGACATGCTTGATACTGAGGTTAGGGAGTTATACGCCGCTCTCGACAATCTTAAAAAGCTGCTTAAGGAAGCAGCTAGAGAGCGTAAGCGACTTAGGACTGAGCTGGCTTGTGCTAGAGAGAAATCTGGTGAGGATGAGTACGCTGGCTGCATATCTCACATGAACGATCTTGTTACTCTCTGTGCCAAGCATGATGAGAACTCAGTGAAATAGGATGTTGCCAAGATCTCACTGGCTGATGTGTCTCACGAGCTAGCCAGGGCCAAGCATGAACTTGAACTGGCCAAGGACACTCCTATTGTTAGTGATGTGCTTGAATGTGATGAGTGCTCCATCTTTAAGTCTGATCTAGCTTCCTTGCAGTCTAAGTTTGCTACTGTTGTGTGTGAGCTAGAGGAGTTTAGGTCTAGGCCTGTTCTGCTTGGTGCTTGTAAGCTTTGTCCCAACCTTAGGTCGGATCTAGATGAGAAAAACGCTTTGATTAAGTCTTTGGGAAAGACTAAGGTCGTGGAGTCTAGCCCAACTATTGATTGTCTTGTTTGCCCTGGTCTGATTTCTGATTTGGATGATCTTGCGGTAGAGAAAGCCAACTTGGAGAATGAGAACACATATCTTAGGGTGATTCTTAGTTGGGTTTCTGGTCATGAGCCGCAGTTGGGCATGATGATCAGGCAGTTTAAGCATGGTGATGAGTTTGGGGTCGTTTACACCTACACGTAGTCAGACTTTGACATGCTGTATGGTAAGATCGGCAAGGCTGCTGTAGTTCCGAGTGCTCTAAACACTGCTAGTACGAGCACGCGGCCTTCACTTGTTGACCCCTTGGAGAGTGTGCTGAAAGAACAACCAAAAGCACCTCCACAGAAGCAGGTTTGGGTTCCAAAGCCCAATGAGCTGAGGAATCCCCTTGATACGCTTCCTGCTGCCACAGCCCAGGTTGCCCAGAAGAAGGGGGCTGCTCCTTCCCGTCCAAAGGCAGGGCCTCCACCTCCCAAGAGAGAGGTGAGGTACCACTGCGAGTACTGTCACAGAGATGGTTACTTGGAGGAATTTTGCTTCAGGAGGAAGCGGGCTGTGAGGCGTGAGCAGGAGAGATGTAACTCGGACATGTACTCTGCTCGAGTGCATGGTCCTCCTCGGCGTGATGGTAGGCAAGTTGCTAGGGCGCGACGTGTAGGTGGAGGACAGGGAGACGGTGGTGATTACCGTGTTCCAGCGGGTGGTCGCTTTGCCGGTTGTGCTCCTGGTCGTCCTCAGTACGGCTATGGACCACAGGACCGAGGCTTTGGAGGAGGTTACGAGACACCACGCTTTCGTCGCGGTGGTAGTCGTCAGCCTTGCGGTAGACAGGACGGGGGATACGCTTTGCCTGATTTTGCTAACCCTTCTGTAGAGCAAATGACTCGACACTGGTTTGCTTCACACTTTGCTAACCCCAGTGTTGAGACATTTGCTCACCCTTTGTCTCGCTACTGATGTGTAGGCTGGAGGCTTGGAGAACAGGTGGATCATGGACTCCGGTTGTTCACACCATATGACCAGGAATGACAAGTGGTTCTCCAGCCTCACCCCGATGCGCTCAAAGGAGTACATTGTGTTCGGCGACAATGGAAAAGGAAAGGTACGTGGAATTGGCGCTGTTCGTGTTTCCGATCACTTTACCCTGAGATAAGTTGCTTTGGTTTCGAACCTTGGGTTCAATTTGCTCTCTGTTTCGCAACTTCTTGATGAGGGGTTTGAAGTTCGCTTCAAGGAGGGTTGTTCTTGTGTTTTAGATTCCAGAGGAGATTTGGTTTGCCGGATTTTACCTCGCGATCGGGTTTTCTTGGTTGATTTCTCTGGAACTTCTCTTGGTCCTCCTTGTTGCTTGTTGGCTGGTCCTTCTTCTGATTTGTGGAAGTGGCATAGGTGACTTGGACATTTGAGCTTTGACTTGTTGTCGAGACTTAGCTCACTTGGCCTGATCCGAGGATTGCCCAAATTGAAGTTTGAAAAGGATCTTGTTTGCCACCCATGTCGCCACGGGAAGATGGTTGCTGTAACACCCGATTTATTAAAGGACATAAACTGAGCAATCATATACGTGCCAGGATCAAGTCACACGTATATACAATAGAATGAACAGTATAATACAGCACATATCACATAAAAAGACATAATAAAGCGAGTACAAAAGTTATTTATTACATTAATGACAAAATGTTTGATAAAGAGTATGTGGAAGCGTAGAATACATATATGAAGTCTCTCGGAAGCTGGGCGCCACAGGGACGTCGTCTGGGAGACGAACGCCTAGAAGTCCTCGTACTCCTAGTAGCTCCGGGTGAACTCCCTCGCGTCGGCAGGAACTGAGCAGCAGTAGAGTATCCCCAAGAGGAAAAAGAGTAGAGTAGGCAAGAGTGAGTACACAACTTATACTCAACAAGTATAACACAAACTATGAGGCTCTAAGGTTGGCTGACCGACTGCATTAGCTTTTAAGTCTTGGCAAAATTTTATAAAAGCTAATTACTACAAGTTGATGAATTACCATAAACCCAGTTACATAGTAATTAATCAAAATTAATCATGTTACTACAGAGAACCAAACCAAACCAAGCCACCCGGGGAAACCTGCCTCGTCAAAGGAAGATAACCCCACTAATCAAAAGGAGGATATGGACCGCTCATGACCGTGAGCACGGCTAGTATACCAGTTTTACACTCTGCAGAGGTTGCACATCTTTACCCACAAGTCGTGAGCTACGCTAGTTGTTCATCACACTTCCTTAGGTGAGATGACTAGCAAACTCACTACGAGGCCGTTACAAAGGACACGTTGGTAAGGTGTAACCGCTAAGGATTCAGGCAATGCAACGATGGTACCCACCTCGAGGGGTACGTAGACCAAGCCTCGTAGACTGGGGACCATTGAAGCTCGACCCCCCTCGTGCCCCGTCGGTAAGTTACTCCCGAACCAAAATGACCTAATTAGTAAGCCAAGACCGTCCCATTCCAGTCTTGTGGTAGCGCTGTTGTCCCAGGTTGTCGCTCTATGAACCGGTCCTTATGGAGAGTGGCCAACCAGGTAGTAAGCACCGTGCTGGCCCCCTAAACCATGTTTCTAACAAAACCATTTTATAACGAGACGTGAGCCCCTCAAACGGGCCACTCTCAGAATTAAGTTGCATATACCATTAATCAAATTAATTAAAAAGGACCAAGTGTGTCATAGCGCGGTACCTAGCACATACAGTATAAAGTGGCTAGGAAAGTCCTTATAGGCATACAGTATTAAAATGCAGTATGAAAATGTAATTAAAGGTGATAGGTGGTGTTCATGTTATACTTGCCTTCCTCAAAGTTCTACTGCTGCTCAAACTTCTCTGAAGATGGCTCCTGGTATTGGTACTGGGTCTCCTCTGGTAGCTCAATGTCTACTCACGATCGCAACGCCAAAAACAAGTCCAGCACGTACACATACATGCAAACAGAGACAAACACTAAGAAACAATACAACAATACATCAAAACATCAAACAAAACTAGTCTAAAACTATTCTACGCATTACAACGATTGCGTGGACATAAAGAGCGCCTAAAACGGAGCTAGAACGTGAAAACTACGCCAAAAACAAGATCTAGGGGCTAAACTGTAAGAAAATAGGGTTTCTAGGGGCTTCTGCGCAAAAACCAGGGACCTATACATAATTACCGGGTAGATCCAGGGTCTAACGTGCAAAAACTACAGCTCTGGACTGCGGGTTAGATTTTTTAAAAGTTCAGGGGCCTAAATGGATATAACAGGACTAAACTGGAAATACTTTTGAATAAAGCTGGACTGCGGGTTGATATCAAGGAAACTGGGGGGCTCTTTAGCAAGATCACCAGGCCGAACCGGTATCTTCGGATGTGGGCTGTTGGATCACGATCTGGCGGATCAGATCGAATTGGCCCACGTTCTAATCTGGGATGCTCGTTTCAGATCGGGCGGCTCTAGATGGATTGGGGCACAGGCGGCGGCGCTGGGTCGCCGGGGATGAGTTCCCGCGGCGGCGCTGCGTGGGGGCTCGCCGGCGTTCGTCGAATTCAATGTTCCGGGGGTCAAAATGGCCGGGATCTGGGTCATGGAGGATCTACGCGTCATGCGTGATCCACCCGTGGTATCAGATGGACTCGGGGTGGTTCAGGGGCGCGGATGCTGCGGCGGCGGCTCTGGGCACCGGGAACACGCCGACGTGCGGCGTATGAGCACCTAAGGGGCACTATGGCCTACAACATCTAGCGCAAAAGGGAGAGGAGGTCGGGGCGTAGCTCACCGAGGCTCGGATCGAGCGGGAAGGCCGTGCAGGGAGGTCGGCGGCGAAGACCGGCGGCGAGGGTGACGCGGAGCTCGGGGAGGAGTCGATGCAGCGCGTCTTTGGGCCTGCTGGTCCCTCTATCTGGTTCGGACGTGGCCTGTGAAGGTGTACCACGGGTCAGGGCAAGCTAAGGGCCACCGGCGGTGAGGAATCACGGTGGCGGACAGGTTTACCCGCGGCGGCGTCCGGGCGAAATTCCGCCGCTGCAGGGACTGGGGTCAAGGATGGCCAGCTCCGTGAGGTCCCTAGAGTCACGGCGAAGCTTCTGCGCGGCTCTGGTGAGGCTATGGTGCAGTGGAGCAGCGCTGGCACAGCGATGCAGGGGCTCTGTGCGGCGGAGCTGTGCAGGCGAGGCGAGCTAGGGTTTGGGGGCGGCGCGAGCGTGGAGGATGGGGAGGCCCAGGGGTGCGGCTGTGGTTAAGAAGGGTAGGGCCGGGGATCTCGGGAAGGCGTGCCGTGGAGGGCGCAGGCGTGATCCCCGGCGAGATCACCTGCTTCTGTTAGCGCACAGAGGAAGGAGGGGGATGACCGGTGAGCCAGCGTGGTCAGCGAGCGAACGGGTGGGTGAGAGAAGGGGCACTGACGCGCGGGACCGGCTGGGCAGAGAGGGAGTGGACTTGCGCACTGCGGGAGTGGCGGCCTGACAAGCGGGGTCGCCCTGGCAGCGAGACGTAGGATTTGTGGCGACGCGCGAGCGGCGTGCGGGTGGAGCCGCTGACGCCGACATGTGGGCCATCCATGTCAGTGTAAAGGTGCGCGCGCGGGCGGTGAACGGAAGCGCTGGGGCAGGTTGCGGGAGCGGCTAATTGCTGGGCAAGCTGGGCCAGTCGGTCTGCCGGGCTGGGTGAACGGGACGGGCCATGGGAAAGAGAGGGAGAGAGAGGGGTGCTGGGGAGGTGGTGGGCTGGGCCGAGAAAGAGAAAAGAGCAGGCCGGGCTGGGTTGCTTTGGGTTTTGGGTTTTCTATTTCCTATCCTCTTTTCTATTTCTTTTCTCTTTCCTATTTCCAACACTACTCAAACTATTTGAATTCAAATGAAATTTGAATTCAAACACCTATGAAATCAAGCAAGATAAAACTTATGCACCAGCATGAATGCAACAACGAATTTTAAACTTAGACAAATTTTAATTACTTGTGAGGGAAAATTAATTTAAATGTAAGTCTAAGCATATAAAACCTTAGAAAATTAAATAAAGCCAATTAAATTTATTATTAAATACTGAAATTTGAATTAGGGTGTTACAGTTGCCACCTCTCATCCGCCGATTAATCAAGCGATGACCAGTCACCCTGGAGAGTTGCTACATATGGACACAGTTGGTCCTTCTCGGGTGATGTCGGTTGGTGGGAAGTGGTATGTTCTTGTGATCGTGGATGACTTTTCTCGCTATTCTTCGGTCTTTTTCATGAGAACCAAGGATGAGGCTTTCGAGTTTGTTCGAGACTTGATCTTGTGGTTGAAAAACGAGCTACCCCATGCCATGAGAGCGATTCGCAGTGACAATGGCACAGAATTCAAAAATGCTCGTTTTGACACCTTTTGCAGTGATCAAGGTCTTGAACACCAGTATTCTTCCCCCTACACTCCACAGCAGAATGGGGTTGTAGAGCGGAAGAATCGGACGCTGGTTGAGATGGCTAGGATGATGCTCGATGAGCATAGGACTCCTAGAAAGTACTGCGTTGAGGCGGTTAACACCGCTTGTTATGTGTCCAATCGTATTTTCTTGCGTGCTTTCATGCACAAGACTTCTTATGAGTTGCGATTTGGACACCAGCCCCGTGTTGACCATCTCAGAGTTTTCGGTTGCCGGTGTTTTGTGCTGAAGGAAGGAAATCTTGATAAGTTTGAGTCTCGATCGTCTGACGGTATTTTTATCAGTTATGCTTCTCACTCTAGAGCTTACCGTGTGCTGATTATTGATACTAACATCGTCAGAGAGACTTGTGAAGTCACTTTCGACGTGACTGCACCATGCAATTCTTCTGTCTTTGAGGTTGCAGGAGATGATGAGCTCGGCACCCCCATCTTTGAAGATGAGGAGGAAAAAGCTGCGGAGGGTGATGCTGTGGCTACCACGCGTGCTATGGACCCAGCCGCCTTCGCCACGAGCTCGGACGATGATGACGGCCCCGACCCGACTACATCCACTTCCCGGGGGCCGATCGAGCAGGTGACTCAGCCTTCACCAGCTGCACCTGAGGAGACACCAGTTTTGGTTGAGGAGGAGGCAACTTCTACAAGGGAAGCACCGCGACACATTCAGCGTCGTCATCCACCTCAACAGATGCTAGGTGACCTCAACGAGCGAGTCACAAAGTCTAAGGTAACATGTATCGCTGGCTTTGTTCATTCGGCGTTTGTAGCTTCTTTTGAGCCCAAAGATGTTGGACACGCACTTTCTGACACCAATTGGGTCAATGCCATGAATGAGGAACTCGAAAATTTTGAAAGGAATCAGGTTTGGGTTTTAGTTGAACCTCCACCTGCTTGTAACCCCATTGGAACCAAGTGGGTTTTCAAGAACAAGCAAGGTGAAGATGGGTTGGTAGTACGGAACAAGGCTCGACTTGTAGCCCAGGGGTTTTGCCAAAAGGAAGGGATAGATTATGAGGAAACTTTTGCCCCGGTAGCACGCTTAGAAGTGATTCAAATTTTTCTTGCATTTGCTGGTTCCAAGGGTTTTAAAGTTTTCCAAATGGATGTGAAATATGCCTTCTTAAATGGTTTTATTGAAGAGGAAGTTTATGTGAAACAACCCCCTGGTTTTGAAAATCCCAAGTTTCCAAACCGAGTTTACAAACTTCAAAAAGCTCTTTACGGTTTGAAACAGGCACCTAGAGCTTGGTACGTTAGGCTTAAAAACTTCTTGCCTGCTCAAGGTTTTAAAATGGGATGTGTTGATAAAACATTGTTCCTCATACGCTCTGGCTCTGACTTTTTGTTGGTTCAGATTTACGTGGATGATATCATCTTTGGTGGCTCTTCTCACGCTCTTTTTTCCAAGTTTTCTGAGCAGATGTCCAGGGAGTTCGAGATGAGTATGATGGGTGAGTTACAGTTCTTCCTCGGGCTGCAGATCAAGCAAACTCCTCAGGGCACGTTCGTCCATCAAGCCAAGTACACCAAGGACTTGTTGCGGAAGTTCGACATGAGTGCCTTGTCTCCTCAGCCGACTCCGATCAGCACATCGATAGCTATTGATGCAGACTTGGATGGCGAGGCGGTTGACCAGAAGGAGTACAGGAGCATGATTGGCTCCCTTCTGTACCTGACGGCGACCCGGCCGGACATTCAGTTCGGGGTCGGCCTCTGTGCGCGGTATCAGGCTTCACCGCGCACCTCCCACAAGCAAGTGGTGAAACGCATCTTTAGGTACCTCAAGTTCACTCCTGAATTCGGTCTTTGGTATTCTGCGGATTCATCTCTTGCTTTAGTTGGTTTCTCGGATGCCAATTTTGGTGGGTGCCGGTTGGATCGCAAGCCGACTTCTGGCACTTGTCACTTTCTTGGTACATCGCTGGTTTCGTGGTCCTCTCGCAAGCAAGCTAGTGTAGCGCTATCTTCTACAGAAGCCGAATACGTTGCCGCTGCTAGATGCTGCCCTCAGATTTTTTGGATGAAACAAACCTTGCAGGATTATGGGTTGAGTTTTGGTAGGGTTCCTATCTTTGTGGACAATATGTCTTCCATTTGCATTGCAAAGAACCCAGTGCTCCACTCCAGAACCAAACACATAGACATCAGGTTCAACTTCCTGAGAGGTAACCATGAGAGAGGCCACATAGACATGATCCATGTACCATCCGAGAGGCAAACCGCAGATATCTTTACCAAACCACTTGAGTATGAGACTTTTGCTCGCTTGCGAGGGGAGCTTGGGGTTTGTTACCCCTTTTAGTTGCTAGTTTTTCTTTGGTTAGCTTTGTAGGCCTTGGTTCTTTTTCTCTTTGTTTTTCTAAGTTTGGTAGCTGCATTTTGCACTTGTATTGTACATTTCAGCATTTTTGCATTGCCTCACTTGCACTAGCATTCTTGTATACATTGTTATGACCTCCTGGTGCTTGCTAGTGTGAGTTTATAAACGTGATCATGTTCAGCTTGCTCTTTTGTGTATATTACATCCTCTGAGTATAGCTGCTTTTGTTTTGAAAATCTGAAAACATGGTCACCCTGTCTTGGCTACTAGCATGTTAGGGCGTGTTGATATGCTTTGTTATCTTATTCATGCTAGTGTAGCTTCTTGATACTTAACTTGTTGCAATTCATCCTGGTTCAACAATTTATACTTGACATGCTCTAAAATTGATAAAATTGCTTGAATTGTGCTTGAAATGGAATGGAAAGATCCAGGTGGGATTGGTTGTCGCACTGACCGAGCTTTCGGGACGGCTCACTTTGCACTTGTGAGAACCCGAGCAAGGCTGTGCATGACTGAAATGAGTGTCTTAAGTTTCTAATTGCCTTTGGCATAGGCTTGGCCTCGTTGCTAAGTAAAGTATGACAAGCTTTCAACCCCTGGCATTAATAATTGCTTGATATAATTTGATTGCATATTGGATGTTTGCAACATGCCTTGACTGATTTTGGCTCACCTGTATGAGTTTGATTAGCACTGATGTCCATTCCCTACTTGTTAGTGCTAGATCATGGGTGATGCTTTTATTTCTCCTAAACTGAACTTGCTTAGCTCTAGACTGATTTGATATACCCTGTTGAGCTAGATGCAGGTCTTGTTTATGGATGCACACATGCTTGTGACTAGATGTTGCTCATATCCTTGTATCCCTGAATGCTTTCACTTACACCTCCTGCAATGCATTCATTGCATAGCATATTTTCAGGGGGAGTCTCAGTTTCAGGGGGAGTTTTAGGTCTGTTTAGCCTTGATGTGTGCATGTGCCAACAAGGGGGAGAAGTTTAGTGATCGAACAAGGGGGAGAATTGTTTGATTTTTGAGAGAACCAAAAACTTGTTGTGCACAGGGCTTTGAGAGTACATACATGTGGTGAGAGTTGCACTGGTGAAGGGGAAATGCATTTCAGGGGGAGTTTCTGCTTTGTTTGGCTCCTGGTTTCCTCGTCACTTCTGCATGACTGTGTCGGGCCCTGCCTTTGTCTTTGAGGAGTCATGCTTGTGTTTGATCGATTGCGTCGAGCCGTTGCCCTTGTCTTAGGGGATCGATCTTTGCTTGGGGAAGTGACTTGTTCTTGCTTTCTTCGAGTTTTCTGTCACTTGCTCAAGTTCTCTCTTTCTTCTTTCTTCTTTGTTCTTCTCTGTTTTTGTTTCTCTCTTGGTTCGATTGTGGTGTGTTGACAATGCACTCATCAAGGGGGAGATTGAGGAATGTGGAGTACTCACTCCTGGTTGTGATGAGTGAATTGTCAACCGTGCAGTGTGATCGTGTGCTTGGTCTTTGGTTGCAGGTACACGGGAGTCGAGTGTCGACGGAGAGCTACCGTGGAGGTGCTGTGGCCGATGGACCGTGCGGTGGACGGCGGTGAAGGGCAGCCGGGACCGGAGCTCGGGCCGGGCGGCAGCTGTGGCGTCCACTCCTGGATCGAGGGCGCAAGCACTGGTGGATGGCGGGTTTCTTGGTTTGCACCACAAAACCAAGTTGGCAGACGGCGGTTGAAGACGCCAAGTCGTGGAGGCACGGGCGTTGGTCTCGGGACTGGTGGAGGAACGGGCGTCGACGGCATCTAGGGCCTCGCGGCGGGCAAGGAGGTGATGGGCGTTGGGCGGCGTGTAGGGCCGTCAGAAGGCCGAGGCGGGAACGGCGTCCAGGGCCACGGCGTGGAGGCGGGAATCTTCCCGCGCGTGGAGTTTTGGCGGTTTTCTCAAAACCGGCCACCTACCCATGTTTCGCGGACCCTCCAAAACCGCGGACCGGATCTTCATCTATGTGGCGGCATCGCAGAGAAGAATTCGATTCGAAGAAACAACCTCGGCCGTCGGATGAGATCATGTAGATATTTCCGGTTTAACCCCTACGGGCGTTTTAGTCTCTAGTTTAAGTCTAAGGGTATTTTGGACCCCTGCGTGGGCACCATAAATACCCCCTCTCTCTCTCTCTTCGCGCCTGGAACAGAACGCTCCCTCTCCCAGCCCGGCACCACCTGCCCTTTCCTCCCGTCGCCCTCTCTCCCTCTCTCTGTTCTTCTCCTTTCTTCTCTAGGGGTAGAATTCGAGGCATGGGTTTTTGAGACTTTGTACTGAGATTGAATGGGAAAGGAGGCCCTTCCCTCCTTGTGCCCTCCGGGGTTTTGAATTCGATTCATTTTCGTACGTCTCTTGCCTTCCATGAGCCGAGTTTTGGTCTTCATGTGTTCATTCTTTGTGTGCGCGATCGTGGGTAGATCTTGATAATTTCATGACTCCTTGGAGTGATTCTAATCCATCTAGCCTAGTGCTAAAACCCCCAGAATCACAAGTCTCCACGAATCGAAGTTTTTTTTGTGTTCTAGAGAAAACCCCGCTCTTGCTCCGATTTCTTCCGATTCCTCTTAATCCGTGAGGACTTTTGTTGAAATCTTTTGGGGATGTGTTCTTGAAGTCATCATCTTCATCTCCCCAAAATTTGAGCTCCTTTGGACTTGATTTGGTCCCCCAATCATCAAGATTTCCATAGGTCGCGGGCTGGAAAAATCATTTCTGGGCACGGGCAAACTTTTTCCTATCACCGGTTAAACCGACGCTTGTGATATGTTGTGTCGGTTCAACTGGTGAGTTGGTTTTTCGCACTTTAGGGTTTTTGGACTTTCTGCTTGGTTGTACTGGTGCTTTAGTTCCACGAGCATCGGTTCAACCGGTGAAGCTTTACTAAGCTCTCTCTGCATGCTGTTTTTGCTGGTTGCACCGGCGTATAGAAGTTCATCAATGTCGGTTCAACCGGTGCTTAGTACAGTTTGTTTTGTTGCCTCTCTGGACAACTGCACCGACGCTTGAGTTTGATTTTGTCGGATCATCCGGTGTACTATCGCCGGTTGAACCGACGCTGTTTAAACCGTAGCGTCGGTTTAACCGGTGAGTGATTCTTATCTGCTACCGGCTCTGTGACGTCGGTTGAACCGGTGAAGATTTTCTTCGCACGTCGGTTTAACCGGTGTTCATATACCATGCTATCTTTGCTGCTTGCTCTCCGCTCTTGATCCGATCTCTTCGCGGCTTGCTCCTAGAGTTTTGCTTGGTGTCTAACTCAGCTATAGCTACACTTTGCACACTCTAGAAGAGAGGGTTTGGGTGTACTCTTGGGACTTGACCAAATCGGTTTCGCTCATGAATTTTTTAATTGGCTCGCATTCACCCCCCTCTGGTCGCCTTTTCGGTCCCTCAAGTACCTCCTCAGTTGCCTCCACAGGAAGAACAAGAGATGTCCAGTGTCATCAGCGCTAGGGCTTTGGGCACGTGAAGCGTGATTGTCCAAACAAGCGAGTTTTGGTGGTAAAAAATGATGGTGGGTATTCCTCTGCTAGTGATTATGATGAACAAACACTTGCTTTGCTTGCGGCTGATGATGCAGGTAGTGAGGTGCCACCAGATGAACAGTTTGGTACGGAGGATGCAGAGCATTATGAGAGCCTCATTGTGCAGCGTGTGCTTAGTGCACAAATGGAGAAGGCGGAGCAAAATCAGCGGCATACATTGTTCCAAACCAAATGTGTAATTAAAGAGCATTCTTGACGCTTGATCATTGATGGAGACAGCTGCAACAACTTGGCTAGCAGCGACATAGTGGAGAAGCTTTCACTAACAACAAAGCCCCATCCACATCCATATCACATTCGATGGCTGAACAACAGCGGTAAGGTAAAGGTAACCAAGCTGGTACAAATTAATTTTGCTATTGGTTCGTATCATGATGTTGTCGAGTGCGATGTTGTGCCTATGGAAGCTTGTCATATTCTGCTAGGTAGGCCATGGCAATTTGATACAGATTGTAGACATCATGGTAGATCAAATCAGTATTCTCTCATACACTGTGATAAGAAACTTGTTTTGCTTCCCATGTCTCCTGAGGCTATTGTGCGTGATGATATTGCTAAAGCTGCAAAAGATAAAACTGAGAACACTAAAATTGTCGAATCTGCTGCAAGTAATAAAGATGAGATAAGATTAAAAGGGCATTGCTTGCTTGCTACTAAATCTGAAATAAATAAATAATAAATTGATTGCTTCTACTTCTGTTGCCTATGCTTTGGTGTGCAAGGATGCTTTGATTTCACTTCACGATATGCAGCAATCTTTGCCCCCTACTTTTGCTAACATTTTGCAGGAGTATTTAGATGTGTTTCCAAGCGAGATACCTGCGGGGCTGCCACCAATGTGAGGGATAGAGCACCAAATTAATCTTATTCCTGGTGCATCTTTGCCAAACTGTGCACCATACAGGACAAATCCGGAGGAAACAAAGGAAATTCAGCGGCAAGTGCAAGAACTACTCGACAAAGGTTATGTGCGTGAGTCTCTTAGTCCTTGTGCTATTTCGGTTATTTTGATGCCTAAGAAAGATGGAACATGGCGCATGTGTGTTGATTGTAGAGCTATTAACAATATCACCATTCGATATCGACATCCTATTCCATGTTTAGATGATATGCTTGATTAGTTGAGTGGTGCTGTTGTGTTTTCTAAAGTTGATTTGCGTAGTGGGTACCACCAGATTCGTATGAAATTGGGAGGTGAATGGAAAACTGCTTTCAAAACTAAGTTCGGTCTATATGAGTGGTTAGTCATGCCTTTTGGGTTAACTAATGCACCTATCACTTTCATGAGATTAATGAACGAGGTTTTGCGTGCTTTCATTGTGAGATTTGTTGTAGTATACTTTGATGATATTTTGATTTACAGCAAATCCATGGATGAACATTTTGATCACTTGCGTGCTGTTTTTAATGCATTACGAGATGCACGTTTGTTTGGTAACCTTGAGAAGTGCACCTTTTGCACCGATCGAGTGTCTTTTCTTGGCTATGTTGTGACTCCACATGGAATTGAGGTTGATCAGGCCAAGGTTGAAGCTATACAGGCATGGCCTATACCGAAGACTATTACACGGGTGCGGAGCTTTCTAGGACTTGCTGGTTTCTATCGCCGCTTTGTGAAGAATTTCAGCACCATTGCTGCACCATTGAACGAACTTAAGAAGAAGGGAGTGCCTTTTTGTTGGGACAATGAACAAGAGAATGCCTTCAACATGCTAAAAGATAAGTTGGCACATGCACCTCTCCTCCAACTTCCTGATTTTAATAAAACTTTTGAGCTTGAATGTGATGCTAGTGGAATTGGATTGGGTGGTGTCTTGTTACAAGAGGGCAAACCGGTTGCATATTTTAGTGAAAAGTTGAGCGGGCATGTTCTGAATTATTCCACTTATGACAAAGAATTGTATGCCCTTGTTCGGACATTGGAAACTTGGCAGCATTATTTGTGGCCCAAAGAGTTTGTTATTCATTCTGATCATGAATCATTGAAACATATTCAAAGTCAAGGAAAACTAAACCGTAGACATGCTAAATGGGTTGGATTTATTGAATCTTTTCCTTATGTTGTTAAGCACAAGAAAGGAAAACAAAATGTCATTGCTGATGCCTTGTCTAGGAGATATACATTGCTGAATAAACTTGATTACAAGATCTTTGGATTAGAAACAATCAAAGACCTATATGCTAAAGATCCTAATTTTAAAGAGGTGTTGGTGCATTGTAAAGATGGGAAAGGATGGAACAAATTCATCGTTAGTGATGGGTTTGTGTTTAGAGCTAACAAGCTATGCATTCCAGCTAGCTCCGTTCGCTTGTTGTTGTTGCAGAAAGCGCATGGAGGTGGCTTGATGGGGCATTTTGGAGCCAAAAAGACAGAGGACATACTTGCTGGTCATTTCTTTTGGCCAAAGATGAGAAGAGATGTGGAGAGATTCGTTGCTCGTTGCACTACATGTCAAAAGGCTAAGTCAAGGTTAAATCCACATGGTTTGTATTTGCCTTTACCCGTTCCTAGTGCTCCTTGGGAAGATATTTCTATGGATTTTGTGTTGGGTTTGCCGAGAACTAGGAAGGGCCGTGATAGTGTGTTTGTGGTTGTTGATAGATTTTCTAAGATGGCACACTTTATACCATGTCATAAGACTGATGATGCTACTCATGTTGCTGATTTGTTCTTTCGGGAAATTGTTCGTTTGCATGGTGTGCCCAATACTATTGTGTCTGATCGTGATGCTAAATTTCTTAGTCATTTTTGGAAGACATTGTGGGCTAAATTGGGGACCAAGCTTTTGTTTTCTACTACATGTCATCCCAAACTGATGGTCAAACTGAAGTTGTGAATAGAACTTTGTCTACTATGTTAAGGGCTGTTTTAAAGAAAAATATTAAGATGTGGGAAGATTGCTTGCCTCATATTGAGTTTGCTTATAATCGTTCGATGCATTCTACCACAAAGATGTGCCCATTTCAGATTGTGTATGGTTTCTTGCCTCGTGCTCCTATTGATTTAATGCCTTTGCCATCATCTGAAAAATTGAATTTTGATGCTACTACACATGCTGAATTGATGTTGAAATTGCATGAAACAACTAAAGAAAACATAGAGCGCATGAATGCTAAATACAAGCTTGCTGGTGATAAGGGTAGAAAGGAATTAAAGTTTGAACCTAGAGATTTAGTTTGGTTGCATTTGAGGAAAGACCGGTTCCCTGAATTGCGAAAATCGAAGTTGCTGCCTCGAGCGGATGGTCCATTTAAAGTATTAGAGAAGATAAATGATAATGCATATAAGCTTGAGTTGCCTGCAGATTTTGGGGTTAGTCCCACATTTAACATTGCAGATTTGATGCCATATTTGGGAGAGGAAGATGAGCTTGAGTCGAGGACGACTCAAATGAAAGAAGGGGAGGATGATGAGGACATCACCGCCAACGATACATCCACGCCACATCTCCTCCTGTCATTGCTGGCCCTATTACTCGTACTCGTGCAAGACAACTTAATCATCAAGTGAGTTCACTCCTAAGTTAATGTTCATCATATTTAGAATGTGGAGACCCGTGCACTCTTGTTTTGCTTAGGAATCAAGGAGAGGACCGAGAAGGAAAAGGACTCGTGCGGGTTGGATTCGGACTGCAGAAAAGCATCGACTTGTGATGGACGCCACGGTTGCATACGGACTCGGATTGGGGCGTTCAAGTACTTCATGGAGTTCTTATCAAGTCTACTTTCCAACGGATCTGACCTCAGATCCATATCTGTTCGGAGTCGGCCACAATAGTCTATTGTCTTCCGGGATGTTTCCCGCCCACGATGCTGCGTCATCGTATTTTGGCCCAATGGGCCGTGTATCAAGTTGAGTCCATTATGGATGCATCCTAGGGTTGGAACACAAACACAGCACCCCTATGGTCATCCTCCCACGTTCTTATACCCTTTGGCCGCCGCCAAGAACACTTGGGTTTTGTTTAGATCAAGTTTAGCCTATGCTACTTGCTTGTAAGCGCGCGTGCTGGTCCAGCCGCCCGTCTTCGAGTCTTCGGAACCCCACTTTCGTTTGTGATTGAGTTTGAGATTGAAACACTTCATTCCCATCTAGTAAATTCAGTACTTGTTCCATACTTGTTCTTGCAAGTTCTTTGATTGCTTGCAGGACAGGTGCCCTAGTGGCCGGGTGACGCCCTCCACAAGATCGCAGCATCCATAGGAGGTGGTGTATCGGTTGCTAAGGCGTAGCGTCCATTGGAAGGCTGTAGTCAGGCTGTGAACGTCTTCTCCCCCAATCGAGTTATCCCCCACCTTCTCATCGAAAGATTGGGCACAAACCCTAGCGGGTTCTCATCAGAAGCGATATGTACGTACCAACTATCCCAATGATTTTTCTGTGGGCCTCTTTTCGCACCTTATTTATTTCCTTGCGCGATTTACAGGTTTTGAAATTATCGTGGTCGTCCTTCCACAACATTGGCCCGTAATGGCACTTCTCACAAATAGCTACCGGGTCAAGGAACACGACCTTCCTATTTGTCTTATCCGCTTGTCGTTGTAGCATCCTGTAGAACGAAATATCACAACTAATTAGATATGTATGCATATATAAGTATAGACCATTGCATATAAGATATGAATTTGGATACGACACTTACATGCACCAGAGTCTGACCATTTCTTTGCCTAGTTCTTTGAGGCGGAACATTTCTTGGATGTCTTCAAAATCGAACATGATATCAGTGATACCTTCAGTTAGTGATCCGAAAATATCCGGAGGGTACCGAGCCCGAATGCTTCTGAGCTGAAGTCTACATGCCCTTCTGTACCAGTGTGCATCCTTTTCATAAAACCTGGAACCCATTCCATCATAGAGTGGGGTAGAAAATCTTTACCATACTCAAATTTTATCAAGCAATTCGGTAAATCTGCTATGTCATCGACCCCAATTTTCCTACGGAAGTCGTGGTCAGTGCGGGACACGGAAATGCCCAGTCATCTGGTGGCACTAGAATCTGAAACATCCTTTGACTTTTCCTTTGCCTTATCCATTGACATTTGCTTGGTGTTTGCTGTGTGCCATTTATTTACAATTTCTGAGTCCTTAATGAGGACATTCCTAGCATTCACTCATCTCCAAATGAAACTACACTTGATATAGCTGGTCCAATTACAAGGAGTAGAGCTAAACAATTGGAGAAGGAAATTCATTCTCAGGTGAACGCTAACCTTATGTTTAATAATCAGTTTATGTTGAATGAGTCTATGTTTTTGAGTTCTTGTTCCAATGTCCTTAGGAATGATGGAGTATATGAACCAGGATGGGATGAAGATGGATTCAAGCCTCTGGACATCTGAACCAAGAAGCCTATGGTGTGCATGAATAAAATGGTAGTCCAACATCTTTGCATGGTAATGCAACTAGAAGCTAGATGACCGACACATTGTACAAATTCCAAGCTTCACCGCGGACAGAATACAAAGAGTTAGATGGTGTTCTATAAGTGGATAGAAGCGTCTTCAAGTCTACTTTCCAACCCATCAAACGGCTCATTATTTGGACTTCCCACTAAAGAGTTATGCTCATTTTAGTAATTGCTGCCAGAAGAAAACACGCGCGAACCAGCCACGAAATCCACTAATGCATGCGCATGCCATTCACTCAAAGCTGAACGCCACTATTTCTATATATATCTTTACTAGACAATGAAAGGATAGATTTCTTTTGATTGATTGAATGCAGAATACACAAACTCGTGGAGTTTTGTTTATGCGTGAGTCTTGACAGGCTTACAACACTTGTTCTACTCACAGGCTTACAACACTTGTTCTTTTGATTCCTGAGGGAATTGTAGAATGCCGAACTGCGGTTCACCCAGTTCATGCCTTCACGTCTATAGGGCGTGATTGCGTGGGCTGTTTCATCGGCACGTGGAAGGGTGAATGTTTCGGTAGTTCGTCGCGTGGACAGCCTCGCGGTGCACTGCCTCTTCACCAGGTCACGCAGCGACAAGTTATCAAGTTCGCGGATCCTACGAGAAGATCGGGCCATACAACTTGCTACACGCATTGCATAGGCATGTGCATATCATCTGGTATCAAAGCCTCCGTTTCCTCAGTAGGATTGTTCTTGTCTTTGGTAGGATAGAGTTTATATACCTACTGTCCACTAATAGCCAAAAAGAAAACCTACAGCCCAAATTCATATGTGTTACTGATTTTGTAGTTTGCTTTATCGAGTTTTAATCCTTTAAGATTTGTCAAGTTGCTGATTTTTTTTCTTTTCCACATCGTTCTAGTTGTTATCTTTGTTCTAATCATCAAATCGCTTGCTGCATGTACCCACCCATCCCACCCTTGTTTTCTACCTGCCACAAATTCCCCACCCGAGTTTCTTGTTTTTGTGATGCGCCATCCATCTTAGTTGATCCTTATGCACCCCTTTAGTTGAAAGTTGTGCTGCGTTTGTCACAAAGTTTAAAAGAAAAGATGTATATGGGTCAAAAGAAAGACTGAAAACAACAAGTTCTTGCTCAAAAAAAAATAAAGGAAAGAAAAAAAAAGAGAATTGTGTTCAGCACAACCAAAGGGGTTTGGGCAGCAACAAGTTTTGGATGGTGCAATTGGTGTTCATCTATCCATTTCCTACATCTTGTTTCTACATCGTTGTGCATCTTTTCCTTTATATTCAGCAACTTAGACTTGTGTTCTTGGATTATTATTCAGTTTTGTATCACTACATTTCAGCACATTCCACTTACATATTATCCCACCAAGCTCCACTTACAAGCACCGTGAGTTGTTGCACCGTCGTTGCTGTTACAATCACTCTTCCACTACAGATTGTAGCCATGACTCTTCCTCTTTTCAGGGAGAGAAAGAACTTATTTTGTAAGTGGTGAGGGAGTGATTCCACATATTCATTGTCCTATTATTTTTGTCTCCTTATTACTAACATGGTTGGTGATGAAGACTCTTCTTCTCATACTGTTTCTGCTCAAGAGATTCAGGAGGTGTGTAAACAAATGCGTCAATTGATGCAAAGAATTCAACAACTTCAGCAATCCATTCAGCAACAGCGTGGGGAACCTCCACCTCATGATAATGAGGATGATGATCACCATAGTGGTGGCCGTGGTGGTAGCCGTGGCTGAGGATTTGCTGCTGGTTTTGATAACTTTGCAGGTGGCCGTGGCCAAGGATTTGCTGCTGGTTTTGGTCGTGCACGACGTGTTCCTGTTGGTGATCCTACTATTTTTTATGCTGAAACGCTTTCAAATTATAGTGCTGAACATGGAGGTGATCCTTATGGTCGCCGTGGTGCATATGATAATCATGGCGATGGACAACTTTGGCCATTTTGGAGCTCATGGTCGTTATGGTGATCACCGTCGGCGTCATCCTGAACGACATCACAATGATGATGGTTTGAGCAAGGTTAAAGTGTCCATTCCTTCACTCAGCGGCAAGGAGAATGCTGATGATTATTTTGAATGGGAAACCAAAGTGGAGCAAATATTTGATTTGTATGAATACCCTGCTGAAAAGAAGGGAAAGCTTGCAACCATTGAGTTCAAAGGCTATGTCATAACTTGATGGAATCAGATCCGTACTGAATATCATAGAGTTGGGCATGACCGTATAACTTGGGAAGACATGAAGAGGGAAATGAGACGTCGTTTTGTTCCTGCATATTATTCTCGTGATCTACATTTGAAGCTGAATCATCTTGTGCAAGGTACTCGCAGTGTTGATGAATATTTTCAGGAATTGGAAATGTGCTTACTTCGTACAAGGATAACTGAGGATGAGGAATCAACAATGGCTCAATTTCTGGTTGGCCTCAATAAACGCATTGCTGATAAAGTGGATATGACAAGTTACACATGTCTCACCGATTTGGTTCATCTTGCAAAGAGGGCTAAAAGGCAAATTGCTACGTCTTACAAATACAATGCTTCATGGCGTCATTCCCAATAGCAAGGGGATGTCACGCCTCAATCCCAACAGCAAGGAACCGCAACGCCCAAATCCTCATCTCGTGGAGCAAATAGATCTATTCCAACTTCTTCCAAATAATTGGATGTGAAAGGTAAAGATGTGAGTTCAAATCAACCCACTTCTTCTACTGCAGCCACCCAACGCAAGACAAGCAAGATTGAGTGTTTTAAGTGTGGTGGTCATGGGCATAAGCAAGCTGAATGTCCCAATCATCGTACTATTATTGCACTTGCTGATGGTTCTTATGATTCACAAAGTGAAGAGGAGGACGTGTTTAACAATGTATTTGCAGATCTTAATCTTGGCACTTGTGAGTATTCAGCAGAGGATGGTACATTTGAGCTAGGTCTGAATTGTTTAGCCATTCAACCTATTCCAACTTTTGCTCACAATGACATATTACACGATGTAGTTTCTCCATCTTTCGATGAGATTACTAGTGCTGATTTTGGTGAGTTGCTTGCTGATTTTTCTGATTTGAAGCCTTCTATAATGAACACACTATCTCCTTGTTTGATGGTTAGGCGAGTTCTTTCCAATCAATTTGTTGCTGCTGAACAACGACAACACCATAATTTGTTTCAATTCCAATGCAAAGTGAAAGGACAAGTGTGCCGTTTCATCATAGATGGTGGGAGCTGCAATAATATTGTTAGTACTTTGCTTGTTGAGAAGCTTGGTTTGCAGCCACGTCGCCATCCACATCCATACCATATGCAATGGTTGAATAATTTTGGGACAGTTAAGGTTTCAGCCATGATTCATTTGTCATTTTCCATAGGTGATTATCATGGAGAGCTTGATTGTGATATTGTCCCCATGCAAGCATGCCATTTGCTGCTTGGTCGCCCCTGGCAATTTGATGTGGACTCGGTGCATTTTTGACGAAGGTGGTTCTTGTTCCATTATCTCCAGAGGAGATACATACTTCAGATATGGCTCATAAGAAAAGAGAGGAATCTGACAAAAGAAAATTTAGTGAGATCCCCAACCCAAGTAAGGGAGAGAGTTCTAACCCATCCAGCCACATAAAGCCTCATGCCAATCCTAAACAACCAAGCCACACTGAGTGTCTCTTTGTGAGCAAGAGTGATTTGAGAGAAGTGGGAAACACCACAGCCCCATTCTTTGTGCTCTTGCACAAGGAGGTCCTACTTTCAACTAACGATTTACCTTCATCGCTGCCTAGTGTTGTTCTTGATCTCTTACAGGACTTCGAAGATGTTTTTACCGGTGAGATACCAGCTGAACTTCCTCCACTCCGTGAATTGAGCATCAAATTGATTTGGTACCAGGTGCTTCTCTTCCAAATCGTCCAGCCTACTGCACCAATCCCGAAGAGACAAAGGAAATTCAGCGACAGGTAAAAGAGCTTTTGGACAAAGGGTATGTTCGTGAATCCTTATCCCCATGTGTTGTTCCCGTTCTTTTAGTCCCAAAGAAAGATGGCTCTTGGCGCATGTGTGTTGATTATCGTGCTATCAATGCTATAACTGTTCGATATCGCCATCCCATTCCATGACTTGATGACATGTTAGATGAATTGAGTGGTTCCATCATTTTCACCAAGATTGATTTGCATAGTGGCTATCATCATATCCACATGAAACTTGGTGATGAATGGAAAACAGCGTTTAAAACTAAATTTGGTCTATATGAATGGCTTGTGATGCCATTTGGCTTGACAAATGATCCTTCAACTTTTATGCGCTTAATGAATCATGTTTTACGAGCTTTCATTGGCAAGTTTGTAGTTGTTTATTTTGATGATATTCTAATCTATAGCAAATCATTTGATGAACATCTTGATCATATCCGTCAAGTACTTGTTGTTTTGAGGGAAGAGAAATTGTATGGCAACATTGCTAAGTGCACCTTTTACACAGACCGGGTTGTTTTCCTTGGCTTTGTTGTTTCCGCAAATGGTATTCAGGTTGATGCAGAGAAGGTAAATGTGAGCCAAGTTTGAAGCTTTCATGGTCTTGCAAGTTTCTATAGGCATTTTGTCAAAGATTTCAGCACCCTCGCTGCACCCCTTAACAATCTCACAAAGAAGGATGTTCCATTCAAGTGGGGGTATGACGAAGACCAAGCATTTCACACGCTAAAAACAAAGCTTTGTGAAGCACCGCTGCTACAACTTCCTGATTTTGGTAAGACATTTGAGATCGAATGTGATGCAAGTGGTATTGGCATAGGAGGTGTACTACTGCAAGAAGGTAAACATGTTGCCTACTTTTCTGAAAAGCTAAATGGTCCACATCTGAATTACTCAGTTTATGACAAAGAGCTTTATGCCTTAGTTCGTGTTTTGGAAGTTTGGCAACATTACTTGTTACCTAAAGAATTTGTAATCCATTTTGATCATAAAGCTTTGAAATATCTTAAAAGTCAAGGCAAGCTGAACCATCGACATGCTAAATGGATTGAGTTCATTGAAACGTTTCCCTATGTTGTTAAACGTAAGCGTGGTAAAGATAACATTGTTGCCGATGCCTTGTCTAGAAGATGTGCGTTGATTACAGAACTAGATACAAAAGTGCTTGGTTTGGACTCCATTAAAACACTTTATGCTGCTGATGCTGATTTTAAAGAACCTTTCTCTCGTTGCATTGATGGAAAAGGTTGGGATAAATATTATGTGCATGATGGCTTCTTGTTTCGGACTAACAAAATATGCATTCCAGCTTGTTTGATTCGTCAAGTTCTTTTGCAGGAAGCACATGCAGGTGGACTAGCTGGTCATTTTGGTGTCAAAAAGACATTGGACATGCTCTCTGATCATTTCTTTTGGCCACATCTGCGACGTGATGTCCAACGGCACATTGGGTGCTGCATCGTTTGCTTGAAAGCTAAGTCCCGCCTCAATCCCCATGGTTTATATACTCTATTACCTATTCCACATGTACCTTGGGAAGATATATCTATGGACTTTGTTCTGGGGTTACCTCGGTCTCAGAGGGGGAGGGATTCTATTTTTGTTGTTGTAGATCGCTTTTCTAAAATGGCACATTTTATCCCATGTCATAAGAGCGATGATGCTTCACACGTTGCTGATTTGTTTTTCAGGGAGATCGTTCGTTTACATGGAGTACCAAAGACTATTATTTCAGACCGGAATACAAAATTTCTCAGCTACTTTTCGATGACATTGTGGGCTAAGCTTGGCACAAAGTTGTTATTTTCAACCACTTGTCATCCACAAACGGATGGGCAAACTGAAGTTGTCAACCGTACCTTGTCAACCATGTTGCGTGCTGTGTTGAAAAAGAATTTGAAGCTCTGGGAAGACTGCCTTCCATATGTTGAATTTGCTTATAACAGGGTAGTCCATTCTACAACAAACTCTTGTCCATTTGAAATTGTTTATGGGTTTAAACCGCATACTCCCATGGATCTTTTGCCTTTACCATTACAGGAACAAGTTAACTTGGATGCCACAAAAAGATTGGATTTTATCAAACGGTTACATGCGGAGACAAGAAAGAATATTGAGAAGAAATCAGCACAATATGCAAAGCAAGCAAACAAAGGTAAGAAGAAGATTACATTTCAGCCAAGAGATTTTGTATGGTTGCATCTACGCAAGGATCGCTTTCCCCAACAGCGTAATAGTAAGTTATCTCCTCGGGGTGATGGTCTGTTCAAGGTTCTCCAACAGATAAATGATAATGCTAACAAACTTGAACTGCCACCTGAATATTCCAATATGAGTACCATATTCAATGTCAAAGATTTGCTTCCATTTGCTGGTAAACCTGAGTCGAGGACGACTCCTTCTCAAGAGGGGGAGGCTAATGAGGACATTCCTAGCATTCACTCATCTCCAAATGAAACTACACTTGATATAGCTGGTCCAATTACAAGGAGTAGAGCTAAACAATTGGAGAAGGAAATTCATTATCAGGTGAACGCTAACCTTATGTTTAATAATCAGTTTATATTGAATGAGTCTATGTTTTTGAGTTCTTGTTCCAATGTCCTTAGGAATGATGGAGTATATGAACCAGCATGGGATGAAGATAGATTCAAGCCTCTGGACATCTGAACCAAGAATCGTATGGTGTGCATGAATAAAATGGTAGTTCAACATCTTTGCATGGTAATGCAACTAGAAGCTAGATGACTGACGCATGGTACGAATTCCAAGCTTCACCGCGGACAGAATACAAAGATTTAGATGGTGTTCTATATGTGGATGGAAGCGTCTTCAAGTCTACTTTTCAACCCATCAAACGGCTCATTATTTGGACTTCCCACTAAAGAGTTATGCTCATTTTAGTAACTGCTGCCAGGAGCTGAAAAGACGCGCGAACCAGCCACGAAATCCACTAGTGCCATGCTGCCATTCACTCAAAGCTGAACGCCCCTATTTCTATATATATCTTGTACTAGACAATAAAAGGACGGATTTCTTTTGATTGATTGAATGCAGAATACACAAACTCGTGGAGTTTTGTTTATGCGTGAGTCTTGAGAGGCTTACAACACTTGTTCTTTCGATTCATGTCGTTCTTTCGATTCCTGAGGGAATTGTAGAACGCCGAACTGCGGTTCACCCAGTTCTTGCCTTCAAGTCTATAGGGTGTGATTGCATGGGTTGTTTCGTCGGTATGTGGAACGGTGATTGTTTCGGTAGTTCGTCGCGTGGACAACCTCGCAGTGCACTGCCTCTTCGCCAGGTCACGCAGCGACAAGTTATCAAGTTCGTGGATCCTACGAGAAGATCGGGCTACACAACTTGCTACATGCGTTGCATAGGCATGTGCATATCAGTCATCCTTCTGGTATGACCATATCACTCGTGGTACATACCCAAGTTGTTGTTGTTTTTGTTGTGGTGGCTGAGCCGGTGCCGTGTTTGCTCGTGGTGGTGATGATACTTTAGCTGGTGGCGGTGAAGCTTGAGCTGCTGGTGGCGATGCTGGAGCCGGTCACTGCACCCTTCCTCTTCCTTTTGTTACTGTCTGCTGGACCTTGACTATCGCCACCACAATAACCAGCATTGTTTTGTACCTATTTGCAGAACATACATGGCATTTGTCCAAGTCTTTGAAAGCATCACCACGATACAAAATACAATGATTCGGGCATGCATGAATTCTTTCCACACCCATTGTGAACGGGCTGACAAGCTTCTTTGCTCGATATGTGTTTGCAGGCACTTTATTTGGCTTCAGAAGCAACCAGGCCAATATACCCAGGAGATCATTGAAACTACTGTCTGACCAGCTGTGTTTAGCCTTTAGGGTCAACATCTCAAGTACAAAACGAAGAATGGTCCAGTGTTTCGAACATCCTTTAGACCACTCATATATATTTTTCTCTGCTGATTTTTTCACCGTCTCGAAGTTTTCTAACCCCTTTGCACTACCAACCAATAGCTCCACTTTAGTGTGACACAAGAACTGACTCAGAAAAGCATCATCATCAAGTTCATCGCTATCATTATCATTGGCAAGATCGATGGGACTCCCGTCGACACCATCAAAATAACCACCACCAACACCTTCGTCCTCGCAGCCAGCATCATCAAAATCATCAAACAGTATATTATTTCATCGATTGAATTCTCTCTCTGAGGTTGTTCTTCATCACCATGTTTATTCCAGATCATGTAGTTGTCTACAAAACCACTAATCAACACATGCGATCTAAATATAGTTGTGTCGCTGAATACTCTCAAATTTTTGCAGATTCTGCATGGGCAATGTATCATCTGTGTCTTCTCAATTCTTGCATGGTTTTCCGCAGCTTGAATGAATTTATTAACTTCTCCACGGAAATATGCATCCGTCCTTCGTGCTTTGTACATCCAAGTTCTATCCATCTCTAAACACGAACAATAAAAAAACAATACATAATTCAAACGAATTAAAACAAGCTCTTAAATAATTTGCGAAATATATGCTAAGTAAATCTACACCTAAGCATAAATATTGGAAAAAGTCAATTTACTATGTCATCGGATTTAATACACCTTTGAACAAGGGTTAATCCTAGGGTTAAAGTTTTTCTTTTTTTGAAAGTATTTTGTTATTCTTTCGGATTTCACATAATTTAAAACAAGAGAAATAATAATTCATATGAAAACATAGGATGAAAAAATTATCATGCATGTGTATAAATATATCAGGGAAATCATATCATTTTCTCTCTCCTCTATATTTTTAGAAATATGTTTACTTATAAATGAGACTAAAACTTGAAGATTGGGCCCAAATAATTACCTAATCATGTGCTCCAACTAAAATAGTGTAGATTTATCCAAAAAAAATTAAAGCAATTCACGGCTTAAATGTTAAATCCACCTAATTGAGATCTTCATCTAGCTAGAGGGATGAGAGCACAATTTGAGCATCAAAATTAACCTAAAAGCTTAGGAAAAACATAGAATTAGATGCTACTTACCTCCTAGAGCCTCCAACTCCAAGAAAATCAAGTTTAAATCCTTCCCTCCCCTATTTATGATGCATGGAATTTTCGAACAGCACCTCCCCCAAGAGAGTACTGTTCTATCGGGAGGAGGAAGATGGTGCGCGGCTGAACATTTATGGCACTTTTCAAGGGCGGCTGATGCTACCAGCCGCCCTTATAAATAGTTTTACAGGGGCGGCTGGTGGCATCACCCGCCCCTGAAAATGAGCTCCATTTTCAGGGGCGACTGATGCCATCAGCCGTCCTTGGAAATTAGATCTTTAGGCGCGGCTTATGGTACCACCCGCCCCTCAAAATAGGGCTCATTTTCAGGGGCAGGTGGTGCCATCACCCGCCCCTGGAGATGCATTTCCAGGGGCGGGCGAAAGGCTACAGTACCGGCACCTATTGTAGGAGCGGGGTACATTTGCACCCGCCCCTGGAAAAAAAAGAGGCGTCCATGAAAATCATTTTTGTAGTAGTGAGAGTTACGTATTATTTGTGTCACTCAATGTAAGATGTTCACATGGGCACAACCCATTAGCAAACGAATAAACTGTCATAGACCAAATTACCATAATCCATTGATTCCGTTTCTTACCAGAGACGCATTCAGTCGTTATGCTTAATTTGGATGCAGCTTTCCTTCTATGGTAGTTCTCCCAAGTCAACACGATTGACCTCCTTTTTCTCTTCTGTCTAACTTTTCTATCTTTCTCTCCTCTTTTTTCTCCTTTCATCGCCTAGGCATCGCCTAGGCCTATATTTTCTATTCCTATACCACCTAAAGATTTTTTATGGCACAAAAAAATTATAGACCATATCATTATTATCAAACAAAATTTTAACAAATTAAAAATATAGGGAAGATGTACCACCGTCGAAGCTAGAAACTACTTCACCCTCAACCAAAGAAGCCTGGTGTTACAAGAGCCTCAGTAGCACCGGAGGTCCTAGGTACGACTCCCGATGGGAGCTAATTTTCTAGGATTTAACGGCGTTGTGCTTTCAGTGGTATGCGACGTTCCCATCAATAGTGAGGTGCCTGTGGTGACTTCGTCAATCTCGAAGATTTGCCAGCTCAGTCTTCAAAGATGCTCATAGGGATAGGATTTCCGTACGTGTGTTGATAGGGGGTGAGTGTGTGTGTGTTATGAGTATCTGAGTTGTATTGTGTGATCACAAAAAAAAAAGATCAATAACAGTATTTGTCTGGTTCTCTTACAACCTCCACCATGAGTAGGTACTGGTGTGTTTGTGAAATCACCAAGAGGACCATGAATTCTTACTAGGAATACGTTCTGCTAATGACAATATAGAAACAAAGAGAGATCAAAAGTGCAACGTAAGGATCTGTCAGACCCGGGGCCATGGGATACTTGACATGGTGCGGATCTGTACGAGATATGAGATGGGGCATGTTCCATACTCATACGTAATATAAAGTATTCGAATAGATCTAGAGTATAGAAGGAAACTAATTGAGTAGTACTCGAGAGGGACTCCTAGGCTCATATCGATTTAAGGTTCATGTAACCGGTCCCCCAGGCTATATAAGGACAGAAAGGGACCCCTCCAAAGCATATACTCACCTCAGGCAATACAAACCACCAATAAGGACGTAGGGTATTATGCATCTTGCGACCCGAACCTATATAAAACCCTTGTGTTGCTTACACCATTGTGTTCTTGATCTCGGCAACTCCTTGCCTAAACCCTACCACCTTAGGGTATCCCTAGGTGGGATTGCCAGGAAAACACTGATAGCTGGCGCGTCATATTGGGGACCTCACCGACGATCTTGAGATGAACTCACCAACTTCTCCACCGTGCCTGCGGAGGGCACCACCTTCATCTTCGGCTCCTGGATCTGCATCGATGATGGCATTGGTGGCTTCAGCAGCCACCTAGCAAACTCTAGGGAACCGGAAGCACCCATGTCGACTCCTTCCAGCGGCATCGACAATTTCGTCGAACACCTCCGTGATATCTAATTTTTTGATCACAACCATCGTTAATGAGGAGGCAATTCTATCTGAGACCTCTTCCAATCTGGAACAAAACTTAGATAACTCACTCCTCGTGGAACAAAGCGATGCCACCATGCAATGGGAATCTCCAAACTACAATGAGTACTTGGAACATGAATCTGAAACTTCCTCTGCCATCATCTAGGTCTAACAATTTCATCTACACCACAAGGCTGCTTCGTGTGGCGGAACCACCCAAAACTACTGGGCCCGGGTGCACTGATCTTCGTTGCTAAGCAACTCTGACCCAATTTCGCACTCACCGGTAGTTCCTCGAGTGAAGCCTCGACAAAAGCCACGCTATTCCAGGATCAGCAGACAACACTCACACGAAGGTGAGCCCAGAGATTACAACACAAACCATTTCATACATCTCAGAGTGATTGCAGCGGAAAGAAAAATTTATTACAAACCATGTTCAGAGTAGCACCGTACTACGGAGTTCCAACTACTCAATTATTTAAGTCTCATGTTCAGCGGAAGCATTAAAGGATAACTAACGAAATAACGTGACGCATCGGTAAAGCCCGTACGAATGCGTCACTCAGCGGGAGGGTGATTAGCACTAGCTGAAGGGCCATCCCACTCAACCGACCAACCCGGAGGCAGAGTACAAGGCCAAGTAAGACTCGCAAACAGATCTTCAAAGTTAGTACCTGAAAAACAGTGCCACAAGCAAGGCTGAGTATACTAATACTCAGCAAGACTGACCCGTCTCCGGATATAACATAGTCCGATAACTAGACATGCAAGGCTTTTTGGTTGGTAGGGTTTGTTTGCCAAAAATGCCGCTAAGTGTTGATCCTTACTTTCAGGTTTTACTTAGCCAGATTCTAGTGGAATTAACCATTCTAAATTTGCAACTAACTCTACTCAAACATGGTAGAGCAACCATTTAATCAACCAGCAATATTATCATCATCCTGTTCCACTTGTTACTCTATGTGACCGAAATTATTAAGCAATCTCATGCCGTGAGAGGCGGACGATTCCGAATCGAATTTCAACCTGGCCAGGGGAACCTAGACCACACGCATGGGGATTGACTTCGCTCCCGCCCACGCTACTTTTCCCCTTTCTTTCCAGTCCGTGGATCCGGGTCACCCTCCCCGACTACAGAGTCCGACCACTCTGCACCCGTACGTCGCGACAAAAACATAAACCCTACTTCTACCAAGAGGGTGAATGGTCGTTCCACTCGCCGGTCCAATCAGGTACTTAAGCTTACCGATTACCATATTTCTCGGTATGTGGCTAGTACTTTCAAACGCTTAACGAAATGAGCCACACACCATGACCTTAGCCATTTTTGACTATACCAGCGGGGTATCACCACTACACAACCCCGCCCGTTGTCCTTACATTTCAACAGGAATTAAAGTCAGTACAATTCCTATTTGCTCGCGAGAGGCAGGAAACCACTCGACTTCTACCGTACATATTTAGCATGGCAACTAGTCGATAAAAAGATCCGGTATCAACATAGGTTCCTAGGGATCATGCATCTATGGTTTTCGATCAACGCCTAGAAAACTTAAAAGCAGAAAAACAAAATATTACAGTACATTAATAAATAGATAGCTGAATGATAATTCGGAAAATAGTGGGATTATGCTTCGGGGCTTGCCTTCTTGGGCACTGTCAGGCAGAAAAACTTCGGGGGCTTGGCCCAGGTCTTGAGACAAGTTAGTACAGTTCAGATTAATCTCCTGCTCCGCACGAGAGTCCGCGGGCACCAGTTCGTAGTCTCCGTCCGCGAGATTAACCGTTTCTATATGCAATGCAAGATTATGAGTTATTCATGGATAACAATTTCTTTCTTTCACGATAAAGTTGTAGTCCACGTAAGTTATTTTAGTGCCGATTTCACATTTCATTGCATGGGCAATCGTTTATAGAGTAGTAAGCATAACTATAGTTTTTCATGAATGAGTGGGGTTTTGGGTTTTCATTTTTAATTTCAACACATAACATGCTTTCATTATTTCTTAACATCACAACTACTAAAGAGCTAGTGATGAACACTAAAGTAACTCAGATTCAAAATAAGTAATTATGGTATAGATTTCAACATTTAACCATAAAGCAAAAACTATAACTAATCATGCAAATGGATTACTCTAGTTACTTCATATTTTTGTACAGAATGTTCCACATGGATTCTGATGCTACAAATTTTATGCAAGCAACTTCAAAGCATAAACTCAGTACTGAAATTTTTCCAGATTTTATACACTTATATAGCAGAGGTGATAAAAAGATTAAAAACGGCAAGCCATTAACAAAGATTAAATCTACAGAAAGTTTTACTAAAGATTTGCTTCTCAAATTTTTACCAGAGACTAGTCCTGAGTTAAACATACTCCAGAAAATTTTTCAAGATTTAACTCACTATGATAAATTAGTTATTCAGTTAATTTAACATGAGTTTGCATGAATTTCTCAAGATGCATCTGACCAGTATTGCATCTGAACTTTTTATCACAGGTAGAACATACTCTAAACAAGATCATGCCCAAAAATAATGACCAGAAACATTGCAGATTACTCAGAACAAAAATAGTAAATCTAGCCCTAAAATGTTAAGCATGATTATTCACCAAGGCAAAACTCTGTAACTGCAGCTCAAAATTTTTAGACAGGAACAAAGAGCTAAAAAGAGACTCCAGAAATAAACATGGATTTTTCTAAGCATAAGAACTATATATGAGGAATTAAGTTGATTAAACAAGCATAAATCATGGTATACAGCAAATGAACTCTAATAAATTTGAAATTTAGAGATTTGCAGGAATTCAGTGGCACAAGGCTGTAGTAAAATTTTCAGAGCAAGTTCATGCACATATTTTCCAGAATTAAATCGAGATTGCTAACAACAGATTAGAGAATCTTGATTGTTCTAACCTGATAACTGTTTTGGTTTGGTGTCATCTTTTTACTGTGATCTTGGCATCCCATTAGTTATAACATATCCAAAAATCAAGGTCATCTGATGAGCAGAACTTCATGAACATGCATAAGGTGATTTTCTCAATCTTTTCCATAGATTAAATTCGGTTGAGTTTCTGCAAATGTGAATGTTACAAAATTTGTAGATTTTGTTACAAGGATTCCAGATCAGTTGAGTTTGCATTTTTCCGATTTTTCTGTGATTTGTTTCGCATTTTAGAAGTTCACTGGTATACACTGTAAAACTTGCAGAGACACCCTTGAACGAAAAAAAGAAATTACAACCGGGTCCTTCGCCGGCCTTCTCCGCCGTGGCATCTTGCCGGTGGTGTTCTGCGGTGCAGGGCTTACCGGGGCTGCCACGGGGAGGCGCGTGGGGGAGAAAGGATCGAGGAACACCTACCCTGGTCGACGTTCGAGCGATTGGAGCACAGGTTCAAGCTCGTCGGCGTTGATGGCGGGTCGGTTGTTCGGTTCGCCGGCGCTGGAGGCGAAGGAGGGCTCGGGGTAGGGGAACAAGGCGCGCACGAGCACCGCGTGAGCTCGTGGATGCTTCTGGGGTAGCTATCGGGCTCGGTCTTCCCCGGAGCTGGCCGGTCCGCGGTGAGCCCGAGCTCGCCGGCGGCGGCGCAAAAGGGGAACGGCGTCGGAAGGGGGTTTGGGCTCGATTCCGCGCGCGTGGAGCGTAACTGGGAGGTGGTGAAGCTATTGCGGTGGTCGGAGGGGGCAATGTGGGGCTGGGCTAGCCGGTCCGCGCGAGCTGGATCTCGGCGGCCATGGCGGAGCGGCGGGAGGAGGAAGAAGGGGAGAAGGGGCGCGACTGCGGGGGTTCTGGGGGTCTTTATAGGCCACAGAGCTCCTGGGTGGGGAAAGGAGTGACTGGGGGCGGTCGATTCGGCCTGGGCGAGTCGACGGCGAGCGGGCGGAGCTGCAGCGGCGCTGCGCCGGCCGGGGGTATCGTGGCGGCTCGGGAAGGGGTCTGAGACGCGTGTGCGCGCGAGGAGGTGCCAAGGGGCGGGCCAGGTGGCGTTAAACGGTTTCCCCGGGTCCATTTGGCCGTGGGCGCGCGGTGGACGAAGTCCACCGGCGGCGTACGGCGGGCGGCGGGAAAACAGAGCACCGGGAGAGAGAGAGATGGAGATGGGGGCTCTTTTGTGATTTCTGAAATTTCCAGGGACCTCTCGGTAAACTAAAATTTTCTCCTAATTAGAGGGCTCAAATGGAAAAGTGTTGAATACCATTTTTGCATAACTTTTCAAGATCTACAACTTTTGTGTTATGCAAATTTTCGTTTGAAACTCACATTTTGAACTATTGGTACATTTACATATTTACACAAAAGGGCTTGAGTTTTATTCAGTTTTTGACTTGAATTTGGCTGAAGTTCAATTGAGCACATGTCAATTGAAACACCTCTCATGAGCCAACAAAAATTTTGTGCACATTTTTGAATTAAATTTTGAGTAGCTTTTCACTCCTTTTTCTTTTTCCTTTAATTTCTTTTGTATGATTTGTCTTTTATTTGATCCTTTCTCTTTAAATTAATTTCTCAAATTTTTCTTTTAACTTTAACTAAGGTACATTGATTGGATTTAAAGGTACTGACACCTGAGGTGTCACAACCTACCCCCCTTAAAAAGAATCTCGTCCCGAGATTGGATGATTGAATTGAGGCGGGGGAAAAAAAATGATATACCTGAGGTGGAGCTAATGAAACCCGGATAATGTCGATTAAGATAATCCTCCGTCTCCCAGGTGGCTTCTTCTTCAGTGTGATGAGACCACTGAATTTTATACATTTTTACCACCTTTCGACGAGTACCTCTCTCTTTGTGATCCAGAATTCTGAGTGGATACTCGGTATATGAGAGATCGGGCTCCACTAAAATTTCCTGTTGATCAATGATTTCCGTAGGAACTCGAACACATTTCTTGAGTTGGGATATGTGGAAGACATCGTGGATGGCGGCAAGTCGTGAAGGAAGTCGCAAACGATAAGCCACGGGTCCACATTCTTCAATGATTTCATAAGGCCCGACATAGCGAGGTGCGAGCTTACCCCTGACTCCGAAACGTTGAACGCCTCGAGTTGGAGACACTCGTAAATAGACGTGGTTACCCACCATGAATTTCAAAGGATCCCTTCTTTTATCGAAATAACTCTTTTGCCGGGACTGAGCTGCTCGGAGATTAGCTTGTACTATTTTGACTTTCTCCTCAGCCTCGACCACTAATTCGGGTCCAAATATTTGACGTTCCCCAGTCTGAGACCAACTCAAAGGAGTTCGACACCGTCGACCATACAAGGCCTCGAAGGGTGCCATCTTCAGACTGGCCTGATAGCTGTTGTTATAAGAAAACTCCGCCAAGGATAAACAATTATCCCAGTTCTTGTCATAATGGATGACACATGCTCGAAGCATATCTTCAAGAATTTGATTAACCCTTTCGGTCTGCCCGTCAGTCTGTGGATGGTAAGCTGAGCTTCAAATTAATTTAGTTCCGAGAGCCTCTTGGAGTTGCTCCCAAAACCTTGCCACAAACTGAGGACCACGATCCGATATAATTGTTTTGGGTATACCGTGTAGGCAGACAATTCGATCAATATAGATCTCAGCATATTTCTTGGCTCGATATTCAGTATGCACTGGAATAAAATGAGCAGTCTTTGTGAGCCTATCAACAATGACCCAAATGGAATTATGGTGCTGAGAAGTATTTGGTAAGCCCACGATGAAATCCATGCTGATATCTTCCCATTTCCAAGACGGAATTGGTAGAGGTTGGAGAGTTCCAGCAACTTTCAAGTGACTAGCTTTCACTCTCTGGCAGGTGTCACATTCTGCGACATATTTGGCAATCTCTCTCTTCATGCGAGTCCACCAAAAATTTTGTCTGAGATCTTGGTACATCTTGGTGCTACCCGGATGAATAGAAAATTTAGAGAGATGTGCTTCGTCTAGGATTTGTTTCCGCAAATCAGGATTTTTGGGAACGACTAGGCGATCCTCGAACCACAAAATTCCTTTATGGTCCACTCGGAAACACTTATATTTATTTTCACCTTCTACTACTTGCTGCCAGGGGTGGGCGTTCGGGTTACCCGAAATATTCGGGTCGGATTTTTCGGGTTTTCAAAAATTCGGGTTTTGAAAATTGAAACCCGAAAATTACTTGGAAAAAAGAAAACCCGACAATTCGGGTACCCGTAATTTCGGGTTCGGGTTCGGGTAACCCCGAATTACCCGAAATTAACGAGCCGGCGAGCTGCTTGCCGTGATGCCACTGGCGTCCTGGTTCTAGAATGAGGTTTTAGAGGAAAAAAATAACCAAATACAATGAAAAGGAATCCAAAATCAATCACCGAGACACCATGCTGTTCCTTCCGTCTAGCCACACAAAGATCCAATCATATAAAAATATCCAAAATCAATCACCGTTGCCGTGTGGTAATCGGATTAGCAAAGGCAAAAGAGGCTGATGCATGTCATGAATTCACGAGGTGCAAGGCTGCAAGCTGCAGCGCAAGAAGCCGGCAAGCCGCATGCCTATCTGGAGCTGCTAAAATCTGCTGCTATCCAGAGGAGCCCTTTGCCCCCTGCACGCTCGCACCTGATTGCAGCGCCACCGGGCTCCGGATGCTGATGGCGACGGGGAAGAGGCCTCGCTGCTGCAGCTCGCTGAGATGGGTGGAGGCGAGGACAGCGACGCCGCCGGTCGGTGGGTGCAGGTTTTGGCGTCGCTCCTAGATCCGCCGTCACAGGGGCGATGGGCGCTGGTGGGCGACTCGCGACTGGTGCTCGGGGTAGTGGCGGCGTGACTGCGTGGTTGGGGACTGGGGGTGCCGGGGTGGGGCGTAGGTTAGGGTTAAGAGGATTCATGGGCTGGGCTGATTTCACACAATGAATAAACACATCTATGGGCTGGGCTGATTTCGGGTAGTTCGGGTAATTCGGGTACCGTAGCCCAATACCCGAACTACCCGTAATAATTTCGGGTACCGTGGGTTAGAACCCGAATTGGGGTTCGGGTTTTTCGGGTTCGGGTTTTCCGGGTTCGGGCTCGGGTTTTTCGGATTCGGGCTTCGGGTTTCGGGTATTTTGCCCAGCCATACTTGCTGCTTGATGATACCAACACTTTTGTCGTGTAATTGTGCCATGATGACCTGGTCATAGAGTGTTGGTTCCACCGAAATATGATTCAAAGAACCTTGAGGGATGATCTCTAATTTCAGCCTTTGCATTTCAGCACACAATGTGTCATTATATGACTCCATTGATAGGCAATTGCAGTGAACCTTGCGACTGAGCGCATCGGCTACAACATTCGCCTTGCCCGGATGATAATGAACCTCCAGATCATAATCTTTGATTAATTCCAGCCATCTTCGTTGCCTCATATTCAGCTCACTTTGAGTGAAAATGTATTTGAGACTCTTATGGTCGGTATAGATATTGCAATGAGTGCCCATAAGATAATGTCTCCAAAGCTTGAGAGCATGAATAACGGCGGCTAGTTCCAGATCATGAGTGGGATAATTCAGCTCGTGCGGCCGAAGAGCTCGGGAAGCATAAGCTATCACCCGATTGTCTTGCATTAGAACACAACCAAGACCAGTGCCTGAAGCATCACAATAAACGTCGTATGGCTTATTGTTGTCAGGTTGAGCCAAGACTGGTGCAGTGGTTAGATGTGCTCTCAATGTATGGAATGCTTCATCACACTTCGTGTTCCATTTAAACTTGACATCTTTCCTTAGTAGTTCTGTCATGGGCTTAGCAATTCTGGAGAAGTCCGGAATAAATCTGCGATAATACCCCGCCAAGCCGAGAAAACTGCGGATCTGATGAACGGAAGTAGGAGGTTTCCAGTCCATCACTTCTTGTACTTTGCTGGGATCAACTGAAATGCCTTCACTAGATATAGTGTGACCCAAAAATTTGACTGTGTCCAGCCAGAATTCACACTTGGAGAATTTTGCGTACAGCTTATGATCTCTGAGACGTTGAAGAACAATGCGCAGATGTTGCTCATGTTCCGCCTCATCTTTGGAATAGATCAGAATGTCGTCAATAAAAACAACGACAAACTTGTCAAGTTCCGGCATAAATACCGAGTTCATGAGATACATAAAATAAGCCGGAGCATTGGTGAGACCGAAAGACATAACCAAATATTCATAGAGACCATATCGGGTTGAGAAGGCGGTCTTGGGAATATCGCAAGGCCGGATTTTAATTTGATGATAACCCGAACGAAGATCAATCTTGGAGAAAATCTTTGCTCCAGCCAATTGATCAAACAGTACATCAATGCGGGGAAGTGGATATTTATTTTTGATGGTCACCGCATTGAGAGGCCGGTAGTCAACACACAACCTCAGACTGTCATCCTTCTTCTTTACGAACAATGCTGGGCAACCCCAAGGTGAAGCACTTGGGCGAATAAAACCCTTGTCCAGAAGTTCTTGCAGCTGGATTTTTAATTCGGCTAATTCTTTGGGCGGCATTCGATACGGCCTTTTTGAAATAGGGGCTGTACCAGGCTGAAGTTCAATGATAAATTCGATATCCCGGTCGGGCGGCATACCAGGTAAATCATCCGGAAACACATCTGCATATTCACGGACTACCGGAATATCTTCGAGACGAGTATCTTTCATGGCATAGGCACAAGAGTTGTTGCATTGGTGATGAGGTAAATATAGAACCGATTGACCATGAGTTGGAGAATTTATTTCGACAGCTCGGGAAGTGATATCTAACACTACCCCATGTCTTTTCATCCATTCCATTCCCAAAATAACATCAATTCCTTCTAGTGGTAATAGGATTAACTCGGTTGAAATCGTTCTACTACCCAACTTGAGCGGTGCTGTTCTAACCATTTGGTTGGATGCTATTTTACCACCAGGAGTAGATATCATATAAGAGCCTTTGGTGTGGCAAAAATCTAAACCAACTTTTGCTCCAAACTTAGAATTAATGAAGCTATGAGATGCACCAGAATCGAATAAGATAACTGCGGGGTGATGGTTTATAGAGAATGTACCCGACATGATTGGTGCTCCCTCGGGAAGTTCAGCAAGATTGGTGAAGTTAAGTCGGCCCTGCCTGACTTGAATGGTTTGCCTCTTGCCCTTATTCTGATCGTTCCTGCGAGAAGCCTGCCCTTGAGTTTGTCCCGCCTGGGGGCACATCTTGGCAAAGTGATCTGGACTCCCGCATCGGAAACAGCGGTTATTGTTATCAGGGCGAGCGGCTGGCTGAGTATTCGGCCTAAGGCCGTTCTGCTGCTGCTGAGGTGCAAATCGAGCTTGCTGAGGAAACCCGAATCGAGTCTGCTGCTGCTGTTGAGGAGGCCTAATAATCCAACGCCCTGGCTGAGGGGCCTTCTAAGAGGATACGGGAGGGTTATTTTGCACAATACGATACCTCGGTGCAGAGGCACTCGAGGGTCCAGCAGGTGCCTTGCGCTTCTTTTCAGCGCGGTGTGCAGAAATCAGATCCTCCTGAGATATAGCCATATTCACCAATTCATTGAATGAGTCTGCTCGGACAAGATTTAGCCTCTCCTGTAGCTTGGTACTAAGGCCCCGACGGAAGCGTTCACGCTTCTTAGCGTCGGTATCCGCGTGATGTCCAGCATACTGACACAATTGATGGAATACTTGGGCATACTGCACCACAGTACGAGTGCCCTGAGTCAAGGCCAAGAACTCGTTGAGCTTACGGTCAAGAAGTCCAGCTGGAATATGATGATCTCGAAAAGCCAATTTGAATTCATTCCAATTCACCACATGATCAGCCGGTAGCATCCCGTGGTAATGATCCCACCACATACGAGCTGATCCGCGAAGCTGCTGCGCGGCATAGCGAGTCTTGTTCGCTTCGGAACAAGGAGTAGTCAATAGAGAAAACTTGGACTCGATCGTGCGAATCCAAGCGTCAGCGTCCAGAGGCTCATCCGCTTTATTGAACAGCGGAGGCTGAGTACTGAGGAAATCTTGGTAGCTCGCCTCTTGTGCGTGATGAGCATGATGCCCACCCCGCGGTTGCTGCTGAGCTTGAACCAGCTGCCGCAGAATTTCCGTCTGGGCGGCAAGAACCTCAGCAATACCCACTGGTGGAGGAGGTGGAGGTGGATCGCCATTCCCTCCGGCTCCAAAACCACTAGGGGTGCCTCGAGTTGATCCAACCATCTGAAATGTGAGTACTTTTGCATTAGGCTCATCATTATCATCATTTCAAATGGAATATACAACTCAAATGACATGGAAATACTGGAAGTTGCTTAATCAGGTTGTGCAGCAAAACCAGCGATACGAAAACGCTCATAACTGGAGTTCGGTACATGATATGGACTTGAAATTTTTACAAGAGATAGGAAATTTCATGATCTACAACTTTGGTAGTCATCACAAAGTCAGATTTCCAAAGTAGGTTAGTCGAAAAATTCAATTACTCCTCCTCTGGTTTTTCTGCTTCACAGAAAACAGAGCTTCTGTAATTTGCGATTATCTCCTGCAATACCAATCCGTTTGGGCTGAAATTTTGCGAGCAGGTTCCTGATGAAATTTGGAACAACTTTGGTATTCAACTCAAGAGCTAAATCAGAAAGGAAAAGAGGATAAAAATTCGAACTAGCTGCTGCCTTCAGCTTTTTGCAGATCACTGATAATTAACACTAGTAGCATTAGGGGTTCATTACATCCATCGTTCTCTCATTTCTACTTGGTCACTCCTAACATCAGTACTAAGGGGGTTACTCAACTCTAAGTTAGCCTAGTAGCCATGATCCAAAAGTAGGCCACACTAAGAGGAGTCTACAAAAGCTAAGAAACAGCGCCTCAGTCTACATGTTGACCGATGCCTCACTCGCCGCGGGAGTGTGAACCTCAACCGGTGCGGGCTGCGGCGCCTGGTCCTCGGAGTCCATCTCTGAAACGCCCTCTATCTCCTGGGGCTCGTCCTCCTCGTCCACCTGCATCTCGTCGGGAGGTGCGTGAAGGGCATCCTGCGCGTGCTGTATCGCGTGGAGCTGCCCCTGAGCCTCGTCCACCTTAAGCTGCAGGTCGTGAAACTGGTCCTCCAGGAAGTTGATCGTAGCGTCACGATCCGACACAGTGTCCTGAAGCTCGTGAACCTGGCCGTGGAGCTGGGCGATAAGAGTAGCCCTGCTCTCAAGCTCGGTACTAGCCTCCTGAAGCTGCCCATCTCTCAGCTGGACTGCCAGGTGCAAGGCCTGAGCGTGGTCCACCAACTGAGCGACGGCGTAACTCTGGTAAGTGTGAAGCCTGTAGAGGCCGTCCAAGCACATCGCTGTCGTCCGAAGTGCCCCGACCGGGTCAAGGGTAGCGACCACGTCCACGTGTGCCATCCGGTCGAGCCAAAGCGGGTCTGCCGGGTCAGGTGCAGGGAACAACCCGAACGCGGTCAGAACTACCTCCAGAGGGCGCAAAGAGCAAAAGGTGGTCATCGCCCTCATGGCGGTAAGCTCCCAGGTGTCCAACAGGTAGTGACCGACCATCTGAGTCACGATCGGCTCCCACCCGTTGAGCGGGTGCTGTGGAATCACCATCGTCACACTGCAGCGACGAACTCCGTCCTCCACAAACTCGTGGCCATCGTAAACCGGTGGCTGGAGGTATCCGGCTGCACTCAAAAGCTCCCAAAGACGGCGGGGAAACCCGTCCCAGTGCAGGCAGGCGGAGTGCACGTGCCCCTGCGCGTCAACGACCAGCAGCTCTTCCATCTGTCCCAACAAAAGACCGATGGATCAGCTGATGGTAACAAGAACTACTAACTCTGGAACAGTGAAAGAAATGGCCAAAATTGTAGAGAACTTGCTTCAAAAATTCTCAAAAATTTACACAAGATCCCTCTGATATTAAGGAACAATTCACCTAGTAATCACTAAGCTCAATTCGGATTCCATGGGGGTGATATGCTCAGGTATTCAGAGTGATGTCAACCAGGAAAACTGAGTGTCCAGAGAGGGTGTATTTTGACTATAACTCTCAACCCAGACGTCAAATATTTTTCAAATTTTTATGGTAAGCTCATCACTTAGTTGTCTACAACTTTCATGTTGAACGATTTTTAGTTTGAACAACTTATAAAGGTCGAAAAATTTCAGTTGTATAGACTGTTCAGAGTTAACAGTTTTACACAGGGTTGATCCAAAAATACAAATACCAGGCTAGAAGGCTTCAAAAATTCTCAAATTTTTACAGCAGCTTGATAACTTAGGAAACATCATTTAGTCTTACTACCCCAAGTCGATTTGAGTAACTTATCAGAAGGTTAAAATTCGTGGAAACCAGGTGGCAGACTTTCTGGATACTCCCTAGGATAGTGTTTTAACTGATTTGCTTGCGATTTCCCCAGAGGTTTATTTGCTAATCTTTTTGAGAATGAATGCAGAACCTATACGTCCTCACCAAGGAAAAAATCGCCAAGTAATCTTGGTCTTACGCAATGACTTTGGTGGCATACATATTACGTCTCTCACTATATAGCTACTCGATATAGCTAGATAGCCTGTAATTCGAATTCAAGTTAGCGTACCTGCAGAAGATTGACAGCATATAAAATGAACCTCTCGTGCCAGCACTCACGAAAGCGTCCCCATACATTACCGATCATTATAGAATCGGCATCCATACTATTACCGCCGTATGGACAACGTTAAGCATACGTTATCGAAACAACGTATTGACTGAGTACCGTTTTTGACGGGGAATTGAATTCCAATTTCGAACCATTACTCCCCATATACTCAACCGAAGTTGGTATATGGGCAGCAGCTCAAGTAGGCCACTGCTTGAGCTCCAGCGTTCGGCTCGCATCACCGACGGGAAGGTCAGACTCCCTCAGCTGACTGAGTAAGCATACCTTCGTGGCGATGATGTAGTTGCAGAATTTAGATTACAGAATTTAAATACTGAAAAGTAATGTGCTGGAAGTTAGCCATACAAAATAAGCCACCTGATTATACCCATAAGATCCCATAGGGCTTTACGTCCTAGACTTGTCCTTGGAGATCCTAAACTCTTTCAAAAACTTTAGTAGTTTTGAAGTCAAGTTTCGATTTATTGTTTTGAAAACCGAGGCTGTCATCTCTGGTAGGCTGTCTGCGAGCTCTGATGCCAGCTGTGGCGGAACCACCCAAAACTACTGGGCCCGGGTGCACTGATCTTCGTTGCTAAGCAACTCTGACCCAATTTCGCACTCACCGGTAGTTCCTCGAGTGAAGCCTCGACAAAAGCCACGCTATTCCAGGATCAGCAGACAACACTCACACGAAGGTGAGCCCAGAGATTACAACACAAACCATTTCATACATCTCAGAGTGATTGCAGCGGAAAGAAAAATTTATTACAAACCATGTTCAGAGTAGCACCGTACTACGGAGTTCCAACTACTCAATTATTTAAGTCTCATGTTCAGCGGAAGCATTAAAGGATAACTAACGAAATAACGTGACGCATCGGTAAAGCCCGTACGAATGCGTCACTCAGCGGGAGGGTGATTAGCACTAGCTGAAGGGCCATCCCACTCAACCGACCAACCCGGAGGCAGAGTACAAGGCCAAGTAAGACTCGCAAACAGATCTTCAAAGTTAGTACCTGAAAAACAGTGCCACAAGCAAGGCTGAGTATACTAATACTCAGCAAGACTGACCCGTCTCCGGATATAACATAGTCCGATAACTAGACATGCAAGGCTTTTTGGTTGGTAGGGTTTGTTTGCCAAAAATGCCGCTAAGTGTTGATCCTTACTTTCAGGTTTTACTTAGCCAGATTCTAGTGGAATTAACCATTCTAAATTTGCAACTAACTCTACTCAAACATGGTAGAGCAACCATTTAATCAACCAGCAATATTATCATCATCCTGTTCCACTTGTTACTCTATGTGACCGAAATTATTAAGCAATCTCATGCCGTGAGAGGCGGACGATTCCGAATCGAATTTCAACCTGGCCAGGGGAACCTAGACCACACGCATGGGGATTGACTTCGCTCCCGCCCACGCTACTTTTCCCCTTTCTTTCCAGTCCGTGGATCCGGGTCACCCTCCCCGACTACAGAGTCCGACCACTCTGCACCCGTACGTCGCGACAAAAACATAAACCCTACTTCTACCAAGAGGGTGAATGGTCGTTCCACTCGCCAGTCCAATCAGGTACTTAAGCTTACCGATTACCATATTTCTCGGTATGTGGCTAGTACTTTCAAACGCTTAACGAAATGAGCCACACACCACGACCTTAGCCATTTTTGACTATACCAGCGGGGTATCACCACTACACAACCCCGCCCGTTGTCCTTACATTTCAACAGGAATTAAAGTCAGTACAATTCCTATTTGCTCGCGAGAGGCAGGAAACCACTCGACTTCTACCGTACATATTTAGCATGGCAACTAGTCGATAAAAAGATCCGGTATCAACATAGGTTCCTAGGGATCATGCATCTATGGTTTTCGATCAACGCCTAGAAAACTTAAAAGCAGAAAAACAAAATATTACAGTACATTAATAAATAGATAGCTGAATGATAATTCGGAAAATAGTGGGATTATGCTTCGGGGCTTGCCTTCTTGGGCACTGTCAGGCAGAAAAACTTCGGGGGCTTGGCCCAGGTCTTGAGACAAGTTAGTACAGTTCAGATTAATCTCCTGCTCCGCACGAGAGTCCGCGGGCACCAGTTCGTAGTCTCCGTCCGCGAGATTAACCGTTTCTATATGCAATGCAAGATTATGAGTTATTCATGGATAACAATTTCTTTCTTTCACGATAAAGTTGTAGTCCACGTAAGTTATTTTAGTGCCGATTTCACATTTCATTGCATGGGCAATCGTTTATAGAGTAGTAAGCATAACTATAGTTTTTCATGAATGAGTGGGGTTTTGGGTTTTCATTTTTAATTTCAACACATAACATGCTTTCATTATTTCTTAACATCACAACTACTAAAGAGCTAGTGATGAACACTAAAGTAACTCAGATTCAAAATAAGTAATTATGGTATAGATTTCAACATTTAACCATAAAGCAAAAACTATAACTAATCATGCAAATGGATTACTCTAGTTACTTCATATTTTTGTACAGAATGTTCCACATGGATTCTGATGCTACAAATTTTATGCAAGCAACTTCAAAGCATAAACTCAGTACTGAAATTTTTCCAGATTTTATACACTTATATAGCAGAGGTGATAAAAAGATTAAAAACGGCAAGCCATTAACAAAGATTAAATCTACAGAAAGTTTTACTAAAGATTTGCTTCTCAAATTTTTACCAGAGACTAGTCCTGAGTTAAACATACTCCAGAAAATTTTTCAAGATTTAACTCACTATGATAAATTAGTTATTCAGTTAATTTAACATGAGTTTGCATGAATTTCTCAAGATGCATCTGACCAGTATTGCATCTGAACTTTTTATCACAGGTAGAACATACTCTAAACAAGATCATGCCCAAAAATAATGACCAGAAACATTGCAGATTACTCAGAACAAAAATAGTAAATCTAGCCCTAAAATGTTAAGCATGATTATTCACCAAGGCAAAACTCTGTAACTGCAGCTCAAAATTTTTAGACAGGAACAAAGAGCTAAAAAGAGACTCCAGAAATAAACATGGATTTTTCTAAGCATAAGAACTATATATGAGGAATTAAGTTGATTAAACAAGCATAAATCATGGTATACAGCAAATGAACTCTAATAAATTTGAAATTTAGAGATTTGCAGGAATTCAGTGGCACAAGGCTGTAGTAAAATTTTCAGAGCAAGTTCATGCACATATTTTCCAGAATTAAATCGAGATTGCTAACAACAGATTAGAGAATCTTGATTGTTCTAACCTGATAACTGTTTTGGTTTGGTGTCATCTTTTTACTGTGATCTTGGCATCCCATTAGTTATAACATATCCAAAAATCAAGGTCATCTGATGAGCAGAACTTCATGAACATGCATAAGGTGATTTTCTCAATCTTTTCCATAGATTAAATTCGGTTGAGTTTCTGCAAATGTGAATGTTACAAAATTTGTAGATTTTGTTACAAGGATTCCAGATCAGTTGAGTTTGCATTTTTCCGATTTTTCTGTGATTTGTTTCGCATTTTAGAAGTTCACTGGTATACACTGTAAAACTTGCAGAGACACCCTTGAACGAAAAAAAGAAATTACAACCGGGTCCTTCGCCGGCCTTCTCCGCCGTGGCATCTTGCCGGTGGTGTTCTGCGGTGCAGGGCTTACCGGGGCTGCCACGGGGAGGCGCGTGGGGGAGAAAGGATCGAGGAACACCTACCCTGGTCGACGTTCGAGCGATTGGAGCACAGGTTCAAGCTCGTCGGCGTTGATGGCGGGTCGGTTGTTCGGTTCGCCGGCGCTGGAGGCGAAGGAGGGCTCGGGGTAGGGGAACAAGGCGCGCACGAGCACCGCGTGAGCTCGTGGATGCTTCTGGGGTAGCTATCGGGCTCGGTCTTCCCCGGAGCTGGCCGGTCCGCGGTGAGCCCGAGCTCGCCGGCGGCGGCGCAAAAGGGGAACGGCGTCGGAAGGGGGTTTGGGCTCGATTCCGCGCGCGTGGAGCGTAACTGGGAGGTGGTGAAGCTATTGCGGTGGTCGGAGGGGGCAATGTGGGGCTGGGCTAGCCGGTCCGCGCGAGCTGGATCTCGGCGGCCATGGCGGAGCGGCGGGAGGAGGAAGAAGGGGAGAAGGGGCGCGACTGCGGGGGTTCTGGGGGTCTTTATAGGCCACAGAGCTCCTGGGTGGGGAAAGGAGTGACTGGGGGCGGTCGATTCGGCCTGGGCGAGTCGACGGCGAGCGGGCGGAGCTGCAGCGGCGCTGCGCCGGCCGGGGGTATCGTGGCGGCTCGGGAAGGGGTCTGAGACGCGTGTGCGCGCGAGGAGGTGCCAAGGGGCGGGCCAGGTGGCGTTAAACGGTTTCCCCGGGTCCATTTGGCCGTGGGCGCGCGGTGGACGAAGTCCACCGGCGGCGTACGGCGGGCGGCGGGAAAACAGAGCACCGGGAGAGAGAGAGATGGAGATGGGGGCTCTTTTGTGATTTCTGAAATTTCCAGGGACCTCTCGGTAAACTAAAATTTTCTCCTAATTAGAGGGCTCAAATGGAAAAGTGTTGAATACCATTTTTGCATAACTTTTCAAGATCTACAACTTTTGTGTTATGCAAATTTTCGTTTGAAACTCACATTTTGAACTATTGGTACATTTACATATTTACACAAAAGGGCTTGAGTTTTATTCAGTTTTTGACTTGAATTTGGCTGAAGTTCAATTGAGCACATGTCAATTGAAACACCTCTCATGAGCCAACAAAAATTTTGTGCACATTTTTGAATTAAATTTTGAGTAGCTTTTCACTCCTTTTTCTTTTTCCTTTAATTTCTTTTGTATGATTTGTCTTTTATTTGATCCTTTCTCTTTAAATTAATTTCTCAAATTTTTCTTTTAACTTTAACTAAGGTACATTGATTGGATTTAAAGGTACTGACACCTGAGGTGTCACACTTCGTGTATTGGAAGGGTCTGGAGCCCTTCAAATTACTCAAGAGACATCAATCGCCTTGTGGCGTATCTCCCTGACCTTCCTTATCAATGAAGGAATTTATCTTGCTTTAATCCTCGAAGAAAGTTCAGGTAATACCGTCCTAGTCGACTACAACTCTGATGAAATATCAACAAATCGTAATGTATTTATGGCAGAAGTTGTCAGCGATGACGACACGGATAACAACCGATACACCGAGCTACCTCAGGACATATCTGATGACGAAGCCACAACATATGCTAGATTCGAGGATGACCACTTTGATGCACGCAGGAGGAGAAATCAAAGGCATGCACAATGAAAGGCAAACATAGAACAACATTGTCAGCAGGGACCACGACGCAACCTACAGCAACAGTTTGAGCAAGCTTGTTGGTGTCCAGACCTCGCGGCCTGGCACCAACGAGTGATGATGCTGCGTGTCCCTAATCCCAAATGGTTGATGCAAGAGGTAACACAGTAACGCAAGGATTTATCCTGGTTCCAGCCACGGGGCCGTACGTCCAGCAGGGGTGTGCGAGTGCATTGTATTATCTTGCACTAGAGTGCCTGTAGTAGAGGGGTACAAGCGAGGCGAGTGAGGGAGGGAAGCTCCCAAGTCTTTGCTAGAGGTGAGGCAAGTGCCAGTATCGGGGAGTGAGCGAGTGTGTTCTGTGGGTCGCGAGTGTTAGGCCGTGGAGTGATGGATTGGGAAGAAGCCCGCCTCCCCTTTTATAGACACAAGGAGGGGCAGACTACATGTACAATAAATATCAGAAGTCGTCGTCTTCTCCCCGAATCGGGGGTGTGCAGTGGACAATTGCTGTGGAAAGTACACTGTGGAGCACTGGAGAGTATGGCGCTGGGCGTGGCAGTCATCCTGGGAAGTTCTTTAGCCTTGCGGGGATTGCGCCGGCGTCCTAGTGACTCCTGTAGGCGGTGTGGTGTCCTCTATAGAAAGTACCGTCCTCCGCGCCTGAGTTGGCAGAGCACCGAGGGTCATGTTGATGGTGGTCTTGCATTGGTCAAGGTCCGTACACCATCCGGGGGGTCCTCCCCATGCCTGCCGAGGGTTCTGCAGTAGAGGAAGGTACGGGGAGTTGGCAGCATATTGGCGGGAACAGCGTCAGGCATGTCTGCACAGGGCGCCGCAGGTTCCCACAGGACCGAAGCAGTGCCGGGAATAGCGGCACAGTGGCCGGAGTTGGCGGACGAGACTCCGATCACACTCACTGTGCAGTATGGCGGCCTGACGCCGTCTGACTCCGCGCTCTACGGTGGAGTGGTTGGCATTTAATGCCTCTGTCAGTTGGGTGGGTGAGCTGATGGGTTGCTAGTTCCGTCTGTCAAGGGTGGCCTCGAGCGAGGCGGAGTTTCCCCCCGAGCCGAGGCCCCGCGGAGGGCTCGGCTGAGGGGGTCTCGAGCGAGGTGGAGTTGGCCTGCCTTTCGAGGGTAGGCTTCCTACCCTCGAGCGAGGCGGAGATGGAGCGCGCTGCTAGAGGCCTCGGCGGGGAGGCCTCGAGTGAGGCAGAGATCGTTCTGCGGGTTCGAGGGGGCCTCGAATGGGCTGTACCGCGGAGCTGGGCTGTAGGCCGAGTATGGATTGGGCTTCTTTGGGACCTGGAGAGGATTTGGGTGTTGTGGGAGAGCTAGAGGAGCTCCATAGTGTCCGAGTGCAGAGCGACGACAGAGGTGTCATCATTGGTGGCTTCGTCGACTTCTTCCTCTCAAGGATCGCCATGGAGTAGTCCTTCTTCCCCTTCGGATCGGAGGAAGATGGCTTGCCTTGATTTGCCATGACTGCAGAGGCTGACGAGGTTGCCGGCACTGTGGGCCCGATTGCCTAATTGTGCTTTACGCTTTTGAGGGTGTTTTAGTCCCTATGTTAGAGTGCCCCTAATCGTGGTACCCGACAGTAGCCCCCCGAGCCTTTGTTGGAATGGGTATCAGTCCTGCAGAGGCTTGATCCCTCAGAGCAGGGACTCGGATGCTAACTTTAGGTTTAGTTCCTTGAATGTGTGAAATTTGTTTGTGGGGGCGCATCAGCGCACCCACGGGTGTAGCCCCTGAGGCCTTGGAGGAGTGCGTGCACTCGTCCAAGGGCTATGAACATTGTGTTTGTGTGGTCAATTGGGTGAGGCAGCCGCTCAACTTTTGTTTCAGCCGGCCTCGGCGTTCCTTTCAGCCGACCTTGGCGTTCTTTAATGCCGATGAGGTGGCCCCTTGTCCTTTTTGGACCAGTTCAAACGATTTATCAGATGCGTGTGGGGATTTGCTTGACACGTGGATTTCACAATCGGCGGCCGCCGATTTATTCGAGGATACGGCCTGAGCCCTGGCGTGCGAGGAGCCCCCTAAGCCCTGGCCTGTGTGAAGGCATTCAGGGGAACCCTCGACTTAGTGTTATGACCCTCGTCACCCTTTCGCAGGGTGGAGGGGTGAAGCAAGCCATGCTACCCTTGCCCGGGCAGCGAGCCATGGGTGCTTCGGTGAGCTATTAGCGGGAAGTTCAAGTGGACGTCTGTTGACGGCCACAAAATCACATTCTAGCCGTCAACTTCTCGGGAATAACATGAGCTTTACACTATGTTCCATTCAAATTTTATTTATTTCTAATGAGTTCCACAAGTTTTGGATGAGTTTTGACTCCAGGAACAGGTGTACAAAAAATGGACAGGAATGGGCAAAAATCCTAGGCCAGGCGGCCTCTCCTAGGCCGGCCGGCCTGGCACCTCCAAGGACATGGTCCCGGCTTCGAACCAGAGGCAATGTGACACGATCATAATGCCCTGAGTCATGGATTAGGCCTTGGTTTGATTGGATGAACCAGAAGGCTTGCACAAAGAACAAAAAGGCCACAACTCAGTACCAACTAAGGTCCAGGGCCGTGATCCATCACCGAGGCAAGTCACCAGAACGCAGAGGATACGACAGCACAACGAAGGGCTGACTTGGGCCAGAGGGAGGCCGGCCGGCCTCCCCTAGGCCGGCCGGCCTACAACCTCAAGCGTTCGGGCAACACAACGACTACCGACCTCCTAAAGCAATCCAGAGCGTCCGTGCAAAGGCGGTGGCCAGATGGCCGAAATCCCAGGCCGGCCGGCCTATGGGATTCCGGCTGGCCCCACTCTGCAGCGTCTCGCATCCCGGCTTCATGTGGAAGACAAGAACACCGACGTTATCTGCTTGCAACTGACGCTACGGGGAATAACTGCCAGATACCGACCTTGGAAGGGCTATAAATAGAAGCACCATCCATCACTTCAACACACACCATTGGAGCCCTTCTCTCTTCACTTGTACTTTCTAGAGTAGGTTAGTAGCTTGGGAGTTAGAGTAGAGTCGAGCTTGCTCAGGATTCCGGAGTCGTCGGAAGTCTGGTATAGCTCTTGTATCTTTCTTTTGATATTATTTATATAAGTTATCTTCTTTACTTTTCTGAGTCAGCTTTACTTTCTGCTGTCTTTTATTTACTCGAGTCTGAGTGTTCAGCTTGAGCGCAGAAGTTTTCCTTTAGCTTAGACTAAGTTATCTTTCTTAGTGATCGGGATCTTATCTTACGGGTTTTCTCGCCCGGACTAGAGTATCTCAAGTTAGTGCTCTAGGTTGAGGGGGATTTCTCTCGAAGACCTCGAGATAAATCCTAACACCGGGTGCAGACGTGGTGTCTAACCTTAGTGTTAGCTAGAAAGTGTGTTCCACCCCACAGAACCGTTGTCCTAGTCGGTAGGTGGTGACGCCCTATCCGTCTTTTGTAGTCCACCATGTTCGGGTATTTTCATAGCAGTAGTGCAGGTTGCCATTGGACTCCCCTCTCATCCCTTTCTGAAGTCCTTCCTCTTCTAGCCACCGAAGTAAGCTCTGTTTTCCCGATAACTAGTTAGGTGTTTAGTCTGATTTAGAGAGGCTAGCTCGATAGTTCAGAAGTGTATCAGGAGTCTTGTCTCACTCGTTGTCCTCCCAGCTGCTACCTCTCTAAGGAATTGAATCTCCGTGTGTCACTCGGTCATTGCCTGGCCATTTATCTCATTTACCTATATGGCTTACCCCCGTCTAATTAGCCGGACAATTAAGCTAGTACGGTTATCAATCGATTTACGATACTCTTTACCATAGTGCTTCCCTGAGGAAAAATATGATACCTTAGAATACTTCAAGCTGAAGTGCAACAGCGGTGATTCTGTGCGCTTGCAGAATGTCTATTCTATCGGGCATAAGAAATGCCAACAACGTCCGTGCCCTATTCAGTAAGGGTCGGCTCGTGGTCCGTAGACACGTCACATAAAACACTCACAAAGGTTCGCTAGGCGGGGCTCGGACCCATTAGATAGGGTCCGAGGGATCGATGCTCTCCCACGGTGGGATCCCCTTGCTAGTCACACTTGGCTGGTATTGAATACTACGTAGGACGTCTTGAACTCCGTGTTCGAGGGTAGCTTGTAGGGCACGTCCATGCTGTCCCTGACTCTGACGATCTGGGGTGCCTATCGAACTCTCGACGGGCCATGATTCGAACCCCTAATCAGTAAGGCCTCGGAATAAAGTTCCTTCGATGGTAAGGAACCCTCAGAGGGAATATTCCGTCACAGTCCACATACGGTGCAGAATCGTGGGTCATGCGTGGGTCGTCCGCAGGTTGTTGACGCTCCTTAGAGCCCCAATTTACGTACCGCAAGTGCACAGATCGTGTAGCTTTTCCCTTAGAGTATTCCCCCAAGGTTTATCAATACACGGAACAAGTGTTCTACTATGCTTAACTAAGCACTAATGACGTTGGTAAAAGATCTATATTGAGTGATTGAGTGTGAAATAGATCTAATCTAACCAATCTAATCTAATCTAGACTAGTGAGCAATGATAGGTGTGTGCTCAAGATATAAAGAGCATTTATCCATAGGGTCTAGGATCACTAGAGATGTAATCGCCGAGCAACAAAGAATGGATCTAATCTACCAAAGGTGTGTTCCAAGATCAAAACCTTTCCCTCCCGCATACTGTCACTACACGAGGATAATCGATAACGAACAACAAGAACATGATAGTTGATGTAATCTAAGTAAACCATGTAAGAGCAAAGCAAACCCAAAGCCAAGTCGCGATCTATATACATCAAAGCATCATCAACAAGAATCATGATAGATCAATCTCATAAAGGATTCGGCAATTACAACTCAAGATCTCCGTACAACCCCATGAACAAACGAGGACTTTACCCCATGAAGCTAGGCGAAGCGTAGTCGATCATGGTGGCGAAATCTCCGGCAAGGGATGGATCCCTTGCTGTCCTCCAACTTGCAGCGGCGCCGAGGGACAATGAGGCCTCCGGTGTTGCCTTTCTCTTGTGTCTAACTCGAATGGATCTCTGGAAATCATCTCGGGATGCTCTCCCTCTTCTTGACGGTGGCTTCGGGGCATATATAGGCAGCTCTGGTCGATGGTTTTGGTAAAACACTGGCTAGGGTTGACGAGTACTTCGCGCTGAAGAAAGTTGAGGCTGATTGGGCCCTGGAATGGGCTAGGCCGGCCGGCTTGGTCTCCTTTTGGCCCCTTTCGGCTCCATCTTTCGCGTGCGGGCTCTTCTCCTTATTCTTCATCTTAGCCCAGTTGTGACCCTGCATCAAAACATCTCTGAAAATGTCCAATTTCCTGGCAAAATGCAACATGCTCCAAAATCCAAGACAAAATTGAAAACGGTCAAGTTCGGGTGCCAAGTGGCGGGTTAGTACATGAATCTTCCCGGAGAAATTACCAAAACCACTCCTAATTATATAATAAAATGGGTACTTAAGGAGCGCCAACACATGTCGTGGGTGATGTGGCCCGGCGCGTGTGGTGCGGGTGCGCCTTTTCAGGCAGCAGCCTTGGGTAGACGGAATGGCGCGGGTGTGAGTGGTTAATGTGACGGCACTACAGTGCCACTGCGCCGTGTCGGTTACCGCACTGCGATAATTATTAAGTGTGCGCGCGGGGGGTTCACGGGCATGGGGCCCAACTGTCAGCAACTGCGAAACCTACCGCATTTAATGCGGCCAATTTGGGGTCACTGTGGAGAATCCGCCCGGTGCAGCGATAAAAAAAAGAGAGGTGGGTGGATCCGTTCGGCTTACCTTGCCATTTGCCTTTGCCTCCCCTACCTCCTTCGCCTCCCCTGCATCAGAGCTCAGAGCCGAGAAGTGAGAGGAAGAAGAATAAGCACGCGCACCTTTCCCTTCATTCGAGCCTTCTCCTCGCATCCCCCTTTCCATCGTTGTGATGGCGCAGTACGCCGACCCCGTGCCGTGGGGCAAGTCCACCGCCGACTAGGAAACTCTGGAGTTGCTGGTGGCCGCCGGGCTCCTACTGCCGAACACTGATTCGGCGCGCCCGGCGTGGATCGACCCCGATGCCAGAGGAGACGGAGCCAAAGCCCCCGAACGGCTACATCGTGAGCTTGGTGCGACTGCATGAGCGGGGATTCGGCATCCCTGCCGGCCGATTCATCCGCACGCTCTGCTTCCACTACGGGGTGGAGCTGCACAACTTCTCCCCCAACGCCATCTCGCAGGCGACGGTCTTTGTCGCCGTCTGCGAGGGCTGTTTGGGGGTGGATGCTCACTGGGACCTGTGGAAACACTTGTTCTGGGGGGAGCTTTACACCGAGCGCGTCCAGCAAGGACCGAGGAGGGTCGTCCGCACCGGTGGCCTCACGCTACACGTGCGCGAGAGGAGGGGGGACCTGTACATCCCCTTCACAATGGCTTCAAACAATCGTGACTGGGACAAGGCGTGGTTTTACTGGCGCAATGATAACGGCGCGCCTCTTAGCGTACACCGGCAAGGTCCTGGTGGAGAAGCTAGCCTCTTGGGGGTACGGAGTGTCACCCTCCGTGCGTCAGGCCAAGCTCGAGGTGTTCACCGAGGTGCTGAAGTGCCTGGCGCGCAAGGGGCTGACCGCGGCTGCTGTCGTCACCAACTTCCACCGGCTGAGGGTGCTCCCTCTGATGGAGAGGAGGCTGGCGATCTACAGCTAATGCCCCGAGCCGCGTTCGAGGGTACACGGATGACGGCAGACCTGCTCGCCCACAACATCACCACCCAGAGGGCAAAGCGCACGGTGTCGCACTTTCCCTCCGACACCGCAGAGCTCTGGGCGATTAAGATGCGCCCCGAGGAGGGGTACATCTAGCTGGTGAGAATCATTTCAATTGTTGATGACTTTGCATTGTCCCCCTTCCCCACCCTAATCCTAGTCATGTTTGCAGGGACTGACGTGCACCGGGTACATCTCGGACCCCCCGCTCCCCAAGATCCGCACTGCGAACCGCCTGCGCACAGAGGCGGATAAGAGGAGGAAGAATGAGGAGAAGGCAACCCGTGAGAGGAAGAGGTTGAGGAAGGAGGCGCACGACAAGGAGAACACGAGGCGGGAGAGGGAAGGCCTCTCGCCGCAGACTACGCCCGAGTCTACCCCGGAGCCGGACAGCTCTTCGTCCGGCGGAGTGGACTTCTCGGAGCCCGAGGATCTTGACTTGGAGGTGGCCGGAGGCCCACCACCGGTCCAGCAACGAGCTGGCGTTGAGGCCTCAGCATCGGCGGTGGGCGAGAAAGGGCCCGCGCCGGCGACGATCGAGATGACGTCCACACCAACGGCGGACAGGAGGTCGCCCACCCCAGCGATGGGCAGGAGGGTGCCCGCATCGGCGGGCAGAAGAATGCCCTCGTCCACGACGGTGGTGGGCGAGGAGACGCCCGCATCGGCGGGTAGAAGGATGCCCACGCCCGCGACGGCGGTGAGCGAGGAGACGCCCGCCATCGCGACGGCGGGGGGCAAGAGGATGCACGAGTCCACGATGGCGGCGAGCAAAAGGACACCCATGCCGGCGACAAGTGTGGGGACCCTCAAGCGGATGCCACCACCGAGGGTGCAAGTGAGTCAGGGGGCACCGCCCCCAGCCAATTGGCGGGAGGCGGTGGGGTACCGTGAGCCCCAAGGAGCAGTTCCAACAAGTGCAAGTTGGGCGCCCTTACGAGGTGAGTAATTCTAGTTTCGCTCTTCATGTTTTGTTGTTTCTTTCCTCGGTCCCTGCTGATCCCGGTCTTCCCCTTGCTTGGTTTAGCAGGAGGGCTACTACCCAGGCCGTGGCCCTGCTGGAGCCATCCAAGGCTCTAAAGACAGGGCGAGCGCCACGCCGCACGCGGCGGCACAGACCCCGGCTAGAGGGCCTCAGGCAGTGGAGGCGACCGTCGCGAGGTACCGGGAGGCATTGACCCGGGGAGCCCAGAGCGTTCGGGCGTAGACAGACACGGGTGACGCCAGTCGCAGCAGTGCAGAGGAGGCTGATCGGCCAGGTGCTGAGGGAGAGGCCGGCCGAGGCAGCGTGGAGGATGCCGCCCAGCCGGGAGTCGGAGACTACGCCGGCCGAGGCGACACAGAAGGCGCTGCCCAGCCGAGAGCTGGAGAGGGAGAGACCGATGGGGAAGCATCGGAGTGCCCCGCCAGCCAGACGGAGGGAGAGATCCCCTCCCCTGAGCCCACGGGGGCCGGGGCCGAAGAAGCCGCAGCAGCGGCAATGGAGCAGATGGCGCCAGTGGTGGTGCCCGTGCTGGAGGTACCGGAGGAGGAGACGCCGGAGGCGGGCACACCGGGATGGCTCGAAGACCCCTGGGAGGTTGCCGTCGCGCCTGGAGCCGTGCCGGTGGTGGAGATACCGGCGGAGGACCCCTGGGAGGTCGCCGCCGCGGCCGCGAGCATCGCGTCTGCATCCGAGGGTGGCCTCGACACCGGGCCGTCCGAGGAGCCCGAGCGTGAGGGCAGCTGGGCGATGGTTCAGCCCGGGATCCCCCCGGTGTTTGACCGCAATGAGCAGTGGGAATATGAGGCCTGGGGGTTGCATTATGAGGTCAACGATGAAATCGAAACTGGCCTGGCTCGTCTCCTAGACCTCCATCGTGGGAGGAATCTCCAAACCAGTGATGTAACCGACTATCCCGGGGCTTGCCTTTTTCTAGTTGTGCTTATGTGGTCTTTGCTCACATCCTCCTGCTGCAGCAGCTAAGGCAGATGTCGCACGACAAGAGCGATGAGCTGGCCCGGCAGTAAATCAGGGTGCACTGGCTTGAGCAAGACAACGCCCACCTCCTAACACAGATGGGTGAAGCCAACACCCTGGTGTCTGACCTGGAGGCGCGGGACCGCACGCGGAGGAGGAGCTTGCTGTTGGCGCTCCTTAAGTACCCATTTTATTATATGATTAGGAGTGGTTTTGGTAATTTGTTCGGGATGATTCATGTACTAACCCGCCACTTGGCACCCGAACTTGACCGTTTTCGATTTTGTCCTTGATTTTGGAGCATGTTGCATTTTGATAGGAAATTGAACATTTTCGGAGATATTTTGACGCATGGTTACAACTGGGCTAAGATGAGGAATAAGAGGAAGAGGCCACATGCGAAAGATGGGACTGAAAGGGGCCAGCAAGGGCCCAGGCCAGCCGGCCTGGAGCCCTTAGGCCGGCCGGCCTAGCCCATTTCGGAGCCCAATCGGTCTCAGTTTTCTTCAGCACGAAGTATGCATCAACCCTAATCTGTGTTTTACCAAAACTGCCGACCAGAACCACTTATATATACCCCAAAGCCGCCGTCAAGCAGGGGGATCGCAGAGAGATCAGAGAGGAAGCATCCAAAGACGAGTTTCAGTGATCCATCCGAGTTAGACATAAGAGAAAGGCGACAACGGAGGCCTCATCGTCCCTCGGCGCCGCTGCAAGTTGGAGGACAGCAAGGGATCCATCCCTTGCTGGAAATTTCGTCACCATGATCGACTACGCTTCGCCTAGCTTCATGGGGTTAAGTCCTCGTTTGTTCATGGGGTTGTAAGGAGATCTTGAGTTTTAATTGCCGAATCCTTTATGAGATTGATCTATCATGATTCTTGTTGATGATGCTTTGATGCCTAATAGTTCGCGACATGGCTTTGGGTTTGCTTTGCTCTTGCATGGTTTACTTAGATTACATCAACTATCGTGTTCTTGTTGATTCGTTACCGATTATCCTCGTGTAGTGACAGTATGCGGGAGGGAAATGTTTTGATCTTGGAACACACCTTTGGTAGATTAGATCTGTTCTTCATTCCTTGGCGATTACATCTCTAGTGATCCTAGACCCTATGGACAAATACTCTTCATATCTTGTGCACACACCTATCATTGCTCACTAGTCTAGATTAGATTAGATTGGTTAGATTAGATCTATTTCACACTCAATCACTCAATATAGATCTTTTACCAACATCATTAGTGCTTAGTTAAGCATAGTAATACACTTGTTCCGAGGATTGATAAATCTTGGGGGAATACTCTAAGGGAAAAGCTACACGATCCGTGCGCTTGCGGTACATAAATTGGCGCTCTAAGGAGCGTCAACAAGCTTTTCTGGCGCCGTTGCCGGGGATCAAGCGATTTTGCTACATTTAACTTTGTATTAATTTTGTTGGTTACTAACACCTAACCTTTTCCCTAGAAAATTTTTGTTTTTTGTTTGTTTTTGTTTTGATTGTCTAGATGGCCCATCTCATTCAACACGTGGAGGAAGGAGAAAAATCAGATTCGGTGTTGCGAGCCACCGAGTACGAGATCAAGCCTCAAATCATCAAGATGGTGGCGGCAAACCCTTTTAGAGGAGATGAGACGGACAACCCATATAGACATATTAAGTGGTTCACAATGCTATGCAACACGGTACAACAAGATGGAGTTCCGCTAGCTTGGTTTAGATGGAATCTTTTCCCATACTCACTTGCGGAAGAAGCGAGAAGATGGTTTGCACTTGCATCCTTCGAGGTAAAAGGAAATTGGGATGACTTGATGAAGAAATTTTGCGAGCGGTTCTTTCCGTTAAGCAAGGTTCAACATATTCGGAAGCAAGTGATCAACTTCGCGCAAGGAGAAGAAGAAGGAATAGATCAAGCATGGGATAGATTCAATGGATTGATTGAACAAGGACCGAAGCTCAGATTTTCCGGTGAAGTACTCTTGCATACCTTTTATTTTTCCCTAACCCCCGAGTGCATGCAATTTGTTCAAATGTGTGCAGGAGGAGATCTCATGGAGAAAACACTCACGGAAGCTGCCCAACTCCTACAAAAAAATCAGCAAGGGTGCGGCCATGCGAAGAGATTGGGAAAAACGATGTTCGGCAAGCTCCGAGGAAGAATCTCAAGTGCAGGTGCTTGCTGGAATTTTCAGAAAAGAGACATCGGAAGTGAGGGAAGAACAACCGAAGCATGGGAAAGTTGTAGAGACAAACCACGATGAAGAAGCATCGATCCGGAGTGCAACGAAAGATGACCCGGAAAAGAAAGGAAGAACCATGGGCACCGCCAAATCGCTAAGGGAATTCGAGCAAATGGATTGGATACCAATTGACTTCGGAAGATTGTTCGACAAAGCAAGACCGCATCCAAATCAGCGAGGAATAGCGAAGGTGATAGCGGAAGACTTCCCGCCAGATAATCACACGGGATATACATTCGGAAAGGAATCGGCCGGTGATATTATTCGGAAACTTTTTGAAGAAAAAGAGGAAGAGATTGACTTGGATGAAGTGCTGGAGGTCAAAAAGATCATGGGAGTGAAATTGGAATCATCACCCTACGTGCACATAGCCCAAGTATATGCGATTGGAAGCGATCAAGGCGAAGGTAATCCATCACCCACACCTCGTGTTGATTGCTTGATAAACGGAACAAAATGTTGCAATGTTCTATGTGACATTGGCGCCCATGTTAGTGTGATGAGTTCCAAGGTTTATGCTATGCTTTTTAACAAAACATCGAACCTAGATGCCACAATCATTAAATTGATCATGGGAGATGGTAGATTAATCAAACTGCTAGGAGTGCTTAGAAATTTAAAAGTTACTATAGCGGGTAAAGATATTCTTACCGACTTTTTTGTGATTAATGCTAGTGATGATGAACATGAAAGCATAATCCTTGGAAAATCCTTTCTCAAATTAGTAAATGTTGTTCTAGATGTTGGAAAAGGGATTGTCACTTTTGATCTAGATGGAGAGAAGCGCACATTCGAATTTCATTCGAAACCGTATTTTGCTTCACCTCTACCTCTTGATAACGAAGAGGTAGAGAGCATTCGTTCCATTGATTCTTTCAGGGATCCCCTCCAACGCGCTTTGGAGAATGGAGACACTCAAGATGATCAAGACGGAGAACTAGTGAAAACAATGGAAGAGTTGAAGCCGCAACACGGGAATTTGGAGGAAGAAAAATTTGAAGACATTGGAGAGTTAGATCAAGAAGAGGATGGTGCGCGCGATGTTGAGATGAAGCCACTCCCCAAGAGATTAAAATATGAATTTTTGGGAGACGGCAAGACTTTTCCGGTGATTATTAGCAACGAATTGAGCCAGGAAGAGACAGAGAAGTTGCTGAATTTATTGAAGAAGCACAAAAAGGTGATCGGCTACTCGATTAATGACTTGAAAGGTATTAGCCCCGCTTTTTGCACACATCGTATACAACTCGAGGAGCAATACAAGCCAGTGGTAGAGCATCAAAGAAGGTTGAGCCATGCTATGCGTGATGTGGTGAAGAAGGAGGTTATCAAATTGTTAAATGCCGGAATAATATACCACGTGCCACATAGTGAATGGGTAAGCCCCGTTCATTGTGTTCCAAAGAAAGGAGGACTCACGGTTGTGAAAAATGAGAAGGAGCAATTGATACCGCAAAGAACCATCACGGGATGGAGGATGTGCATCGATTATAGAAAATTGAATAAGGCAACGAGGAAGGATCATTTTCCACTACCATTCATTGACGAGATGCTAGAAAGGTTGGCAAAGCATTCACACTTTTGTTACCTTGATGGATACTCAGGATTCTTCCAAATACCTATTCACCCGGATGATCAACATAAGACCACATTTACTTGCCCGTATGGAACTTTTGCATATCGGAGGATGCCTTTTGGATTGTGCAATGCGCCCGCTTCTTTTCAAAGGTGCATGATGGCTATATTTTCAGATTTCATTGAAGAGATTATGGAGGTATTCATGGATGATTTCTAGGTGCATGGTACTAGCTTTGATAATTGCTTGGGAAATTTGGAGAAAGTTCTTAAAAGATGTGGAGAGGTTGATCTTGTGCTTAATTAGGAGAAGTGTCATTTCATGGAGAAAGAAGGAATTGTCCTCGGTCATGTTATCTCCGAGAGAGGGATAGAGGTGGACAAAGCAAAAATAGAAACCGTGGAGAAATTGGCACCACCTACGGACATCAAATCTTTGAGGAGCTTTCTCGGTCATGCCGGATTCTATAGGAGGTTCATAAAGGATTTTTCAAAAATCACCAAGACATTGACACAACTTCTCCAAAAAGATGTGGAGTACATTTTTGATAGTGATTGTCTTCACGCATTTCGAACACTCAAGCAATCCCTCATAAGTGCTCCTATCATGCAACCTCCGGATTGGAATCTACCTTTTGAAATCATGTGTGATGCAAGCGACTACGCCGTGGGAGCCGTTCTTGGACAAAGAAAAGAGGGAAAGGTAAATGCTATCTACTACGCAAGCAAGACTCTTAATGAAGGCCAATTTAATTATGCAAGAACGGAGAAAGAATTGCTTGACGTGGTATTCGCCTTCGAAAAATTCAGATCATACATAGTAAATTCAAAGGTGATAGTTTATACTGACCATGCGGCAATCAAGTATCTCTTGTCCAAGAAAGATGCTAAACCACGCTTGATTCGATAGATCCTATTGCTACAAGAATTCGATGTGGAGATAAGGGACAAGAAAGGGGCAGAAAATGTTGTGGCCGACCACCTATCAAGGAGATGATGGAAAAGAACCTATCGAGGATCAAATGAGAGATGATCACCTATATAGAATTCTTGACAAATATAGTTGGATGAATGAAATAATAAGGGCAATAAAAGGGATGCCCTTGGATCACTTGGACAAGAATGCAAGGAAAAGAGTGATCGCGGAAAAGAGAAAATACTATTGGGATCCACCATACTTATATAGATATGGAGAAGATGGAGTCCTAAGAAGATGCATACCGAGGGAGGAACATGAAGAAGTTCTAAGAAAGTGTCACTCGTCGGGATATGGAGGACATTATGGGCACTTTAGAACTCAAGCTAAGGTATGGGCTAGTGGATTCTATTGGCCCGAGATGCATGAAGACGCAAAAAGATTTGTTTCGACTTGTCCGGAATGCCAAAGGACGGGGAATATCTCGCAAAGAAATGCCATGCCGTTGAACTACAACATGCAAATAGATCTATTTGATGTCTGGGGAATCGATTTCATGGGACCATTTGTGAACTCACATGGGTTTGAGTATATATTGGTGATGGTGGACTATGTTTCTAAGTGGGTTGAAGCCATGCCATGTCGGAAGGCATCAACTGAGGAGTCCACGCACATGATTAAATCGGTAATCTTCCCTCGATATGGCGTCCCGAGAATCTTGATAAGCAATGGAGGAACACACTTCACAGGCAAAGACTTTGGTAAATGCTTGAAGAAATTGGGAATTGAACATAGAGTGTCCATGGCTTATCACCCTCAAACAAACGGACAAGCGGAAACTTCGAACAAGCAATTGAAGGATATCTTAAAGAAGACCGTGGTAAAAGGAGGAAAAGATTGGTCGAAGAGACTAGATGATGCACTATGGGCATATCGTACGGCACACAAAACCCCGATTGGTATGACTCCTTATCAATTTGTTTATGGAAAAACATGCCACTTGCCGGTTGAGCTAGAACATAAGGCGTATTGGGCGATGAAGGAGATGAACTTTGATGCGGAAGCCGCTGGAATTAAAAGGAGAATCCAAATAAGCGAATTGGAGGAGTTAAGATTGAAAGCGTACAATAGTGCATCAATTTACAAAGAAAGGATGAAGAGGTGGTACGACAAGCGATCACAAAACAAGGAATTCAAAGAAGGAGACAAGGTCCTACTCTACAATTCAAGATTCAAACTCTTTGGCAAAGGTAAATTGCAAAGCAAATGGGATGGACCATACGTCGTACACTCGGTTTCACCCACGGGACCGGTGACAATCGTGGATGTGAAAGGCGACCAATATGTGGTGAACGGACAGCGACTAAAGGTATTCTTGGAGCCCGACGTCGTGCCTCTTCATTACATCGACATATACACCATGGAGGAGGAACCGGAACGTCAAGCCTAACGACGTTAAGCAAGGTAAGTTTGTAAATATTCTCTTTTAGATTTTATTTTCGTAGTTTTATTTTTATTCTGGACAAACTTTGAGTAAAACATAGGCTTTTAATTTATTGGTGAGCACCTCGGAAAAATTTGGAGTCCAGGGGGCTGAAAACCCCCCTGGGCCGGCCGGCCCAAAACCCCTAGGCCGGCCAGCCTGAGCCTCTTCGTGTGCAAATCGGTCTCTATTTTTGGTAGGTATGAGATAAGGAAATTTCAAACCTGTGCCTTATAGATTTCGCATGCCAAAACCGAAGAGATATTGGACTTCTCGTCCAAGTCTTTTCGGGACTTAAATAGAGGCGCGGGTTAGATCTATTCTCTCATACTTTTCAATCTATACCACCACCTCGTGAGAGACGTCGACAATGGCCGGTCCAGCAAGCACAAGAGCTATGATTAAAGCAATGGAGATCAATGAGAGGGGCATGATGCCCAACACCCCCACGCCAAGGACGCCTGGCCCCATCTCGGCAACCGGTGCGCAGCCCCTCCTTGTCGAAGCAAAGCGATGTCAAGCGAAGGCCCCTCTGAAGAAATTCAATACTCAAGCAAGGATGAGCGTCGGAGGGAAGGGCCTTCAATGGTGCAACGAGAAGCTAGCTCAATCCCAAAGGGTGGTCGTCGTCATCAGCAACGATGAAGACAAAGGCGAGAAGAGACAAGACAAAAAGCCACCCGCACCTAGGCGTTCCTTGCGCCTCCTCGGAGTTAAAAGAAAGAACTACATCGAGCACACCCCCGAGCCGAAGGATTATGCGGGGGACAGCGACTGGGAGAGCATCATGAGCCCTAGTTCATGGGGCGCCACCGGTCGTGACTACAATGATGATTGGCCGGGGTGGCCCAAAGAGGAGAGAAGGGAGGAAGACGACCCCTCCGAAGGTGACAGCGGCAAGAAGAAGGACGACGACGAGCCCGAGGACGACAGCCCCAACCGCAGCGGGCATCACTCCAGTTGCTGTTTCAAGTGCCGCAATGAAATCACGGATCTCCGCGCCACCATCGATCGGTGTCACGATCTAATCGTGGCAATGGATCGAAGGATGGACGACATCGAGAGCTTGGTTGAGAGAGACTACAACTTCCTTGTCTGCAACATAAGGAAGTTATTCGGGATGGTCGGAGATCTACAAAAGCAAGGAGGAGGGCACCCTAGATGCAATTGCCCTAGGTGCCGTTGAGAACACCGACGAGCGTCACACCCGTCTTTTATATCATTGCGACGAGGATGCCATATAATCTAAACATGGGGGGAAGGTGTGATGACTCGTAGATTGAATTTTGTTGGTCTTTGTTTACTCGAAAGTTCATCGTGTGCGTCTTTAATTCCGCATGTGTGAGAGTCATAGTCTAGCGTTGTGTGCTTTATTTTTCGCTTGTGTGAGAGTGAGTCTTAAATTAGTGTTGAGTCATGAAAACAAAATAAAAAGAGTCTTTGTTTTTTTTTGGATCGTGCATTTTATTTATGCATTTAGTTTTACTTTATTTTCTTTAAAGCAATTGTTCACGAGCATTGTCATGAAAATTAATTCGTATTTGTGGAGCTTAGTAAATTATTCGTCCATGTTAATACCCACACTTGAGCTTTGATCTAGCACTTGGTTTTTATTACGCTTGCGAGTAAGGCATGATTTGGAGGACTTTAATTTCTTAAAAAAATAATAAAACCCCTACAAACATAAGGTTGATCAAGTTCTTGGCAAGTTGAGAGTAAAAATTCTATCATCCACAAGCTATATTCGTTCCACCATAAGTATTGGATGTACATTGAGTTGAGTTAGGATTTTTTTCTCTTGGGAGTTTTAATTTCGAGCAATGATCATGTCCATATTTTTCATCTCTGAATTGCTAGCCACGTCAATATTCGGTAATGAGAATTCCTCATTGTAACAACTCATGAAATCTACCGGATTCCAAAACCCGAACCTGAGATTATCTTGTTTATTATACTCTTCCTTTACCACAACCCAATTGTGAGGATACGTTCTGTTTCTGCGCATGATTTGTATAAAACATAATTTTGGGATGAAGAAAGGAAGGAGTACTAGAAAAATGGACCGAAGCCGAGCTGGGAAAGCCCCAGGCCGGCCGGCCTACACCCCTTGAGCCGGCCGGCCTAGGCCCCTCTGGCCTCGGCTCGGGCTCCAAAAATTTAGGGAGCCACTTCAGAGATTTTCCTATCTATGTTTTATAGAAAGTGTCCTATGAAAAGGTTCGGAAAAGAAAAAGAAAATTCAGGAGAAAGAAAGAAAGAAAGAAAAAAATGTATGAGAAGAAAAGAATAAATGAAGGGATTCTATGGTTAGAGAAGTGCAAAGAGATATCACCTTGTTGTTTGAGAACAATATCCTCAATTCCAACCATGTGCAATCCGACAACGAGGACGATGCTTGTGCCTTGAAGTCAATCTTTTTGTATGCCTTTGCACATGTCCACCATTCTAAATCTTCTTACCCTTGAACCCTTTACATTATGGAGAAACTCTCATGATCATTGGCTCGGAAGGTAAGCAATCATTAGAAGGTTTTCTTAATTTGACAATATATGTATATACTTTGCTAAGCCTCACCTATAGCCCCACTTTATACTTGAGAGATTTTTGGGAGATGAGAGTTTGCAAATAATAATAGGATAGCCACTTATATCAAGAGACATGAAAGGGCTTGTGCAAGAATTTTTTGTCTAACCTTTGTTGCAGGGTATTTTGCTTCTAAAAACTAAAAAAAAAGAGAAAAACCTCTAGGATGGCAAAAAAAGCAAGTGTTGTTGATATTCAAGTTGCCGGCTAAAGGTAAGAGTCGTGGAGTAATATTGGATGAGTTTTTAAATGCCCATGATATGATTAACCTCGCTGCTCCTCTGACCTTTGTTTGAAGAAATATTGTTAGACTTGTTTGCATAAGTAAATTTTGCAGTTTGAGAACTCTCGAGCAACCCATGGAAGGACTTGATGATTTGATTTGCTCGAGGACAAGCAAAAGCTAAGCATGGGGGGAATGTTGGCGCTCTTTAAGTACCCATTTTATTATATGATTAGGAGTGGTTTTGGTAATTTGTTCGGGATGATTCATGTACTAACCCGCCACTTGGCACCCGAACTTTACCGTTTTCGATTTTGTCCTGGATTTTGGAGCATGTTGCATTTTGACAGGAAATTGGACATTTTCGGAGATGTTTTGACGCATGGTTACAACTGGGCTAAGATGAGTAATAAGAGGAAGAGGCCACACGCAAAAGATGGGACCGAAAGGGGCCAGAAAGGGCCCAGGCCGGCCGGCCTGGAGCCCTTGGGCCGGCCGGCCTAGCCCATTTCGGAGCCCAACCGGTCTCAGTTTTCTTCAGCACGAAGTATGCGTCAACCCTAATCTGTGTTTTACCAAAATCGCCGACCAGAACCGCTTATATATACCCCGAAGCCGCCATCAAGCAGGGGGGTCGCAGAGAGATCAGAAAGGAAGCATCCAGAGACGAGTTTCAGAGATCCATTCGAATTAGACACAAGAAAAAGGCGACACCGGAGGCCTCATCGTCCCTCGGCGCCGCTGCAAGTTGGAGGATAGCAAGGGATCCATCCCTTGCTGGAGATTTCGTCACCATGATCGACTACGGTTCGCCTAGCTTCATGGGGTAAAGTCCTCGTTTGTTCATGGGGTTGTAAGGAGATCTTGAGTTGTAATTGCCGAATCCTTTATGAGATTGATCTATCATGATTCTTGTTGATGATGCTTTGATGCCTAATAGTTCGCGACTTGGCTTTGGGTTTGCTTTGCTCTTGCATAGTTTACTTAGATTACATCAACTATCGTGTTCTTGTTGATTTGTTACCGATTATCCTCGTGTAGTGACAGTATGCGGGAGGGAAATGTTTTGATCTTGGAACACACCTTTGGTAGATTAGATCCGTTCTTCATTGCTTGGCGATTACATCTCTAGTGATCCTAGACCCTATGGACAAATGCTCTTCATATCTTGTGCACACACCTATCATTGCTCACTAGTCTAGATTAGATTAGATTGGTTAGATTAGATCTATTTCACACTCAATCACTCAATATAGATCTTTTACCAACATCATTAGTGCTTAGTTAAGCATAGTAATACACTTATTCCGTGGATTGATAAACCTTGGGGGAATACTCTAAGGGAAAAGCTACACGATCCGTGCGCTTGCGGTACATAAATTGGCGCTCTAAGGAGCGTCAACACTTGCCCAAGCCCATAGCGGGCGCGATGCTCAGAGAGAGGCGGCAGAGCAAAAGGCCTAGGAGTCCGAGGTGCAAGCGGCCGCGCTACAGCAGAAGGACGCGGTGCTTCAGGCCAAGGAGGCTAAGCTCCAGTGCAAGGAGACTAAGCTCCAGCGCGCGGAGGCGGCCGTCACCGCGCTCACCGACACCCTCGTGCAAAAGGACATCGCCCTCAAGGCGCGAGAGGTGGCCGTTCGGGATGCAGAGAGCACCCTCAAGGAGAAGGAGGCCTCCTTGTCTGCACTCCAGCAACAGGCGGATGCTGCGCGGGCACTGCTGCAGGAGGAGAAAGAGCGCACTAAGGGTAAGTGTCCTAAAATTCGCTTAAGTTGATTTTTGGTTTGCCGAAACTTATCTCTAGTTTCCTGTTCAGCACTGAGGAAGGCGGTGGCGGATGAGACCACGGTGAAAGAAGCTCTCCAGGTCGCATTCACATCGGCGAAGAATGAACATGAAGACCTGGAGAGAACCGCCGTGGCCGTGTGCCAGGAACTCGAAGGGGAAGGTGCCTCATCTGGCAGCTCGGTGGCCAGCTGTCTGCAGTCCTTGAGCGGTCGGGTAATCGAGCGTCTCAAGGGCGCCCTCCGCCTTGGCGTCCAGAAGACCCTCAGCGTGGTGTTGACGCAGTACGTCCTCGACCTCGAGCAAGTGGCCTCGGGCTACGTTGTTGTGCCCGGCGTCGACGGAGATGCCGCAGTTGCTGCTATGGAGCAGGCTGATGCCGATGTCGAGGGTGCCACCGCCGCCTTGTCTGTGTTGTTCGAGGGTGAGCTCCTCCCCGACGCCGAAGACAATGTCGCCGAGGTCCCGCGCGAAGGGGAGGATGATCTATAAATGTCTTGGGCTGTGGTGCCCGGGTAAATGAATTAGTATTTTGTCTTAATCGTATTTCTGTATGAGAGAACAGATTAATGTAAATTGACAGTGCGGCCATTCAAGGCCTTGTGAATTTTGTGCCATCATTTTCTTTACTCTGTTTTCGTGTTCTCGTATGCAACTTAGATAAATTTCTGCAAGGGATTTTACGTTCATAAGCGACTTAGGCGTAGGGAGGTGAGTGGGGATGCCGTATCCCGGTGGCGTAGGTGGTCCCGCGGCTTGGCCGATCCCGTTCCATAGTTGCTTACGCCTTGCGTCCATTTTTCTAAGTATACGAAAAACTTAGGTACAAAATTTTTTCGAAAAACAGTGACGTTTTTTGGGGACGTTCGGGGGTTCCCCCCGTAATAGCCCCCGAGGGAGGCTTAGTTTTGCCAAGGGTGAAACCAAGTCTACCTTAGTGTTCGTGCGCGCCCGAGCCCCCGAGGGTTCGGATGGTTCCCAAAAAATAAGCAAGTAAAGCGTACTCTTTATTATTTTGGGGAATTCAGAATACAAGTACAAACTATGTACAAAGAGCTTAGAATTTCAAGAATAGAAGCGACGTAGCTGCTGAATATTTCAAGCGTTGGTGAAGACTTCACCCTTCTCATTAGCTAGCTTGTACGTGCCGGGCTTGAGAACTTCCACGATGATGTACGGGCCTTCCCATGGCGGTGAGAGCTTGTGGCGTCCTCTGATGTACTGTCGAAGCCTTAGCACCAAGTCCCCTTTGTTGAGACTGCTGAACCCTCTGTGCTTGATATCACCGCAGAGACTGCTGATATCGCGCTGAGTGTAGGAGCGCCACATCTCTAGCCTCGTCCACTTGGTCCCGCGAGTCATCGCGGGCTTGCTGGTTCTAGTGCTCTTGGTATGCCTTGAGTCTCGGCGACCCATACTCTAGATTAGTGGGGAGGATGGCCTCGGCGCCATAGACGAGGAAGAACGGGCTGAAGCCCATGGCTCTGCTCGGGGTCATCCTCAGGCTCCAGATAACCGAGGGTAGCTCCGTGAGCCACCTCCGGCCAAACTTGTTCAGTTTGTTGAAGATTCTTGGCTTGAGGCCTTGTACCATCATGCCGTTGGCACGCTCCACTTGGCCGTTCGTCTGTGAGTGTGCCACGGCCGACCAGTCCACACGTATGTGGTAGTCGTTGCAGAACGCCAAGAACTTCTTTCCTGTGAATTGGGTGCCGTTGTCAGTGATGATTCAGTTTGGAACCCCGAACCTATAGACTATGTCGGTGCAGAACAGCACGGCTTGCTCGGATTTGATCTTGCCAATGGGTTGAGCCTCGATCCACTTGGAGAACTCGTCGATTGCTACCAACAAGTGGGTGAAGCCACCGGGCGCTTTCTGCAAAGGCCCGACAAGGTCCAGTTCCCACACGGCAAAAGGCCATGTGATGGGGATGGTTTGCAGAGCGTGGGCCGGGAGGTGCGTCTTTTAGGCGTAGAACTGGCACCCCTCGCAGGTCCGCACGACCTCGGTGGCGTCGGCGACTGCAGTTGTCCAGTAAAAGCCCTGCCGGGATGCATTGCCCACGAGGGTGCACAGCGCCGCGTGGTGGCCGCAGATTCCGGCGTGGATGTCCCGAATCAGCTCCTTGCCCTCGGGAATGCGGATGCAGCACTACATGACTCCTGAGGGGCTACGCTTGTACAGTTCGTTGTTGATCAAGACGAAAGACTTGGCCCGCCTGGCGATGTGCCACGCCTGGGCGCAGTCCGAGGGTAGGACCCCTCAGATCATCCTGTCAAGATACTGGGTACGCCAGCCTAATGAAGGCGGGGCCTCGTCAATCTCGGTTTCTGTGTCCATGGCCTCGAACTCATCCGCCGAGGGGTCTTTAGCCAAGGGCTCGGTGGTAGCAGCCCTCGAGGGTTCAGGTGCCGCTCCGGTGGCTTCTGCTGGACTCTTGAAATCGACGGATGGCTTGGCGAGGTCGTGGGCAAAAACATTCGGGGGAACAGTGGTTCGCCCAGACGTGATCTTGGCTAGTTCATTCGCTTCCTCATTGTACTTGCGCGTGATGTGGTTAAGCTCGAGCTCGTCGAACTTGTCTTCGAGGTGTCGTACTGCATTTCAGTACGCCTCCATCTTGGCGTCGTGGCAGCTTGACTCCTTCATCACCTGATCGATGACGAGCTGAGAGTCTCCCCGGACATCAAGGCGTTTGACTCCTAGCTCGATGGTGATGCGGAGGCCGCTGAGAAGGGCTTCGTACTCCGCCATGTTGTTGGACGCCGAGAAGTGCAAGCGCACCACGTAGCGCATGTGCTCTCCGAGGGGTGAGACGAAAAGCAGGCCCGCGCCTGTACCAGTCTTCATCACCGACCCATCGAAGTACATGATCCAGCATTCTGCCTAGATCTGGGGTGGGAGCAGCTGAGTGTCGGTCCACTCAGCAATAAAGTTCGCCAAGACTTGGGATTTGACCGCCTTGCGAGGCGCATAGGTGAGGGCCTCTCCCATCAACTCCACTGACCACTTGGCTATTCTACCCGTGACCTCCCGGTTGTGGACAATCTCTCCCAATGGGAAAGACGAGACCATGGTGACGGGGTGAGCCTCGAAGTAGTGGCGCAGTTTGCGCCGAGCCAGGACCACTGCATAAAGCAGCTTCCGAATCTGTGGATACCGCATCTTGGTTTCATACAGCACTTCACTAATGAAGTACACTGGCCTCTGGATGGGCAGAGCATGTCCTTCCTTTTGCCTTTCCACAACGATGGCTGCGCCGACCACCTGGGTAGTGGCTGCCACGTATAGGTAGAGGGGCACATTGTCCATTGGTGGTGTTAGGATTGGAGCATGAGTAAGCGATGCCTTGAGCTTGTTAAGGGCCTCATAAGCCTCGGGGGTCCACGAAAAGAGCTCGGATTTCCTCAGGAGCCGATACAGAGGCAAGCCCTTCTCACCGAGGCGTGAGATGAAGCGGCTAAGGGCTGCCAGGCAACCCATGACCTTCTGCACCCCCTATAGGTCTCGGATCGGGCTCATCCGAGTGATGGTCGAGACTTTCTCAGGGCTGGGTTCAATGCCTCGCTGGGAGATGATGAAGCCCAAAAGCATGCCTCGAGGCACTCCGAACACACACTTCTCGGGGTTGAGCTTTACCCCTTTGGCCCTAAGGCAGTCAAATGCGATCCTAAGATCGGCTACTAGGTCATCCGCCTTCCTAGATTTTACGACAATATCGTCGACATATGCTTCTACGGTTCGCCCGATATGATCCTTAAACACGTGGAGCATACATCGCTGGTATGTAGCTCTAGCATTTCTAAGGCCAAAGGTGTGACACTTCATGTGTCTACCTATTAAATTAAAGTTTAGTGTGTGAATAATGTGTTTATTCTTGTTTGATTGTTGAAATTTTATAGTGCAAAAGTAAGGGTATTTTTGTAATTATGAAAAATTACAAGTCTCTTTTTTGCAAAAAGTTTTGACTCAGGGAGTAATTTCAAATTTATGAAGGACTTTCTTGCAAATGTACTAGTAATCCTTACTTGGTAGCATTGTTGCATTTTAGCCCAAGAATATTGTGATTTTGTTAATAAAAGTATTTTCCTTAGTGGATTAAAGTTTATTTGAATTTTTGAAAATATCTTCAAATCCTTTGACCTAGTGAAACATTGCATAACATGGAAGTTGTAGATCTTAAAAAATTGAACAACTTTCATGTTGGACACTTTTTCATTTGAGCCCTAGATCACCGAGAAATTTTACTTTTCAGTTAGGCCCCTGAGAGTTTGGAAAATTTCAAAACCACCCCTGTTTCTATCTTCCTCCTCTCTCTGCTGAAAACAGGTGTGCCGCCCCCTCGCCGCCAGTCTGCCCCGCCGCTGCTGGTTTCGCCACTAGGCTGGCCGCGCCGCCTCGGAGCACCGCCTCCACGTGCCACGCACAAGGCCCCCGCCGCTACTCCACCACCCCTGCTGGCCATTCGCGCGCGCGCCACGCCGTCCCCTCGTGCCACCTCGCTATCCGCCCACGGGAACGCGTCGCCGTCACCAATTTCGCCCTCTCTCCAGCCGAACTCATTCACTGGACCCTCCTCTCGCTTATCCCCTTGTCTCTGGGCTATAAATAGCCCCGACCGGGCTTCTTCGCCGGTGTACACCACCGCCGCCCCTTTCCTCTTACTCCGACGAGCCCTGCCGCCGTGGACCCATCGCTCAAGCACCCCTCCGCCCACCACGACCCCCTGGCCAGATCGTTCTTGAGCCCCTGAAGATCTCAAGTTGCTCAAACTCACCGTGCCCCAACCGGAGTGCCGCTATCGACGAGCCGCCCCTCCGCCGTCCCTGCCTCATCACCGGCGAACCCCCTCCGGCCCTCAACTTACCCCTTCAAGCCCACCAACAAGTAGCGCCTGAGCCGCTCCACCTCCTTAGCCCCTCCATTCTCTTTGCCGGCGACCCTCTTGTCAACCCCTTCTTCCCCTTTGACTCAGGAAGGGCCTGTTTGCTATGCTTCAAATCTTTCTAAGGACCTTTCTGTAAAAGTGCAAATTCTTTTAAACCTGAACTTTGAAAATTCATAGGAAATTGTAGAAAAATCAGAAATTTGCAAAATTAATTTTGTTGTGTTCTTTGTGACTAGCTCTACAAGATGATGTTATGGGTTTGAATTGAATCCCTGTGAAGCTAGTTTTAAAAATAGGAGTAAGAAATAGCTCTTTTTAAATTATATACTATATTCTAAATTTACTTTTTTTGTAAGCATTAAACCATGAGCTCTATAGATTATGTCTAGCTCTCTGTAATCTTTCTAGACCCCTTTAGTGGACTCTGGTTTGTGCTTTTAAAACTTTCTTCACTATGAATTGCTTATGTTCTTATTTATTTAATTTAAATCCTTCCTATGGTTTATTTCAAAAACTTTTCTCCATATTATTTTGTGTAGTTAGAGTACTTGACATGGATGATCTAAATTGTTTGATTGATTGAATTCACAACTTTATCGTGAAAGAAATCTATACTCAAGTACCATACTATTTTCAAATTATTACATTTCATATAGTGATCACCCCGTTAGTAGACGGAACGTACGAGCTCATCTAGGAATTAGACGGGGATATTTCTGAAGCCCAGGCCAACATTGTCGAACTAACTGAAGCTCCGAACTCCGATTCGAAAGAACCAAAGTTTACTGACTCTATAGACATCACTACAGGCAAGCCCCGATGCATAATCCTATTATTTTATATTATGCAATTTATTACTTTTTACTTGTGCATTTAAGTTTTTGGAGTTGAATGAAAACCTTAGATGCATAATTCTATGTACCTGTTGATTGAACACTTGAACTGAGTTCGCTTAGATGCTTTGCTACTAGGACCGGTAAAAGTCGAGTGATTACCTATCACTCGCGAGATTTATAGGAGTTGATTGTTTACATTGTTGCAATCACTATAAGGATCATGGACGGACTTGGTTACAAGCTTCATAATGGAAATCCGTCTGTATTGATAAATTACTAAGGCCGCAGTGTGTAGTAGCAGTGGTTAAGCGTTTGAAAGTACTAGCCACATGCCGTAAATATGGTACGCGGTAAGCCTAGTAACTGATCGGCCCGGCAAGTGGACATACCTCCCACTCTCTCTTAGAGATAGGAAGTTAAATTATGTTGCAACACTGCGACTACAAAGATGTGGTGGTTCTCTGTAGTCAGGGAGAGTGGCACTGATCCATGAACCGGAATGAGAAGCAAACGGTTGCTTGGTAGTGATTTAATAGTACTCCAAGCGTGTGTGCTAGGTTTATCCTTGCAAGATTGGAAATTCGATTCAGAATCGTCCGTTTCTCACGAAGATTGAGACTGCTTGACCCCTTTGCTACATAGAGTAAGAAGTGGAACAATGATGATACTAAATATGGTTGGATGAAAATAATTCCTCTACCATGTTTGTATAGATAGGTGCATACCTAGAATGGTTAATACAACTAGAATTTGAAAGCTAAAATTTAAAATTAAGGACATACTCTTTGTGGCTTTTCAGCAAAAGAAAATCCAGAACCTTTCCAAGCCTAGCAGGTCTAGATATGGGGCTACTATATACCCTTAGTCAGATCAGTCTTGCTGAGTATTAGTATACTCAGTCTTGTTGGTGACTCTGTTTTCAGGGATGACTTTGGAAGAACCAAACACTAGTTTGACTTGGCCTAATGTTTTAACTTCTGGCTGGTCCATGGAGTGGGAACCAACTTCGACCAGCAATGACTCGGATGAATGATGTCATGCTCGGGCTTTCCATGACATCTACCCTACAACGTTGGTGTATAGTTATGTTTTAAATTCTGCTGCAGAACTTCTAAAGTAAGCATAGCTTACTTTTACCTCTTTTAGAATCTTCTAAATAAGTTTGTAAAAGCTAGAATTATAGCTTACTAGCTTTAAAACTCTGATGTAAAGTACACCTCTTATCTATGTGATGTAAAATATTGTGGAATGTTGTATCTCTGACTCGCCTTCGTGCGGGACGTATACTTGTGTTACGATCGGATATTCAGTGGTTACATCGGGATGTTACCCGACAGACCAATGATTATACTGGTTATGGTGCGCTTAGATGTTTAGCACACTCGAACTGGTGTATTTCAAAGTGGTTCTGCCACAAAAGGGCATCGTAACGTAGCAATACATGCCGAAAGGAGTGATAAAAGAAGTCGCGAGCTGGTCGGACTCTTTCATCTTGATTTGGTGGTATCCAGAATATGCATCAAGGAAAGATAAAAGTTCGCATCCCGTAGTTGAATCGACTATTTGATCAATACGTGGCAAAGGAAAAGGAACTTTGGGACATGCTTTATTCAAATCAATATAGTCTACACACATCCTCCATTTCCCATTCTTTTCATAACTAATATAGGATGAGCTAGCCACTCGGGATGGAATACCTCCTTGATGAATCCGGCCGCCAAAAGCTTGTGCACCTCCTCGCCGATCGCTCGGCGCTTGAGCTCGTCGAAGCGTCGCAGGCGCTGCTTCACCGGCTTGGAGTTCAGCTGGATGTCAAGGGAGTGCTCGGCGACCTCCCTCGGTATGCCAGGCATGTCTGAGGGGCTCCACGCGAAGATGTCAGCGTTGGCGTGGAGAAAGTCGACGAGCACCACTACCTATTTGCTGCTGAGGGTAGCGCTGATCTTCAGCGCCTTGCCGTCGGGGGAGTTCTGGTCGAGGGGTATGTCCTTGGCACCCTCGGTAGGCTCGAAGCTGCCTGTGTGTCACTGCGTGGAGTCCATGGCCTCGTTCGCCATCCTCTCCAAGACAACAGTGAGGGCCTCGTCCACCGCCAGAGCCTCGGCATGCTCGACGCACTCGACGTCGCACTCGTAGGCGTGCTCGAACGAGGAACCGATAGTGATGACACCCTTCGGGCCCGGCATCTTCAACTTGAGGTAGGTGTAGTTGGGGATCACCATAAACTTGGCGTAGCATGGCCGCCCAAGAATGGCGTGGTATGCTCCCCGGAACCCCACCACCTCGAAGGTGAGCACCTCCTTATGGAAGTTGGCCGACGTGTCGAAGCAGACGGGCAGATCGATCTGACCGAGGGGTTGGACTCGCTTCCCTAGCGCAACACCGTGGAATGGCAACTTGTTGGGGTGCAACTTGTCCAAGACAATCCCCATGAGCACCAAGGTGTGCGCATACATGATGTTGAGGCTGCTGCCTCCGTCCATGAGCACCTTGGAGAAGCGGGTGTTGCCGATGATGGGATCCACGATGAGAGGATACTGTCCCGGATTCGGGATGTAGTCGGGTGGTCCTTGCGACCGAAGGAGATGGTATCCTCTAACTAGTCGAGGTACGATGGCGTGGCCTTGTGGACGGAGAAGACTTCTCGGCGCTCGCACTTGCGCTTCCAAGAGATCATGCTCGCCGTCGGCCCTTCGAAGATGAAGAAGACGTTTTCCACCGAGGGAAACTTGTCATCGCCACCCTTGTCGTCCGCATCCTTCTTCGGGTCCTCATCCCTGCGTGCGACGCGGTTGTAGTACTTGCGAAGCATTTCACATTGCTTGAGGGTGTGGTTGACCTAGCCCTTGTGGTAAGGTCACAGCTTCTTGAGCATGTCGTCGAACAGGCCGCCGCCGCCCCGAGGGGTGCCTCGGGGACCTTTGCGGTCGGTGGAGACGGCTAGGGCCTCGTCGGAGTCCTCCTCCTGCCCCTAACTACACTGATTTTGCGGGCCTTTATTCTTCCCTTTCTTGCCCCGCTTCAGCTTCTTCGCGGGGGTCTTGGGTTTGCTGCCCTCCACGGGCGCATCTTCCTTACGCTTGGTTGTCTTGCCGTCGAAGATGGCACCAACTGCTTCCTCGCCGGAGGCAAAGTTGGTGGCGACATCGAACAATACGTTCACGCTGGTGGGAGGGCTTCGTCCCAGCTCCTATGAAATCAAGCAAAATAAAACCATGCACCAGCATGAATGCACAACATGTTGACCTAAGAAAAATTTTAATTTCTTTATGAAGCAGAAATAAATTATAAATGCAAGGCTAAGCAAATTAAATCCTAGAAAATTAAATAAAGAAAATTAAATTTATTATTAAATGATGGAATTTAATTTAGGGTGTTACAAATCCTACCCCCTTACAGGAATCTCGTCCCGAGATTCTGGGCTGGCTAGCAAAGAGATCAGGATAGGTCTGGAATTTAAAAACGGGGTGTTACAACTCCTACCCCCTTACAGGAATCTCGTCCCGAGATTTTGATGGTCTTCCACAGCTCCTCTTCTCGGTATGGTGACTCCATTGCATTCTGCACGTCTTGATCTTCTTGTCCCAAGTAACTCTCTCAGCGGTATCCAAAAACTTTCACCGGGTGCTCGTTGTAAGCCAGATCTTCTTGCACATCCAACCCTTTCAATGGTGCTTATTCATCTGGCACTCCCAAGCATTTCTTCAGCTCAGATCTGCATAACTCTTCTACCTCGTCTGAGCAATCCTCAAATTCTCCCGTACTATTTGTAGGCTGGGGTGTCACATCTCTACCCCCTTACAAAAACCGACGTCCTCGTCGGTGAATCCCTAGATATCACATCCTCTTCACACTATCCTTCTTCTCAACAAGCAAGACAGAAGCCTAAGGCAGGATAAGGTAGAGAGGTTAGAGTGGATGGTTTTACCCCCAACAATCTAACTCATTTTATTAATTAATTAACTTTAACTTAAGACTGATTTTCATTTGAACAAGTTCAACAGCTAAACTATAGAATCAACCAAAAATCCAAATCAAACATGTTGCATAAAGACAAGCATACAAAAGTCACACTTTGGTCGAGTTTAGCACACGACTCGACTAACACAAGGCATCGTAGAATGTTCTATCGTGCTATTATAAAGGGGTCATTTAGCTTACACCTATGATGGTCAATCGACTTACTTCAGGACAAAATCTATGGAAACTAATTCTATAGAGAAGATTCAAGGCAAGACGAGTAAAAATCTTGGAATTTTAAAGAATATAATAGCAAAATAGTTTCAGCAGACAAGGCTTAGAGAGAAGAAGACCTAAAACTCGACCAGTTCTATCTAGGCTTTCGTCCTACAGTCGATATAGCTCTGATACCACTCTGTAACACCCGGTTTATAAAAGGACATAAACCGAGCAATCATATACGTGCCAGGATCAAATCACACGTATATACAACAGAATGAACAATATATCACAGCACATATCATGTAAAAAAATATAATAGAGCGAGTACGAATGTTATTTATTACATTAATGACGAAATGTCTGATACAGCGGAAGCGTAAAATACAAGTACGAAACTCGGAAGCTGGGCGCCACAGGGACGTCAACTGGGAGATGAACGCCTAGAAGTCCTCGTACTCCTGGTAGCTCCGGGTGAACTCCCTCGCGTCGGCAGGAACTGAGTAGCAGTAGAGTATCCCCAAGAGGAAAAAGTGTAGAGTAGGCAAGAGTGAGTACACAACTTGTACTCAACAAGTATAACACAAACTATGAGGCTCTAAGGTTGGCTGACTCAACTGCATTAGCTTTTAATCTTGGTAAAATTTTATAAAAGCTATTTACTACAAGTTGATGTATTACCATACACCAGTTACATAGTAATTAATCAAAATTAATTATGAACTACTGAGAACCAAACCAAACCAACCACCCAGGGAAACCCTTCTAACCAAAGGAAGATAACCCCACTAATCAAAAGGAGGATCTGGGCCGCTCATGACCGTGAGCACGGCTAGTATACTAGTTTTACACTCTGCAGAGGTTGCACATCTTTACCCACAAGTCGTGAGCTACGCTAGTTGTTCATCACACTTCCGTAGGTGAGATGGCTAGCAAGCACACTACAAGGCCTTTACAAAGAATCTCGTTGGTAAGGAGTAACCGCGAGGGTGGATCAGCGACGATGGGGCCCACCTCCGAGGGTACAAGACAAAGGTGCCCAGACCAAGCACAGACCAAGCCGGAGGAGCAGGGACCATTGAAGCTTACCTCCCCTGCCCCGCAGGTAAGTTACTCCAAACCAAAAAGACCTAATTATTACGCTAAGACCGTCCCATTCCAGTCTTGTGGTAGCGTTGTTGTCCTAGGTTGTCTCTCTATGAACTGGTCCTTATGTTGAGTGGCCAACCCAGCAGTAAGCACCGTGCTGGCCCCCTAAACCTGTTTCTAACAAAACCATTTTAACGAGACGTGAGCCACTCAAACGGGTCACTCCTAGAATTAAGTTGCATATACCATTAATCAAATTAATTAAAAAGGACCAAAGTGTGTTATAGCGCGGCACCTAGCACAACTAACCAAAATGCAACCCAAGGGATATATATAAAGGATATAAAGTGGCTAGGAAAGTTCTTATAGGCATACAGTATTAAAATACAGTATGAAATTGTATTTAAAAGTGATAGGTGGTGTTCATGTTATACTTGCCTTCCTCAAACTGCTCTTGCTGCTCAAAGTGCTCAGAAGGTGGTGACTGCTCCCGGTACTGGTACTGGGGCTCCTCCGGTAGCTCAACGTCTACTCACGATCGCAACGCCAAAACAAGTCCAGCACATACACATACATGCAAACAAAGGCAAATACTAAGAAACAATACAAAAATACATAAAAACAGCAAGCAAAACTATGCTAGAACTATTCTACGTGTTACAACGATCGCGTGGACATAAAGACACCTAAAACGGAGCTGCAACGTGAAAACTACGCTTAAAACAAGATCTAGGGGCTAAACTGCAAGAAAACAGGGTTTCTAGGGGCTTCTGCACAAAAACTAGGGACCTATACATAATTACCGGGTAGATCCAGGGTCTAACGTGCAAAAACTACAGGTCTGGACCGCGGGTTCTAAAAGAGAAAAACGCAGGGGCCTAAGTGCTAAAAACTGGGCCTCAGTGTAAATACATTTACACTATTATGGACTGCGGGTTGATTTCTTAAAAGCTCAGGGTCTCTTTAGCAAAACTGCCAGGCTGAAGGGGTACGCGTGGATCTTGGCCGTTGGATCCAGATCTGGTGGCTCGGATCAAAGGGGTACGCGCTTCTAATCTTACGCGTCTACTCGGGATCGGACGGCAGGGAAACATCCTGCGCGCGGGGCGGCGGCGCTGGGTCACCGGAGCTCTGCTCCGCGGCGGCGCTGCGCAGGGGCTCACCGGACTTGGCCTAATATGGTGCTCCGGGGCTCGATTTAACTCAGTTTGGAGTCTAGGAGAGTCATCACGTCATGCGTGATCCACCTGAGGCAACAGGGAGGCAGCTCGGGACTCGGACGACGCTCGCCACGGCAAGGGGGCGGACCTGCGCGGCGGAGCTAGGTGGGCGCGGCTGGATCTCGGCCTCGGGCGGCGCTGGAATGGAAGGTGTGGCACAGGGGGCTGTGGGGGTGCCATTTAAGGAACACAGCTAAGGGTTTGGGCGTCCGTGCCGTTGCGGGCGCGGCGAGATTCGCGGCGGTGAGCTCGGGCGGACGCGCGCGAGAAGGAAGGAAAGGGAGGAAGAAGGCGATGACATGTGGGGCAGGGCTGTCAGCGGGGCGAGCGCAGGCGCTGGCTAAGAGACTGACAGGCAGGGCCGGCTCGTCAGACTGAGGGCGCGGACGCGCACGGGCGTCGGGAGGCTGGCGCTGACGTGCGGGGTCGAGGTGTCAGTGAGAGAGAGGAAGAGAGGCTGGCCGGTTGGGAGCGGGCGTCGGTGACGCGCGCGTGGTGCGACTAGCTTGAGGGGGCCACTAGCAGGGGCGGGGAGCGCGTCGTGCGGGAGCCCTGGCGGCTGGCTGGGCTGCGGGGCAGGGTTTGCTGGGCTGAGCGCGCGGAGAGAGGGAGCTGGGCCGCGGCGCGTGGGCCGGTGCGGGAGGGGAAGGCCATGGGCCGAGCTGGGCTGGATCGCCTGGGGTTTGGGCTGGGTTCTGGTTTCTAGTTTCTTTCTTCTTTTCTATTTCCTTTTCTTTTTTCAAACACCACTCCAACTATTTCGAATTCAAAGAAAATTTGAATTCAAACTCCTATGAAATCAAGAAAAATAAAACCATGCACCAGCATGAATGCACAACATGTTGACCTAAGAAAAATTTTAATTTCTTTATGAAGCAGAAATAAATTATAAATGCAAGGCTAAGCAAATTAAATCCTAGAAAATTAAATAAAGAAAATTAAATTTATTATTAAATGCTGAAATTTAATTTAGGGTGTTACAAATCCTACCCCTTACAGGAATCTCGTCCCGAGATTCTGGGCTGGCTAGCAAAGAGATCAGGATAGGTTTGGAATTTAAAAACGGGGTGTTACAACTCCTACCCCCTTATAGGAATCTCGTCCCGAGATTCTGATGGTCTTCGCAGCTCCTCTTCTCGGTATGGTGACTCCATTGCATTCTGCACGTCTTGATCTTCTTGTCCCAAGTAACTCTCTCAGCGGTCTCCAAAAATTTTCACCGGGTGCTCGTTGTAAGCCAGATCTTCTTGCACATCCAACCCTTTCAATGATGCTTGTTCTTCTGGCACTCCCAAGCATTTCTTCAGCTCAGATCTGCATAACTCTTCTACCTCGTCTGAGCAATCCTCAAATTCTCCCGTACTATTTGTAGGCCGGGGTGTCACATCCCTACCCCCTTACAGAAACTGACGTCCTCATCGGTGAATCCCTGGATATCACATCCTCTTCACACTATCCTTCTTCTCAACAAGCAAGACAGAAGCCCAAGGCAGGATAAGGTAGAGAGGTTAGAGTGGATGGTTTTACCCCCAACGATCTAACTCATTTTATTTATTAATTAACTTTAACTTAAGACTGATTTTCATTTGAACAAGTTCAACAGCTAAACTATACAATTAACCAAAAATCCAAATCAAACATGTTGCATAAAGACAAGCATACAAAAGTTCACACTTTGGTCGAGTTTAGCACACGACTCGACTAACACAAGGCATCGCAGAACGTTCTATCGTGCTATTATAAAGGGGTCATTTAGGTTACACCTATGATGGTCAGTCGACTTACTTCAGGCCAAATTCTACGGAAACTAATTCTATAGAGAAGGTTCAAGGCAAGACTAGTAAAAATCTTGGAATTTTAAGGAATATAATAGCAAAATAGTTTCAGCAGACAAGGCTTAGAGAGAAGAAGACCTAAAACTCGACCAGTTCTATCTAGGCTTTCGTCCTACAGTCGATATAGCTCTGATACCACTCTGTAACACCCGGTTTATAAAAGGACATAAACCGAGCAATCATATACGTGCCAGGATCAAATCACACGTATATACAACAGAATGAACAATATATCACAGCACATATCATGTAAAAAAATATAATAAAGGGAGTACGAATATTATTTATTACATTAATGACGAAATGTCTGATACAGCGGAAGCATAAAATACAAGTACGAAACTCGGAAGCTGGGCGCCACAGGGACGTCGACTGGGAGAGGAACGCCTAGAAGTCCTCGTACTCCTAGTAGCTCCGGGTGAACTCCCTCGCGACGGCAGGAACTGAGCAGCAGTAGAGTATCCCCAAGAGGAAAAAGTGTAGAGTAGGCAAGAGTGAGTACACAACTTGTACTCAACAAGTATAACACAAACTATGAGGCTCTAAGGTTGGCTGACTCAACTGCATTAGCTTTTAACCTTGGCAAAATTTTATAAAAGCTATTTACTACAATTTGATGTATTACCATATCCAGTCACATAGTAATTAATCAAAATTAATTATGAACTACTGAGAACCAAACCAAACCAACCACCCGGGGAAACCCTCCTAACCAAAGGAAGATAACCCCACTAATCAAAAGGAGGATCTGGGCCGCTCATGACCGTGAGCACGGCTAGTATACCAGTTTTACACTCTGCAGAGGTTGTACATCTTTACCCACAAGTCGTGAGCTACGCTAGTTGTTCATCACACTTCCGTAGGTGAGATGGCTAGCAAGCACACTACGAGGCCTTTACAAAGAATCTCGTTGGTAAGGAGTAACTGCGAGGGTGGATCGGCGACGATGGGGCCCACCTCCGGGGGTACAAGACACTGGTGCCCAGACCAAGCACAGACCAAGCCGGAGGAGCAGGGACCATTGAAGCTTACCTCCCCTGCCCTGCAGGTAAGTTACTCCAAACCAAAAAGACCTAATTATTACGCCAAGACCGTCCCATTCTAGTCTTGTGGAAGCAATGTTGTCCTAGGTTGTCGCTCTATGAACCAGTCCTTATGGAGAGTGGCCAACCCAGCAGTAAGCACCGTGCTGGCCCCCTAAACCATGTTTGTAACAAAACCATTTTAACGAGATGTGAGCCACTCAAATGGGCCACTCGATGCGTGCTTGCCGTGCGCGCTGGCCCGACCGCCTCCTGCGCCGGGGCGGTGGAGTCGGTGTGTCGGGGTTGGCTCTGGGCAGGAGGAGGTCCATGTCGTAACCGTTGCCGGTCGCGACGAACTCGAGACTACCGAACCGGAGCACCGTGCCTGCTGGGAGCAGGCGTGGCCCGTCTGCCATCTAGGAAACAAGAGGGAATGAAAGACAAAAGTCACACAGCGCAGCCCCTACCTGGCTTGCCAACTGTCGGTGTTCAGACCTCACGGCCTGGCGCCAACGAGTGATGCTGCTGCGTGTCCCTAATCCCAGATGGTTGATGCAAGAGGTAACACAGTAACGCAAGGGTTTATCCTAGTTCCGACCACGGGGTCGTATGTCCAGCAGAGGTGTGCGAGTGCACTGTATTATCTTGTACCAGAGTGCCTGTAGTAGGGGGTACAAGCGAGGCGAGAGAGGGAAGGAAGCTCCCAAGTCTCTGCTAGAGGTGAGGATGATTGAGGCAAGTGCCAGTATCGGGGAGTGAGCGAGTGTGTTGTGTGGGTCGCGAGTGTTAGGCCGTGGAGCGATGGATTGGGAAGAAGCCCGCCTCCCCCTTTTATAGACACAAGGAGGGGCGGAGTACATGTACGGGAAATCTCAGAAGTCGTCGTCTTCTCCCTGAATCGGTGGTGTGCAGTGGACAGTTGCTGTGGAAAGTACACTGTGGAGAACTGGAGAGTACGGCACCGAGCATGGCAGTCGACCTGGGAAGCTCTTTAGCCTTGCGGGGATCGCGCTGGCGTTCTGGTGACTCCTGTAGGCGGTGTGGTGTCCTCTGTAGAAAGTACCGTCCTCCGCGCCTGAGTTGGCGGAGCGCCGAGGGTCCCGTTGACGGTGGTCTTGCGTTGGTCAAGGTCGGTACACCATCCGGGGGTCCTCCCCATGCCTGCCGAGGGTTCTGCAGTAGAGGAAGGTACGGGGAGTTGGTGGGACAGTGGTGGGAACAACATCAAGCATGTCTGCACAGGGCGTCGCAGGTTCCCACAGGACCGGAGCAGTGCCGGGAATAGCGGCACAGTGGCCGGAGTTGGCGGACGAGACTCAGGTCACACCCGCTGTGCGGTATGGCGGCCTGACGCCGTCTGACTCTGTGCTCTGCGGTGGAGTGGTTGGCATTTAATGCCTCTGTCAGTCGGGTGGGTGAGCAGATGGGTTGCTAGTTCCGTCTGTCGAGGGTGCCTGTTGACGATCCTTAAGTCAGAAATAAAGCCGTCAACTCCTGCATCTTTTCATAACTTTCGAACACCAAATGTACTTATAGGGCTTATTCTAATCATTTCCACAAGTTTTGGTGATTCTTGGATTGCAGGCACCCATACCCGGAATAGAGCAAAAACAGACGAAAGACGCAACACATTTGCACAGAATATCCGACGCTGTGTCATACCAACAAAGAGGGCCCACAAACCAGACCAAACCGACCAACCCAGCCCCGGCACTGACCAATCTGACATCAGGACCCACCAAACAGAGACCCAGACGAAGGCGGTGGCCAGAGGCGGCCATAGGGATTCGGCTAACCCCACATGGCAGAGACTCAGGCTGAGTTTTGGTGAGAATGTCGTTCTTATCCTCCAGAAGGCGGTTGTCAATGTTCCCATATCTGTTGAGGGCGAGAACCGACCTTTGGAGCTATAAAAAGGGCCTTCGCACTCTCTCTCAAGCATTCCCATTTTCACCATTCCATTCACTTGTTGGAGAAGTAGTAGTAGGACTCCACTTGTATCATTTGAGTAGAGGGAGTGTGCGAGGAGAAGGATCGGAGAAGAGCCGGACGTGTCGGCCTCTCTTTGTCTTGTACCTCGATGGGTACGAATCATTTGAGTAAGTATCCGGAGTTCATCTTTTGCTAAGTTCTTGGTTTAGTATGCTTAAGTTATTCATTCGTTTACGGGTTCATCGTCCGTTCTCGTAACGGATACTCTAGTAGAGGGCCCCTGATAAAGACGGGTAACCCTGCACAACGCTAGAGTACATAGTCGAAGGCTTAAGCATGGTGCTTAGGTCCTAGATTGCCTTTGTTTGCCTCATGTTCCATAGTATTGCGGGGTAGACCGCAGGTGGTGACAGCCCTGTCTGTCTGCTACGAAGCTGTTTCATGGTTAGTGCACTCCCCCCTGTCCGAGTACGGCGTAGAGCCACAAGCCGGAGGTCCCTAATAGTACCTGGGTCAGACCGGTGCCCAAAGTAAACAAGTGACGAGCCTAAGTTTACCTTGCCTTGACCTTTAACCTTGGATAAACCACGCTACCCGAAGCTTGCCTACCTCTTCTTCTCCTGGGTTAAACTAGATAGAAGGTCGTTACACATCTGTTCCCTGTGAAATCTCGATACCCTGAATACTCTCCGGGTGAAGTGCTACAATGGTATCTTCCGTACGCTTGCGGATTACTCTGTGATCGTTAAGAAATACCAACAGTTCCCTCGAGCAAGGCGGAGTTTCCCCCCCGAGCCGAGGCCCCACGTAGGGCTCGGCTGAGGGGGTCTCGAGTGAGGCGGAGTTGCCCTGCCTTTCGAGGGTAGGCTTCCTACCCTCGAGCGAGGCGGAGATGGAGCGCGCTGCTGGAGGCCTCGGCGGAGAGGCCTCGAGCGAGGCGGAGATCATTCTGCGGGTTCGAGGGGGCCTCGGATGGGCCATACCACGGAGCTGGGCTGTGGGCCGAATACGGATTGGGCTTCTTTGGGACCTAGAGAGGATCTGGGTGCTGTGGGAGAACTGGAGGAGCTCCATGGTGTCCGAGTGCAGAGCGACGACGGAGTTGTCATCATTGGTGGCTTCGGCGACTTCTTCCTCTCCAGGATCGACGTCGAGTAGTCCTTCTTCCCCTCCAGATCGGAGGAAGACAGCTTGCCTTGATTTGCCATGACTGCAGAGCCTGACGAGGTTGCCAGCACTGTGGGCCCAATTGCCTAATTGTGATTTGTGCTTTTGATGGTGTTTTAGTCCCTATGTTAGGGTGTCCCTAATCGTGGTACCCTACAAAGCTGCTGAATATGGCTTCAATACTCCGATGGCCAACATCCTTCATGCCACGACAACCCTGGAAAGAATCTAGCACCCAGAGGTACAATAAACCTTGAATCTACTAAGGCACGCCCGTGTTCAGCTCCACAGGATAGACCTAGCTCCTTCAGTAATAAGGAACCAAAGCCACCTCGCCAGTAGAAAAACTACAAGGGGAGGTTAAAACGGCGCGAAGGAAGTGGTCAGAATGCGGTGATCGCCAACAACCAGCCACCACCTCAAGACCAACAAATGATTTCGGCTAACCAGAACATAGTCCAACTGAATCAACACAACAATTGAGCCTAGCCGGCCCTGGCTCACTCGGATATGGGAGGAGGCAGGGCTAATCAATTGCAACAACAACTCCTCGTGGTCCAAAACAACTAGTGCCTCCTCGATGCCGCAACTGTAGAACTGCACAACTACGTGAACATCAGCCACGATGCCTAGGAGATCATTAACGCCTGCCAAGGAGCACGTGCTGCTCAGCAAGGGTACCGCATCCCTGACGATGGTGATAGGTTCCCTACATTCACCCGTCACTTCAGTCTGCACGTCTACCCCCAAAAACTTCAAACAAATCATCTTCAACAAGTACGATGACAAGACTCCTCCCGGCAATGGCTCTAGATCTACTCTTAGTCTCTTAGGCCATAGAAGTCATGGGCGGCAACGACATCACAAAGGTCATCTACTTCCTGATAGCTTTGGAGTCCCTGCAGATACGTGGCTAGAGATTCTCAAGCCAGACATCATCGACTCCTAGGGCTCACTACAAGAAGCCTTCATCAACAATTTTCAGGGAGCCATCACATGTGCAGGTACTCGACATGTCTTGTCTCAATGCAAATAGGGGAATAGTAAGACCTTGCATGCCTACACGTCGCTTCTTCAAAAAGTGTCCCACCGTCGCCAACATCTCCAACCAAGATATCATCGACTGCTTCCAGCAAGGCCTCGCCAACCAATACCTCTTTAGTGACATCGGCTAACAGTGACCCAAGATGATCGCAGAACTATGCAACATGATGGCGGTCTGGGCCAACAACGAGGAGCAGGAGAATGACTGTTACCCCAAGCGCGGTGATGAGCACAATGCCAATAAGAGAAACAATGACTACCGCAACAAAGGCCAGTGGGAGTACTCGGACTCCGACAAAAAACACAAGCTAGACGATCATGTCGCAACACTCGAGTACCCCTCGCGTGGTAGGAAAACCTAAACACAAGAGCAATTCAAAAAGCTCCTACTAAAGAAGTGCCCATTCCACCCGGATGGAAAGCATGCTACCAAAGACTGCTGGAACCTCATGATGGTAGTTAGTGGTCCTCTCCTCGACAACAAAAAGAAGAAGAAAGGTGAAGTTGAGGAAGAGGACAAGGAAGAACCGAAAAAGACCAAAGACTACCAAGACATGAAGTTAGTGTCATCTTCAGCGGTGACACGGGCTTTATATCAAAGCGGATGCACAAGCTCACACTCAGAAAAATCATGTCCATCGAGCCAGCCACACCACCATTTCAGAAATATGGCAAGGTCGAGATCTCCTTCTCAAGGGCGGACCCACTAGTGGAAATAATTGCTTTGATGACGAACAATTTTCATTACTGTAGAAGCCAAATTCATCATAAAGAAAGCTCTGTGACAAATTAGTGACGAATTACAATTCGTGACAAAGGCTGTGTCAAGTTTGTTGTATCACGACGGAACGCCCATAAAATGTCAAGAAACTGGTTTTTCCTGTGGTGAAGGAACTTTCATTGCCAAACCATGTTTGCTTCTGTGACGCGTCATAAAAACATCACCAGACATCCAGATCCACGTGTCCCCATCCACGTTGGCAGGTGATGTGGCACGCTGTGCTGGCGGGACTTTTCACCGGTAGAGATCTAATAGGCAACAAGTTGCTTATGTGGAACAACCTTGTCTCACATCTGGCAACAGTCTACCTAAGCTAAGATAGAGATGATTTTAAATGGAATTTAGACCAGGCAGGTGTTTTTTGGTAAAATCACATTTATCTGGCACAAATTCATCAAGATATCCCTAACCTAAACAAGAAAATTTGGAAACTGAAAACCCCACTCATGATCAAAATTTTTCTTTGCTATCTTAGGTGAGGTGTCATTCTTACAAAATATAATCTAGAGAAAGGGAATTGGCATGGAAACCAACAGTGCTGCTTCTATCATGAAAATGAAATGATACAACATCTGTTTTCAACTGCCGAGTCACACGAATGGTATGGGTTTCGGTCTATCCAGCCTGGGCATAGCCAAACCTCGCAACATGTCCAATATATTTTGGAGATGGCTAAATGGAATACCTAAACATTTTAAACCACTAGTCCTTGTGGGTGCGGCAGCCCTGTGTTGGTCTATTTAGCTCTGCAGAAACATTGTGGTGTTTGGTAACAAACAATCTTCCTTTTTGCAGGTTATCTTCTTGACTACGCACTGGCTTCGTACGTGGACTATCCTTCAGTGGCATACTTCGTAGGACAACCTTGTTGCGGCATCTCATTTTTTTGGCACGGGTGACCAAGGACTTTTTTGCCCGAGCGCATGGGTGGCAGTCTAGTCTTAGGATCTATAGTCATTAGTGTGTCTGAATCTTTGTCAGACTTTTGTAGGCTGAGGCCGAGAACATTTCAAGATGATGTATCACCTCCCCTTTCAAAAAAAATAGAGCTACACTTTGTTTATATATATAGCTTTGGTTAAACAGGTCATTTCTCTGGAAGATATGGATCACTAAACTTCTATTGGTTTCAGTATAAGCCTGACTGGAGTCCTAAACAACCAAAAGCTCATTCTTATTCGACGCTGTTAGTTACCAAAACATGAGGTTTGTGGAACCGGGTCTGCTAAAAATTTATCATCTGTACATTTCTTTAGATAATGGAAACGAATTCCGGCCTCTACAAAGTACACTGCCCAATGATTATTACAAAATATAGCTGCCCATTGGCTTGCTGGGGAATGAACAAAGGGAAAATGATCTAAACCAATCCTAAGGTTATGCTTCCACCCGTGATTGGCTATCTCCACGGCAATGACCTCCAATGCTAGACTCGCCCTTCGGAACATCATCTTTATCGTATCTTTATGCTGTAGTTGCTCCCATAAGCGCAACCAGTAGGTCCCCCCTGAAAATAGCCTGCATAAATGATGAATACTTGGTTTTGTTAATAATATAATATCATACGACATCTCCAAATAGCCCAACACAATGCAGCTGCACCCACCAAAACGACACACCTCTCAATTTTATCAAAATGTGAGAGCCAATTTCCTAGCATATGGGAAATTGATCTTGGCTGGGTTGACCCTGTAGCTAAATATACTATCTTCCAAATCTCCTTTGCATGATGACAATCAAAGAGGAGATGTGTAATTGATTCATTACAATTACAAGTGCAACGCTTCAAACTCCCCTCTCAATTCTTCCTCGCTGGATTATCATTTGTTAGGATTACTCTTCGGAGAAGCCAAAAAGGATCTTTATCTTGAGAGGAATTTTTAGTTTCCAAATTAATTTGTGGCGAAAGGGAACAGGTTGGTATATCTTGCGAAGGTACATAGATCTAACAGTAAAGACCCCGTATTTATGTAAATTCCATCTAAAGTAATCACTCCCTTCAACTAAATTGATGTTGGCTATCTTAGCTAACCGATCAAGCCATTCTTGGAGTTTTTCATCCACCAATGCCATTCTAAACAAAATGTTTAGAGGTCCTGAACTTAACACACTCGCTACTGATGCATGTGGTTGGCAAGCTATGATGTAATTGATGCATTGGGATTCCCAAATATCTAAAGGGATACTGACTAGCATTGCATCAAAAGTTGAATATACTCTTCTTCAAACTCTTTCGCTTCCATAGCAAAAGATTTCACTTTTGTGAAAGTTTATCTTAAGACCAGACATCTGTTCGAAGACACTTAGCAAAAGCTTCATATTTTTTGCTTGTTCGATGTCGTGGTCAAGAAAAAGGATGGTATCGTCTACATATTGCAAAATCGACAAGCCATCATCCACTAGGTGTGGTATAGCACCCCTAATTTGTCCATCATCCTTAGATCTTTTAATCAAAGTTGCTAACATATCTGCAAGTATATTTGAACATGACAAGTAACATAGGGTCCCCTTGTCTAAGCCCTCACTTAGTTTGGAAGTAATGGCCAATGTAATCATTGACCTTGACCCCAACACTACCCCCCTAATCATTCCTTCAACCCATCTACACCATTTGGGTGAGAACCCTTTCATTCTTAGTCTTTGTTGAAGGAATGACCATTTAACTTTGTTGTAGACCTTTTCAAAGTCAATTTTGAAAATCACCCCATCTTGTTTCTTAGTGTGTAGCTCGTGAATGGTTTTGTGGAGAGTATGACCACCCCTTCTATGGTATTTCTGTCTGGCATAAAAGTAGTCTGGAGGGACTTACCATTGTTTGAGCTATCCTATTCAACCTGTTGGTGCAGACTTTTGTGAAAATCTTGAAGCATACATTGAGGACACAAATTGGTCTATATTGTTGTATTTGTTTGCCTCCACTATCTTTGGAAGTAATGTAATCACTCCAAAGTTGAGACTATAAAGGGGTAGGCGTTCCTCATGGAAATCTTTGAAGATAGCCATAAGGTCCTCCTTTATTATTTCCTATAAAACTTGAGAAAATTTTGCTGGCAAACCATCAGTGCCAGGTGTCTTGTTGTGTTCCATTTAAAACACAGCCTCTTTCACCTCCATTTCAATGAAGGCAGATATTAGGGTATCATTCTCTGCATCTGTTACTTGAGGAATGTCATCTATTCGACTTTCCACAAGTGATATATCAATCTCATCGGGTTGACCAATCAAGTTCTTGTAGTAATTTGTGATGTACTTTTTAGGTTCAAGGTCTCCCACTATTACACCATCTTCTTTTATTAATCTGAAGATGTGTTGCTCGCAGTGCTTGCCATTAGCCACTAGATGAAAGAAGCGAGTACTATCATCTCCCTGGAGAAGGGATTTTACCTTCACCCTCTCATACCATTTAATCTCTTCTTCTCTCAGAAGAAAAATTAATCTCTCCTTTTAGATGATGCTTTAAATTGATCTCATTATCCGTCAAGATGCTGGTTTCTGCCTTTTTATCTAACTCGCCTAAACCAGCGATAAGTCTTTTCTTTTCTTATTTACATGCTCAGGGCCGTGCCAGCATAAAGTGGGGGCCCTGTACGGAGGATATGACTTCAAGTGATCTTTATATCACGTCGCCTGCCTTCCCAGGTGTTGCCGCTTGGCAGTCGCGCGACGTTGTGATCATTATCTGCCGAGTGGTCGTCGCTTACCGCTACTACTGCTTTGTTGGCTTCGAGCGCGAGTCGTAATTGTGTGAAGATGAATCGGCAACTACTAAGACTCAAGGGCAACAGGGCAAGCTTGCAGGTCTTTTGGCCAGGGGCACGCGTTCAACGTCTGTCACTTACATTTGGATCGACTAAGGAGCAACTCCAGCAGCCGTCCTTAAATCAGGCTCTCTCTAAGTGCTAAATGGGGTTGCCCCTATGTTTTAGAGGCCTATAAATTTACTCCAACTCCAACAATAACTCTCAATTCTAACTTACGATAGAGGGCTCCCTAGAGACTCACTAGGAATGAAGGAAGGAGGACGAAATTTGGAGGCCTCCCTAATATAAAGTGTCTAGTAGAGAGTCTGCTAGAATACATCTTTTTAGCTTGTTCCTCTAAATTTGAGATATGAGTTTGTTTAAAAAATCAGCTGGAGTTGCTTTTAGAAACAAGACAGAATCTAGTTAATAATTGTGCAACTAAGGAATCGGGTGCTTGTAGCCTAAGAGGGGGAGGGGTGAATTAGGCAACTTAAAACATTAACCTAAGGCTCCAACTAGTTTGCACAATATTTAAACTAAAACATACTATCTAAATGTGCAACTAAGGTTCAACTAGTGTGAAACCCTCATCCCAAAACAAGTTTTGCAACCTATAGCCAATCCTATCAAAAAACTACTCTATGAAAGTAAAGGTACACAAAGATTGCTAGAAAGAAATGCAGAAGCTTAAAGGAGAGATGAGAGAAAGCAAACTCTTTGACACGAGGATTTATCCCATGGTTCGGTTAGCCACAAAAGCACACTGTAACATCCCGAAAATACGCCCAAATAAATCACCCGCTAAAAAAATATTTTCCAAAATCTTTTTCGTCGCTGAGCTCAAATTATTCCAAATTCTTTTCTGTCCGAGCTCCTGATTCTCCGAAATCTTTTTCCGATGATCTGCTATTCCGACACCCGAATTCAATCCCCGTCCTTGTGTTCCCCTTTTCCTCGTTCTGCGTGCGAGTCCCTTCCGACTGAAGCCGCCGTGCGCGTGCGTCGACCGCCGCCGCGAATCTCGCCGTCGCCCTCTCTCTTTCTCTCTCTCCTTTCTCTTTCTTTTTTCCCTTTTCTCTTTTCCTATTTTTCTTTCCCTTCTCCCTCTCTCCTCACGGCTACACAGAGCAAAGCATGCACATCACAAGCAGAGCTCGGCGCCATCGTGCCCCCTTGCGCCGGCTGGACCCCACCTGCGCCGTCCACCCCCACTTGCGCGTCCTTCCCGCTGCCACCCCGTCACCTTGCCGTCGCCTCCATGCCGCTCCACGACACCGGAGCCGCCCCCACCTTGCTGCAGCTTTGCTCGCCGGCCAAGCCCGTTTTGACGCTCGCACCCTCAACGCTGCCGTGCCTACGCCATTGTCGAGGGCGCACTGGCCAGCACCATCCACCCTCTGCCTTGCATTCACTTCCCCGTACTACCATCACCTCAGCTGCAAGCTCGCCGCTATTCATGCTTGGCGCCGAATGCCGCCCGTCGTCCTTGCCCCGCCCTTCTTACCACCCACTTGCAGCCCACTTGTAGGCACCGCCCGTCCTTGCGTGAGACCACTTGCGGTCATGCCCTCCCCCCCTATAAAAAGGCAAGGCCGTGCCGACCTTCGCGACGCCCAAGCTCGCCGAGCCCCGCTAGCTGAACCACTCCTCACGAGCCCAGCTCGCTCGCTCGCTCTCTCTCTTCTCCAGTCACGAGACGAAGCTCCGGCGGTTCTGTGCCAAGGTGAGATGGCAGGCAGCTTCCCCACCATCAACTCCACACACCCATCATCCCCATCCCGAGCTCAGGAAGCTACGGCCATGGTTGCCATGCGGCCGGAGCCGACCTGCGAGTTCTGTGCTCTAAGCCCCAAGATTGAACCCCTCGCCCTCCTCTTTCTCCCTGTATACTCAGCTTCACGTTCGGTGGCCCGAGTTGCCGTGCGGCATGCTGCAGAGAGCTTGGTTTGCCTTCCATGGTGGCTAGAGTCTAAGGAGCACGAAGCTCCTATCTACTCGTGACCCCTTCTGTTTTCTTATTTCCTCCTGGGCCCATAACGCTAAAGTCCAAAAGCCCAAAAACAAATGACCTGCCCAGCTCACCTTTAACCCGCCAATCACGTACATATGCTAGACCCAGATTTAATCAGCAGCCGACTCTGCACCTCACATATTCCACTTACCAACGCTCCGAGCAATTTAATTATTTTCCCTAAATTTCTATAAAATTACCTTATATATATTCCTCTATTTTTGAAGAATAGCCCTCCCACCATATAAACATAATTTTAAATAGACCCCTGCCCCTTTTCAGAGTAACACAAATATTTTCAAAAATTCTATTCAAGTCCTGTCACTCCCAGAAATAATTACAAATAGTCCCCCGGATCCTTATTTAGCCCCTAAACCCCTCTTCGGCCTATCATTTCATGCGCCAAAAATCCCCCGTTTGCCCTGAAACTTTACCATTCCATTTCTAACATAATTTCGGCCATGCCATTAGAGAACCACCCAAAAATATTACTCTCATCTCCATATTTTAATTTCTTCCGATTCGAGCTCAACGACAAAACCTTTATTTCTTTTTCTTTATTGTGTGTTTGTTTGTGTGTGCCATAGATCACGGTGTGAACGAGGAAGAACCCGTCGACGAGCAGTACCGCGAGCAGGTGTGCGAGGACCAGTACCACGACACCGAACCCGAAGGACAGTACTTCGATCAGGACTTCCCGGAAGGCTTTGTGAACGGCAAGTTCAATCTCATTCTTTGATGCATATTTTATCCCAATTTTATAAACACAACCTACTGGCCTGTTTTATAAAACTGCATATGCTTTTACTGCTAAAACATGGTTGGATAGCCACCCCTTGATTTGTTATAGCCATTCCTTGACCACCTAGATTGATGTCTACATATGATTCGTTCCGTGTGGATGTTAATCACTGCTAGAATTGCTCAGGACCTTATATTCATTCTACTACACATCAAATGTGATTATTTATAAAAGAAAATGTGTGAGTGTGTGGGAAGGGAAAAAGGTGGATTTGTTAAAAATAAATGAAGGACGTGTCTCGATGAGATGGATGGCATTTCTGTGTGAATTGCCAGAAGGTGTGCTCGTACCTGTGTGGTTAAGCAAGGTTGAGAGATATCCGTCTTGTCACCATTAAGGACCGAGTTGATGTATCATCACACCTAACTCAACTTATCGTACAACCACTCGACTGTTGTGTGTGGCAATGGCTTAGCATAAATCCCACTAATTAGTCTGTTAGTCATCAGGAGAGCTGGTGAGCAGTGGGTGATCAAGGAGATGGGATAAGATCTTTGTGAATTATACCCCAGTTGGGCCTATTTGGTAGGTCAATGACCCCTTGGTGGATCCCGTGTTGGCTACTCAGGTCTAGCTAAGGTGGGTAATGGCTTCGATGGGATCTGCACCGACACTAAGGTGATCATGCTGTGGTACCCCGCTTGTGGGTAAAGTGTACACCTTTGCAGAGTTAAAAACTATTCGAATAGTCATGCTCACAGTATTGAGCGGATTACGGTTTGGTCTCATAACTAGTGTTTCTTCTGGGAATGGTTGGGATGGCGTGTGTTGTTTTGGTAAAGTGTCCGGCGGCTGTGCTGTGTGCTACGGCGGATGAGGAGTCCGGTAGCAAATTAAAACTTGGATCCTGTGTGGATCAACCCTACGTGTCAAGATAATTGCCTTGAAAATCCTGCTCTTTCAAATAAATCCGTGCATAAAAATTAACTTTACCGCAAATTAACCGATAGCCTTATCCTTGATTAATCATGTGCATGTACACTGTTTATACCCCCTCCGTGGGTGCGGTTGGACTTGCTGAGTACATTTGTACTCACCCCGATATATGTTGTTGCTTCAGAGGAAGATCCGGACTTCGTGGTTGAAGACGTTGAGTAGAGGTTGTGTCCGCACCCAACTCTGCCTGTGGTGTTGGGCCAGTTCAGGATGCTTCCGCTGGCGCGATACTCTGAGCCCGAGCTGGATCCCATGTGGGTCATGCTTTGGTGTATCACCGTAGCCTTTTTACTTCTTGTTATTGTCTGTCTCGAGTGTCCACTTCCTCGGAGGATTGTACGTGATGTACCATCTGATGTAATAAATGTGTATCAGCCTCCTGGGACTGATATTTGTATCACATTCAAGTCACCTCTTATGAGGGGACGCTTCACACACCTATATCCACGTTGTTGAAGCACTCACAAAGAGTATTGCTTCCGGGAATCAAGTCTCTTCCGTGAACACAATCACGGTCACCTTGATCCCGCTTTCCACTAAAGAGCTTCACCAAGAAGGGTGGGGGTCTCCACGTCCCCCGCACAAAGATGTCGTCGCCGATTCACACCAAGCCGGAGGGTCGAAGACGTTGCCGGTGAGCCACCAAGACTCCAAGGGCCCAGCACACCGAGTACAAGATGTGGTTCTCTCCTAGAACCAAGGCACAAGGCACACAACCTTGCTCGCTGTAACACCCTAATTTAAATTTCAGTATTTAATAATAAATTTAATTGGTTTAATTTAATTTTCTAAGGTTTATTATGATTAGTCTTGCATTTAATCTAATTTTGTTTCACAAGGAATTAAAAATTTTCTAGGTTTAAACATGTTTGTGCATTCATGCTGGTGCATGGTTTTATTTTGGTTGAGTGCATAGGGTTTGAATTCAAATTAGTTGAGTGTTGTTTGGAAAAGAAAAGGGGAAGAAAAACCAGAAAAGGAGAAAACCAATCCAGCCCAAAACCCCAACCACAGCCGGCCCACTCCCTCCTTTCCTTTTTTTTCCGCAGCCCAATCCCGCGCTAAGCCCAGTCGGCCCGTTCTTCCACGCCGGCCCGCTTCCTCCTCTGCGTCTCTGGCCCAGCAACCAACGTCCGGCCCAACTCGCGCACAGCCCGCTCCCGCTCGGCCCGCTTAACGCGCACAGCCCAGCGCCCACTCCCGCGGACGCCCGCGCCTTCCTTCCCGATCGGCGCCTCCTCACTGACGCGCCGGCCCCACGGGTCAGACCCATCTTCCTCACCGTGACGCCTGCTCACGCTCTCGTCCGCGCAGCTCAGCCCCGCTCACCAACTCTGCTCCGTGGACCAACCCCGAGCCCAAGGCCCACTGGCCAGTCATGCCCAGCGCCCCCACCTTCTGGAAGCTTCACTACCGGAGCCGGATCACGCCGAGCCGTTGCTTGCGATACGCTTCCTCCGTGTTGCACCTGTCACGCCCACAATCCTCGCCGACCTTTCCATCCATGGCACGCATGCCCAAAACCCCGGCAGCCTCCTTTAATTAGCGTCACGCACCTCTCTGAGCCCTCACATCGCCACACCACCACCGCCACTGCACCGTAACCACCCCATCTGCCCTCGCCATTGCTACGCAGAGCTCCGCACCACCGTGGTCACGCTGCTCTGCCGCCCCCTAGCCCCACCAGAGCTGCACAGAAGCCACGCCCCGTTCCCAGGACCGCCCCCGAGCTCGCTACCCTGACCCCGATCCACACCTGCGCCGGGATTTCCCCGGAACGCCGCCGCAGGTACGTTGGTCCGCCACCGCGATTCCTCGGCACCGGTGGACCGTAGCCCGTCCTGACACCCGCTGCACCTCCACAGAGCCGTGCGGACGTCACTGGTGGGTCCAAAAGCTCGGAGATGCCCTCCTTCGACCCCGTCCCTCAGCTCCGCACCACCCACGCCACCGGACATCACCGTCGCGCCCTCTGGAAGGCAGCACTGCTCGATTCGAACCTCGGTGAGCCACACCCCGACCTCCCCTACCTTTTGCGCTAGATGTTGTAGGCCATAGCGCCCCTTAGGTGCCCGAACGCCGCACGCCGGCGTGTTCCCGATACCCGGATCCGCTGCCACCGTTGCACGCGTAGCTCCGTGCCTTGCCACGCCTCGCTGTTGGTCCAGGTGGATCACGCGTGCGACGCTCATCCTCCCAGACCCAAGCCCGGGTCGATTTAACCCCCGGAGGGCCGAGTTCGGCCATCTCCGGTGAGCCTCTGCCGCGGGAGCGTCATTTCCAGCGACTCGCGCAGCCGCCCCGCGCGCCCAACCAACCCTGCGCCGTCCGATCCCAGATCAACGGCCCAGAACAGATCCAGCCCGAGTCAACTCAGACGGATAACAGTCAGCGCCAGCCCCTTTTGCAAAAGAGCCCCTATAGTTTCCAGTAATCAACCCGCAGTCCGTCCAGTTCAAATGTATTTACAGTTCAGCCCAGGTTTTTACGTTTTGAACCCTGAGCTTTTGTAATTTGGGGTCCGCCGTCCCTGGAGGGTTAGTTTTACACGCTAGCCTTTAGAACTAAGGTTTAATTATGTTTTAGCCTCTGGTTTTTGCACAGAAGCCCCTAGAACTCTATTTTTCTTGCAATTTAGCCCCTAGACCTTGTTTTAAGCTTAGTTTTCGCGTTCTAGCTCCGTTTTAGGTGTTCTTTATGTCCACGCGATCGTTGTAACGCGTAGAATAGTTCTAGATCAGTTTTGTTCGCTGTTTTTATGTATTGTTGTATTGTTTCTTAGCGTTTGCTTTTGTTTGCATGTATGTGTATGTGGTGGACCTTGTTTTGGCGTTGTGATCGTGAGTAGACGTTGATCGTGAGTAAGGAGTACCAGTACCCGGAGTAGCCACCGTCTTCATAGCAGTTTGAGCAGCAGGAGAACTTTGAGGAAGGCAAGTATAACATGAACACCACCTATCACCTTTAAATACAATTTCATACTGCATTTTAATATTGTATGCCTATAAGGATCATCCTAGCCACTTTATTACCTTATATATATCCCTTTGGTTGCATTTTGGTTAGTTGTGCTAGGTGCTGCGCTCTCACACATGGTCCTTTTTAATTAAATTGTTAATGGTCTTATGCAACTTAATTCTGAGCGTTACCCTCTGTGCTCTGTACTTGAGTGGTTTACGTCTCCTTAAAACATGTTTTTCTAGAAACTTGGTTTAGGGGGCTCGCACTGTGTTTTGTGCTAGCTACTCTCCATAAGGACCGTACGTCATTAGAGCGACAACCTGGGACAACCGCGCAACCACATGACTGGAATGGGACGGTCTTGGCTTACTAATTAGGTCTTTTTGGTTTGGAGTAACTTACTTGTGGGGCAGGGGTGGTAAGCTTCTATGGCCCTCGTACTGAGTGGCCTCGTCTGTGCTACGTGTCTTGATGCCCACTAGACCTGCTCCATAGTCGCCGATCCAACCCTCGCGGTTAATCCCTACCAACAAGATTCTTTGTAACGGCCTCGTAGTGAGTTTGCTAGTCATCTCACCTACGGAAGTGTGATGAACAACTAGCGTAGCTCACGACTTGTGGGTAAAGATGTGCAACCTCTGCAGAGTGTAAAACTGGTATACTAGCCGTGCTCACGGTCATGAGCGGCCCGGATCCTCCTTTTGATTAGTGGGGTTACCTTGCTGGTTTCGGTGTGGTTCTCGGAAGTTCTTAATTAATTTGATTAATGTCTATGTAACTGGGTTTATGGTAATTTATCCACTTGTAGTAATTAGCTTTAATAAAATTTTGCCAAGATTAAAAGCTAATGCAGTTGAGTCAGCCAACCTTAGAGCCTCATAGTTTGTGTTATACTTGTTGAGTACAAGTTGTGTACTCACTCTTGCCTACTCTACTCTTTTCCTCTTGTTCTCTTTGGGGACACCCTACTGCTACTCAGTACCCGGCGACGTGGAGGAGTTCACCCGGAGCTACCAGGAGTACGAGGACTTCTAGGCGGTCAGTCTCCCAGTCGACGTCCCTGTGGCGCCCAGCTTCAGAGTGAGTTTCGTACTTGTTTTACGCTTCTGCATATTTATATCAGACATTTTGTCATTAATGTAATAAATAACATTCGTACTTTCTTTATTATATCTTTTTACGTGATATATGCTGTGATATACTGTTCATTCTATTGTATATACATGTGACTTGATCCTGACACGTATATGATTGCTCGGTTTATGTCCTTTTATAAACCGGGTGTTACACTCGCTCACTCACTCAAGAGCTAATCTAGCACTAACACTCACAAAGCATGTGCTATACCTAAGGAAGTGATCAATTGGTCTTTGGATGGCGTGGAGATGTTCTTCTATGTTTATGAGGTGCCTCTGGTCTCCAGCAACTCCAAAATGGCCGGGCCACCATGTCGAACTAGCCGTTTGGAGCCGTTATGCCCTTTTTTGCATAGGCGTCGGATCATCCAACGTGGGGGGTGTCAGATTATCTGGTCACTAATAGCTTGAACTACTAGTTGGAGCTTTCTAACAAGTTTTGCAGCTAAAATAAGGTACTGTCGGATGATCCGAAGGTACCGTCGGACTATTCAGTGCTAAAAAAAACTTTGTGGAACCAAAAACAAGCTCTCTGGGACAATACTCCGGTGCATTAGTCCGAAGCTTTTTTCTACAGGCATCGGATCATGCGGTCACTCACTAAAATCAGCTTCATGGTGCTTTGTATTTTCATCATTACTCTCAGCTCCGAACTCTGATTTTGATGATCTTGTACTCTTTGGAAAGCTTATGACATTCTCTACAAGAATGTCCAGGAGTCCATCTCATTAGATCAAGTTTTGAGCGTCGGAATATCCGGTGACCGTCGGATCATCCGGTCACTTGACAGAAATCAGCTTCATCATTTTTTATCATAACTTTTTGCTCCGAACTCCGATTTTGATGATCTTTGACTCTATGGAAGTATTATGAAATTGTGTACAAGAATATCCACAAGTCCATATTATTAGATCAAGTTTTAGGCACCAATTCAATGCAACAGTTTAACCGGTGCTACTATTTCATGTGAAACTCAACCAATTCAATATTTATTTGAGTTCTTTCTTTGATTCTTGTTTTGCTAGGGCTTTATATTCATCATTGAGACCTAATATGATTCACTCGATAAACTTTGTTAGTCCCATGATTATGTTGTCAACCGATCACCAAAATCACTCGAAATGGACTAAATGGGGCCATGTTCGTTCACTACAAGAAACCATTTAATCTGTGACGAATTCTGACGAAATTTTTGTAACATTTTCAGAGATCGTCATGAATATGCAATATGGATATAAGGCCCATAACACAATGACATTTTGTCGATTTCGTCATAAAGCAGCCCATAATTTGTGACGTTTTAGCAAATCCGTCGTAAATAATTAATTTAGAATTATTGTCATATATATAGCCCAAAGGGAGAAAACAAAAATAGAAAATGAAAATGAAACACAAAAAAGGTGCTCGTCTCGGCGCCTTTGAACAGCAAACCTCAAACTTGAGATGTTTGAGACATACCACCACATCAAACAACCTTTTATGCTCAAAACTAGTTTTAAGTCTTTTTATTATATTTTTTGCTCAAAACTGATTTTAGATCTTATTTATATTTTTTTTGGGTCGACTCGCATGTCCCCCGGCGGCCCTCCCGCACGCTCGAGATGGTTGGGCCCAAAAAGGGCGGACAAAATCGTTGGGCAAAAATGGCGGACGACAGGGTTCGAACCGCGACCTCAGGGAAGGAGGGCTTGCGCCTTACCAATATACTACTCGACCATTTCTGTTTTGTGTAGGAAGATCAAGGTTTATATAATAATAATAATGGAAGGTCCTTGGTATACTGGATCCGCATCGAGTTCCCAATCGACTGGATCCGCATCGAGTTCCCCTTCCTGCTGAGCGCCGAGGACCTCCTGCTGCAGCGCCGTCGACGGTGCCTCCACCCCCACCGTCCCATCCTGTACCGCTCTCGCCCACTAGTACCACGCCATTGACCCCGGCCCGCCACTACCTCATCCCGGACTGCCGGCGCCCGCCATTGCCGGCATGCCGCGCAGCCACGCCATTGCCGACTCCTCCCTCACAGCCGCGGGAGCACGACATCGACGGCATCAACTCCGGCTGTGAGGCAAACCTTGTTCCCAACCTCGACAACGGCCACCAGTCAGCAAGGTATTTGTCTATAATCTTCTTTGTTTACCGTGATTTTTTTGGAATTGGTACAAACTTGTTCATTTTTGTTATTCTATTATGCTTGAATAGATGGATCGATCTTGGGTGCATAGCAAATTGTTTTCTCCCGAGCACATTGATGGTGTGAAATAATTTATGAGCTTCATTTGTGAAAAATTCAGTGATAAGGTTGAGATTCTGTGCCCATGTGGTAGATGACTTAATCAGAAGTATCAATGTCAAGCTATAGTGAAGAAGCACATATTGATTAATCGAATGGACAGTAGTTATACTCGATGGATTCATCATGGAGAGAACTCGGATGAAGATGTTATTAATGATCCTATTGATGTTCATGACATAGATATGACAGATGATGAAAACTATGGTGTTGATCCTTTAGAAGCGGTTTTAGGCGACCTAAACACTGCTGAAGAACAAACAAGACATGATGGAGAAAATCTGGAAGCTGATGCAGAACCTGATGAACAAGATTCATTTTTCAAAATAGCCATGAGAGAGGCAAAGCGTCAACTTTATCCTGGTTGTACAAAATTCTCAAGGTTCTCTTTTGTGGTAAAGCTGCTTCATATGAAGTCATTATATAGGATAAGCAATTCTGCTTTTTCTGCAGTAATGAAGCTATTGGCTGAAGCATTCCCGGAATGGAATACACTCCCAAAATCATATAATGAAGCAAAGAGTCTTCTAAAGGAATTAGGCCTTGGATATGAATCAATACATGTGTGCTCCAATAATTGTGCGCTATTCAGGAAGAAATATGCCAAGCTTGACAATTGTCCTGTTTGTGGTCTGTCAAGATGGAAGGACCCAGAAAGGAAGAAGATACCACAAAAAGTATTGCGTCATTTTCCACTAGCACCTAGGTTAAAAAGGATGTTTGCAACCAAAGAAGCATCAGAGGAAGCACAATGGCACAAGTTAAAGCGGCAGCCCGGTGAGAAGGAAATGTGCCACCCAGCTGACGGCGAGGCATGGAAACATTTCGATGAAGTATATTCAGATTTTGTGGAAGATGCAAGAAATCTTAGACTTGGACTTGCTACTGATGGGTTCAATCCTTTTTCAGAACAGAACTCAAGATACAGCATGTGGCCTGTATTTGTTGTGCCATACAACCTTCCACCCTAGGCATGCATGCAGGAGTCAAACTTCATGATGGTTTTACTTATTCCAGGACCTAAATCACCTGGGAAGGACTTTGATATATTTTTAGAGCCTCTTATAGAAGATTTACTTGATCTTTGGAAGGGTGTGCGAACTTTTGATGCTAGAACTCACAAGACATTTAGCCTACGTGCTGCAGTTTTGTGGTGCATCCATGACTACCCAGCTTTGAGTACTCTTTCAGGGCGTACCACAAAAGGTTATTTTGCATGTACTCATTGTGACAAGAACCCTCTTTCATACAGCCTTAGGAGCAAAATTGGGTATATTGGGCATTTTCGATTCCTCCCAAAAGGACATCGTTTGCGGAGAAATAATGAGTTTGTTGGACTTCATGAAAGCAATGAGCAACCAAGTCAATTCACTATAGAAGAGCTGCTGGCTGAACTAGAGAAAGTTAAAGATATTAGACCTGGGAAGCAACAAGAATGTGGGAAGAGGAAGCGTTGTGACATGGAAGGGCGTCATGTGGGGCGAATTTGGAGCCGGATGGTTAGTTTATGGCAGTTACCTTATTGGAAAAATCTGAAGCTGAGACATAATCTTGATGTCATGCATATTGAGAAAAACATATGTGAGGCCCTCATTGGGACAATTCTGAACATAGTTGGGAAGACAAAGGATACAATTAAAGCTAGGCTTGATCTGGAAGATTTGGGAATTAAAGAGGAGCTGCAATTTAAAGAGGATGGTGAGATGCCTTGTGCTCAATATACCTTGTCCACGAAACAAAAGGAGGCCTTTTGTAAATTTTTGCAGGAGGTGAAGTTTCCAGATGGCTTTGCTTCCAACATCTCAAGATATGTAAATGCTGATGGAACCAAGATACAAGGGCTAAAAACACATGATTGTCACTTTCTTTTGCAAAGAATCTTTCCAGCTGCCATGAGAGGTTTTTTGGACAATGACATTTATGTAGCAATAGCAGAGTTGGGGAAGTTTTTCAGGGAACTATGCAGCAGAACACTTGACAAGGATGTATTGGCTGAAATGAAGAAAGAGATCCCTATTATTTTGGTGAAGCTTGAGAAAAATTTCCCCCCCTGCTTTCTTTGATGTCATGGTGCACCTTGCTGTCCATTTACCTGATGAAGCATTACTTTGAGGTCCTGTGCAATATGGTTGGATGTACCCAATTGAAAGGCGGTTGTACACTTTGAAGCGCTATGTGAGGAATAGGGCACGGCCAGAAGGCTCAATTGCCGAGGCATATATTGCTGACGAATGCCTGGCATTTTGCTCTAAATACATGGATGGTGTTGAAATAAGATTTAATCGGGAACCGAGAAATAAAGGTTTTTCTAATGAAGAGGCTTACGATGTTGATGTTTTTGGGAATGGAGTTCATTTTACTCCTGCATCTGAACTCCAATATGATGAGAATTGTTTTGATCAAATGGTGTGGTATGTTCTTAACAACTGTAGTCAAGTTGAGAAATATGTGAAGTAAGTTGTAATTATTGTCTTCCTTTTTTTCCTGCCACCTTGATGATGATGTCTGCTAACTTCAATTCTCTTTTTCTTTTTCTTTTTTGCAGAATGTTCAGAGATGAATTAGAGAGAGAAGGGGTGCCTAACATTGAAAGAAAGATTCGGATAGGATTTCAAACTTGGTTCCGGAAACATGTTAGTGTTACATGTGCCAGATCATGAGTTTGCAGGATACTCATGAAGAGGAGGTGTCTGATGATGTCTTTTCCTTGGCATGTTGTCCAGATTTCAGAGTCAAAAAATACACCTCATGCATAGTGAATGGTGTGAGGTTTAATACTGTTGACCGTGACAAGAATAAGAAAACACAGAACAGTGGAGTCATGACACAAGGTACACACAATGGTCAATTCATTGATTTTTATGGAACCTTGAAAGAGATAATAGAGTTAGAATATAATGCTGAAGAGAGGACAGTAGTTTTGTTTAAATGTGATTGGTTTAAACTTGATGGAAGGAATACCGAACTTCAATATGATGGCTTCTTTAAAAGTATCAATGTTGGAAGTACATGGTATAAGGATGATTCTTTGATTTTGGCCACTTAGGCTAGAAATGTCTTCTATTTGCCAGACACCAAGTTGGGTAAAAATGGCAAGTTGTCCAGACATATGACCATAGACATCTTTACAATGTAAGGGAAACCGAGTCTGCACAATATAATGCACCTGCATATCAAGAGGATGAATGCTGGGATGGGGACGAAAGGCGAGAAGTAGTGATAGACATGGCATATGATATTCCTTTGAATAGAAATGATGAACGCGGCCCTATTTTTGATAGTGCTGAAATTGCTCGGTTGGTTAAAGAGTGCCACAAAGGGCATCAGACTCATGGTGAAGGGGATCAGAGTATTGACGAAGAGGTAGAAGATGACACACTTCTAGAGTATTGTAGCGATAATGAAGGAGGTGGTACACTTGATGTTGACAGTGATGATGAATAGCTGCTACCATTTATCAAATATTATTTTTCATGCAGAATTTGTAATATTGTGATGATGGAACCCATGTAATGGAATTCCCATGACTATTTGAGACCATATTTTGTTTGTGGAGAATGACATTGTATCTTTTTTAATTGCACACAGACTGTATTCAGATTCTCAGAATTGAAGCTGCAGCCTCCAGAAAGGATTTTCTATGTCTTCTCCTTTTGCATTGCAATGCTGGCATAGTAGTGTAGTACCAGAACTAAAGCTGCTAATTTCTCTTTGTACCAGTATAGTTCATCCTTTGTACCAGATCTGATGAGAACAATGCATGTTGAAATTGGACTAAAAATGGATGCTAATTTCTGCATAGTAGTAGTTCATTTCACAACTTGCAAAATTCACATCGATAGGGGCACAAGTCATCTCACAAACCAAAAGACCATTTCATCTAGTTCCACACTACAGGTTCATTTGATCAGGTTGCACAATTACAAGACATTCACAAACTAAAAGGATGCACAACCTACTGGTCCATTTTATCAGGTTGCACAATTACAAGACATCTCACAAACCAAAAGGATGCATAACCTACTGATTATTCAGCATCCAACCATCCATCAGTTGCACAAACCAAAAGGATGCATAACCTACTGAATATTCAGCATCCAACCATCCATCAGTTGCACAAACCAAAAGGATGCTAATCCTACTTTTTAGCTAACTCCAATTTCGCATCTATCAGTGCATTTCTAAGTACTGCTTTTTTTCTTCCGCTTCTTCGAGTTGAACTTCAAGTCCTGCTTTCTCTTCTTCCGCGAGATCAATTTCTGCAATAAGCACTTGCTTCTCTGCTTTTAGCTTGGCTACTGTTGCTTCTTCTTTTCTGAGGGAGGCTTCCAACTGAGCTGCCTTCGATTCGGCACAAGCAAGCTTAATGGCCATTTCCTTGTTCGCTTCCTGGGCTTCATTGAGTTGCTGCATAGCCATATTGTACTTGTTTTTGGCCTCCCGAGCCTATGAATATTTGGGCATCGAAAGGAGAAAAATTATGCACTTCCATTCATCAGACTTCAGTCAAAACAGTTAATCGAACTATTAAAATTGCCATGGCCGGAAATATTATGCAAATCGTACCTTAGCGCGGGCGCTTGTGCGGCACCAGCGGCCGTTTCGGGCACGCGGCTGTTCGCTGTCGAAGCCGGCCATCTCCTCGCCACGCCACCCGTGGCGGCCGCTGGATCCCACCCCGCGCCGCTAGAAGCCGGCCGGGGAACGCCGCTGGAAGCCGGCCGGAGAGCGCTGCTGCAAGCCGGCCGCGGGCGCCGCCTGCCAACACGTTGCCGCTCGCCTGCTAGGACGGAGGAGACGAGGAGTTCAATGGTTGTGCTGTCAGTGGGGACGGTGGAGGCCGCGGAATAGAGTTCAATGGTTGTGCTGTCAGTGGGGACGGTGGAGGCCGCGGTTCGATTCTGTGATGGTTCACAATTTTTTAGTCCATAATTACTGTTTTATTTTCCTGCCGTCCAAAAAAATAAAGACACATAAAATTGCCATGGCCAAGGATCGAACTCCCCACCTCACAGCTGATAGGATGTAAGCAATACCAGTTGAGCTACGAGCAGGATAGTGTGAACGAAGGATAGTAATTTATATATACTCAATAAACATCTCGTGACCACATGGCGGCTCCCTATTGGTTGAACTGCTTCGCCACGGATCAAAGCTCCGTGCGGACGTGAGAACTCTGGTGCATTGAGCCACGTCGCCCTACGCTTGCTTCCCGCACCATCTTTTTTCTTTTTAATCTATAATTAAAATCTATAATTGGTATTTCTTGATCATACAAACTTCAAATTGGTTGGGTTTTTTTCTGAATTTTTATAAAATCACGATCTTTCATGTAATATCATTTTTTAACCATAATAGTAGATAGCTTCTTTCCATTTTTTATATGCCTTTTTCCTTGCACCGAAAGAGAATTGATCAACCATATTTTTCTATAACAATTGGTAATCTAACTTTATATTTTGTAATGGTATGATAAGCACAAGGTTCTATCCAAGTTTGAACCCCATATGAGTTCAAAAATGTAATGTTGTACTTAACTCTAGAAGTTTGACTAGAGAGTTATTAGAAACAATGTGAGGCATGTGTCCATTGTGAACAATATATACTCCAACTTTATCAAAATACTTTTAATTTATTTTAGGGTAGTTTGTGAACCAAAAATATGTTACCACGTCAATTGTTAGAATTTTTTGATCACATTTGAATATATGGTTGTTATTATTATATGTTGTCCATTATAGAGTTTTTCATATAGTCTTTAGAAAATAGTGTAATTTTTTTCTCATATCTTCAAGACATGGCGTGCAATGGAACATAGAAGGCACAACAAATTTTTGGAAGTTTTTCGAAATTGTTTGGAGGTACATATACTTCTACTTGGAATTACTTTTCAGTATGTAGAAATTCAATTAACTGATATAAAATACCAAACCTAATAATAAATTTTTGAAACTTGTACCTTTCAACTTATATGATGTCTGAGTAAAATGTATTCACCTATTTAAGAAAGTTTATTTGACAAATTACTTCACATAGATATCTTAATTTATTAAATTAAAAAAATATGCTTCAGTACTGCTCTATGGCGGGTGGGCTTCCCATTAGTGGAGGGATCCCACTGAGCAAAGGCGCCAACCCAAAATTTTACAGAGAATATTGACGCTACTACCCATCTCCCTCCAAACAAATTATGATTCTCAACTCCCACACACCAAAGTTTAAAGGGTACCTCCGTAAACTTACCCTTCTCATCCGGCACCCAAAGCCTCAACTATCCCAAAATCCCTAGGTCAGCCGCATCTCCCACCACATTTTCAGATCCGCCGCTGCGCCCCAATCCCCTCCGCCTCTGCCGTCCTCATGGCCAATCCCCTCCACCTCCGCCGCCGCGCCAAAATCCCATCCACCTCCGCTGCCACGCCCCAATCCCCTCCACATCCTCCGTCCGCCGGCGCACCTCATCTGCTCCACCTCCGGCAGCCCCCGCGCGTCCACCATCTTCTCATCCTCCGCTGGCCCCCGCGCGTCTCCACCATCTCCTCGTCCTCCGCTGGCCCCCGCGCGTCTCCACCATCTCCTCGTCCTCCGCCAGCCCCACGCGTCTCCACCATCTCCTCGTCCTCCACCGGCCCCCGCGCGTGTCCTCCATCTCCTCCGCCTCTGCCGGCCGACGCGGCACCACCTCGTCCTCCTCCGCCGGCCGATGCGCGTCCACCTCCTCCGCCTCCGCCGGTCGACGCGACACCACCTCGTCCTCCTCCGCCGGGCCCCGCTCATCCACCATCTCCTCGACCTCCGCCGCCCGCCGCGCGTACACCATCTCCACCAGCCGACGCGGCACTAGCTCCTCCTCCTCCAACGCCGGCGCAGCTACTTCAAGGACCCGCTATGCTACCACATCCGCCACCACGCCATCACAACTGCTAACCACTTCGCATGATGGCGACCAAGGATGGACAAAAGATACCACAAGGACCAGGTATGTGCCCATGTCTTAGAAAATCTGTATTTCATTGGAGCTTAGTTAGGATATCTTGATGTGTTTTAGTTAACGGCAAAAGGAAGTTTGTTTGTTACCAGTAAAGCATATTTACTGTCACTTTCATTCAACAGCATGTCTATCATCTAGTAGTTGGTAGTAACGATGTACAATATAGCCTCAACTGCATATGTAGGGTTTCTCTGGTCAAAGGGAGAAATTTTGTCGGAAAACATAACTCTGACCATGAATTCTTTACTCTTATATATTTCTAAGGACTGTTTGGCAAATTAATTTTTCATCATAAATGCACTCACACATTGCTTCAAATAATGTTCATGTTCCTGTTCTATCTCACACATTGCAGTAGGTCCCTAATATGTTCGTATTCTATCTCATCACAGCAATGTTGCTTCCGGTTGAAAAGTACCGCCTCGAACAATGCATGGCGAACAATGCAAGGCTCCGGCAATTGGGTCTTCCTCCTTACAACCCCAATGGCACAATAACACCTGCCAATTCTAAAGACAAGAACAAGACAAAGCAGAGATACAGAAAAGATCCTGACTATGATCCTTTGCAAGATGATACCGGTGAACAAGATGATGCCGGTGAACAAGATTCGTTTGATGATGAAATTGCGAAGGTGATATTTCTTCCATCTTGTCAGGGATTGTTTTTCTGTCTTTTTGGTAATTCAATACAATTATATGGAAACATTATTGACTCATCGTTGCTTCCATTTGTTCAAGGGCTCTAAGACCAGCAAGGTAACTAAGAGACAAACCTCAGATGCAGCACCTATTAGAGTCAAGTTTTGCAGTCGCTCTCATAAGAGGGTGTATGCAGCTGCCACACCTACAACTACAACAGGTCCATCATCAAACAGAAGCATTTCCCTGCCTGATGCAAGCCTGTCACCAAGTGACATCCATGTGCCACCTTCATCACACTCTGCATCACACTCTGCAGGCAGCAAAACTGTCGGACCTGTTGATCAAGGCTAGTTGTACTACCATGTTTGTCCTTCTATGACCATCGATTTCCCAATGAATGCATTCTTACTTCCTGCTATTTTGTAGATGATGGAGTAGATGCCATTATGCATGTTGATGGTCACAACAACTTGGGCACCATAGGTGATCCTTTCTTACTATCATTTAAATATCTTTGGTTGCATGGTTGAATGTAAACTTAATGCCTGCAATTTTAAGATGGTTTGGACCTGCATGACGACAACAACACCATGGTTGCTGGAGCTGATGTCATTGCCCCACCTGTTGGTGACAACCTGATGACCAATGAAGGTGTTTGTTCATTTTCTGCCATATGGGATATTGCATTACTACTTTTGTTGCTGTATGCTAATTACATTTTGAATGACTATTTACAACTATAGGAGGACAGGAGCTATGGAACCGAGGAGTTAATATGGGACATGGTCTCAACAGGATGAACCGATCTCATCGGGCCAAGCTGCCAATTGTCATACCTGAAGGGCAAATCAGGCCTGTGGTACCTTTTATTGTTGCAAAATATGCAACTGAAATCAACATTACGGTCAGGAACCATGTGCCTATGCTCACGCATTGGAAGTTGTACAAGCATCGCCCTGTGGTGATTGAAACTTTTTTGAGAATACTTCGTGTACGTACATTCTCCAAGGCCTTACTCCTATTTAGATGCAATTACAACTATTATTTTGTGAAGTGTACTATGTGTAACCCTGGTAGTTCTTTTTACAGTTTCATAATTTACAAGCAATCCTCTGTTTATAAATCTTAGTTCTAACTGTTTTGAACCATGCCTGCATACTACCCTGCTTCTTGGTATGAAAATATGCATTATTCTTAGCATAAACAGATTCTGGATAGCAGATTTTTTTTTGGCCATTCTACCGCTACAGATTAGATTTGCTCCTTCCATATTTTTTTCCTATAGGATCTGGTCATATATGGCTTGAAAGATATTTATTTATTACATGTTATATTTCTTATATATGTTCTTCCATCTGAATAGGCAAAGTTCAACATTGACACAAATGATGCTGTGGTTAAAAATGGTTGCCTTGAAATGATGAAGTCTGCAGTTCGCCAACAGCGACACAACCTGAAGAAAGATTTTTTTGATCCTTTTCCGCTGCATTTGGTTACAAAGACTTCTCCTGTCAAATCAACAAGTAATGATGAATGGATTGCCCTTGTTGAAATGTGGAAGAATCCCAAAAAAATGGTATGTTTCCCTATAACCAAACTCTTCCTCTGCACATGATACATTGCCACATGTCTAACATGTATTCTGCATATGATGTAGGAGGCATGTCAAAAGAACAAAGATAACCGAGGCAAAGTTTTGTTACATCAAACAACCGGCTCCCGTAGCTACCCGGTTTTTGCAGAAAATTTGGTAAGTTAGCCATGTCGTTGTGCCTTTCATTTCGTATCCATACATCTTCTATATAGATTTCCATTTCCTGATCGTAACTAGATACCCATTTTGTTCAACTGAACTTGCTGTTGTATCCTATTTTAGCAAATGATGTTCTAGTTCCATAAGTTGCCAAGATGAGTTTGTAAAACAATACAATATTACTTCTTGCTGCAACAGTATAAATGTCCAATGTTCATGGTGTTTCTTAAATTTTTTCCTACTATCAGGTGTTGTGACCAAATAAGTAACTTGCTTCATATAAATATTTTTTGCAGAAAGATCAGGACGAGGAAGAGGATAAAGAACACGATGCATTTGAATTGTTCCAAATGTGCCACTTCAGCAAGAAAAAGGTACAATCAGTTATTGTAAATCTACTCTCTAATGATGCTGTTGTTACTTGGATATTTTAGGCTGCCCCATGATCCTGAATCATGTTTGCTACTTGCTTGCTAGACTGAAATGGAAACCCAACTGGCTGCACAACCAACAGAAGGTGAACAACCCAAGTCTGTGCTTCAGGTTGTAGCTAATGTGCTTGAGCGCAACAACAAGAAGAGCGTGTTCCTTCAGAATGTGGGGATGCAGACTAAGCGACCAAGGTTGAGTGCACAACTAGAAGCAGAGAAGAGGGAAAATGCTGAGCTTCGATTGATTGTCAGCAACCAGCGCGAACAAATGGAAGGCTTGAGCAACAAGCAAGTTGAATTGGAGGCTAAACTAGACCTTGCTTTGGGTCAAAATCGACCATGATGATAGGCATGATGGTATGTTAGATTTTGCTGGAACCAATCTTTTGATGTTGCAACGTAACTGTTTTTTTTTTGCTGCTGGAGTGCCTCACTGATAGTGGCTTAATGTGTTTCAAATACTTGTTTTTTGGTGTTGCAGGTGTTGTTCTGGATCTTTTGCTGACTTTGCTTCTTGAATCAAACTGCTACCTATATGTGTTGCAGGTCTTGCTGGTGTGGAGGATGGTGTGCAGGATCCTGAATGCACAACCTGGTTGCTGCTTGGTGCTCAGTCCTCAGACTTTTGTTGTTTTTGGGTTTCTGTCATGAACAACATGAAACCAAATCTTTTTTGTGTTCATTGAACCTCAACAAGAAAACTGCTATATTTTGGGAACTGTTGTTTGATTCTGGAAGCAGAGATGAAAGATGAATGTGTTGAATGTAAACTTGATATTGAATCTGTTATTTTGGGCTGGTATATTTGGTATGTACTTTGGGCTGTAATGATCATTTTTGTGCTATATCCTTGAGAAATTGGGCTGTTATATCCCAGAGAAATTGGATTGAAATTGATGGGCTCAACTTTTAATGGGCCTGTTTAGTGGGCTTTGATTTGATAGGGTCAAAAAAAATAGCCCAATTGATTCTCCCAATCCTAAAATGGGTTGCTGTCAGCCACATCGTTAGTGACGTCACACACCACGTCATCAATGAGTCATTAGCCACGTCATCGTATATGTGTCACAGGAATGTCATCATTATTATCCACCTCACTAGTCTTGTTGGCTGCCACGTGGCGAACTTTTGTGACGTTTAATTTCGTCACGAATGTTGGGCTTGGGCTGGGTCTGGACTTGGTTGTATGGGCTCAAGGTGTTTTACGACGTTTCAAAAACATCATAAATTGTGCTGATCTATAACGATTTAATAGAAAACGTCATCTGATTTAATCTGTGACGCTCAATACATGACACTGTCCGAAAACGTCACAGACAAATTTTTATGACGAATTTTTAGCGATTTATGACGAAAATGTTCTGTCACAGAATAAATAGTTTCTTGTAGTGGTTACACATTCCTGCCGTCAAATATCTGCAACTATGTCACAGAAACTAGCTCTAATCAACCAGCCCCTCTCATGTTTGAAGGAAGATTGTCTATTCTGGTGAGTAGAAGAGCCGGTGTTTAAGACAAGGGGAGTGTGATCAGAAATCACTACTAGAAAACAGCTAAGGGTACCGGTTCAAATTGGCCTTTGGTACCGGTTATTGTAACCGGTACCCCGGAAGTGGTACCAAAGGCTCGAGCCTTTGGTACCGGGTAAAATAACCGGTACCTAAGGGCTCCTTGTACCAAAATATTCATGCAAAATATCCTTTGGCTGGGAATTGAACCCGCGACCTCTAGCCTCGTGCGTTTTTCCTTTACCATCTCACCTACGCAGCAGTTTTGATCGAGAAGGAGATATTTTCCTTTTCAAGTAACCCATGGATGAGCCTAAGGTACCAGTTGGTAACACCAACAGATACCTAAGACTCCTAAGGCACCGGTTGGTAACATCAACCGGTACCTAAGGCTCGTCTATAGGTACCGGTTGGTGGCACCACCCGGTACTAATGTAAAAATTACCACCCGGTACCTATGGAGAGCCTTAGGTACCGGTTGATATTACCAACCGGTACCTAAGGCTCATTTATAAATTCCATCCACCCCAAAAGTACCAGTATGGAGATGAACCGGTACCTATGTTAGCATAGGTACCGGTTCATCTGCATATTGGTACTTTTGGGGTAGACCTAAGGCTTGTTTTCTAGTAGTGAATGTTTCTATCCCTAGCTTTGACCATTGACAGAGGGTATTTATCTTCCAATTCTGTACTAACAAGTTCTCTATCAAGGTTCTCAAAGGTCCGCTCATCTCCTAGACCTCTCATCTGTACATGTACTCAATCTTCTAAATTTGTCTTTGTAAAATTCCAATACAATTTTCTTTAAAGTTGCTCCGAACTTCGAGGAAAAATGGTACCATTCAACTGGTATCGAGCCAGTTCAATGAACAATCCATTTTTGCTAGCTCATTTAAACATCCCTTTCTCATAAATTATATTCAGACCTAAAAATCTGCCTTACTATGAATTGTAGCAAGGAGTTGAAGCTAGATGAGGCTTTTAGATGGAGGATCAAGAGTTGGTGAGATCTCATACTCTGAACTTTACAGAAAAACACGAACTTCAGAGTTATGCGGAGTTTAAGTTCAGAGATCCAACTGTGTGTGTCCAAATAGAGGCTCCAAAATAAATACTTAAACTTGCAAAACCCTGAACTAAAACTGTACCACTTTGCACATGAACTATAGGGATTCAACAATCATATAGGTTGCAATCTTGGTGTGACCCTGATTTGAAAGATATTCAACTTTGAATTTTTGGGTAAAACGATTGCCCATTGGATGCAAGGTTACAGATAGTGCATTGGTGCATGCTGAACCCAAAAATTAAATGCAGAATTCCCTCCAATTTCTAATGAAACTTATCAAAATCTCCGACTATTAGTTTGTAGCAGAACCATAGGGCTGTATGTTTGGTAAGCATTTTACTCCATATATTAGACCTAGGATTCAAAAGATAACTAGCTCTGAACTTGATCTAAAACTCAGCTTTGAAAGGAACATTCAAAATCTGAGCTTCAGCTACCCAGTGTTTAAAAGAATATAGCCTTGTTTAAATATCCAAAACTGAAACTCTCTGAGGTTAATATACCCCATGTCGTTCATCAGCAATAAGGCTTCACTCCTATACTGTCAAGCTTCATGTTGCCATATCAAACCTTCGTAAAATAATCTCTAAATAGAGCCAATTATCACTGCTTAGTGATTTGGCTACAACGCTGCATAGTGTAAAAACAGTAGAGAGTTCAAACTGTTCCACTTTGAATATTTGAAACTAAGTTTAGCTGATCCACAAATAGTCCAATTTGTTCACCATTCATCCCAGAACAACTTTCAGTTGAACATTTGTGGAGTTTTTATATGAATTCCTTTTAAATTTCAACTCAAAATTGATTCCTAAGTTGATGAGTTGCTTTACTCATTCAAATCATACCGACATCTTAATCCATCATTAAAACACCTTAGTTAATCAAAAAGTGTTGTTAACACGAGGGGTCTTACTTGGGGGTCCTAGTAGCAAGGGCCTTGTGGAGTTTAATTTTTCTGAGTAGTTTTACAATGATTGAAAAAAATAGGAGCTGTACATCTGGTAAAATTCTATGGTCCTAATTTTTTATCTTGGCCTCCAAATTTAGTGTAGGGTCTTAGGGGCCGTTTGGATCAAGCCAGACTACATTTTGGCCTTGTCGATGTTTGGATGCTAACTAGGAGTATTAAATGTATATTAGTAACAAAACTAATAACATAAATGCTAATCAAAGACTAATTAGTCTAATTAGTCCTAAACAACCACCTCCTCCATCAAATCTCTGATTTTCCTTGCAAATACCTTCGTGTGCCTTTGTCTTCCCTCAAGCTATCAAAAGCTCAGGTCCAACCAATCATTGATAAAATTGCTGACAGACTACCAGGATGGAAAGCTGATCTCCTAACCAAAGTTGGTCGATGTATCTTGGTACAATATGTTTTTACCTCTATGATGATCTATTTACTGTTGGCTCTGGATCTGCCCCTCAAGCTCTCAAGGCCATTGATAAAATAAGAAGGGGGTTTATCTGGAGGGGAAGAAGAGATGTGAGGGGCGGCCATTGTCTAGTTGCATGGCCTAAAGTCACTAGACCTTGCTTCCTGGGGGGATTGGGCATCTCTCATTTTTCAGTTTTTAGGCTGGGCTCTAAGGATGAGATGGCTCTGGTTACAAAAGACTGAACCAAAAAAAGCTTGGGCATTTCTTTCGATCAAGGCTGCACCTCAGGTCAAGGCTTTCTTTGCTGTTGCAGTGGTTACAGTAGTTGGGAATGGCAAAAACACTCTTTTTTGGACCGACAGATGGATGGATGGATGGTCAGAGTTTGGAACATACTCTACCAAGCTTGTTTGGATTAGTAACTGCCAGAGGAAGGGGAAGGACTGTTGCTGAGGCCCTACATAACAGGAGGTGGATCTCAGACCTAAGAGGTGCACTCACCGTGGATGTCATATTTGAGTATATTCAACTCTGGGATCTTCTTGAGAACTTTGAGCTCCAACCGGCAGTAGATGACACACACATCTGTCAATTCTCCACCTCGGCTCCTTCACTACAAAGTCAGCTTATGAGACACTCTTCACCGGGGCCATCCATTTTAGCCCTTGGGAGAGAATTTGGCAAAGCTGGGCCCCTGGTAAATGTAAATTTTTCATGTGGACAGTAGAACATAAGAAAAGCTAGACAGCTGTCAGGCTTGCAAGGAAAGGACTACGCCACCCAGCAGCTTGCCCACTTTTGTGACCAAACAGATGAAACAATTGATCACCTACTGGTATCCTGTGTCTTTAGCCGACAAGTTTGGTTTGCTGTGCTACATGATCTTGGCCTACAGGCACTCGCACCACAAGCTGGAGAAAGGTCGTTTGAGGATTGGTGGGCATCTACAAGCAGCAGAGTCTCAGGTCAAGTGAAAAAAGGGGTGAACTCCATCATCATTCTTGGCTCCGGGTCCTTATGGAGTCACCGTAACCAATGTGTTTTTTATGGAATCAGACCTAACTCATCCAATGTTAACAGGTTTATCAAGGAAGAAATGCAGCAATGGTCCTTTGCGGGGGCTCGAGGAGTTTCCCACCTCCTCGCCCTAGCAGTTCCAGCCACTTAGGGGGTGTTTTTTGGTCTAGTGTTTCTGGTCATGTCTGTTTTTTTGTAAGAGTCCCTTAACCTTGCTGCTAGGGTGGGTTGCGGGCCCTTATGATATGTAACATTTTGGGGATCATTACCCCTTTTCTTCTTAATATATTGATGCGCAGCTCTCCTGCGCGTTCGAGAAAAAAATGTTACAGTAAACATTTTTTAATTATGAATTAAGTAGGCTTAATAGATTCGTCTCGCAAATTAGGTATCCTAAATTAGTTTTATAATTAGTTTATATTTAGTCATTATAGTTGGCATCCAAACATCCAATGTGATAGACCTAAACTCACCGACTTATTTATGGAGTATGCTAGAATTACTCTTAGAACATCTCCACCGGTATCCCCAAAATAAGGATCCGTACTTCCTGAGTAGGGAGGCATATTAAAATTATCGACCACACCAAATGACACAAAACAAATTACGGTAACAAATCATATTGTATCTTCAATCTCATGCATGGCTTATCCTCAATCTCATGACGTAAAAAACTACAACCAAGTCCTTAGCACCTCTGTCAATGTTCAATGTTCGAGGCTTAGTCACACGGAAACGGAACGCTGAACTAGGAACGGGGACGACGCGGGACGAACACGGGTACGGGGGCATCGTACCTACTGCAGGCGGAACGCGAAGCTGGCGGACGCTCGGGCAGGCAGAAGCAGAACACGAAGACCGGCAGCCGGCGGCTGACTGCATCCGTGAGTGGAGGGCAGGGCGGAGGCACCAGCGCTAAGGAAGAAGCTTCCTTCCTGCTGTTTTTTTGGAGGAGATGTAAGCTTGCAACAGATTTATAGCATTCTAGCAAAATTAAATTGGGAAGTTTAGAGTTTTCTTATCTCGAATTCTAGCAAAATTAAATAGGGAAGTTTAGAGTTTTCTCGTCTCGGTTGTAACATTCTGGATTAATATGGATCATGTTTCACGTTCCAAACGCTGTGTGTTCCAAATCATCATTCCTTTAAGGTATATCCCTCTCGTTTCATATTTCTTAAAATCAACGTACCACATTCCTCGTCCCTGTTCCCGTTCCAACCGTCCCGGGAACTTGGTGACTAAGGTTCGAGGTTTGTTGACAGAGAACTGAAGCAAACCTCGAACATTGACAGAGGTGAGATACAATTACACTGAATGGAGGAAACAGCCGAGGGTGGGAAGGCATTGTCAAGTATATTCAAATTGGCTGGGGAAACCCACTTCAAAAGTCTTTAAAAAAAAACACTTCAACACCTTTGCATTTATTCATCAGCAAGTTAGACTGAATCATCAGACCCTAATAAATTACAAAGCTCATCATCAGTACAGGCAAACAAAAGATGTAGAACTCTGTATATATCTCTTAACAGTTCACTATGCTCCTTCACTGACCAATGGTTCAGTCGATGTGCATAGATGTTGGATCATGACCTCGGCGGCTTCTCGAGCAGTGCGGAGAGGTAGACCTCGTCTTTGGACTTGAAGGAGACGACCCACCGGTGCTTCTTGTACCTGAACTGCAGGAACATGTACATGTAGTCGTCGAGGTCCTTGCGCGCGCAGGCGAACTTGTCGACCCAGAGCAGACCGCCGGGCCGGAGCACGCGGTCCCAATCGAAGAGCACGAAGTCCAGGAGCTGCAGGTCGACCCACCCCTCGAAGAACCCCGCCGTGTGGATCAGATCCATGGTGTTGTCGAACAGCGGCAGCCGCTGGCTCATGGTCGCGTACAGCGGCACCAGCCCCCGCAGCGCGATCGTCTCCGCGAACGGCGCGCCCAGGTTCAGCGCCGCGGACATGATGGTCACGTTGCGCTCCCGCATGCGCGCCGCGAAGCTGCCCGTGCCCACGCTCACGTCCAGGCCGATGCGCACCTCCCCGGGCTTCGCCGCCAGCACGTCGTCGATGCGGAAGTCGGCGAGGGACGCCGCCGTGCCATTGGGCGCCGCGGCCACCCACCGCTGCCTCTCCCGGTCCATGTCGAAGCACACCACGCAGCGGTCGTAGCCACGCCGCTGGTTCCTGGCGGACAGGCACTTGTAGCCGCGGCAGTGGTAGCGGCTCCACCGGACGTTGCCGTCGTCCGGCAGCGTCCAGAGCGACTCGTTGATGGGTAGCGGGCGTTGGAACAACTTGGAGGCGAGGGCCAGGCAGCGGCGGCGCGGCAGCGGGTCGCAGCCGCCGAGCATCAGGCGCTGGCCGAGGTCCCAGTCGTCGGGGCAGTGGGCGCCGACGTCGTAGCTCATGTACTCGTCCAGATCCTGACGCATGAGCACGCAGGCGTGGCCGATGGTGCCGTACGTCCGGTTGGTCCCGTACACGCTCGGCAGGCCGTCGCGGTTGCCCTTGGCCGTCAAGTACTTGCGCGTCTCCTCGGCCGTGAAGAAGTTGACGAGCGGGTCCACGGCCGGGGCGCCCGCGTCGCCGTCGGGGTCCGGGCGGGGGATGCGGATGAGGCGGAGCGCGATGTGCGCGCTGTAGAGCGGGTGGATGACCTCGTCCTCGAGGAAGCGCCTGAACTCCGGCATGGTCATGTTCTCCGGCTGCTTGTGGCGGGCCTTGCTCTTCTTGGTCTTCTTGGCGATCTTGAGCGCCGTGGCCTCAAGCTTGTCCTGCAGCTCGGCGAGCTGGACGAGCACGTCGTCGACGCGGTCCGCTAGCGCGCGGATGTCGAAGTCGGCGTACCCGCCGGCGCCCGGGACGGTGTGGAACTTGGCGCAGATGGCGGGGTCGTCGTGGCCCGGAGGTAGCCTGTTGGTGGCGTAGAATCGGTGGAGGCTGGCCATGCTGATGAACATGGCGAACACGACCAGCACCAGCTGCATCGCCGCCATGAGCCGCGTGAACCGGCACCGCGCGAAGCAGAATCCCTCCATCGTTGGCGGGACGATCGGCGCAAGGACGGGCGACGCGGCCAGAACAGAGCACAGCGCGCCAATGATGCGCGCTTCGATCAACAGTGGATTGGTGTTGCCAGCTTTAGTCGTCTTGGTACGTGGGATTGCTTTGGTTTCTAGCCATGATCGGATGGGTGGCAGGTGACCTGTGCTTAGGGCGCACTCCACTCGCAAAGCTCGGATCTCCATGCTCATGCATTTGTTTATCAGCCTACTCAATGTTGGAAAAAAGGGAGAGCTAGGAATAGTGCAAACGTGAAGCAGAGCAAACGGGCATTGAGGATGGAGTGACGCGAAAGCGCGTCTCGGAAGCAAGCTGCGCGCTGGAAGGAAGCAAGCAATCATGAAAGAGAATTTGCACCTTCGCTGATGAACGAATTTCCATTCATCTTCCCATGCTGATGAATTTGCATAAATATAGAAAAATCCCGACTCGTCCGTTTCCGTTTCCGTTTTTAATACGGATTCCGACCATTTTCGATCGTTTTCATCGCTGGTGGAGATGTTATGTTACCATAAGTTCAGAAAAATCTATTCAACTATATACTACTTGAAATATTTGGGAGCAGAGGAACCGGAGCGTGTTTGATCAAAAGATGTTGCAGCCACTACAAGTTTTTCAATTGATCAAAGAAGTTGACATTAGAAGGGTAGCTTCTGGCACTCCGACAGTGTTTTAGGGTCTGTTTGGAAACACTCCACTTCAAAAAAATCAGCACCACTCTACCTTTCAACTCGACTCCATCATTATTATACCATTCTGTTTAGGAGAGTTCCACTCCACCTTGCCCAACTGCTCTTCTCACTTCCATGCGGCCCAGCTCGTCAGGTCATTCTCCTACCTATGATTCCTTCTCAACTCGTGGCGCCTTCCCTCACAGCCCATGCCTCCCTCGCCGCCCGTTCCTCCCATCGCCGCAGCCTATTCCTCCCCGTCGCCGCAGCCCGAGGCCGCCACCCCGCCGTCGTCGCTGAGGTAGATTCTGACGGTCCGGCCCCCTCTTTATTCCCCTTTGGCCGCGCGGTCCGGTCTGTACCAGATGCAGAGCGCAACGTGGGAACGCGAGGTGCTGAGGGCCGAGCTGGGGCGGCAGGAGGGCCCCCACCGGGCGGTGAGGCCATCCGGGCTCGAGCTCGGGCGGCAGGAAGGGCCCCGACGGATTGCAAGCCGCTGCGAGGCGCTTGCGAACCCCGGTGGCAATTTCTGCGAGCCAGCGGCGGAGGCCGCGAGCACCGGCGGCGGCGGCGGCCCTCGCGAGCCCCTGCGGCGGTTTCCGCGAGCCACCGACGAGAGGCGGCGGCGGCCCTCGCGAGCCCCTGCGGCGGTTTCCGTGAGCCACTGGCGAGAGGCGGCGGCGGCCCTCGCGAGCCCCTACAGCGGTTTCCTCGAGCCACCGGCGAGAGGTGGCGACGAGCACCGGCGGGGCCGAGCTCGGGCGGCGAGGAGCGGTGCTTGTTGACTTTTTCTATTTTTTTGGGTGAAAGGTATGAGAAACTTGTGTAACCAGTGGCAGATAGGTAATTATATGAAGCTCCACTAGCTCTCAAAATTGGTGGAGCACCTTTTGAGAAGCTCCCAAAAAAATTTGGAGTGAAGCTAATATTTGCTAGAGTGGAATAGAGCTGATTGACCTATTTGGGTTTTTTTTGGAGTAGAGCTCTCCTAAAGACCCCCTTAGTTTCTGTTAATTTTTGAGGAGTTTACTTGGTTCCGTGTAATCGAACCCTTTTGTAAGACTTCGTAAGACTATTTGTTTCCAGATTTTTTAGCTCCTTCACATCAAAAGGAATCTTATTGTTAAGGAGTATCAAATAAAATTTGTTTATAAAACCTTTTTGACAGATGAGTGCTAATTTGCGAGACGAATCTAATGGGCCTAATTAATTCATGATTTATTATAGTGATGCTACAATAACTATCCGCTAATTATAGATTAATATATCTCGTTAGATTCTCGCAGTTTAGCTCCAGGATTCTGCAGTTAGTTTTGTAATAAGACTTCATTTAATACTAATAAATATCAAGGTTCTCTTTGATGTGATATAGTCTAAAGTTTACTCCCCTAAATCGCTTCCTCTCTTGAAAGAAATGGGCAGTGAACCGGCCTTGTTTAATTGCAAAATTCAAAATTCCAAAACTATCACATCAAAATAAAATCTTACATGTATGGAGTATTGAATCTAAACGAAATAAAAAATGAATTGCATAATTTGCTTGTAATTGCCAGTCAAATCTAATGAGTCTAATTAGGTTATGATTAGCACTAAATTGCTACAGTTATTACTACAGTAAACATATGCTAATGATTGATTAATTAGTCTTAATAAATTTGTTTAGTAGTTTACAGAAAAGTTCTTTAATTAGTTTTGTGATTAGTCTATATTAATATTTCAAATGTGCAAAAGTTTTATTTAGTTTATATTAAATACTTCAAATGTGCAAAAGTTTTATTTTAAATTTTTTACGGAGACAAGCTTTCGAAAAAGAAGAAGAAAGCGAACCGAGAGGCCGTCAAATCGAATCCTCCACGTTGAGGCAGCACATCCCCCTGCTCCTGCCCTCCACGCTCCACTCACCAGTCAGCCGCCGCCCGCACGCTGCCGCCGGCCGGCCTGGCGGCGGGCTCCTCCGCTCTTCTCGTCCCTCAAGCCTCCGTCCTCCTCCCCTTCCACTGCTAGCCCCCTCCTCGGGTCCGGCCGCCTCCGCCAGTCACCTGCGGCCCTCGGTTGTCTGCCCCTCCTCCTCGGGGCCGGACGGGCAGGGCAGGCACGCCGCACGCGGGCACGCCGCCGGCCGCTGGAGTGCCGGCCGCGCCGGATACCGTTCAGATGAACACGGATCCAGGTATCCTTGGGCCTGCGAATACTGGTTTAGGGTTTTCGCAGAATTTGTTTAGGGGCATGTCCGCCGCTGCTTCGCTTGTGATGATTCACCGCATCCCGCTTGCTTTGTTAATGCTGCTTGCTTGTTGCGGCTGTTCTTTCTTCTTCAGGCGAGAAGAGGCCATTCGGCGATCTGGACGACGAGGACGATGACGTCTTCGCTTCCAAGAAGGTTAGGTCCTAGGTGTTGCTATTGTTTTGGCATAGTGCAAAACATTTAACTTCTAGTTGAACACTGGAAAAATTCGTAGTGAATTTTTCATCAGACTTAGCACCTGCTGTGGAAATTACTGTCTCATGTTTTGCACCAATTAGGAGTTCAAATGTTGGGCATGGAAAACTGCTTCTTGTTCTGATGCCATAGCAAAAGGGGTGCGAAATTGTTGGAGATTTGTTTGTATAAGTACTGATGAAGACATTTTTCACCCTCTTAAATTATCCCCCTAGCATCCTCTTCCATATATTTAGACCCATCCTGCCCAACTTATACCCTCATGCCCACATCTACTGACCAGATAGTAGACTTCAGATCCATCGCAGACATTACCTTCAAATAGGCTTGTGCTTTGCAACATTATAGTAAGTTAAAACTGGTTAGCTGTTCAGGGCATGCTAGGATTGTTAGCCTTGACTCGCCAAGCTAGGGGCAAGGCCGCAAGGAACTGATTGATTGTGTAGTAGAACCAATCTGACTCACCCTTTGAAGTAAAACCAAGGCCAGGTAAGAAACCAAAAACTTTCCATAGAATGAGATTCTATGGCTGTTTTGCTATCAGATATGCATTGTGAGACCAAATAGTTTGTAGTATAATGTAAAAATGGTGTATCATAGGTTTGAGTATGAAGTAGAATCATATACTGTGTTATACAGGTTTCATGTGATGCAGTTAGCAAGAAAATAGCATTTTTTTTTGCCATGTATTAGATTTGTTACATCATTACTGTAAGACATAAGATTCTGTGATTTTGACCGATAGCTGGGGCTGGAAAACTCATATGCTAAAAAGATCACTTTAAGTATTGCTCTGATTGTGCTTTTTTTATCTTCCGGTAGTAGAATCAGTCAATTTGAATTTTGAAACATATGCAAACCATACTTTGGTAAGGTTTGGTGTGGAAATGAAGTTGCTTCTTAGTTAAGATGATACTTAATCAGTATATTTCAATTTTGAACAAATCTGCTACCTCGATATCAGCCACACATTAAAACTGTAATTGTGGTGCAGGCAAAGACAAAGGTCGAGGAAAGTGCACCAGGAGCTGCGACAGGAATGATTCTGTCTCTTCGTGAAAGGTATATCACATTTCATGTTCGATCTTTTGAGCCAATGATTTTATTTTAGCAAATAGAAGCATTTATATATTGCTATAATATAAATGGACATGGAACTAACATTCTCCCCTTTGAAGTTTGCAGGACTGTAAACATAGCCTTGCATCCTGCCAGGTTTGTTGTCAGTCACTTTTTCTGCTGTTCTCATTTACTAATAGTGCATTAAATACTGTTATCTGGTTGTATAATATTCTATGTGTATTTCATTATTCAATAATTTTGTATAAGTTGGTGAATTAGCATTCATTTAGCCATCAGTTTCGTGCAAGTGGAAAGAAAAATATTTACATGTCACTATGAGCTGTAGAAGAAAATAACATAACATGAATATGCAAAAAATGTTGCTGCCAATTTCTTGTTCAATATGGTGCAAAACGTTTTTTTCCCATCTCCAAATAAATACAACTCCTCGATTTGTATCACAGGTTTATTGTGGTACATATCTATTGTCATGTGTGGGGGTGTAGCATCAACTGAGAGTTGGCTTGTCTTTTTGTCTGCTTAATTTTGGTCTGGAGCTGAGTTGAATTATTTACGGAATGAGATCAGTTAGTTAGTCTTAAAGATAATATTTGTATCGCATGTCATGTATTTCAGTCAAGCAAGAAATTTATAAAGTTTTCCCAAGAACTGGCCATAATCAGAAATTTGTAGCAACAGGGGGCAAGCCTGTTTGGTGATGAGGACAGTCTATGCCATTACATTACCTTTCCAATCCACGCTTACCATATAATTGGATCTGCATCGCTGCTGTTATATCGGCAATATAAAATTTATCAACTAAATAGTCCAGCAGAGTCAAACTTGACCCGAGAAAAAGAAAGCCAACAGCCTATAAGTACAATTGCACTATTGAAGCGATAAGCTCTTTTTGAAGATTTAGGTAGAGAAACAAAATTGAAGATTTTGATGGATCAAGTAATATAGGTCTGTGCAGTTAGCTTCTCGACTGTTGCTTCCACTTCACTACAATGATGCTTTGATTGCTCTACCCAACTTAATGTCATCACGCTTTTGTCAATGGAAATTATATTTGAACTATTATCACAGGTGGAACTGGAAGCTGCCAAATCAGAAATTGAGAAGTGGCATTCAGCATTTCAGAACATTCCAGCTCTACCTTCTGGAACTAATCCAGGTTTGTGAATTAAATACAAATCCGTTCTAATATTTTGAATGGCTAACCAATCACCAAGTAAAGTCAATTTATTTCAATTATAGATCCTGTTTCAGTGGTTTCATACCTGAGTAACCTGAAGTCATCAGAAGAGTCATTGAAGGAGCAGGTTGTTTTTGTTTAGTCAAATTTTTTATATCAGGGACTAGTAAAATGGTTCTGCTTTGCTTCAATTTTATTTTTATTTTGTTACATACTCAGCTGGAGAAAGCAAAAAAAAGGGAGGCCGCTTATATTGTAACATTTGCAAAACGGGAGCAGGAGATTGCAGAATTGAAGGTATACCCTCGGGAAGCCTCGTTTTGCTATGAGACTTGTCCCTTTAATCTGCTGGATATTTTGTAATTCAACCTTTTTAATCTGTATACATTTCACAGTGGCAACCAATTAGAAACTTATTATCAAGATTTAACTTATTTTTTTGGGACTATTGGTATTGCTGTTTTTTTTTCATTTCGTGGTTTTTCATTCTCGTGCTGATTGTTTTTTTTTTGTGCATGAAATTTACAGTCTGCAGTTAGAGATTTAAAAACTCAATTAAGGCCACCATCAATGCAGGTAAACATTAGCTCCTTATGTTATTATTTATGTGAAATTTTCACTGTTGAAATGGACTATTGTATTTTACATGCTGGGGTTGATGTCCACTTCAGCACCGCACACCCAATTATAAAGTTTACCAGGTGTCTCTCATAAGCATCCAAACACAGCTGCTCTGTTATGGTTACTCATCTTGGGAGAAAATAACTTATCATAGCAAGGGCTTCGTCGCTGGCTGACAATCTCTCTTCCTCCATATCTCTCATCTAGCTGTGCAAGTAAACTTTGCCTTAGAGATGCCCTCATTATCTTAATATTTGTATTATCTTCTACCTAATAATCATCTGTCGTTAGATATTATTGAAGGCAGCATCTTTTTGGTATCAAGAGTGTTTTTGCCTCTCTTCTATATTAATTTTTGGTATAATAATAAGGGAGAAGTCCATATTTCACCCTTGAACTATCATGTTCGTGGTTCGTCCGATTTTCATCCTTAAACTACGAAACCAGATAGCCCACACCATGCACCTGTCAAAACTGGAAAAATTACACCCTTCAGCCAATTCCACCCGGTTTTGATCTGACATGGCAGTTTTTTCTCTGAAGTGGACAACATGTTGCAGTACACATCATCCTTCTTCTCATTTTTGTTCTATCACCTCTTTTCTCATCAAAGCTCCCTAATCCCCTCCTATGACCAACCACCTCTTGCCGGCGAGCTCGGACACCATGACCCTATGCTCGGACACCATCAGAGACTGTGGTTGCTACTTCCAGCCCCTGAAGCATGCGCACGAGGCCCTGAGGCCCTAGCACCTGCCTATTTGTCCAACCTGCTGCTAATCTGTTGCTGCAGATTCACAAGCTGCAGCTCCAGGCCTAGTTCCTGTGCTGGCTGCACGTACTTTCTCCTACGGCTGTGCACATCCAGTTTTCTAGGCAGTGGGGTGCGGCCCACCCCATCACACGCTGCCATCATCTTTCTCGTCTCCGGCCAAGTCTCGCCATTGCAAGCTGTTAGCCTCGAGCTCCTGCTCCAGTGGCTCAATTGGAAGAATGGGTAGCCAATTTATTGGCAACTGCAGTAGCATGTAGATGAGATTAAGCTGTGAATCCGTGACCTGATGCTCTACTGTAATTTGGGAATGGAGTTAGCATTGGGGAGGTGCTGTGGCCCTGGCAGGTTGGAAGAATGGGTAGCCAATTTATTGGCAACTGCAGTAGCATGTAGATGAGATTAAGCTGTGAGTCCGTGACCCGATGCTTTACTGTAATTTGGGAATGGAGTTGCTGATTGGGGAGGTGCTGGCCCTGGCAGGTTGGTGCAGAGAGGGAGATGCGCTGCTGCTGTAGCTCAAGGAGAGGAACTGAGGGAGAACGGGGTAGGTGCTGACATGAGAGACGATGGGGGAGATGCGGAGAGGACCGAGCTGACATGTAGGCTCCACTGTTACGAGATGATGTGTCAATACCATGTGCGAGATAAAAACTGGGATGGTTTAGGGTGGCGGTTGTATTTCACCCGGTTTCAATGGTGCAGGCTGTCTGGTTTTGTAGTTCGAGGGTGAAAATCGGACGAACGTAATAGTTTAGGGTTCAAATATAGACTTTTCCCTAATAATAAAGAGGTGTGTTCACCTCTTTACTAGTAAGGGAATTATATTGAATTTGATACAGTGCTTTATTCCTTCTTTAATGCAATGAATGCAATTATCCATTCTCCTGCATGCTTGAAAAAGAAAATAGATGTGTTGATAAATTAATGCATTGCACGTTCTTTGTACAAATCTTAGTTCAATACAGCATTAACACAGGAAAGCAGTGTTACATGGACACGGGTGCGGGTGTCGGTGTCCGACTCGGGTGCGGGTGTCCGGTTCGTTAGAATTTTCGGGGACACGGCAAATAACACTTGGAATCCGACCAGAGTTATTAAAACGATAAAACGAATAAACGAATAGAGGGTAGATTTTAACGAAACGATGGACGTTTTATCGTTTAAACGGACGTTTTAACGTTTAAACATCGATTTCACAAGAACGTTTTCTCGTGAAAACGTCGTTTTCACGACGTTTAAACGTCGTTTTAATAACCAGGAATCCGACATGGGTGTCGGAATCCGACACGGGTGCGGGGTATCCGACTCGGCAAAAAAAATAAGACACGGGTGTCCGGGTAACACAGCAGGAAAGTACCAGGACAATGTTGAAGCTTAAACAAGATGAGATACTAGAATAGGGAGAAATGAATCATAGATTAAGGCATTTGGCTAGAGAAGGCTATTATCTTTTGTTCAATTTCTCAATACATTACCTTTTATATAGTTGCCTTGACTTGCCTGATAAGATTGATACAGTTTCTAACAGTTCAATCTGAAAAAACTACTCAAATTCTAATATAGACTATGTCCTCAATAATTGCCTTAATTTTGTTTAACCAGTGTTTATGATATGGTTAGCTTATAGTTCATTCTTCTGTATGATTAACAGACAAGGAGATTGTTGCTTGATCCAGCAATTCATGAGGAATTTACACGCTTAAAGGTTAGTTACATTTCCTGGATTTGGCAGTTCTTATAAATCATATCGTCCTGTACCTGTATGAACAAGCAAACCACTTGGCTGTGTAGTTTGATTCATTTAAAGAAAAAGCACTTTGCTGTGATTCCTAAAAGAAACATAGCAAGGACGTTTATGATTTCCTTGTCAGATATGGGTGTCATAATATGCAAGTGCATAATCCTATTGACCACACAAGAAATTTCTTTGTATTTCCATCTAAAATGTGCATTAAGAAGTGAATTGTCATATGCAGTGAATATCCTCTTTCGGGAAAAAGAAAAGGGATAGGTAATTTAGTCATATTGTCTATTTGTTTTTGTAGACTTGTTGAATTGCTGATTTCACTGTAGGTTGAATACTAAATTATATGATGAATCAGAATTTGGAAGTTGGCCTAGGAAAGCCCAAACTGCCATATCTTGGGACTCGTTGGTTATTCCATGCATGCCAAATCTTAGTCTACTTTTGTGCAGAATCTTGTGGAGGAGAAAGAGAAAAAAATAAAGGAACTACAGGACAATGTTGCTGCTGTCAATTTTACTCCATCGAGCAAACTTGGGAAAATGCTAATGGCTAAATGTAGAACATTGCAAGAGGAAAATGAAGAGATTGGGGCAATGGCATCAGAAGGAAAAGTAAGTCCTTTTACATACTCCTGCTTACCTCTGTGGTCATAATTGTGGATATGCTTTCTGATTGAATATTACGAACATCATAAGTCCTTGAGCAACCAGAGTGTGCCATAAGAAAAATTGCATCCGCTATAGTTATGCCAATAGTGCATCTGACGTTAATGTGTGCCTATTATATTTTCTTACTCAACTAGTTCATCCTGTTTCTTTTGTAAGGTGTATTAGGGTTTGGAGAAGTCTTTAGAAGCAGTTTCAGAAAAAAGTCTTTAGAAGCATACTTTGATCACCAATGTCTGTTACAATATATTTTAAATTGCTACAAAATCAATATCTTATTAAAATATCTGTGTTTATAAAAATCTGTTGATGCAACTTTCCTACACTCAGTATGCATATGGTTCAACTAATTGTTACTAAAAAATTATAAATCTTTTGATTTTCTCAAATCCTACTATGCTGTAAAAAGAAGCGGACTTTTATCAATGCTTTTAACAATGTATCTTTGGTACAGATCCATGAGCTTGGAATGAAAATTGCAGTTCTGAAGTCTCAGAACAATGAGCTCAGGAATCAATTTGATGGTTAGTGATTTTATCTCTCACCGTTATGGATTGCTTTCTTTTTAATGGTTTTTGTGCTTCTCAGCGATTAATGCTCATAGTACCAAGAGTATCCTTTGCTACACTTCCCATTCTAGATTTTTCGGTTATGTGACATCTATTGCACTGTGCTATCACGATTAGATTTCTGTGTTAACGTGCTCAATGACGGAGCTACTTAGGATATTCATGCAAACATTGAACACATTGATGGGAAAGAAATTGAATCACAGGTGATAATTTTATTTGATTTTTCTTTTTGCCTCTAGCTGAATTGGTTAGATGGCTTTAGTAGCACTCAAGTCCTGGGTTCAACTCCCCGTGTGAGCGAATTTCAGGCTGGGTTAAAAAAATCCCCTCATCTGTCCCACACCAAAGCACAGGTGACAGGTCTAAGGCCTGGCCTGGCCCGGGTCGCACATGGGCTTTGGTGCTGTTGTACAAGGGTGGGCAGGCATTCGGGGGTTTTCTAGACCTGCGTGAGGTCTTCTTAACAAAATCTTATTTGACTTGGAATCCACTTAAGATGAATTCTTGTTTGCTAAGCCTGTCAGTCTGCTATTCAAAATAAGGATGCAATGAGTTGATGTGCTGAGTTCCAGTATTGTCTCGTAATTGGCATTGCATTTTACCTTCAAACATCTTCCTGCTTTGGGATAGCTGTGTGCATTACCTTTAATAGTACCTCCTGTTCTGGCATTTGTTGTTTTGTATTTTGAGTGTGGTGTGAATGTTCTAATTTTTGGTGTTATTGGGTATGTTGTGTGTAGTGTTGTACTTTTTGTACTTCCTTGAAATGATACACAGCTCCATACATGTTAGAGGAAAAAAAGGATTAGTTTGCTGAGAACCGTTTACTCTGGTATGGTACCACAACATATCTTAGATTTGAATTCCTTTTTTTCCCCAAGTTACAACAGAATCTCACAACTTTCTATTTGGTCGATTGCTTATTCTGTGACAGAACTTTAGCTATGATTAGATGGATATGTTTGACCCTTTTTCTTTTGTTTCCAGTTTTGTATAAACACATGGATGGTGTAACAAATGACGTGGAGAGATCAAACGAAATGGTAAGCTTCATCATTGTTACTACTCCCTACTTTTGGTTGCCTGCCTTCATAGGTCACTATGATCTTGGCCTCTCATCTTTTTCAGTTATCCATTCTGCAAGAGGAGTTGGAAGCCAAGGATCTAGAGGTGGCAAGATTGAAGGAGATGCTTTCCCAGAAAGAAGCTACTCATGACACAGCGGTTGAAGAAGAGAGAGACGAAGCTGCGAATGATATGAATACAGCTTCAGATCCAATGGAAGTCAAAGTGGAAAGTTGAGGTAGTTTCCCGTAGGGCTGGCAACTAGGTGGGCTGTCCTGAGAAATCCATATGTACTTTCTTTCAAAAAAAAAATCCATATGTACTCTGCAGCAGGCTAAATGACTGTATTTCTTTGGAGATGTACCAAAAAGTTTTATTTTGATGGATGGCTTTGACCAGAACTGATGCATAACTTTTGAATCTTGCCCTCTCGAAGGCCCGAGGGAAAAAAAGGAAAAACTTGCATAACTAGGTGGTGTTTTATTTTCTACTCCCTCAGTTCCAAATTATATACCCATGTATATGCCCATAAAGTGTAAAATGCATGAATGGTCATTATATTTGTTAGTGAATTTCAATTTGACCAACGTATTATATTTGTTAGTGTATTTCAATTTGACCAACGTATTTTGATAAGTGCAAATCATGACCATTAAATGCTTGACTCTATATGGATGATGTGGTATCCTAGTGGAGTTTTTTTTTGTAAATTGCTCCCTCTCATTTGAGTTATTTGAGGCATTGTAATAGTTCATAGGTAGCCCCTGTTCTCTATTATACGGATAAGATTGGAGCAGTCGTAACTTTCATAGGCAGCGGTGATTGGTAAGCAGCAACGACAAGAAGACAAGGATGCTGGACCACGGGTGGATCCAGGGGAATTTCGGTCATCACTAAATATGGCTCAGAACGCATCACGTCCTACTTACAGTAGGTTCACAAGATCTGTTACTTTGAGGAATGGCCGTCCTAGAATGAGGGTTATTTCCTTCTAGGAATGGCCGTTCTAGGTTGTTTTCTTCTGATCATCCATGCTAAGCACCACAAAGTCAACGGGGACGAAACAGTCCTGTATCCTTACTGGAACATCCTCAGTAATGCCCTCAGGGTGTCGTACTGATGAGTCTGCCAGTTGTAACTGCATTGGTGTTGGAGCCAACACTGAGTAGTTTAGCCGATCAAATACTACATTGGGCATGACACTGACACTGGCACCCAGATCACAAAGGACTTTGTCAAAGTTTTGTGTCCCAATTGAACATCTAATGGTGGGACACCCGGAATCCTTCTTCTTTTCGGGTAATTGATGCAGTGTGGCTGCACTGCATGCCTCGATGAGCTTGACTACTTCTATAGTTGGTAATGGCCGCTTGCTGTTGATTATGTTGTTGAGATAGCGAGCATATGTTTAGGACTTGCATCGCATCCATCAAGGGCATCGTGGTGTTCACTTGTTGGATCATCTCCACAAAGCGGTTGAACTGCTCATCCGTTGTTGGCTTCTTTACTCTCATGGGAAACGACAATACTTGGGTATCACAGAATTCATGCGATGCCATCTTCCCATCGTGCACATTCTCGGAATCAATTTCCTTAGGTGGCTCTTCCGCCATATCATCCGCCTTTTTTCTACTGTCATGGTTAGGGTAAGGTGGATCACGAGTGGTTTTACCTCCTCTCGTGGTCACCGCATTGACATTCTCCACAGCAGGGGGTAGAGCAGTAGCCAGCTGAGCTAATTGAGTTTCAACCATTTTGTTCAAACTCAGATGATTCTTGATAGCGGTGGAGAATCAATCTAGCTTGGCATGAATGATCTCCAGGGACTTGTCATTAGCGACTTAGCGGCCAGCTTCTTCTGGATTGTTTCATTAACCTTTGCTTGGCCGCAGAACAGATCCCTCAGGTAGGTTGTTAGGATTGAATGAATTTGAATTACCATTTCCTCCTTGGTAGAATGGGTGCGGTTGATTCCACCCCTGACCTTCTTGTGGATGAAACCCATTATTGTTGTTATTAAGGTACATTGCTTCCTCTTAGGTTTCAGGCAATCATTGCTTGTGTGTCCAGTATTTCCACAGACCTCGCACGTCATACGAACATCCAAGGCTTGAAGAGTTTGTGTTTGAACCTTGTCTTGGGAATAACCCTCAAATTTCTTGAGGATGAGATCAATCTTTGCAGCGAGCATATTAGTTTCCTTGACTGTATGCATGCCCCACTGGCGTGAATGGAGTCGATCATCACTCCAACCTTGGATGAACACTATCTTTTCAATTAAAGATGTCGCTCTTTCAGTGGTCAGTGAGAAGAAAGCTCCACCAGTAGCAGCGTCTACATGATCACGGGCTCTCTGAGTCAGCCCATTGTAGAAGTTCTGAAGTATGAGCCAATCATCCATCCCATGGTACGAACACGCTAGGATGTATTCCTAAAGTCACTCCCAAGCTTCAGGAATGGTCTCATTGGACGCTTGCTGAAAGCTCGAAATCCTTCCACGAAGAGCTTTTGTTTTGCCCATCGGAAAGAACTTCGCGAGGAATGACTTGTGTTCACTGCACACTTTTTAGCATATAACCACAACTTCGCTCTCCCTAGAAGAGAAACCGAAAACAGATGGAGTCGAATCACGTCTTGCGACACTCTCTTGATCACAAAAGTACTGCAAAGCTCCAGGAATTGCTGGAGTTGAGCGTTGACATCCTCATTAGCCTTACCATAGAAAGGAATGGCCTGCATCATCGTAATTAGACTCGTCTTGATCTAAAAATTCTCTCCTCCAGTGCTGTCTGGCCCAACAGGGACATTGGCAGCAGAAGGAGCAGAGTAATCACGGAGCGTCTTCTAGGCCATGGAGTTGGAAGTGTATGACGCAATAATAACTAGTTTAGTTGCCGATAGTATATGCTGAGGAGGTATGACATGGGGTCAAACTCTTCTCAAAAGTGACTCTGGATTTTGAGTTAAATTTTGCGGCAAATCAAAACCGGTCATACACCACCCTGTTTTCACCACAAAGAGAGAAAACAAGCCAAGTTAGCCTATTTAGCAAATGAATATCCATTTTGATTTTGTTCATAACCTTGCCTACTTATTTAACCTATGCCTTTCCCGGCAACGGCGCAAAAAATGCTTGTTGGTATTTCATAATGTCATATATAGATATAAGGTTATTAGGTCAGTCCCTGGCAACAGCGCCGAAAATACTTGTTGACATTTCTTAGTGCAATCACTAGGAACGGGGTTATTCAAGAACCATAGATCATTCCACAAGCGCACGAAATACTGATGTAGCATTTTACCCGGGAGTATTCCGGGGTGTCATTTATATTTTCGCAGGAAAGGCGGTGGCTAAGTTGTGTAGGCAGGTTAATGATCTAATTTCAATGGAATAGGGCTGTCACCATTTGCAGGCTACCTCAACAAACCGTTGGAACAGAGTGACATTCAAACATAAACATTAACTAAGACATGACGTCTACATTAATGACGTCTACATTAACGATTACTATGCTAGCTTTGCGCAAGGACATCCATCTCTATTAGGAGCCTTAGTTCTAGAGCACCCAATTAAGGGGGATGAAACTGAAAGTGCATCTAGGCCCCTAATTGATTTTGGTGATTTTTGACAATCACAATTTGGGGATATGATGTTTTGAAGAAAGTGTGTGCATGATTAAAATGAGAAATTCAAGAAGAAGATGAAAGGAAGGTCCCCCAATTTCAAAATGAGTTTGGTGGATTCGATAGGGATTTAATTTTAATTTTCGGTTTGAATTTGAGTATAGGATTCACCGTACTATCAAGGGGGACGCATTTGCATGAATTTTTGGTTGTTAAAAATGCTTCACATGAGATACAATCCTTGAGAGAAAACACCCACAAAAATCAGCCACATCACAAGTTCCTGCACTGGGTCGGATGATCCGGCCGCACAGTTTCTGAACTTTCGGAGTAAGTCCGGATGATCCGGCCCTGGTCCGGATCATCCGGACCTGGTGACTTGTGAGCGTCCAGAGCAGCCCAGGTCAGATGATCCGGCCCTGTACCGGATGATCCGGACCTGGGAAGTTCAGTGTGCGTTTTGCCTAATCTGTCAACACCCCGGATGATCCGGGGTTACCACGGATGATCCGGGCTCTACCAGAAAACACATAACGGTCACTTTCGGGGGTGGGAGTATATATACCCCTTCACCCCCTTCCTTCATTTCTCTCTCTCCCTGACCAACCTCGACTCAAAAACATTAAATCCTCCACTTCTCTCCATCCTAGAGCTTGATTCTTGCAAGGAAACACCTAGGGATTGAGTGGAAGTGAGATTCGAAGTGTGATTCGAGAGCACTCCGTGAGCTAGCACTTGTTCATCTCAAGAAGCATTTGAAGCAACCTTGATTCGTCAATTTGCGTTTGTTACTCTTGGAGATTTGCTCCTAGACGGTTAGAGGTGCCGGTGAGCTTCCATTCCTTTGTGGTTGAGCCGCCGGAAGTTTGTATTACCTGTCCTTTGTGGACTCTTTCTAGTGAGCACCTCAATTCTCCTAAGTGGTTGATTGAGTGAGGGAAAGGGTTAAAGGGCAACCCTGCTCTTTGTGAGCACCTCAACGGAGACGTAGCTCCTTTGTGGAGTAAACTTCGGGATAAATCTTATGTCAATATCATTTTTGTTGTATTTATTGTTCTTGAGCTAATCTTGTCTTGATCTACTTGTTAGTTGCTTTCCGCTTGTGCTAAACTGTTTCATAGGGCTAGTTACTTCATTTGTCAACTTTGCATTCGAAGGGAATCGTCAAAAGCTAAGTAAATTTCAAATCTCGTATTAGATTCTCTCCTGCTGTCAGATCATCCGACCCATAGCCGGATCATCCGAACCTGAGAATGACCGGATCATCCGACCAGGGGCCGGATCATCCGGACCTGACAGTTTTCTGCCAAGTTTTTAGAGAATTTTTAAACAGGCCTATTCACCTCCCCTCTAGGCCTAGTGTCGATCCTTTCAATTGGTATCAGAGTCTAATCTCTTGATTAAGGTTTAACCGCTAAGGAAAAAACACTACAGCTGCCGAGATGTCCGCAAGTGGTGGTGGTGCTTCATCCGCATACGAAGTCAATGATAGTGACTTCGAAGTCAGCGATGTTGAAGGTGAAATGATTGAGCAAGAAAGGTCAATCAAGCGGAAAGAAAAGATCAAGAAGAAGATGAGTGAAAGAGTTGAAAAGAAGGCTCTAGCTCTTTTCAATGAGAAGATGAGGTTGGAAAGTGAAAAGAAAGATCAACAAGGTTTTCACACCACATCTCATACATATGATAGCTCAAATTTTGAAGCGCCCCGACCCCAAAGATCGAGGCTAAACCATGTACTAATAACCGAAGCAAGTCTCCGGTACAATACATGTTACATCAAGTGGATTCCAAAGTCATACAGAACTTTATTCAACCCGTACACGAGGAGTAAAGTGACAACATAAAGCTACCGCAAATAACCACAGGATAACGAGTAGCATAACGACATGCAAGACTAGCTCTTCGTCCATCATGGCTCCACTCGATTAGCTTGGGTGCGGACACGATCTACTCGTAATCTTCAGGCACAAAGTCAGGATCCTCTGAAAAAAATAATCAACAAGGGTTGAGTACGAAAGTACTCAGCAAGTCCCACCTCACCCTTACGGGGAGGGAGTTACAGATTAATACGCAAAGGTCCATTAATCAACCAGAATAAATAACAAATATAGTATTAAAGGTAACCCAAACAGTCATCCATCTCAGGGGCTAGGTGGCTCAACTAGTTGAGATGTCCACACCGTAACCTGTCCAAACCGAGGACACGGACCATTCGAATGGATTGTACACTCTGCAGAGGTTGTACGCTTTACCCACACGCACTTCACCATCCAGAGACGGCTCCGTCATAGCCGACACCCAGCCGTGGCTCAACCCCGACTAGTCGCCCACAAACCCCCGGGTCTGGACCAATCCAGGTCTCACCCCAAAACATATCCACCTCGGACTACTACCAGGTTAGCCAGTGGGATTAGACAAAGGTTTGCCCATACAAACTCATGTGGTCGTACTGAAAGTAGGTTAGGTGAGATGGCACCACAACACATGGTCCTTAAGGTTCATCAGGGCAGTCAACAACCATAACCAACCAAACCCGAGGTGTCACCACAACAACGCTCGATCGCAAGTCTACCACCACGGTAGCGCATGCTCCAACACATTCCACATTGCCCTGGTCTCATTCCCATTCCAGTTTCATCAATTAACAAGGTCTGATAATATGCCAGTCTGATAGTAAATCGATATGCAACATGGCTTCAGTCAATGGTTTCTCTCAATCCCTCAGTGTATCGTCTCATGCAATCCCTAAGTCTAGCAAATTTTATATTTAACCTTACTTGGGATCAATCATAGTCAACGTAAGGGATCGATGAGACTTGCCTTCGCTTTCGTACGCGTCAGCGGCGGCGGTTTCCTGATCTCCCTGGCTCCTCTGGTTTCTCCTCTGGAATCGGTTCTACTTCGTCATACGCGGCGGAAACAGCACAACCGACGAACAACATAAGCAAGCATAAACATAAAATAAAATGAGCTCGAATCGGAAACAATTAAGATATGGAGATAGAAGTAATATTTTTGGGTGGTTTCCTAATGGCACAGCCAAAACTATGTTAGGTTTGGTGTGGTAAAGTTTCAGGTCGATCGGAGATTGTTTGGCGCATAAAATTTTAGGGCCAAATAAGGATCCAAGGGCTTGTTTGTAAATAGTTTTGAGAGTGAAAGGACTTGATTATAACTTCTAGGAATACGTGGGTTACTCTGAAAAGGGACAGGGGCATACTTGGAATTTTGTTTATATGGTGGAGGGACTAGTTCGCTAAATAAATAAAAGAGGTGGGCTTTTCTTTAAAAGGGACATATAGGGGGGCTCTTAATTAAAATGGAAGGAAGGGAGGGGCTTAAGGGAAAAATCGCCCCTTCTCCTTCCTCCCTCCCGTGACCAAAACAGAGGAGGGCCATGGGAAGCCGGCGGCCATGGGCCTGCGGCCCTGGGGCATAGCGGCAGCCGGGGGTAGGGGGGAAATGGAGAGGGGAGCGTCGGGTTCGTTTGCCCCTACCAGCTCGGGCTAGAGTGGAGGGAGGAGACGCGCCCACGGGGCCGGCGACGGCGAGTGGAGGTAGCCCTGGCGGCGACGCAGGGCGGTCAGGGAGGCGGCGAGCGGTGGTGGTCTGGGATGTGGAGCTTGAGGGCGACGCGAAGGGCCGATTTATAGGCCAAGGCGTGGACGAGGAGGACGGGGCGCAGCGGCCGGTCGGCGGGCTACAGAGCGGCCATTAATGGCTCCCAGAGCTCGCGTGGCTTTGCAGAGCGGCGTGGGCGTCGAGGCGAGCAGGGGAGGCGGTGGCGCGTAGCGGGGAGGGCGGTAGCGGGGAAGGTACTCGGCGCAGGGGAGGTCGATGCGCGGTGGCCGTGCGGGCTTTGCTCGCAGTGTGCGCAAGTGCCGAGGTGAGCAGGGTGGTGCTGTTGCTTGGCGACGGGCAGCACGGCGAGTGCACATGGGAGCAGGGCTTGGCACGCGTGTGCGGGGCCGGGAGTGTGGACAGGAGCGGGACGGGGGGCGGCCGTCATCGAGCCGTGAGCAGCGGGCGGGACGGCGGGCGGCTCGGCCGCGTGGTGCACGCGCGGGATGCAGGCGCGTGCCATGTGTGGAGGGGGAAAGGCGGTGCGGAGCAGGCGCGAGCGCGCGTGGGCGGCAGCGAGCTGAGCGGGCAGCGGTCGGTGGCGGGCCAAGCGTGCGCGTGGCGCGCGGTAGAGGAGAGGGAGAAGGAGAGGAGAGGGAGAAAGGGAAGGAAAATGGGAAAAGGAAAATAAAAAGACAAAGAAGAAATGGAGAAAAAGAAAAAGAAAAAGGGGAAAGGGAGAGAGAAAGGGAGAGAGAGAGAGCTGGCGATATTCGCGGCGGCCACTACGGCCTGGTCAGCCATGTGCGCCGCGATGTCCGGTCGGACGACGCACGCGGAGCGAGGAGAAAAAAGAGAGACGGGACAGCGGTCGGATTCGGGTGTCGGGTCAGGAAAAGGTTTCGGGGAAATAGGGTTTGGATAGGAAGGATTGAGCTCAACGACGAATAAAATTTTGAAAATTATTTTTTTAGCGTGTGATTTGATTTGGTAAATTTTTGGGATGTTACAAACCTACCCCACTTAAAATGAATCTCGTCCTCGAGATTCAGCTAAACTACTAAAGAGACTAGGAAATTCGGCTCGGAGCGCGTCTTCTCTCTCCCAAGTTGCTTCTGCTTCCGAATGTCTGCTCCACTGAGCTCGACAAATTCTAACTGTTGAGTTGCGGGTTCTTCTCGTCACAGTGTCCAAAATTTTCACTGGCACCTCTTGATATCTGAGATCATCTTGCAGGTCGATTGTCTCTGGGGCCACTTGTTCTTCTGGTACTCGCAGACACTTCCTGAGCTGGGACACATGGAACACATTGTGCACATCTGACATCTCTGCTGGCAACTGAAGCTTGTAGGCTACCGCTCCCACTTTCTTGATAACTGGAAAAGGTCCAATGTAACGTGGGGCCAACTTCCCGCGCACCTGGAATCTGTGCGTGCCGCGAATTGGGGAAACTTTAAGGTACACATAATCTCCAACTTCAAAGCTGAGAGTACGTCGTCTTTTATCGGCATAACTTTTCTGGCGGGATTGAGCTGACTTTAGATTCTCTCTGATTTCTGCTATCTTGACTTCTGCTTCTTTAATAAAATCTGGGCCCTCAATGATGCGGTCACCAACTTCGGTCCACATGAGAGGTGTGCGACACTTCCTCCCGTATAGGGCTTCGAACGGCGACATCTTCAAACTTGACTGGTAGCTGTTGTTGTAAGAGAACTCCGCATATGGCAAACTATTTTCCCAATCTCTGCCATATGTAAGAACACAGGCTCTTAGCATGTCTTCAAGGATCTGATTAACTCTTTCTGTCTGGCCATCAGTCTGAGGATGATAGGCTGAACTGAAGTCCAACTTTGTACCAAGTGCTTCATGTAACCTACTCCAGAATCTCGAAGTGAACTGGGTGCCTCTATCTGACACAATCCTCTTAGGTACTTCATGCAACTTCACAACATGCTCAATATATAACTTGGCTAATTTATCACCTCCATAAGTGGTACTCACTGGGATGAAGTGTGCCAGTTTAGTGAGTCGATCAACAATCACCCAAACTAAGTCATGACTGCTCTGGGTTCTTGATAGACCGGTGATAAAATCCATACTAACTTCATCCCACTTCCATACTGGGATCGGCAACGGCTGAAGTAATCCATTGGGCTTCTGGTGCTCTGCCTTGACCCTATTGCACACATCACAATGAGCGACGAATTGAGCGATATCCCCCTTCATACCATTCCACCAATACTTCTCCTTAAGGTCCAGGTACATTTTCGTAGTGCCGAGGTGAATGGAATAAGCTGAGTTGTGGGCTTCATCCAAAATGGTCCTGCGGAAATGACCTTGCTTAGGCACACTTAATCTCTTCTTGAACCACAAGACTCCATCTTTATCTACTCTGAAATCTGGGGCTTTACCTTCACTGTTGCAACCTTTAATCCATACCAATATTCTATCCTCCATCTGAGCTTCCTTGATCTGGTCGTCCAGGATGGGATGAACACTAAGGTTGTAGTTGCAAGAGCGGCGTACAACCCTTAGGTTCAACCTTCTCATTTCTTTACTCAGCTCTGGGGCTTGTGTAACTAAATGATGGCAATACGCTTTACGACTGAGCGCATCAGCCACCACATTAGCCTTTCCAGGGTGGTAGTGCATTTCCAAATCATAGTCTTTGATCAACTCCAACCATCTTCTCTGTCTAAGGTTGAGATCTGACTGGGTGAAAATGTACTTCAGGCTCTTGTGATCCGTGTAGATTTCAGACTTGTTCCCGATCAGATAATGTCTCCAAATCTTGAGGGGATGCACAACTGCTGCTAACTCCAAGTCATGGGTGGGGTAGTTCCGCTCATGTATTCTCAACTGTCTTGAGGCATAAGCTACAACTCTTCCTTCTTGCATAAGCACACAACCCAATCCTTGTCGGGATGCGTCGCAATTAACGACAAAGCTCTTCTGATTATCTGGCAAGACTAGCACTGGGGTAGAAGTTAGTCTCCTCTTCAACTCTTGAAAACTTCTATCGCAAGCTTCAGACTAGACAAACTTCGTGTCCTTCCGGAGCAACTCGGTCATAGGCCGGGCTATCTTAGAGAAACCTTCGTTGAATCTCCTGTAATAGCCGGCTTATCCCAAGAAACTCCTGATCTCCGAGGCTGAGGTTGGTTGCTTCCATTCTGACACTGCCTTGACCTTTTCTGGGTCCACTTCAACGCCTTCAGCTGTTAAGACATGACCCAGAAAACTGACTCTCTGCAACCAGAATTCACACTTACTAAACTTGGCGACAACTAGTGTTTTCTGAGCTTTCCCAGCACAACTCTGAGATGTTGTCCATACTCCTCAGCACTCTTGGAGTAGACCAGTATGTCATCTATGAAGACCATGACAAACCGATCTAACTCCTCCATAAACACCTTATTCATGAGGGTCATGAAAAAGGCAGGGGCATTAGTAAGACCAAAAGGCATCACTGTGAACTCATACTGGACATAACGGGTCCTGAAGGCTGTCTTAGAGATGTCCTCTTATCGCACTCTAAGCTGATGATAACCTGACCTCAAATCTATCTTGGAGAAGAACTTAGCTCCCTTCAGCTGATCAAACAGGTCATCAATCCGAGGCAGAGGGTACTTGTTCTTGATGGTGACTGCATTCAGATCACGGTAGTCCACACAAAGTCTCATGCTTCCATCTTTCTTCTTCACAAAGAGCACTGGGGCTCCCCATGGAGAAGCAGCAGGTCTAATAAATCCCTTTTGTTGAAGCTCTTCAAGCTGCTTCTTCAACTCGGCAAGCTCTGGGGCTGCCAACTGATATGCATTCTTTGCTATAGGCTTGGTTCCAGGGACTAAGTCAATAGTGAACTCTACAACTCTTTCTGGAGGCATACCGAGTAATTCATCTGGAAACACATCTGCGAATTCTTGAACTACTGGCACATCTTCTGGGGATTCTGCTTGGATGTGGTTCACCATGGAGTCTGATAGGCTAGGCTGGATTAGGCATGTGACTGTTAACCCTTGGTGGTTGGTGACTGTCACTGTTCTTTCAGCACAGGCTATGTTTCCTCGGTGCTTGGTGAGCCAGTCCATACCGAGTATGACATCTATCCCTTTGGAAGCAAGGACTACTAGATTGGCAAGGAATACTACCCCACTTAGGTTTATAGGGATATCTATGACACCTAAGTGGCAAGGTATATGACCTCCAGGCGAACGGGTCATTAGCGGCCTCTTAAGGGCTATAGTAGGTATATCATGCTTTTCCACAAAGTGGGAGGATATAAAGGAATGCGATGCTCCAGAATCAAAAAGCACCGAGGCTAGAGCTGATTGGACCAGAAACTCACCGAAAATCACTCCTGGTGCATCCTCTGCTTCTTCAGCGTACACATGATTCACCTTTGCCTTGCCGAATGACTGCTGCTGGCTCCTAGCGGGTGCTGCATGGTTGGCTTCAGTCGGCTACTTTGGTCCTTGAACAGAGTTGGAGAAAACAGAAGGGGCGGGCTGGCTGAGATACGGGCAGTTGGCCTTGAAGTGTCCGGCTTCACGGCAGTGGAAATAGGTCCTCACATTGGTCACTTGACTTCCACCAGACTGCTGGGTGCGGAAGGTACTTTGGGTCTTCACAACTGGAGCTGACTGAGCTGGCTTCTGGAGAGAACCGGGGTGCATCTTGAATGAGAAGGCACCCTGGCTCCTCTGACCTGAGTGAACCGGATACTGAGTCCTCTAGAACTTCTCCAACTGTTGGGGATTTTTGCTTTCAAACCGACGTTTTGTGCTCACTGAGTTCTACCTTTCTGTTTCTCTCGGTGGTGATAGCCTTGTTGACCATGGCATTGAAGTCACTCTGGGTGGTGACTTCAACCAAGGTCCTAATTTTAGGGTTAAGCCCACCAAGAAAAGCTTCTTGCTTCTTCTCATCATCATTAATATCCTCTGGTGCATAACGAGACAACTCTGAGAACTTATGAAGATACTCTTTCACAGTCATCCCACCTTGACGAAGCTTTCTGAACTCATCCTTCTTGAGCTTCATAACACTGCTGGGAATGTGGTGTTCTCTGAAGATCTTGACAAAGTCAGGCCATACCATCTCGTTAGCATTTTTGTTTACTTCCCGATAACTTTGCCACCAAGGAAGGGCTAGTCCCCTTAACTGCTGTACTGCGAGCAAAACCTTGTCCCTATCATCTGCATGGACTACTTCAAGCTTCATTTCAATCTCTCGCAGCCAATCATCTGCCTCAATTGGGTTGTCAGACCCTCCAAACTTGGGTGGCTGCAGGCGGTTGAAATCTGTAATTCTACTGCCATTGCCATTATGATGCATCGCAGGTCTATTGTTGCCAAGATTGCCTTGAGCTTGAGCAGTGAGAGTGGTCACAAGAACTTGAAGGAGTTGGTTCTGCTGCTGCAATATGGCTGCCAGATCAATGGGTGCTGGGGCACGGGGAGGTGGCGGCGGTAGGTGTCCATTTTCTGGTGCTTCTAGGGCTACATTCAGAGGGGCTTGGTTTCTGGGGTTGACCTCGTCACCGTCTTCCTGAGCATGGAGTCCCTAGACTCGGCTCGAATGATGAGACATTTATGGTCAAGGAGGGCAAGATTAGGTGACTCCCCTAGTATATTGCTGGGGTAGATTTGTATATATAAAATATTTTGTACCGCACAATGCACACAAGCAAATCATTCAAGCCTCACACAAGCATTCATTCAAACAAGCAGAGATACATAGCACAACGGATTACAATAACGCGGCTCGACTTTTAAGGGTCGGTCGGAACAACTTGACTACTAGACCCTATGACACGGTCTTCAGGGTCTCGGTCTTCAACTTCACGGGGTGACGCGGGAGGTGTGGGTGGCACCGGTTCACCAATCCTCCTGCACGATTGGGACAAGGAATACAGCGGAATTCCCTCCAGGATTGGCGGCTCAGCAGCAGTCCTGGGATGGCGTTCCTTGCGCTTTACACGGTCCACTAGGTAGACTCCCCTAAGGAGCTGACTATGGCGGTCTACTTGCTCCCTAAGGTTCTCTTTGGCTGCAGCAAGGCGGCTTTCAGCTTCAGCTGCTCGGGCTTCTGCCTGAGCTAAGGCCAGCTTAGTCTTACACCAACGGGACTCCGTTCTCTCAGCACGCTGGATGAGGTCTTCCACACGCTGGTGCAGTTGGTCGCACAAATCATCAAGGTTAAGCAAATAGGTAGACATAGAGACAACTATGGGGTCCTTCTCGGTTCCTGCGGTACTCTCCAAGTTGCGGATCCTCGCCGCCCAAGCAAGACGGTTACGATCCAGCGGGGGAAAGTACTTCATGGGGGAAGAACCCAAGTGCCATTCAAACATCTGGCACAGGTACCGCAACGCCTTGCGAGCTACCAGTTGAATGGTGTCAGGCATACGGGCTCCAGTGGCAGTGACACTCCTGGGTTGCATCTCCAAGAACTTGTCACTGGCGCCAATATGCACGGTGACTTCACAGCTTTCGGTGCCTTGCTCCATGAATTCGCGGCGTACTCCGGACGTTCCGGAATACCAAGTCGCACAGTGGTAGCATAAAGCACCTTGGGGAATCCATCTTCGTTGATGCAGTAGGTGGTGGTCCAGTCATCAGCCATCTGATTTACAAGGGTAGGGTTAGCATAACAATGATAAAGTTTAAGGAGTAATAGGGTTTCAAGGATTGACCATCCCAGTGCTCCTACGGTCATCGTTCACTACCGGTCGTGTCCTACAGCCAAGCCTGTTTCTGATACCACCTGAAGCGCCCCGACCCCAAAGATCGAGGCTAAACCATGTATTAATAACCGAAGCAAGTCTCCGGTACAATACATGTTACATCAAGTGGAGTCCAAAGTCATACAGAGCTTTATTCAACCCGTACACGAGGAGTAAAGTGACAACACAAAGCTACTGCAAATAACCACAGGATAACGAGTAGCATAACGACATGCAAGACTAGCTCTTCATCCATTACGGCTCTACTCGATCAGCTTGGGTGAGGACACGATCTGCTTGTAATCTTCAGGCACAAAGTCAGGATCCTCCGAAAAAAAATAATCAACAAGGGTTGAGTACGAAAGTACTCAGCAAGTCCCACCTCACCCTTACGGGGAGGGAGTTACAGATTAATACGCAAAGGTCCATTAATCAACCAGAATAAATAACAAATGTAGTATTAAAGGTAAATCAAACAGTTATCCATCTCAGGGGCTAGGTAGCTCAACTAGTTGAGATGTCCACACCGTAACCTGTCCAAACCGAGGACACGGACCATTTGAATGGATTGTACACTCTGCAAAGACGGCTTCATTGTCCAGAGACGGCTCCGTCACAGCCGACACCCAGCCATGGCTCAACCCCGACTAGTCGCCATAAAACCCCCGGGTCTGGACCAATCCAGGTCTCACCCCAAAACATATCCACCTCAGATGACTACCAGGTTAGCCAGTGGGATTAGACTAAGGTTTGCCCATACAAACTCATGTGGTCGTACTGAAAGTAGGTTAGGTGAGATGGCACCACAACACACAGTCCTTAAGGTTCATCAGGGCAGTCAACAACCATAACCAACCAAACCCGAGGTGTCACCACGACAATGCTCGGTCGCAAGTCTACCACCATGGTAGCGCATGCTCCAACACATTCCACACTGCCCTGGTCTCATTCTCATTCCAGTTTCATCAATTAACAAGGTCTGATAGTATGCTAGTCTGACAGTAAATCGATATGCAACATGGCTTCAGTCAATGGTTTCTCTCAATCCCTCAGTGTATCGTCTCATGCAATCCCTAAGTCTAGCAAATTTTATATTTAACCTTACTTGGGATCAATCATAGTCAACGTAAGGGATCGATGAGACTTGCCTTCGCTTTCGTACACGTCGGCGGCGGCGGTTTCCTGATCTCCCGGCTCCTCTGGTTTCTCCTCTGGAATCGGTTCTACTTCGTCATACGCGGCGGAAACAGCACAACCGACGAACAACATAAGCAAGCATAAACATAAAATAAAATGAGCTCAAATCGGAAACAATTAAGATATGGAGATAGAAGTAATATTTTTGGGTGGTTTCCAAATGGCACGGCCAACACTATGTTAGGTTTGGCGTGGTAAAGTTTCATGTCGATCGGAGATTGTTTGGCGCATAAAATTTTAGGGCTAAATAAGGATACATGGGCTTGTTTGTAAATAGTTTTGAGAGTGAAAGGACTTGATTATAACTTCTAGGAATACGTGGGTTACTCTGAAAAGGGATAGGGGCATACTTGGAATTTTGTTTATATGGTGGAGGGACTAGTTCACTTAATAAATAAAAGAGGAGGGCTTTTCATTAAAAGGGACATATAGGGGGGGCTCTTAATTAAAATGGAAGGAAGGGAGGGGCTTAAGGGCAAAATCGCCCCTTCTCCTTCCTCCCTCCCGTGACCAAAATAGAGGAGGGCCATGGGGTGCCGGCGGCCATGGGCCTGCGGCCCTGGGGCATAGCGGCAGCCGGGGGTAGGGGGGAAATGGAGAGGGGAGCGAGGGGGTTCGTTTGCCCCTACCAGCTCGGGCTGGAGTGGAGGGAGGAGACACGCCCTTGTGGCCGGCGACGGCGGTCGGAGGTAGCCCTGGCTGCGGCACTGGGAGGTCAGGGAGGCGGCGAGCAGTGGTGGCCTAGGATGTGGAACTCGAGGGCGACGCGAAGGGCCGATTTATAGGCCAAGGCGTGGACGAGGAGGACGGGGCACAGCGGCCGGTCGACGGGCTACAGAGCGGCCATTAATGGCTCCCAGAGCTCGCGTGGCGTTGCAGAGTGGCGTGGGCATCGAGGCACGCAGGGGAGGCGGTGGCGCGTAGCGGGGAGGGCGGTAGCGGGGAAGGTACTCGGTGCTGGGGAGGTCGATGCACGGCGGCCGTGCGGGCTCTGCTCACAATGTGCGCGAGTGCCTAGGCGGCGGTGCTGTGCCGTGCGGCGCAGCGAGGGGTGGGACGGGTGAGCAGGGCGGCGCTGTTGCTTGGCGACGGTCGGCGCGGCGAGTGCACGTGGGAGCAGGGCCTGGCGCGCGTGTGCGGGGCCGGGAGCATTGGCAGGAGCAGGACAGGGGGCGAACGTCGTGGAGCCTTGAGCGGTGGGTGGCACGGCGGGCGGCTCGGCCGTGTGGTGCACATGCGGGGCGCAGGCGCGTGCCACGTGTGGAGGGGGAAAGGCGGTGCGGAGCAGGCGCGAGCGCGCGTGGGCAGCAGCGAGCTGAGCGGGCGGCGGGGAGCGGCCGGTGGTGGGCCGAGCGTGCGCGCGGCACGTGGCAGAGGAGAGGTAGAAGGATAGGAGAGGGAGAAAGGGAAGGAAAATAGGAAAAGGAAAAGAAAAAGAAAAAGAAAAAGAAGAAATGGAGAAAAAGAAAAAGAAAAAGGGGAAAGGGAGAGAGAGAGAGAGAGGGAGAGAGAGAGGGAGGGAGAGAGAGCCGGCGATATTCGCGGCGGCCACTGCGGCCCGGTCGGACGACGCACGCAGAGCGAGGAGAAAAAAGAGAGATGGGACAACGGTCGGATTCGGGTGCCGGGTCAGGAAAAGGTTTCGGGGAAATAGGGTTTGGACAGGAAGGATTGAGCTCAATGACGAATAAAATTTTGAAAATTATTTTTTTTAGCGTGTGATTTGATTTGGTAATTTTTTGGGATGTTAGAAATTTCCAATCCAACAACCTCTCATTCTCTACCATTCCAATGGGCAAACCTCCTCACTTTGATGGAACGGATTATCCACGTTGGAGTGATGACATGCAAGTGCATTTGTATGGTCTTAACCTACACCTTTGGACCATCATGTGTGTTGGTGTGCCTCAACTCGGAGAAAACGAGGTGGTCACTCCGGAACATGAGCATGATTTGTTTCGCAATGCCCAAGCCGTGAGAGTCATCAGAAGTTATCTTTGCACAATGGAATACAACAAAGTTAGAGGAATGATAAATGCAAAAGAGATTTGGGAAACTCTCCAAATGTCACATGAAGGCAATGATGAAGTTAAAGAAGGAAAGATGGATCTTTTTCAAGGAGAGTTGAAATTATTTGTCATAAAGAAGGATGAAACCCTTCAACAAATGCATGATAGGCTTACTCTTCTAGTTACCGAGATTAGAACTCTTGGTAGCAAAGATTGGGATGACTTCAAGGTCACTAAGAAGATGCTTAGAGAATATGCACCCAAAAATCCTATGTTGGCAACCATCATTAGAGGCAAAGAATCATATAGAAAGATGAAGCCAATAAACTTGTTGAATGAGTTGCAATTTCATGAGATGAATGATCTAGATGTGGCCAAGTCAATTGGTCAAGATGAAGTGAAGGCTATTGATCTTAAGGCCGAACCTAGCAAGACGGTTGAAACAAGTGAGAAGCCGTCAAAGCAAATGAAGAAAGTTGAGTCAAGTGATGGAGATAGCACTGATGAAGAAACGACAATGATGGTGAGAAACTTCAAGAAGTTCATGAAGAAAAGAAACTTTAAGAGAGGGACAAAACAAAGAACATGTTACAAGTGTGGTGCAAAGGATCACTTCATAGCGGATTGTCCTCAAAATGACAATGATGAAAGGGAAGACAAGAAGCACAAGGGCAAGAGCAAGGACAAGAGTTATGACAAGGAGAAGAGGTACAAAGAGAAGAGCCAAGTGTACAAGAAAAAGCATGGCAAGGCACATGTTGGTGAAGAATGGGAGTCTAGTGATGACTCCGACAATGAGGGCACGTCATCTCTTGCCTTGCTCTCTACATCATCAACACCGAAGCTCTTCAACAACCTCGCCGATGATGAAGATGAAGGTCCTATGTGCCTTATGGCCAAAGGAACTAAGGTATTAAACTATGCCAACCCACCATCCTCTCCTACCTCCACATTTAGTGAAGTAGAAAATGATTTAGATGAAGAGGAGGCCCAACTCAAAGAAAACATGATAAAGAAGTTTGGCAAACTAGGCTACAAACAAATTAAGAAACTTATGGAGAAGTTAAAGAAAAAGAAAGAGATTCTTAGAGAACAAGAAGAATTGCTCATCCTTGAAAAGGAGAGAAATCTTACTCTAGAAGAATCTTTAGCCAAGGAAAAAGATAAGGTTGAGAAATTGGCAATGGACTTGTCTCTTGCCAATGACTCAAGTTTGAGGATGTCAAAGGATTATGCTTTGACAAATGATTCACTAGCTAGCCTAAAGAATGCTCATAGTGAACTTCAAGAGAGCCATTCACGCCTTGAAGATATATACAAAAATCTTGAAGTGAACTATAGCACTCTTTGGGAGAAAACCAAGTCTAATTCCAAAACTACTCTTGACTCTAATGCCTCCACTAGCAAAGGGTGCTCTAAATGTCATAATCATGATATAAATGCTTGTGTTACTAACCTTGCAAAGCTAGAAGAAGCAATCAAGGCCAAAGATGCTCAAATTCACAAGTTGAACATGCTAGTTGGAAAGGGAAATCTTAAGCCAAAGAGTGATTTTCAGTCACACCCGGCGTATAGCATGGCTCAAAGGTTTCCAAGAATTCATGATGGACTTGGATACACAAGAGGAAACAATGCTAATGGTTCTAAGATTGTGAATGGCAAGTCCATCCCTCTTTGGAAGAAGGGAGCAAATCTTAGTGGCTTGATGAAGATGGCTCATCATGGCACAAAGATGAGTGTTGATCAAAGCAAGAACAAGGTTGAGAACACAACGAAGGTCAACACAAGCAACAAGAATGTGTCATCTCCCATATCACGCAACTACTCCATTGACTACACTTTGGTGATTCAAAATGGAAAGATGGTGGTCAAGTACATTGGGGCTCACACTAGGAAGTTGAGGAGTGTGTGGGTGCCCAAGATGGCTTATGCTAACCTTTAAGGACCCCAAGTTTGGGTACCTAAAACTTGAGCCTTAATTTGTTTTGTAGGCATACTTCTTTGGTGGAAGCGCATGGTTGATTGATAGTGGTTGTTCAAATCATATGACCGGGGAGAAGGACTTATTCACTTCTTTGGAAACCGATGACATACCCAAAGAAACTATTGTCTTTGGAGACAATAGCAAAGGAGAAGTGATCAGTTTGGGTAAAATCGCTCTTGCTCATAATAATTCAATTAATGATGTTTATTGGGTTGAAAAGTTAGGGTACAATTTGTTGTCCGTCTCACAACTTTGTTTGATGAGCTATAATTGTCTCTTTACTAACGAGGGTGTGACCGTCACTAGAAGGGAGGATTCCTCTATTGCTTTTATGGGTCTTTTAAAGGGAAAAGTTTATCTTGTTGATTTCTCTAAGGAGAAAATTGAGCCCAAGACTTGTTTAGTGGCAAAATCTGACTTGGGTTGGCTTTGGCATCGCCGCCTAGCCCATGTTGGCATGAGGAACTTGGCCAAACTTCAAAAGGGCGGGCACATCCTAGGACTAACCAATGTTGTCTTTAAGAAAAATAGGTTTTGTAGTGCATGTCAAGCCGGGAAACAAGTTGGTACTCCACATTCTCCCAAGAACATCATGACATCATCAAGACCTTTGAAACTTCTACACATGGATCTCTTCGGGCCAATCACCTACATTAGCATTGGCGGTAACAAATATGGTCTTGTTATAGTTGATGATTTTTCTCGTTTCACTTGGGTATTCTTTGTGCATGATAAAAGCGAAGTACAAGAGATTGTCAAGAAATTCATCAGAAGAGCTCAAAATGAATTTGAGTTGAAGATCAAGAATGTTAGAAGCGACAATGGCTCGGAATTCCGAAACACCAATGTTGAGGAATATCTTGATGAAGAGGGAATCAAGCATGAATTCTCCGCTCCATATACACCTCAACAAAATGGAATTGTGGAGAGGAAGAATAGGATGTTGATTGAAGCCGCAAGAACCATGCTTGATGAGTACAAGACTCCGGATATCTTTTGGGCCGAAGCAATCAACACGGCGAGTCATGCCATCAATCGTCTCTACATCCACAAGTATTTGGGCAAGACTCCCTACGAAATAATTACCGGTAACAAACCTAAGGTGCATTACTTTCGAGTTTTTGGTTGTAAATGTTACATTCTTAACAAGAAAGCCAAAAGCTCAAAGTTTGCACCAAAGGTTGATGAAGGTTTTCTACTTGGTTATGGTACTAATGAACACGCCTATCGTGTTTTCAACAAAACCACTGGTGTTGTTGAGACCACGGTAGATGTGAAGCTTGATGAATCCAACGGCTCTCAAGTAGAGCAAGTTGATATGAACCTTGTAGATGATGAAGAACCTCCAAATCTAGCAATAATGAGAATGAGCTTTGGTAAAGTAAAGCCACAAGAAGAAAGAAGACATGCTACGGTTGAAGCAAGAAATGATGACCCATCATCATCCACTAGAGTTGAGCCATCAAGCTCTTAAGTCCCTCAAAATAAAGGTCATGATCATGGTAACGATAAAGATCATGGCATGGATCAAGGGGGAGCACAAGGTGAAGAAACTCAAGTGGAAGCACCTCAAGCTGAAAATGATGATGATGGTGAACCTATTCAACCACAACGCCAAGTGTCTCATCCAAGAGTGAACCAAAGCGTTCAACAGGATCATCCCATTGATAATATCCTTGGGAGTATCCGAAGAGGGATAACTACTCATTCTCATTTAGCAAATTTTTGTGAACATTACTCGTTTGTTTCCTCTTTGGAACCTCTTAAGGTAGATGATGCACTTGGTGATCCGGATTGGATAATGGCTATGCAAGAAGAGTTGAACAACTTCACAAGAAATAAAGTTTGGGAACTAGTGCCAAGACCCAAGCAAAATGTCATTGGAACCAAGTGGGTTTTTCGGAACAAGCAAGATGAACATGGGATTGTGACAAGAAACAAGGCTAGATTGGTTGCTCAAGGTTTCACTCAAATTGAAGACTTGGACTTTGGTGAAACGTATGCTCCGGTGGCTAGGCTTGAATCAATTCGGATATTGCTAGCTTATGCCGCTCATCATGATTTCAAGTTATATCAAATGGATGTCAAGAGTGCCTTCTTGAATGGACCACTCTCCGAGCTAGTATTGTAGAGCAACCCCCGGGCTTTGAGGACCCCAAGCATCCCGACTACGTGTTCAAGCTCCATAAGGCGCTCTATGGGCTTAAGCAAGCTCCTAGAGCATGGTATGAATGTCTTAGGGAATTTCTTCTCAAGAACAGCTTTGTAATGGGCAAAGCCGATTCTACTCTTTTTACTCAAAAAGTAGATAAAGATCTCTTTGTGTGTCAAATTTATGTTGATGACATTATCTTCGATTCTATTAATGAAAAGTTTTGTGAAGAGTTTAGTAGGATCATGACCAAGAGATTCGAGATGTCCATGATGGGTGAATTGAAGTTCTTCCTTGGTTTTCAAATCAAGCAAATGAAGGAAGGGACTTTCATATGTCAAACTAAATATACACATGATATGCTCAAGAAGTTTGACATGGCCGATGCTAAACCTATCAAGACTCCTATGGCCGTGAATGGACATCTTGATCTAAATGAAGATGGAAAATCCGTGGATCAAAAGGTATATCGCTCCATGATTGGTTCCTTGCTTTATCTTTGTGCATCTAGGCCGGACATTATGCTTAGTGTGTGTATGTGTGCAAAATTTCAAGCTAATTCTAAGGAATGCCATTTGGTAGCTGTTAAAAGAATCTTGAGATATTTAGTGTTAACTCCAAACCTTGGCTTGTGGTATCCCAAGGGCTCCACTTTCGATTTACTTGGCTATTCCGATTCGGATTATGCCGGTTGCAAAGTTGATCGAAAGAGTACAACGGGGACTTGTCAATTTCTTGGTAGGTCCTTGGTGTCTTGGAGCTCTAAGAAACAAAATTCCATTGCGCTATCCACCGCCGAGGCCAAGTATGTTGCAGCCGGTGCTTGTTGTGCTCAACTACTTTGGATGAGGCAAACCTTGAGTGACTTTGGTTGTGAGTACAAAAAGATACCTCTCTTGTGTGACAATGAGAGTGCCATCAAACTAGCCAACAACCCCGTCCAACACTCAAGAACCAAGCACATTGACATAAGACATCACTTCCTAAGAGACTAGAAACCAATGGAGATATTGCTTTGAGTCATGTGAGTACCGATAAACAACTAGCCGATATCTTCACAATGCCCCTCGATGAGCAAAGGTTTTGTTTTCTTAGGAGTGAACTAAATATCTTAGATTCTCGTAACTTGGCTCGACATGTTACACATATCTTGTATTGGTGCCTAGACTAGAGAAAAACATGTTATTTGTGTGAGTTTTTCTAAAACTTTTGATGTTGTGATCGTTGGATCACACCTTGACTCAAATGATCATTCTTTTGTATTGTTGATTGTGCCTGATCATTTTGAGTTAAGGCGCTTATATGTCCATACATTATTCTCTAAATCATCGGATCAAAGTTCATTCATCAAATCAATCTTTTTGGCAAAACTCTCTGGGAAGACCCGGATGATCCGGACCTAAGCCGGATCATCCGGCCCAAACCTTCTGCGTCTTTCTGGATGATCCGGCCCCTGCCCGGATCATCTGGCCCTCAGCTTCCCGACCTCTCTGGTCATCTCCGGATGATCCGGCCCTAGCCCGGATCATCTGGCCCTGGCACTCAGGGTATATATAGGGCCGGCGGCGCGGGGTGCTTAACCCTATTTCATTTGCAACCGTCGTCGCCCCCTTTTCTCCTCTCAACTCTGTGTGGCGATCTCCCTTCTCGACCAAGGATTTGTTGATCATTGTTGTGCCCTTGATTCTCCACGTCTCGGAAGATTCGGACCCCTCCGGAACTCTTCGATTCGCGCGGGAATCTCAAAGGTATTTCCATTCAAAATCCTCTCGCCCCGATCTCTTAATGTAGGAAGTTCTAGGGGATTTCCTCTAGTGAATCATCTTATTTATCTATCTAGAGGTCATGCCTAGAGTTTCATTAGATTTTGTTGGTCAAATCCTCTGATTCGTTGATGTGGTGTTCATCCCGAGCCTAGCCCGGATGATCCGGCCTATGCCCGGATGATCCGGACCTGGATAGGTCCGGATGATCCGGTGCATACCCGGATGATCCGGCTACGCTCAGGGATGACCTATTACTTCTTTTAATCCTTCAATTCATTTCATCATATCCTTATTCTTGGCTACTATTCTTGTGTTCTAGATGGTGAAAACTAATGTGAGCAAGAAGAAGGGCCGTTCCTCCACCGACTCTGACAGTGATGGATCATTTAGGGGGAGCTCTGATGAGGAAGTTCAAGCCAGGACACAAAGCACTAAGAAGGGTGCATCCAAAAGGAATGTTAGAGGCCGTGGCTCAGGAAATCCACCAGGGCGAGGCAGAGGTACTTCCCGAGGGCAATCTAGCTCTGCTTTAGCTGATCCTTTGCCAGATATAGATATTTCACACTTTGAGAATATTTTGGCTACTATTCAACAACCACATCATCACCGCCTTGATCCTCCAATGGTCAACTATAAGAGAGGTGGAAATTCTATTGAGCACTTGAGGTATAGTGAGAATCCTGCTGAGCTAGAGTGTAGCTTTCGTGGTGACTCACACTTTTGGTTTGCTCATCAAGCTGACTGGTATGAGTCATTTATCATGACCATGAAGCGTGTCACCACTGAAATGAAATGGATTGACAGGAACTATCTGAAGGGGTTAGCTTCACCTCTCAAGGAAGTTGTAGATGTTGTGTATAACCACTGTCAGGAGATGGACTTGACTGAAATCATGAGCTTCACTTGCAACTGGAATGAAGAAGTGGTGGCCCAATTCTATGCCACACTTCATATTAGTGATGATAACCGGAACTTTCAGTTTCTTATTGGAGGGAAACGGTTCACATACACCATGGCTCAGTTCAGTTGGTTGTTTGGTCACGGTGGAAATCATGTTTTCTATGGTGGCAGCTATGTTGTGAATCGTGATTCGTCGAAGGTGGATCTGCATGAAGGTAATGAACTTGATGCTTCCAGAATGCACTTCATGTATGATAGAGCCTATGGTGATATAGTGCTTGGGCAAGTCAAGGGCCTCACTCCATTTTATAGATTGCTCAACACTCTGTTCTGCTTCACCCTCACTCCTAGAGGGGGTGACTCTGATAACATATCACATAGGGCCAAGAATTTGCTTGTTCAGATGGCTCCTGGAAGCGCAAGTTTGCTGTTATGGAGTTTATTTGGAATGAGATTGTCACTTGTGCATCGGATCCTTCTAGTGCCTGTCACTATGCTCCGTATATATTCCATATGATCAAGATTGAGACCAAGCTCAACATTTTGCACATCACTGTTCATGTGTCTTATCACTCGACCAAGGGCAAGATTGAGCAGTCTCTTCATATTGGCAGGCATAGCACTGGTATTGATACTCTTGGACCTTTTCTGGTGCTTATTTTTCCACTTTTACTCCTGGTGCATCTTCCTCTGGAGCGGTTCCTCCACCTTCTAGTGGAGCTCCTTCATCTTCTCGAGCAGCACCTGCTTCGCCTGGACCTTCCACCTCACATGGGCGATGTGCTCCCAAGAGCAAGAAAGGCAAGTTGGACTTCATTGCTCAAGGTATATTTGCTTGCTTCAATATGTGTCGCTAGAACTCTCAGGAGATCCGTGAGCATAGGAGATATATGGATGAGGAGCTTCTGAAATTTGAGAAGAGACAAAAAGAGATCATGGCCAAGGTTGACATTCCATAGTCTCCAGTTCGTGAGCCTAGGGATTTCCCACTCCTCCTAGAATCTACAACCCATGGGATGACTACATGCTGCAAGAAAATCCAGATGAGGACATTGAGCTTGACTATGGGGGTCAGGAAATGCCTGGCACAGCTGATGATGAGGAGGAAGAGGCCGGAGATGATGAGGGCGAGTCCGACGGCGATGGAGATGGCGATGGCGATGATGACGACGACGAGATGGAGCTTCCTTTTTGGTGCTTGATGCCAAAGGGGGAGTGAATTTGGCGCTTGGAGGCCCCTCATTCGCTTTCGCTTTATTATTTCATCATTTCATCTATCTTATTTATGTATCGGACATGTAAGAACTTATTTGTGATGGTATTATGTGTGGTGTGTGCCACGTGAACAATTTCTATTTGTAAGACTTAATTTGTTAGTGTGATGTTGAACCTCTTATTTATCTATGATGTGATGCTTATGGATGATGTAATGTTATTTCTCACTTTATTGTTGTGATAATCTTGTCATATGCATCACGGATTTTATATCACACAAATGCACTTGAATGCAATGATGTAGGGGGAGTTCACTTAAATATGTGCATTGACATTTGAGGCCACTTTGAAATATTTATGCACATATTTAGGTGGAGCTCTCCTATCTCTTGTTTAGAATTCTTGAATTTTATTCTCCCTTTTTGAGCCCAAATTAGTATTGTCATCAATCACCAAAAAGGGGGAGATTGAAAGTGCATCTAGGCCCCTAATTGATTTTGGTGATTTTTGACAATCACAATTTGGGGATATTATGCTTTGAAGAAAGTGTGTGCAGGATTAAAATGAGAAATTCAAGAAGAAGATGAAAGGAAGGTCCCCAATTTTAAAATGAGTGTGGTGGATTCGATCGGGATTTAATTTTAGTTTTCGGTTTGAATTTGAGTATAGGATTCATCGTACTATCCAGGGGGATGCATTCGCATGAATTTTTGGTTGTTAAAATGCTTCACATGAGATGCAATCCTTGAGAGAAAACACCCACAAAAATGAGCCACAGCACAAGTTCCTGCACTGGATCGGATGATCTGGCCCTAGGCCAGATGATCCGGCCGCACAATCTCTGAACTTTCGGAGTAAGTCCGGATGATCCGGCCCTGGTGACTTGTGAGCGTCCAGAGCAGCCCAGGGCGGATGATCCGGACCTGGGAAGTTCAGTGTGCATTTTGCCTAATCTGTCAACACCCCGGATGATCCGAGGTTACCTCGGATGATCCGGGCTCCACCAGAAAACACACAACGGTCACTTTCGGGGGTGGGAGTATATATACCCCTTCACCCCCTTCCTTCATTTCTCTCTCTCGCCGACCAACCTCGACTCAAAAACACTAAATCCTCCACTTCTCTCCATCCTAGAGCTTGATTCTTGCAAGGAAACACCTAGGGATTGAGTGGAAGTGAGATTCGAGGTGTGATTCGAGAGCACTCCGTGAGCTAGCACTTGTTCATCTCAAGAAGCATTTGAAGCAACCTTGATTCATCGATTTGCATTTGTTACTCTAGGAGCTTCGCTCCTAGACGGTTAGAGGTGCCGGTGAGCCTCCATTCCTTTGTGGTTGAGCTGCCGGAAGTTTGTATTACCCGTCCTTTGTGGATTGATTGAGTGAGAGAAAGGGTTAAAGGGCAACCCTGCTCTTTGTGAGCACCTCAATCCTCCTAAGTGGTTGATTGAGTGAGAGAAAGGGTTAAAGGGCAACCCTGCTCTTTGTGAGCACCTCAACGGAGACGTAGCTCTTTTGTGGAGTGAACTTCGGGATAAATCTTGTGTCAATATTATTTTTGTTGTATTTATTGTTCTTGAGCTAATCTTGTCTTGATCTACTTGTTAGTTGCTTTATGCTTGTGCTAAACTATTTCACAAGGCTAGTTACTTCATTTGTCATCTTTGCATTCAAAGAGAATCGTCAAAAGCTAAGTAAATTTCAAATCTCGTGTTAGATTCTCTCCTGCTGTCGGATCATCCGACCCATAGCCGGATCATCTGGACCTGAGAAGGACCGGATCATCCGACCAGGGGCCAGATCATCCGGACCTGACAGTTTTCTGCCAAGTTTTTCAGAGAATTTTTAAACAGGCCTATTCACTCCCCCCCTCTAGGCCTAGTGTCGATGCTTTCAGAAACCGATATTGTGTTTAGATCTCACTACTCAAGTTGACATGCAAGATAAACTAACTCAAAATATTCATCATGAAAGGATCATGTACATAGGCCAAGCATATGAACCAAACATACCAAGTGGAATGAAATAAACATCTAGCACAAAGTTAAGACATTAAATAAAAATAAGATAAAAGACATTCCAACTCTCCATGATGACTCTAACACTTTGAACTACAACTCCACACCTAAATTCTACTCCGTAAAGCTTTACAAGTGAGGAATGGCTACATCTTGGTGTGTCTCTATTAGGAGCCTCCCCTCATATTTATAGAGGATCTTCACCAGCAGTTTGGTCTTGATTCTGCACGTGTGCCACCTTGAACCGCCATAAGGAAGTCTCCAGGAAGCTTCCATCCAAAAGGGAAGGTCGGTGGCAACACCCTCTGGTTAGCCGACCAGTGGGGTCGCCGACCAATGGGCCCAGCCACTAGCCATCGACTTTGTCCAGGAAGTTTCCAAGAAGATCCTTGCTACATTGCCACGTGCCAAAGCCATTGTTACGTTAGTTTGCTTCACTGGTGGGCCCTCCAATCCATGTGATGACTGCATGGCGACGCTTGATTGAACGACGCTTTTGCTCCTTGGATCAAAGGATGTGATTGCCCTTCATTTTTTAACAAAAACCTGCACTTATAAAATTCTACAAAGATATGTGGAATTCGATGATTTATTAGCTAAATGAGTGTAAGAAATGCAAGCTCATCCTTTTATTTTGATATTTTTGACGCTTAGAATTGGTCATTAATGAGCATCAACAGATGGGACGACTCTGCGTCTGATAATTCACCCAATTCATTCTGGATTCAAGATGAAGTGATATGATAGATCGAAAATAGGTCATGCACTGCTCTGTAGAAATCATGAAGACAATGAGATTAATGGTAATCCCACTGAAATTAGAGGTGAAATTTTATCAAACTATTCAACGATATCTTTTTAGCCAATTGCTTCCCCGGCAACAGCGCCAGAAATGCTTGTTGGCATTTCTTGAATTCCGCAAGCGCACAGAATCACTGTTGTAGCACTCACCTTGGAGTATTCTATGATATCGTAAATATCCTTAGGGAAGCACTATGGATAAACAGTATCGACAAATCGAATGACTACTTTACTAATTACATCAACCAACTAACTTAGTGGGGGTAAGCCAGATATGATAAGATAATGGACAAGGTAATGACCGTTTGACACAGGAGACTCTAATCCTTAGAGAGATAAGCAGCTGGGAGGACAACGAGCGAGAAACTCCTAAAACACTTCTAAACTATCGAGCTAGCCTTGCTAGACTAAACCTTTCTTCTAACCAGTTATCAGAAACCTAGAGATTACTTCGGCAGCCTCAGAGAAGGACTCAAACTAGGGTGAGAAGGGAGTTCGATGTTAGTCGACAACTAAAGCTATGAAAGCACCTGAATGTGGAGCACTACGAAGGACGGACAGAGCTGTCACCAGCTGCCGCCTACCACTACTATATCGTGGGGTGGAACACACTTTCTAGCTAACACTAAGTCAGACACCACATTTGCATTCGGTGTTAGGATTTCTCTTGACGCGTTCAAGAGAAACCCCCCTCAACCTAGGGAACTAACTTGAGCCCCCTAGTTGTGGAGAGAAAACCCGTAATCTAAGATCCCGATAAACAAGAAAGATAACAAAGCCTAAGCTAGAGGAACTTACTTCCACTCACAAGAAAGATAACATGGAAAGATAAATTAACGCGGAAAGTAAAGTTGACTCGAAAAGATATAGAAGATAACTTATATTGATAACTGTCACAGGAAAGATACAAGAGCTATACCCGACTCCGATGATGACTCTAGAATCCCGAGACAAGCTCGACTCGACTCTAACTCCCAAACTACCTAACCTACTATAGAAAGTAAGAGTGAGAAGAGAACTCCGTGGTGTGTGTTACAAGTGAAGATTAGAGACCTATTTATACTAGTTGCAGATTAGTTCAAAGCAGATAGCTGCAAGTGTATGGGCTTCCTTGGCTTAAACTCCATGCAAAAGGGCAGCTTGAGACACTGCAAAGTGGGGCCGGCCGGCCTCCCCTTGGCCGGCCGGCCTGGGGTTGTAGCGGTTTGGCCACCACCTTTTCGTGGGTGCTCCTGATTCGTTCCTGATGTCAGTGATGTGGGCATTTGCCTGAAACATGTGGGAAAAAGTCGGGCAGCCTAATGGAGGCCAAGCGGCCTGCCTCTGGCGTCTATCGACCCTCCATTTCGCCGACGTTGCACATCGACGTTTGAAATTACTCTAGGCATGGGGATCACAGATGATTTGTTGAACATTTACCATCTTGTGGGTTCTTTTATCCATGTGACAAGCTCATCCATCCCTCCACTAGGTGCAGCTCCAATCTTTGGATGACCAGCCCAACTACGACTGGCCACTTCGAGAGCCCATTGGAGGTACATATGAGACCTTTCGGTCTTAGCTTCACTTTTGGTTTGTCTCCCAAGTGTTTGGGGTTCATTGGTGAGTCCCCAAGCCAATGATACTGAGTAGTGAGTGATTTGAGGGAGGTGTCAGGCCGGCAGCCTTGTCTAGGCTGGCCAGCCAATGTCAAGCCGACCGGCTTGACAGGACAATGTCGGTGATCTTCCCGGAGACGTAACTTTTTCATCCAGACTCCAAATCAGGTGATCCAAGTGTCCATTTTGATAATCTCAACGATCTCTTCAACATGGTGATGTTAAATTTGGTATTTGAATTTTTTTACAGTGGTATTATATTATATCCATGTTCACTAGCCTTGCATATGCTCCATAAATTGCCGTTTCTTGTATATTTTCAGCATAGTCCTACAAAACAACTCAAACCACCAAAACTTGTGGAACTCGTTAGAAATAAGGCTGTGTTTAGTTCATGAAATTTTTTGAATTTGGGTACTGTAGCACTTTCGTTGTTATTTGGTAATTAACATCCAATTATGGACTAATTAGGCTTAAAAGATTCATCTCGTCATTTCCAGTTGAAATGTGTAGTTAGTTATTTTTTTCAACTGCATTTAATGCTCCATGCATGTATCCGAAGATTCGATGTGACGGGTACTGTAGAATTTTTTTTGGGAACTAAATGGGGCCTAAGCAAAATATGTATGGAACATAGTGCAAAACTCTATTTATTCCTGAGAAGTTGATGGTCAAAATGTGAAATAATGGCCGTCAACAAGGCGGCGACCAACTCTGGTGAAGGAACCATCAGGGCGCGAGAGAGTGAGCGGCGGCGAGGGAGCAAGATGTGGTAGGGAGAGGTGGGGGATATGAAACTAGGGTTAGAGTTAGGACCCGACCCCCTCTTCCCCGGCCGATGCCGATTTTAATAGGGGGCCAGCTCCAATGGGAAACAACAAGGTGGGCTAGACCAGACTCAAACGGCTATATGTCGTGGGGAGCGAACCTGGGCCGTGCCGCCCATCGGGACCTCTATTTCGGACTGTGCTTGAACATATCCAGCGTGCCGACATAGAGGCCCAAGCATGACCTTTAGCCCAACTATAACTATGGGTATGTGCCGCCTGAGGCCTAAAAGTCCCCGTGCCAGGGTCGTGCTTGGGCTGGGCCAAATAGGATTGGGCCTCGTCGTGCCCCATGGGCATCTGGCTTTTTGGCATACATGGGGTCCCCCGATTCTTTAACTGTTCCCAATACATTTTGCAGGGTTTTTTATATTTTTACCATTATTACGAATTGCACACATCAAATTGTCATCATTAGAATACCACCTACATCTATAGCAGCAGTGGGAAGCTTTACTTACAAATTTGCCACATTTACACATGTGGCAGCAACGGTAGAATGCCACGCGAACGCCGAGTCAGCAGGGCCCCTACGTTGTGCTCCCGCCATTACTACGTGCTGGGCCCGACCCACTGCCACTAACCCTATCCCGTTTGCCCCCCATCCCCTCCCCGCCGCATTCTTCTTCTTCCTTCTTCCTGCTTGCTTCTTTGCCACCTGCCCCGAGCCGCCGCCGCCGCCTCCAGCTGCCATCCCCCCGTCCCTGCACCACGGTGGCCGCATCTGGTAACCTTGGTGGCCGGCAATTGTTCCTTCCGCGACGGATCAAAGGTATGTAACCTTAACTCGCCTGCTATTCACCCAGTTCCAGTGTGCATTAGGCTTAGGGTTAGGGGTCATGGATGCTACTTTTATCTTGCTCCTTTGCATTCCTTGATTGATCAATTTCCATTGTTTCGTAGGCTCGTGATGTAGTGGGGAGAGGTGGCCATGTAGCAATGGGTAGTAGTGAATGCTCTCCTTGGTAAGTGCTTCTTGAACCGAGCTGTGTAGGATGAATTGGATGAGTTGAGTAGCGTCTAATTCATCATTTCTTTGATTGTTTGCCCTGATGCCAGGATCGATCCTGGCAATGCATTTAGACTAGTCGTTAAGGTTGCTAAATTCATTGCTGATGGCGAGTACGGACTAGTTGAAATGGCAGAGCAGGAACATGGGATTTGGTTGGATAGGAACTGTCATTATTCTCTGGCCCAGTTCCAGGAGGACTTATCAACAAAGATAATCTGGGGGCCATCTCAAACACTTTCAGTGTGGGTTCTTGACCAAGATACTGGGTCTGAGTGGAAGATTAGGAGGGATGAGCACTTCGACCAGATGATTAAGGACAGATGGGATGAGAGGGTGGCTGTTATTGCAGTAGATGTTGTGAGGAAGGATGGCCATACTGAAAATGCTAGCTCTGGTGCTTCAAAAGGAAAATGTGTCTCTAGTGTCACTAGTGATCGTAATGGAGGGCCTAGTGTTGTGGTAGATGATGCTTAAGGTTGTGGTGATACATTCAGTTTCCCACAACAAATACCTAGTGATTTGCCTATAGCAATTGATTGGAGTACACTAACAATAATAGGGCGGGCTGATGATGATAGAGCAGCAAAAGCAGTTGTTGATGAGGACAAGCTTTACAAGGCAATGGGATTCAAGGAGTCAGAGCCAACACCACAGGAAGGTACACAAGAGGTGCCCATACCAGCAATGTCAGCAGAGATGTAGGCTAACATGGCTGAAGCAGCTGTTAATGTTGATGACACTGTTGATGAAGAACCAATGCATGAATGGGATAGGGATAATCCAGATATGAGTGTTGGCACATTATATCCCAGCATGAAGGAGTTTAGGCTAGCTGTTAGGCAGCATGCTATAGTGCATGAGTTTGAGTATGATACTGAGCATTCAGATAAAGACAGGTTCAGAGCTAATTGTTCCGCTGTTGGCTGCCCATGGATCATTAGAGCTAGAACACAACATGATGGTAGTGTCAGTGTATATTTTTTTGGAAGTACAATTTAATATTTTTATGTGTACCCTGTTGCTATTTTATTGAGCTCATTTCTGTCTTATTTGTGTTTTCAAAATGGCAGATACAAATCAATGAGGGTGAGCATATTTGTGCATCTACCCAAAGGGTTGTAAGCAAGATGGCCAATATAGGTTGGGTGGCAGAGTGAGCAATCCACTTCTCAAGAAGGACACACAAATGGGGGCAAAAGAACTCCAAGAAGAGCTGAAGTACAAGTACAAGATTGAGATACCAACAAGAGAAGCAGTAGAAGCGGCAGCAAGGCAGGAAGCAGTGGCTGCAAGGCTTGCATTTTCAGCAACAAAACCTCATGATGAGGTCATGGATGTGATGGCCTTAGACGTAGTAGTACCAGATGCTAGTAATGAAATACCAAGAGCTAGGAGGTATTGTCCTTCTCCAACTAACATTGGATTACTTGTGTTAGGATTAACTTTGTAATGCATGAAGCATCAAAATAACTTTGTTTTGCACATATCCTTATTTCCTGGAGATGCTCTGGAGGTTGAGGTACAACCACCTAGGAAGACGACTCCTAGAAAGAAGTAGTTGGCAACTAAGGTGAAGAAGACACCTCAGAAGAAAAGAGGATCAAAGAAGAACTGAGCAGCCTCACTCTTATGGTTTTGCAAAACTAGTCTTTTGAACAGCCAAAACTATCTTTTGCATAGCCTTATTATGTAATGGTGGGCAGAAACCCACTCTATAATGGCCCAAGTTTCACTTGTTCTGTGTAATGGTATGTTTCACTTGTGCTGTGTAATGGTATGTAAGCTGACAATTTGCTAGAGAATGGTCCGCAATGGCACAAAACTTTACTGTGTCCAGAATTTGCTATCTAATGTTAGGTATGTTATAGACTCAAGTTGCCAGGATATTTTTCATTGCAACTGGTTCGCACATCTGGTTCATTTCATTGCAAAAGGTTCAAACATCTAGTTCATTTCTGCTTCTACAACTGCTCACCTCAAGCCATTACACAGTGCTCAACTCAAGCCATTACAACTGATCTCCCAACCATTGCTAATACAACAATACCAAAAACAACAAAGACACAGTTCATTTTCCATGTCAGATTCTCCAATTTCTTCCCAAGCCTATTGCGGTCCTCATCCTGGACGCTGCCATGACATCTTTCTTCCACTTGGTCGACCTGCTCATACTTGATAATGACAATCTTTTTGTCCATCAACTCATCCAGGTACTCCTTCTGTAACACCCCAGACCACACAAATCTGAAATGCCACTTAAAACACAACCTTCAGCTGAATTTAGGAAAAATTCAGCAGCACCTTATTTGTATTTTGAACAACGCGGAAGCAAAAGATAACAAGAAGATAAAACATGTAAGTTTTAACACACTAGCATAAGATCATCTTAACAAGAAACTCAAAGTAAGACATCAAGTTTAACATCATGAACACACTTCGAATTTAAACCAACATCGTTACATATTAAGTTCTTTTATTATTACAGCACACAATAAAAGAGAGATGAAATTATGAAGTGCGAACGTGCTGCTACTCCCCAACCCGCATCTCATTCAAGTTCCTGGAAAGAGTAAAGCAAGAGTGAGACTTGAAACAAATCTCAGCAAGCAAACTTATTTTAACAAGCTCTTTAAATCACAGATTGATTAGGCATATGATTTAACATAGTGATATTCGAGTTACATAATAAAGATAGAATCAATTGTCGTAAGTTTGTCTACAAAGACAAGAACTGCTGGTAAAGTCCACAAAGATTATAAAATAAATTGCAATGTCTTCCATGAATGCATATGAATGCAATGCCATGACTTCTTTTACATCGCACCCCTCCTCGGGAAACGCACGATGTGTACCGGTACATTAACATTCATAGGATCGTGATCTTCTTCAAATGCATATGTGATGCAAATGCATGCAACAAAATACAACATGACAATGAATATTGCCAAAAGTCTCTTCTTCATTCTACAATAGCAAAATATAAAATATTTCATGATGGGAATGCAACACCATAAAGATAGATACATTCGAGCAATATTCGGGTTTCACATTCTTAAATTAAAGTATAGGTGATAGAAATAACATGTTAAAATAGTAGAAAATCAACCGCTACACATTTACTTGCCTTCACCGAAGATCAAGAACGTGACCTTAGCACTGTCCGAAGGTGTACCACCTGTTCACAAACATGTATCAGCACCAAAACAAATACACTTCATAAGTAAATACATCGAGTAAAGCATTCCTACGCCCGAACCTAACATCCTCACACAAAACACTCCAATCTAGACATAACAGCAGCACTGCCGCTTATTCTTTTTATATACTTAAATCCTGATGGACAAAATTTCTGGTCTTTTGCCACATGAAAGATAATTCCATAACCTACAACTTTCTAGTTATCCAAAAGTAGAGGAAAAATCATGATCATTGGGTAAATTTGAGGTGAATCTTAATCTGACAATCAGACAGATCCTGCAGAACAGTCCTACTAAAACGATCATAACTGAAGCTCCAAAATTCTTATGAATATTAACTTTACCAATATGGAAAGCTTGTGAAATTATCTACAACTCTTATAACTACCAGAAATTCCAATTCGGCCATTATGTTATGCTAAATTTCATGTTAACAGACGCTGCCCAGAATTTCGAGACTGAAAAACTGTCAGATTCCAACCTTAATTTCTCCCTCATCTTAAATCCGATTGAGGTGTTCTCTACAGCCACGGAAAGATATCTAACTCTTCTCCAACTAATTTAAAGGTTTAATATTTTTTGAGATCAATAAAAGCACGAAAACTGCTAGGAACAGAATCTGCCAAATCTGTCAACCAGCAGACTAATAACGAAATCCATCTCTAAATCCCCCCCACTAATCCAACGAAAAAAAACTAAATTCAGGCCCTAAATCTCATCCAAGAAGAGGGGGAGACGTCCATGGAGTCTTAACTAGGGTTTTCCCTTGGAGAGCAATGAGCCAATGGTGGGGAAGATGCTATATATGCACCTCTTCTTGATCTTCTTATTCTCCTAAATCCGTTTTCTTCTTTTTCCCTTCCTTTCCCTTATTTTCTCCCTTGGATCTTGGGGCTGCAGTAGGAGGGGGAGAGGGGAGGTTTTCTCCCATCCGTGAGAGGCAGAGAATGTGAGGGAGAGGGAGAATGCCGCACTCAGAGGAGGCGGCTTGGGGAGGTCACATTAGATTAGGTTTTCTCTCTTTGTTATTTGGATCATCTCATCCGTCCAAATTTTGATCTATTATTACACTATGATCATAACTCTGAATATCACATATGAGATATCAAATGGAATGCTCTCGACGAGATCTACACATCCATGGTCTCTGATCATCCATCCGAGCAGCCATTCAAAAAGTCAACTTTTTGCCTTTTTCAAACTCCTGGTCAAACTTTGAACTCTTTATGCTTTTCAACATAAAAAATGTATTTTGATCTAATATGTACTCCAGCGAGTCAAGTTAAATTTGTAATCATCACTAATCTATTTTCTATGTTGGACATAGAAGACCGCTCTAATTTCTAGGGTGTTACACCTTCTGAAATCGGTAGAAGCCACATAGCTTCGGAACCTGCAAACACCACCACTTCCAATTTGTCAAACTCTAAATCGGCAAACAAAGTAACAGAGGGAGTGGTGACACTGACACCATTCCATGGACACTTGAAGAAGGTTCACCTGTTGTTGGGTGTATCCTTCTTTGCGCGAAGCTTGATCACACGGGCCAAATTGCAGTCGGGGCACTCAATCAAAGGAAGCACGGATTCTTTGCATGTTGCATATGCCACATCATTCGTGCCAATGGAGCTCCCGCCTCGTTCCTGTCTCCTCACCGACCTACTGCCGCTGGAAGACTTCGCCCTGTGCGACACCGTGGTGCAGGGACAGGGGGAGGGCAGCTGGAGGTGGCGGCGGCTCGGGTGAGGCGGGGAAGAAGCAAGCAGGAAGAAGGAAGAAGAAGAATGCGGCGGAGAGGGGATGGAAGGCGAACGGGATAGGGCTAGCGGTGGTGGGTCAGGCCCATCACGCAGTAACAGCGGGAGCACATCGTAGGGACCCGGCTGACTCAGTGCTCGTGCGGCCTGCTACCGTGGCTGCCACGTGCGCAAATGTGGCAAATTTGTAAGTAAAATTTCCCACTGATGCTATAGATGTAGATGACATTCTAAAAATGACAATATAATGAGTACGATTCAAAATAATGGTAAAAATGTAAAAGATCCCATTTTGCAGGATGTTGTCTTGTGTTGTCAAAGTATTTTTTTTTAAAGCCATGGGTTGTATTTGTGCTACATCACTGGCCTCTTTTGTTGCGTCTCTCACATTTTCTTTCATTTTCCGGTGAACTTTTCAAGTAGCACAAATCCGTTTTTATTCGAGATCTTAATTAAAACAACATTTACATCATATATCATCCGAGCTAGAATCTACAACATGATGGAGTAATGGATCACGCATATATCCAAATCAGACCCTCCAACACCGAGGACACGCCGCGCGCCTAGGCGATGTCGATGTCCCGGGGCCGGTGGCCGACGAACGCCGCGGGGCCTTCCGCGCCGCGCCGCTTTTCCCCGTGGTCCAGCGGCTGCACCACCATCCCGGTGAGGCCCCCACCGGTGCCTCCGCCGCCCCGCCATACGTACCCGGAGGCCCACGCGAGCACCGAGACGCCCGCGACGCCGAGCCCGCCCGACGCCAGGAAGGCCGACACGGCGAGAGCCGCGGCCAGCGCGGCGGGCACGATCACCGGTCTGAAGAGCACGAGGAGCGGCGCGGCCAGCGCGAGCCCCGCCAGGGTCGCAGCCAGCGCGAACCCCGAGGCGCCCAGCAGCGCGGCGCCGAGCGGGACGAGGAGCGCGGCCGTGGCCACGGTGGACGCGCGCGGGCTCCTGGCACGGAGCGCGGCCTTCAGGTCCAGGCCCTGCATGCGGCGCAGCGGCTCGTATCGCAGCCCGTGGGATTGCGGCGGCGGCAGCTGCTGGTGGTGGTGGCCGCCGCCGTGCGCCCGCGTCGATGCCGTGGCCATGGCGAGCCGAGAGGCGTGGCGTGGAGCACGGGTACGATGAGGAGGCGGCCTTTAATTTATCTGGATGCCTGGATCAGCGAGGTGCGACGCGTGGGATGGGTGCATGGAGAGGCACCTGACACGTACATGGTGCGGTGTCATCCATCTGTATTCAGAGCGAGGCTCCTCTCGTGGGGTGTGACCGCTGACGATCTCGTCGGCTTGCTGCTGCTTACTCGAGCGTACACGAACTACGTTTATCGGTGCCATCGCGATTTGCCACTACGCATGCTACTAATTTTTTTAGTGGAAAAAGATTCCCAATAACGTAATGACTCAGCGACATTGCTGGCAACAAAAGTTTCCACGCCTGGCGGCGTACTGTGCTGGAAAATAGGCTCACGAACAGGTCTATTTTAGAATTTCCAAAGCAAAAGTGCATGGCATCTAGTAGCTTATTTTAGAAATTCCAAAGCAATAGTACATGACATCCAATAATTACATAATGCTAGTTTGACTTGGTGCAAGACAACTTAAATAGGAGATATCTTCTCTGCTGTTGAAATAACAACAAAGGGAAAATTGGGCTGTTTACACAACGCATGCGCGAGCATATGCACGTATGTTTTCACGTGAGGAACCGCGTGGCTTGCGATGAAGCATCAGGTCAAAGTTGGGGTAAATCTTTTGCCATCTGCGATAACAGTCACTAGACATGATTATTACGCAGTTAATGCCATAATCCTGAGCAAAATGAGTTGTATTAATGTGAGTTATTTGGGGATTACTACTGCTATTAATGGTGAATTTATAGCAAAAACGGTTAGCAGAGGGCTGCCTTGTCGCTATAAGAAGTTCTGGATACGTCTAGGAATAGATATACAAAATCACCTACATCATTCTCTTCTTTTTCCATCCGGTGAACTGGTACTGAGCTGCTGGTTCTTGCTGACTCTTCTCCATGGCGTACAATGAGGAGAAGGGTGAGCGGTATCTTTGAGCCGTTGCCGTCGTTAAGCCTGCATGAGGGACAGCAATAAGGTTTCTGGGCAGCGCAACTGCGCGACCGCTCGAGGCCGATCGACTATGTCATGCGTTGTCTCAACTACGACCTGCACTGTGTCGTGTCTACACGAGGACGGAGCGCTGATCTGTACATGTAATGGATTTTTTTCATGGTTTTACTTCAGCTCGTTTTGCTCTATTTGCTTTTCGATCTGACATACATAGCTGTAGCATTGTTTTATGTAATTTGCCTCAAGTTAAAATCTGATCTCATTAATCGTATATTTCCAACCATCCAGGAACCTTATGTATACGTTTATTGTAATTCAGCAATAGCTGATGCTTCTGATGCAATGAAACCTGAGAGATTTGCCAGTGGTAACTTCCGCAGATGGCAGACTAGAGTCAAATTTTGGCACATGTCTATGGGACTGTGGTGGGTGATCCACGCAGTGATGCCATTCACGGTTGAACAGACCGCAACTTTTTCAGATGACAGTGATACAACACTCAGATGTATCATATCCCTGTTATCAGATCAGCTTTACAATCTGTACACAGAGTTGTGGGATGCACTTGAGAGCAAATATACGGTAACCTGTGAGCAGTTCTATGACTTTAGCATTGACGCTACAAAGTCGATAGTTGCACAGTGCATTAGATGCAACTACTGGTTGGGGAGATTGCTAGTTTGGGTTGTCCTTTATCGGACAGGTTTGTGGCAGCGGGCATTATTTCCAAACTCCTTGCATCATGGAGGGATTTTGGCACATCCCTAAAACCCATAAGAGAGGATATCTCCAACAAGGATCTGATTATAGCCCTCGATCTTTAAGAAAAGGCAAGGGCAAAGGACGTTCCAGGAACGTCCACTCAAGGTGCAAATACAAATATCATAGTGAGCAAGCCCACTTACAAGGGTAAGGCAACAGGTAAGATGAACTATGATGGAAAGCCTAAAAAAACCACTAACTTAGAAGAAATCTGAGAAGGATGAGAAGGTCAGAGCATGTTATATGTGGGGCAAAGAAGGGCATCTTGCGAAGAATTGCCGCTACCACAAGGACCAAGATGATGGCAAGCCTAATAAGAAGGTGAACATCACCATTGGTGACGGCAATGAGGCCGGTGGATCTCGATATGGTAATTTTCCAGTTGTGTTTTTAGTACTTCAATCTACAAATTGGTGGGTTGATACTGGAGCAAATATACATGTATGTTCTGACATGTCCTTGTTTACTTCTTACCATGAACCACAGACTTCCTCCATCTTGATGGGAAAGGGATCAGCAGCATTTGTTCTTGGCGTTGGTACAGTCGAACCGAAGCTTAGCTCAGGGAAGATGCGAAATAGATCAGCTGCATTCGTTCTTGAAGAACATTCAACATGCTCCGTCAATAAACAGAAACCTTATTTACGGGTCCTTGTTATGTCGATATGGTTATAAGTTAGTGTTGAGTCCAATAAAGTTGTAATTTCTAAATTCGGGAACTTTGTTGGTGAAGGCTATGATAGCGGAGGCTTGTTCCGCTTAAATACTATTTAGCCAAATTTCCATCTGAATATTGCATCCATGAATAAAATTTGTGAGTCCAATGTCTGGCACTCTCATTTTTGTCATATCAATTTTGGCACCATTGCTAGAATGTTTAGATTAGAGTTTATTCTAAAATTCAAAGTAGTCAAAGGATCAAAGTGCCAATCATGTGTACAAGCAAAACAACCTCGAAAACTTTTCAAGAGTTTAGAGAAAAAGAGAGTTTTGGCACCATTAGATCTTATTCATTCAGATCTGTGCGAGATGAATGATTGTTGACTAGAGGAGGCAAGAGATACTTCATGACCTTGATAGATGATGCTACACATTATTGCTATGTTTACTTGCTGAAAATAAAAGATAAAGCTTTTTATTACTTTAAAATTTTTAAGGCCGAGGTTGAGAATTAAAGTGAGAGAAGGATCAAGTGTTTACGCGATGATCGTCGAGGAGAATTCCTCTCCAATGGGTTCTCTCAATAATGTGTTGAACATGGTATAATTCATGAGGTCACACCACCATATTCACCTCAATCAAATGGGACGGTTGAGAGAAAAAATCGGACACTTATAGACTTGGTAATTGCTATGTTAGAGAGTTTAGTTCTATCCTATGAATGGTGGGGGAAGTTATTTTGACAGCAAACTTTGTCCTTAATCGGGTTGTGATAAGGAACAAAGACATCACTCCTTATGAGGGATGGAAAGGGCGTAAGCCTAATATCAATTTCTGCGTACATGGGGTTGTTTGGCAAAAGTCAATATACCAGCACCGAAAAAGAGAAAGGTTGGACCCAAGACATTTGATTGTGTGTTTTTGGGTTATGCACAAAACAACACAGCTTATAGCTTTTTAGTTGTGAAATCAGATTCTCCTGATGTGAGCGTATACACAATCATGGAGTCGCGTGATGCTTCATTCTTTGAGAAAGTTTATCTCATGAGATCAGTAAGCAATAGTGAAACTCAGATTTACACCCAATCTGAATCAATTGCTCCACCAGAACCAAATAGTAAACCAGTTACATACGACGAAGATAATGAAAAAGTCAATGATTCTCCACGCAGAAGTAAGAGACAAAGGATTGTTAAATCTTTTGGTGATGACTTTATTGATTATCTTGTGGATGACATGCCAAAATCACTTCCAGAGGCTTATGCATCTCTTGATGCACAATATTTAAAAGAGGCACTTGGGAGATCACTGATTGTCCAAGCAGGTGCAAACCCGTAGGATGCAAGTGGATCTTTAAAAAGAAAATGAGACCTGATGGTACTATTGAAAGTATAAGACAAGACTTGTGGCCAAGGGTTATACCCAAAAGAAAGGAGAGGATTTCTTTGATACTTAGTCTTCAGTAGCCAGGATTGCAACTATTGCATTAGCAGCTTCCTATGGTTTACATGTTCATCAAATAGACACAAAAACAACTTTCCTTTATGGAGAGATGGAGGAAGAAATATATATGGAGCAACCGAATGGTTTTGCTGTCCCTAGAGAGGACAACAAAGTGTATAGATTGATAAAATCCTTATATGGTCTAAAGCAAGCATCTAAACAATGGCATGAAAAATTCGACACCACTCTAACATCTGCATGATTCAGTGTGAATAAGGCAGATAAGTGTGTGTACTACCATTATGGTGGTGGTGAAGGTATTATATTGTATTCGTATGTCGATGGCATACTTATATTTGGGACCAACTCTGCTGTGATTGATTAAATCATGACTTTCCTATCTCGGTGTTTTCATATAATAGACTTGGGTCCAGCCGATGTAATTTTAAATATTAAGTTGATTAAAAAAAGAGAATGAGATTACATTGAGTCAATCCCATTATACAGAGAAGGTCCTTAGTCGCTTTGGCTTTGCAGACTGTAAGATCACTCCAACTCCCTATCACGCAAGTGTAAAACTTCAAAAATTTGAAGGACAGGTAAGAGATCAATTGAGATATTCACAAATAATTGGATCCCTTATGTATTTCACTGGTGTGCAGACCAAACATCTCCTATGCTGTGAGCAAATTGAGCCGGTTCACATCAAACCCATGAGATGATCATTGGAAAGCACTCGAGCGAGTGTGTCGTTATCTGATAGGTACTTCAGATTATGAAATTCACTACTCGGGATACCCACCTATGTTAGAGGGGTGTAGTGATTCCAATTGGATCTCAGATGCGGACGAGATCAAAGCTACTAGTGGCTATATATTTAATCTAGCGGGTGTTGTAGTTGCTTGGAGGTCCTGCAAACAAACAGTCTTGACAAAAATCAACGACTGAAGCAGAATTTGTAGCACTAGAGACTGCCACTAATGAGGCTGAGTGGCTTAGAGAGCTGCTTATGGACTTGCCTTTGCTTGAAAAGCCAGTACCACCCATCCTAATGTATTGCGATAACCAATCAATGCTAGCTCGGGTTATGAATACAAAGGATAGTTCTTGGTCCAACAAGCATATTAAGTGGAGACTTAAAAGTTTCAGAAAAATGAGAAACTTTCGGAGTAATAGCTGTCAGCTATGTGAAGACTGAAAATAATCTGGCCGACCCTTTCACAAAGGGATTATCATGGAATGTGATTTCTATGATGTATAAGGACATGGGTATGAGGCACATTTGAGTATGTTACACCACAATGGTAATCTATCCTATGTGATCGGAGATCTCGTGAAGTAGAAAATAGGAAGAACAAGTTGAGGGTGTAACTTAACGAGTATATTAAAAATAATAAAATGTACCCATGTCCAAGTGACACCTATAGTACTCTTTACTGTTTGGAAGGATGAGATAAAATCTTAATATTTTCGATTGAAAAGATAGCCAGTAGGATATTATTGAAGGGGAACATCTACGCGAGTTTAACTATAGGTCGCAGTTCTTGAGACAGTGCGCTCTCATTGAAAACTCACTAAAAGATATGGGAGCAGACCTTTAACACTCCGGTTAGGCGAGGTCAGCCTAGTATCGGCTATGACATCAAGTGAAGTCTGACTGCACTAAAGCTGGGAATTCAAGGCCTAGTCCACTCTCCGGCAGGAGGTGGATGAATCTTGTTGTTCAAGGTGTAAGTTCAACCCGTACATGACTTATGCTAAAACGCTGGTATATTAATAATATTGTAACACATTGATCCTTTGTCCTTATTTTTACTTTGGCATTGGTGGGGGATTGCCGAAAAATAAGCCCATAAAGAGGTCCATTTCAGAAATTCCAAAGCAAGAGTGCATGGCATCCAGTAGTCCCATACTACTAGTTTGAGTTGGTGCAAGCCAACTTAAATAGGAGAGCTCTCCCATGTTGTTGAAAGAACAATAAAGGGAAGAATGAGGCTAGTTTACACAACGCATGCGCATGCATATGCGCGTATGTTTTGGCATGAGGATCTGTGTGACTTGTGACTTGTGATGCAGCGAGCAACCAGGTCAAGTTGGTGTGAATCTTTTGTCATCTAGGTATTAATCTTTTGACAACAGTTATTAGACACGATTACTATGTAGTTGATGCCATAATTCTAAGCAAAATGTGAAGTATTAATCTGAGTTATTTGAGGGATTATTACTGCTAATTAACGGTGAATTTATAGCGAAAACGGTCAACAGAGGGCTGCTTTCTATAAGAAGTCCTGAAGACGTCCAGAAATAGATATACAAAATCCCCTACATCCTTCTCTTTTCCATCTATTAAACTGTGTTGTGGTACTGAGCTACTGGTTCTCGCCAGCTCTTCTTCTTGGCGTGCACTAAAGAGAAGAGTGAGTGGTATCTCCGACCCGTTGCTGTTGTGGAGCCTGCATAAGGGACGACAATAAGATTTCTGGGCAGCGCAACTGCACGATCGCTCGAGGCCGATCGAAGACGTTCTGCGCTGCCTCAACTACGACTTGCACTGCGTCGTGTCTACACGAGAACGGAGCGCTGATCTGATCAGCGTAATGGATTTTTCTCGTCCTCAACTTTGGTTGTTCATTTTGGACTTCCTAACTTTTTTTTCTCGTCGATGCTAAAAAAAAAACTTTTTTTCTCGTCCTGCAGTTCGCTCGAGAATTTCTTTTCTATTGCAATGGTTCGGTTGTACACACTATAAACTACCATGTATGGATGGCAAGGAGCGACGCAAAATGGTCCTTTGGCGCCTATTATTAGCAGGGTCTATACAGAAAGGAAGCGGCTAAACAATGTGAGGCCATTGCGTGGCTCCTCCCCTGCAATCAAGCTCGTCGTTAAGCTTGCCTGCCTCTGCAGCAATTAATTTCAGCGTCACCCAACTCTGCCTCCTCGCTCGCTCTCCCAGTCGTGCGAGCTAACACGCGCGCAGCCAGAACTCGTCATGCCGCGGTTGCTGTTCCTTATCGCCCTGCTCGCGTCGGCAGCCCGCCGGTGCGCCGTCGTCGACGCGTCGATCGTCGACGGCCTGGAGGTTGGGTTCTATGGCCAGACGTGCCCGGAGGCCGAGGCCGCCATCCGCGACGTTGTCAACAATGAGATCAGCATGAACCGCGGCATCGCCCCCGGGCTCATCCGCCTCTTCTTCCACGATTGCTTCATCACGGTAACGGACATCATTTATTTGCTCGGATCCTTATGTGTATCATGCCGACATGGCATGCACACAGCACCGTATTACCATGCATGTCTGTGCGTGCTTGCAGGGCTGCGACGCTTCCATCCTCCTGGACGAGTCGCCGGCCGGCGACGTCCCGGAGAAGGAGTCGTCGGCCAACGGGTTCACCCTCGTCGGCCTGAGGACGATTGACATTGCCAAGTCAACCGTGGAGGCCATGTGCCCGCGCACGGTCTCCTGCGCCGACATCCTGGCCTTCGCGGCGCGCGACGCCGCCGTGGCCGCGGGCCTCCCCAGCTACGACGTCGCGGCCGGGCGCCGCGACGGCATGCGCTCCAACATGGACGACCTCCCCGGCAACTTCCCCGTGCCGGGCCACCACGTCCCGCGCCTCACCGAGCTCTTCGGCCAGCGGGGGCTCACCCAGGAGGACCTCGTGGCGCTCTCCGGCGCGCACTCCATCGGCGGCGCCCACTGCTTCATGTTCTCCAACCGCATCTACGGCTTCTCCAAGGACGCCGACGTGGACCCCTCGCTGGACCCGGACTACGCCGCGCGGCTCCGCCAGGTGTGCCCGCCCAAGAACCCCAACAACGACCCGCAGCAGGCGCCCAAGGTGAAGTTCGACGCGCGAACCGGGGAGAGGCTCGACACCGCCTACTACTCGGAGCTGCTCGCGAGGCGCGGCCTGCTGACCTCGGACAACGCGCTCATCGAGGACGCGCAAACGAGGGCGATGGTGGAGGCCTTCGCCCGGGACGAGGCCATGTGGCAGCAGAAGTTCGCGGAGGCGATGCAGAAGGTCGGCATGCTGGACGTGCTCATCGGCGGGGACAAGGGCCAGGTGAGGAGGCAGTGCCGGCTGGTGAACGGGCAGGAGCAGCAGCAGCAACCGCAACCGCAGCAGCAGCAGCAACTGCAGCAGCAGCTCCCGTGGTTCCGGCCGCACTTCCCGTGGTTCCGGCAGCGGCAGCCACCACGACCGCTCCCGCGCCATCCGATGGGCGATCTCATCAACGGATTCTTCCGTGGTTTCCACTGAGGCCAGTATTCTCGCCGTCTTGGGGTAATGGGGTTGGAGCGGCCGTGTTACTTTACTACTCCCTATACGTACATTCAATTTGCGCCAGAGGTCCGTTACTTAGCTAAGTGCTCAGGAACGTCGATCACCAAAACGAGTCAAGTTATGCATCACCCTAATTAGTAGGAACATACCTGCTTTGCTTTGCTGTCTTTTTTTTTTGAAAGAAAGAAATTCTTGTATTTGCCATACAACATGGGAGTACATGTTTTTATTAATTTATTTTTGTTAAGGCACAGTCCCACCTTTGAATCTCCGATAAGGAATCCAGCTGAAATCAATTCGTCGCACATGTTGATGAATGAGAGCCCACCCTTCCCCCCAAGAAAAGAAGAAAGGGCAGTGCCCTCGCGGTCGTCCGGCGATTCCCCCGCCCGGAGAAGTATGCACGGCCAGATGGGAGGAGCTAGCACCAATGCACCAGCCCTCCTCCGACGGCTGGCCGTGCAGTCACCGGCGCGAGCAGTCACTGCAGCACGTTTCGCTCTGCCATGGCCACCCCGGCCACCCAGAAACGGCAAGGTGGCCTTCAGAGTTTTCCCGCACCCCAGGAGCAAACAGTTTGTTCCATAGGGGCCTTCCAGGCGGTTGAGCACTTGCGTTCTCTCCCCAGGTTGAGAGCCATGTTGACCAACATCGCTATCCCTCAGCACCATAGCACGCACTTGGGCTGATAGAACTGTTACGCCAGCCTAGATACCAACAAACAGATGCACGGGCATCAGATTTCGACGGCCATGAGGTTACCCTTGCCATGAAGCTGAACAGATGAACATGGGCACAGATGTTCGTCGCACATGATGGGCAACAGGAGCTTTACATAAACACCCACGCACCGCTCTGAAAATGCATAGCAGAAACTTCAACGCCCATATAAACAAAGTCATGCTTAAGCGGTACAGAGCACATATATATAACGACGTCCACGATATAGATACTGTTTACAAACACAGCCGGTGTCCGAAGTTGCTGTGCTGCATTTTATCTAGGCATAATGTAGGTAGCCAGAGAAGTGCATACTTCGTATTTTTCCTTACGAATCCCGTGAACAGACATGGATGTTTTTGGCAGGCGCAGTAGTTGCAATGGATACTACGTGAGCTATTGCTACATACTACATAGCACAGAAGAGGTTTTGCTATCTACAGCGACATGTCCCCGCCAAGCTCATCAATGACTTTCTCAAGCTTGAACAACATATCTAGAGAAAGAAAAGCACCGAATCAACACCAGCGCATAAAATGGGGAAGGACTTCATGTACGCGTGACAACTAAAACAAATGCTGGATTCCTGATTAGTACGTATGAGTAATGGAAATGCTGAGAAACCATTGTATGATTAATTTTCAACATCGAGGTAGAGAAAACATACCATTAAAGGAGTCATCAGCCATATATGTCTGCAGACGCAAAAAACATAATGTTATTAGATTCAAATATATATTTGACAACAGGAAAAAACAACCAAAAGATTGCTAACAAGAATGATACCTTTATCCGTGCCATTATGTCACCTGTTAATATACTGGTATCGATTCCCTCACCAGCATGTATTCCTTTATCAGCAGTCGTTTCTTCAGTGGCAACTAAAACTGCAGAAAATTTTTTACATATCAAGGGAGGAAATACATCGATATCAATATGCTCACAAATGAAGTAGAGGTTGCCCTTACCATCATGAGAAGTATCCAGTGCATATACCTGAAAAATTTAGAAAATATCAACATTCTTAGCAGAGACTGTTTGCAGGATTTTCAAATATAGATGCAAACATTACCTCTTGAGGAGCATGATTTGTTGCACCCACTGCATAGGGTTCCTCTGTATCTGATTTACATCCGTGTTATTAGGGGGGTAGACTAACGAAATCAAAATAAATATAGTATGTGAATCTTCATGGGGAATTAGTTTACCATGTGCATTCTGAGTTGAACAATTTGTCAGCATTTGACTGAAACTAGGAGGGAAACCAGAGTAGCTGTTATTAGTGTTGCTACCAGTGAGAGGTTCAATAACAGGCAGGTACGGTTCCTCATGGTAGCTTGTTGTTGGAGCCTCAATCATGTGATCAGAAGCTTGCTCCTCAAAGCTTGAAGCATCATCAGGCCTAGGCACAACATAATATGTTGGAAAACAAACACATCTTGCAACTTACAAACCTGAAACAGTTCTACCCTTACCTGCGGTGAAGTCCATTAGAAGCAAAATATTCAGATGCTGATGAATATTCACACAAATAATCACTTCCAGATGGTATGATGTCCAGGGTTTCGCATGAACACTCCTTTATATCAAATAAATACATTAAGTTGGTAGTTCAAAAACCTTTCCCAAAGCAAAAAGAAAACCTAGTTTAACTCTTAATCTTCCTTGCCTATTTGTCCACGAACATATGAATTTGGCACAGGTATTATCACAAAGGTATCTAGCATTGCTGCAGTCTATATCAACTAAACTTTTGTCAAAGAGATGCAGTATGTAAACAGCATCTGAAATGCAATCTGGCACCAGTTGGCAATCATTTGGAATATTCAGCTGGCATGTATTGTGTAACAAAAATGAAATTTATAGATCCATCAAGGTTTTAATGTAGGAAAAACTTCAGAAAAACATACTGGAATATTCACCTGGCATGTATTGTGTAAGAAAATGAAATTTATAGATCCATCAAGGTTTGAATGTAGGAAAAACATCAGAAAAACATACATATGTTGAATACTTGAGAAAAGAAAAACACTAAGGGTTTTTGATCTACAAATGCATGTATTGTTAGTATGTGACAAGTATTGTCGACTTACAATTGCTGGGGATTCTTCAGTACTTAAATAAACCTCATTGTTCTAAAATATTTTTGTCTGATGATACGTTTCTTTCCCAATGAATGGAATTCATGTTTTCAACAAAATTATGGTAATTACATTTTTCTCAATTTTTAAACAGGCATGCAAGATGAGCTATCAACAGCTGTCATCATAGTATTACAAAATATTCTCATGGAATTCATCGATGCCTCCATCTATCACTTTTAAACATAACAGTGCATGATACTAGCTGGGTGTATATATAAACCATGTGGATATAGACGCCGGTTTGTCCTTTATCTAAAAAAATGATACTACATAGCATACACTTCAATTGCTAAATATAACAGGATACAGTATCCTGTCTGAAAAAAAAGAGGATACAGTATCCTAGTAAACATGAAAAGAGAACACAAAGAAACATAAGGCATCCATTGCAAATGGAATGCACATAGGGGCACATAGAAGGCCACATGATTAGCAAAATGGCATTTGAATGTATCTGGAAACTAACAGGCTCCATCTTCATACAATTTGAGAAAGACCCTGCATCAAAACTCACCTTCACACAATTTAAGAATGACTCTGCATCACATAGCTGTGGGAAGCGTACAGCAAACTTCTGGATCTACATAGACATCGCAAAAATTTCTGCTGTTAGAAAAGAGACCACCAAACTATATATGCATATACGCATCTCAATGACACTATCTATCATTTGTTTCAACTGACCAGTTGGTAGAATCATGCCTTATTCTTATGGTACCCCAAGACGTACCTGTTTAGACTTATCACAAAAGCTCATGAACACCACCCTGCTACCTCTGATGGGGCACTGCGTCACACAAGTAACCTGAGGCCATGAAAAGTTGAGAATCGACACAAAGTGCTCCTCCTGTGCCATGGGAAAGTAGTTCAGTAAGAAAAGGAATACTTCGTCAAAACAAAACTAAGGAACCACATAAGTGTTACTGGTAAAAACAACTGATAAAAGATACAGGACTAGTCACAAAACGAGAGAATGGCAGAGTATTCACAAATAAAGGCCTAACTTCACCCAAGTGGCAAAACAATCAATAAATCCCAATAGCACAGACCAGGACAACTTCTCCCCAAATTCGCCCAAAAAAAGCGGACACCTAAACGATCTACCGATCACACGACAAAAACACTCGACGCCAGTATAAACAAGGAAGGGGTGAAGGGAGGGGGATTCGGTACGGACGAAGACAACGTCGCCGATGGAGACGGTGAGGACGGGGACCGCGGAGGGGAGGGTGGAGCGGGAGATGCAGAGCGCGGCGGGGGATGACGCGGGGAGCCAGGTGCCTTGGTGGCGCTGGACGCCCCGGGTAATGTGGCGGAGCCCGGGGGGCGGCGGCGCGGAGGGGTCCCGCCGCGGCGTGCCGAAGTAGCGCGCGTACTCCACCTCCCACTTCTGATTGCGCGTCCGCGTCCGCGTCCGCGGCGGCGCCACAGCATAGGCGCACGGGCGCGCGGGCACCAGCGCCCTGCTGTCGTTGCCGGCGTCCGCCATGGCCACGGCGATCGTGACGAGGGGAGGAGGAATGGGGTTTTGCCTTTCCTATTGGGGGAGCTGGGGTTTTTGTAGCGGAGGTGTGGTGTGGAAAACAGAGTGTGGCTGTAGTGAAATTGAGACCTTGTTTAAATGTGAAAAATTTTGGATGTAAAGTACCATAACATTTTCGTTTGTATTTGGTAATTATTGTCCCACCATGGGTTAACTAGGCTCAAAAAATTCGTCTCGCAAATTATAGTCAAACTGTGTAATTAGTTATTTTATTTAGCTACATTTAATACTTCATGGTTGTATTCAAAGATTCGATATAATAGAGAATCTTGTAATGTTTTGAAATTTTGAGTGCATCTAAACAAATCCCGAGTCAAGTGGGAGGACATGAAGAACATGCAGATGGAGAGAGGGACAAAGGAAAAGAGGAGATGTACATACAAAAGGAGAGTGCGAGAATCACTGGCTGATGCCCCCAATGTGGAGGTTTTTGCTGAAATTGGGACAAAGAGGTCAGGCCAAGATCTGGAAGAGGTGGCGGTAGGGTCTGATGAGGAGGATGGGGAGGAGGTGCCGGTGAAGGAAGGGGCACCAAAGAGAGCAAAGAAGGCGGGACTGGCGAACCAGTCCTGCACCAAGCAATGAAGCTAGTGGCTTACTGCCGGGGGTTGGGAAACCGTCCGGCAGTTTGCAGTCTTCTGGAGTTGCAGAAGACTGAAGACGCAGATATTCTTTTCCTGTCAGAGACTAAAATGGACAGGCGAAGGATTGAATGATTTCGGTGGATGTTGGGTCTGATGAACTTGGTTTTTAAGGAGGCGGTTGGAGAGGGGGGGGGGGGGTTGCAGTGTTTTGGCGGAGAGGAGTCGATGTTATGCGTCGTAATATCTCGAAGTATCACATTGACATGGATGTGAAGGGACAAGACGGTTTCCAGTGGCGCTTCACTGGTGTGTACGGGGAAGCACAGCATGGTCAGAAGCACAAAACATGGGAGGATCTCAGGAGTCTCAGAGTAACACCAATAAAGCGGTGGCTGTGTGCGGGAGATTTCAATGAAATTCTGCTTGCACATGAGAAGGAAGGAGGGCGTCCCAAAAGCCAGTCAGATATGGATTGTTTTCGTGATGTTCTGGAGGAGTGTCAGTTACACGATCTAGGCTTTGAGGGGGACATATTCACGTGGCGCAATCACAGCCACAATGCCAAGGATTATATCCGGGAGCGCCTAGATAGGGCGGTGGCGAATGATTTGTGGAGGGGCCATTTTCCTGCTGCTCGGGTCATTCATGGTGACCCACGACATTCTGACCACCGTCCGCTGATCATTGTAACGGATCGCCCACCAGATGTACACGCTGTTGGGAGCATGGGGAAACCATTTCTCTTTGAGGCAAGCTAGCTTGCGGAGGAAAAGTGTGCAGAAGTGGTGGCTGATTCATGGAAGGTGGCGATGGATGGAGGAACTGCTTCGGTACATGAAGCAGTCATGGCGGTGGTAGGAAGTTTATCTGATTGGAGTCACAACATCTTGGGTGATATGGAAAAAAGGGTCAAGAAGTTGAAAAAGGAGTTGGAACATTGCAGAAAATCAAGTATCTCACAAAACCAGGTGGCGAGAGAAGAGATCCTCAAATACAAGCTTGAAAAAGTCTAGGAACAGATTGATGTTTATTGGCGCCAGAGAGCGCACGTGAGGTGGCTGGATGATGGGCACACATCTAGGGAACACGTGTGACAAATAGTTGTGTCCCGATCTTCTCGAAGGATCTGCGATCTTGATAAATTATCGCTGCGTGACCTGGTGAAGAGGCAATGCACCGCGAGGCTGTCCACGCGACGAACTACCGAGACAATCACCCTTCCACGTACCGACGAACAGCCCACGCAATCACGTCGTATAGACGTGAAGGCACAAACTGGGTGTACCGCAGTTCGGCGTTCTACAACTCCCTCAGGAATCGAAAGAACAAGTTTGCAAGCCTCTCGAGACTCACGCTGGAACAAGAATTCCAAGAGTTGTTACTTCTGAAATTGCAATCACGAGTTACTGTTCACGTCGTCCATTACAGGGATATATATTACTAGTGGAGTTTCAGTTTGGTGGAAAGTAATTGAGAACATGTAGTGGGAAGTTGCAGCACTACTTTTATTAATAACGGGGGCGCCTGGCTGGTTGGTATTCTCTGCATGCAGGCTGGCGCGTGCGTGGACAGCAACCCAGTTGCTGGTTGCATGCGTTCCTAACTCCTGAATTATTTGCTTGCACTTCAACGGCTGATATTCGTGGTAGCTGAATGGCCTTTCTTCTTTCATGCACGTCCAGGTTCCTGGCATATATTTGGTGGGCAGAATCCATCATCATCCCATGCTTGTTCATGCAGTCCACCATTCCTAAGAACATTGAAACAAGTACTCAAAAGCATAGGTTCATTCAATGTAATCTGATTATTAAGCATAAGGTTAGCGTTCACCTCAGAATGAATGTCCTTCTCCAATTGTTTAGTTCTACTCCTTGTAATTGGACCAGCTATATCAAGTGTAGTTTCATTTGGAGATGAGTGAATGCTAGGAATGTCCTCATTAGCCTCCCCTTCTTGAGGAGTCGTCCTCGACTCAGCCTCACCAACAAATGGAAGCAAGTCCTTGACATTGAATGTTGTACTCACATTGGAATATTCAGGTGGCAGCTCAATTTTGTAAGCATTATCATTTATCTTTTGTAAAACCTTGAACGGACCATCACCTCTAGGAGATAACTTACTCTTGCGCTGTTGGGGAAAACGATCCTTGCGTAGATGCAACCATACAAGATCGCCTGGCTGAAATGTAACCTTCTTCTTACCTTTGCTTGCTTGCTTTGCATATTGTGCTGATTTCTGCTCAATATTCTTTCTTGTCTCCGCATGTAACCGCTTGATAAACTCCAATCTTTTCGTGGCATCCAAGTTAACTTGTTCCTGTAATGGTAAAGGAAAAAGATCCATGGGAGTATGCGGTTTAAACCCATAAATAATTTCAAATGGACAAGAGTTTGTTGTAGAATGGACTACCCTATTATAAGCAAATTCAACATGTGGAAGGCAGTCTTCTCAGAGCTTTAAATTCTTCTTCAACACAGCACGCAACATGGTTGACAAAGTACGGTTGACAACTTCAGTTTGCCCATCCGTTTGTGGATGACAAGTGGTTGAAAATAACAACTTTGTGCCAAGCTTAGCCCACAATGTCTTCCAAAAGTAGCTGAGAAATTTGGTATCCTGGTCTGAAACAATAGTCTTTGGAACTCCATGTAAACGAACGATCTCCCTGAAAAACAAATCAGCAACGTGTGAAGCATCATCGCTCTTATGACATGGGATAAAATGTGCCATTTTAGAAAAGCGATCGACAACAACAAAAATAGAATCCCTTCCCCTCTGAGATCGAGGTAACCCCAGAACAAAGTCCATAGATATATCTTCCCAAGGTACATGTGGAATGGGTAATGGAGTATATAAACCATGGGGATTGAGGCGGGACTTAGCTTTCAAGCAAACGATGCAGCAGCCAACGTGCAGCTGGACATCACGTCGCATATGTGGCCAAAAGAAATGATCAGAGAGCATATCCAATGTCTTTTTGACACCAAAATGGCCAGCAAGTCCACTGGCATGTGCTTCCTGCAAAAGAACTTGACGAATCGAACAAGCTGGAATGCATATTTTGTTAGTCCGAAACAAGAAGCCATCATGCACATAATATTTATCCCAACCTTTTCCATCATTGCAACGAGAGAAAGGTTCTTTAAAATTAGCATCAACATCATAAAGTGTTTTAATGGATTCCAAGCCAAGTACTTTTGTATCTAGTTGTGTAATCAACGCACATCTTCGAGACAAGGCATCAGCAACAATGTTATCTTTACCACGCTTATGTTTGACAACATAGGGAAACGTTTCAATGAACTCAATCCATTTATCATGCCGACGGTTCAGCTTGCCTTGGCTTTTAAGATATTTCAAAGCTTCATGATCAGAATGGATTACAAATTCTTTAGGTAACAAGTAATGTTGCCAAACTTCCAAAATGCGAACTAAGGCATAAAGCTCTTTGTCATAAACTGAGTAATTCAGATGTGGACCATGTAGCTTTTCAGAAAAATAGGCAACAGGTTTACCTTCTTGCAGCAGTACACCTCCTATGCCAATACCACTTGCATCACATTCGATCTCAAATGTCTTACCAAAATCAGGAAGTTGTAGCAGCGGTGCTTCACAAAGCTTTGTTTTCAGTGTATGAAATGCTTGGTCTTCATCATGTCCCCACTTGAATGGAACATCCTTCTTTGTGAGATTGTTAAGGGGTGCAGCGAGAGTGCTGAAATCTTTGACAAAACACCTATAGAAACTTGCAAGACCATGAAAGCTTCGAACTTGGCTCACATTTACCGGTGTAGGCCAATCCTTTATTGCTTTAACCTTCTCTTCATCAACCTGAATACCATATGCGGAAACAACAAAGCCAAGGAAAACAACACGGTCTGTGCAAAAGGTGCACTTAGCAATATTGCCATACAATTTCTCTTCCCTCAAAACAGCAAGTACTTGACGGATATGATCAAGATGTTCATCAAATGATTTGCTATATATCAGAATATCATCAAAATAAACAACTACAAACTTGCCAATGAAAGCTCGTAAAACATGATTCATTAAGCGCATAAAAGTGGAAGGAGCATTTGTCAAACCAAACGGCATCACAAGCCATTCATAGAGACCAATTTTAGTTTTAAACGTTGTTTTCCATTCATCACCAAGTTTCATGCAGATTTGATGATAGCCACTACGCAAATCAATCTTGGTGAAAATGATGGAACCACTCAATTCATCTAACATGTCATCAAGTCGTGGAATGGAATGGCGATATCGAACAGTTATAGCATTGATAGCACGACAATCAACACACATGCGCCAAGAACCATCTTTTTTTGGGACTAAAAGAACAGGAACAGCACATGGTGATAAGGATTCACGAATATACCCTTTATCCAAAAGCTCTTTTACCTGTCGCTGAATTTCCTTTGTCTCTTCGGGATTGGTGCGGTAGGCTGGACGATTTGGAAGAGAAGCACCTGGTACCAAATCAATATGATGCTCAATTCCACGGAGTGGAGGAAGTCCAGCTAGTATCTCATCGGGAAAAACATCTTTGAAATCCTGTAAGAGATCAAGAACAACACTAGGCAGCGAGGAAGGTAAATCGTTAGTTGAAAGGAGGACCTCCTTGTGCAAGAGCACAAAGAATGGAGCTGTGGTGTTTCTCACTTCTCTCAAATCACTCTTGCTCACAAAGAGACACTCAGTGTGGCGTGGCTGTTTAAGATTGGTATGAGGCTATATGTGGTTGGATGGGTTAGAACTCTCTCCCTTACTTGGGTTGGCGATATCACTCAATTTTCTTTTGTCAGATTCCTCTCTTTTCTTGCGAGCCATATCTGAAGTATGTATCTCCTCTGGAGATAATGGAACAAGAACCACCTTCTTGTCATTGTGAATGAAAGTGTATTTGTTAGACCGTCCAAAATGCACCGAGTCCACATCAAATTGCCAGGTCCGACCAAGCAGCAAATGGCATGCTTGCATGGGGACAATATCACAATCAACCTCTCCATGATAATCACCAACTGAGAATGATAAACGGACCATGGATGAAACTTTCACTGGCCCGGAATTATTCAGCCATTGCATATGGTACGGGTGTGGATGGCGACGTGTTGGCAGGCCAAGTTTGTCAACCAACAAGGCACTGACAATATTGTTGCAGCTCCCACCATCAATTATGAATCTGCACACCTGTCCTTTTACTTTGCAGCGTGATTGAAACAAATTATGGCGCTGCCCTTGCTCAGCTGCAAGTAATTGTGTAGAAAGAACTCGCCGAACCACCAAAGAATGGTCTGGTGCATGCAACACATAAGCAGTCACAGTAGAACTTGTAGCAGACCCAAATGGAGTACCATGTCGGGACGAAGTAGGAGCCTCCAAATAATTAGTATCAACAAGCAAATCATCAAAATCAGCACTTGTGATCTCCTCTGGATTCAGAGGAATAATAACTTGTGGTATGTCATATGGAACAACATGTGGAATAGACTGAATGGCCAAACAATTCAAGCCCAGCTTATATTCACCATCCTCAGCTTGATACTCACAAGTTTCAAGATTCCCATCTTCTAATGCCAGGGCATTATGCTCGTCCTCCTCTTCACTTTGAGAGTCATAAGAACCATCAGCAAGTGCTACAATTGCACGCCTATTGGGGCATTCAGCTTGCTTATGCCCATGTCCACCACACTTAAAACACTCAATCTTACTTGTCTTCCTTTGGACTGCTGCAGTAGAGGAGTTGGACTGAGTGGAACTCACAGCTTTGCCTTTCACATCAAATTGTTTGGCGGAAGATGAAACAGAACGAGGAGCTCCGTGAGGTGAAGGTGTGTGCGATCCTAACCCTTGCTGTTGTGAATGGCGCCATGGAGTAGAACTGTTATGAGATGAAAATGAAACACTATTTTTATAAGACACAGCAAGCTGTCTTTCTGCCCTTTTGGCAAAATGAACTAATTCTGTTAGATTGGTGTAATTAGTCATATCCACTTTATCAGCAATAGGTTTATTCAATCCAACCAAGAACCGAGCCATCGTGGATTCCTCATCCTCAGTTATTCCTGTACGAAGTAGACACATTTCCATGTCTTGAAAATATTCATCAACACTGCGAGTACCTTGCACAAGGCGTTTGAGCCGCAAATGTAAGTCACGGGAATAGTATGCTGGAACAAAACGGCGTCGCATTTCCCTCTTCATTTCGTCCCATGTGATACGATCATGTCCAACTCGATGGTATTCTGTATGAACTTGATTCCACCAAGTTATGGCATAACCTTTAAACTCAATGGCAGCAAGCTTTGCCTTCTTTTCAGCAGGGTAATCATACAAATCAAATATCTGGTCCACCTTAGTCTCCCATTCAAAGTAAGCATCAGCATTCTCCTTCCCACTGAAAGGGGGAATGGACACTTTCACTTTACCCAAACCATCTTCATCTCGGTGGCGTTCAGGACCTCCACGTCGCCGGTCACGATGGCCATCATGACCAGCAAACTGGTGGCCACCAAAACCACCAAAGTTAGCACCTCCACAGCCTTCATAACCACCATGAAGACCTGCAGCCCCTAGAACAGGAACACGCCGGGCACGACCAAAGAAATGTGGCCTCATATTAGGTCCACCAAAATTACGGCCACCACCATAGCCTCGGCCACAACCAGCACCGTAGCCACGGCCACCACCACCACCTGCCTCAGCCTGAAGACGAGCAGCCCCGGCCTCCAAGGCAGCAGGATCATCATCCTCAACATGTTGTTCATCATCATGTTGGTCCTCCCTGTTTGGTGCACGACCTAAATTATGCTGAAGTGCTTGCAGTTGTTGTGTCAATTGGTTCAGTTGTGCACGCATTTGTTGAAACTCTGCCACCGAAATTGTAGGATCTGCCATGTTAGATTAAAAAGGAATATATATATATATATATGTGGAATATATGTGGAGTCACTCCCTCACCACTTGCTGAACAAGATCTTTCTCTTCCTGCACGAGCAAGAACCGGGGCAGCAATCTGCAGTGGAAGAGTGATTGTAGCAGAGACGACGGTGCAACAGCTCACGATGCTTTGGGTGGGGCTGGGTGGGATGTAACGTCACTGCAATCTGAAACTTTAGTGATGCAAAATCGAATAATAATCCAAGTGAACCACAAGCCTAAGTTGCTGGTAGAAGGAAGAATTATGTGGATGGACAGAAACTCGCACCCAAAATTAGAGGTGATACACTTAGCAGCAACAGAATCACATGTTAAACACACACTCTCTTTTTTTTTCAGTACCTCTTTTTTTTCAGAATAGGAACACTTCCTTTTTCTTTTTTTTTTGCTTCAATATGGATGCAGTACTACTAAAAAGGATTGCAGGTTGGCGTGAGAAACAACAAAGGAACTTGATGCAAAGCGTTACATGAAAAGATAAAATAGAGGACTGAATTATCAGGTTTAGGTATTTGGGAACTAGGGATAGCGATGCAAAATCACAAGGAAAAGAAGAAAAAAAATTTGCAGCAGATGTGATTTATGATCAACTGCAGGAAAGAACAAAGGGGAACCAGCAACTAGACAAGACTCAACGGATTAAAACTCGAAGCTGCAAACTAAGTTCAGATGCAAAATTTAAATGATAGGTAATATAATCTGCTGGTGGTGTGGCTATTTGTGGACTATAGGACAAGGAACAAACTATCCTACCAAAATAAGAACGATCCTACCGAGTAAACGGAGGCTTTGGTACCAGATGATGGGCACACGTCTAGGGAACACGTGTGACAAATAGTTGTGTCCCGATCTTCTCGAAGGATCTGCGATCTTGATAAATTGTCGCTGCGTGACCTGGTGAAGAGGCAATGCACCGCGAGGCTGTCCACGCGACGAACTACCGAGACAATCACCCTTCCACGTACCGACGAACAGCCCACGCAATCACGTCGTATAGACGTGAAGGCACAAACTGGGTGTACCGCAGTTCGGCGTTCTACAACTCCCTCAGGAATCGAAAGAACAAGTTTGCAAGCCTCTCGAGACTCACGCTGGAACAAGAATTCCAAGAGTTGTTACTTCTGAAATTGCAATCACGAGTTACTGTTCACGTCGTCCATTACAGGGATATATATCACTAGTGGAGTTTCAGTTTGGTGGAAAGTAATTGAGAAATGTAGTGGAAAGTTGCAGCACTACTTTTATTAATAACGAAGCCTAGTGGGGCGCCTGGCTAGTTGGTATTCTCTGCATGCAGGCTGGCGCGTGCGTGGACAGCAACCCAGTTGCTGGTTGCATGCGTTCCTAACTCCTGAATTATTTGCTTGCACTTCAACGGCTGATATTCGTGGTAGCTGAATGGCCTTTCTTCTTTCATGCACATCCAGGTTCCTGGCATATATTTGGTGGGCAGAATCCATCATCATCCCATGCTTGTTCATGCACTCCACCATTCCTAAGAACATTGAAACAAGTACTCAAAAGCATAGGTTCATTCAATGTAATCTGATTATTAAGCATAAGGTTAGCGTTCACCTCAGAATGAATGTCCTTCTCCAATTGTTTAGTTCTACTCCTTGTAATTGGACCAGCTATATCAAGTGTAGTTTCATTTGGAGATGAGTGAATGCTAGGAATGTCCTCATTACTGGAGAAGGGAGATCGAAACACATCTTTCTTTCATGCGGTGTGCTCGGAAAGAAGGAGAAGTAACAGAATTGGGAGGCTTAAGAAGGATGATGGGGGATGGGTGGAGGAGGAGGAGGAGAAAAGGAGGTTTATCACTAACTATTTTCGTGATCTTTTCAGGTCAGGAGGTGTGGTTGACTCACACGAACTCACTGACATCGTGTCGAGTCGAGTTACTGACGAAATGAATAATTCACTGGTGGCTGAGTTTACTCCGGAGGAGGTGAAATCTGCTCTGATGGCAATAGGAGACCTGAAAGCTCCGGGCCCCGATGGGATGTGGGCGCTTTTCTACAAGAATTTTTGGGAGATAGTTGGAGAGAAGGTGACTCAAGAAGCTCTGAATGTCCTGAATGGTGGCCAGCTGCCAGAGGGATGGAATGAGACAACTATTGTTCTGATCCCGAAGGTCAAAAATCCAGACAAACTAAAAGACTTAAGGCCAATTAGCTTGTGCAACGTTGTGTATAAGATTGTTTCTAAATTCCTTGCAAATAGACTTAAACTGATCCTCCCGGATATTATTTCTCCTGCCCAGAGTGCTTTTGTACCAGGTCGGCTTATCTCTGATAATATCTTGATTGCGTATGATATGAACTGACACATTACATGATGAATAAGAGAAGAGGTCAGGAGGGATTTGCAGCGGTGAAACTAGACATGAGTAAAGCTTATGACAGAGTTGAATGGCTTTTCTTAGCTCAGATGATGGAGAAGATGGGCTTCCATGAACGATGGATAGATAGAGTGATGACTTGTGTCAGTTCAGTGACATAAAGAATTAAAGTGAATGGAGTACTGAGTCTTTTGCACCGGAAAGGGGACTACGTCAAGGTGATCCACTGTCACCATATTTGTTTCTCCTATGTGCGGAGGGATTCTCGGCATTGCTGCAGAAGGCTGAAGAAGATGGCCAAATTAAAGGTGTCAAGGTTTGCAGTCGGGCCCATGCGTGTCACACCTGCTATTTGCGGATTACTCACTGCTGTTGTTCCGGGCAGACAGGGGTAATGCAGAAGAAGTGCAGAACATTTTACACATCTATGAGTTTTGCTCAGGCCAGATGATTAATAAGGACAAATCAGCAATCATGTTCAGCAGAAACACTGCAGCAGATAAAAGGGAGGAGGTGATGAATGTGCTTGGGATTACAAAGGAGACAATGAATGAGAGGTATTTGGGATTACCAGTGCACGTGGGCAAATCTAGAAGCTCTGTATTTGGGTACTTGAAAGACAGAGTGTGGCAGAGAATACAGGGTTGGAAGGAAAAATTATTGTCAAGAGCTGGCAAGGAAGTTCTCATTAAAGCTGTAGCACAAGCCATTCCCACTTTTTCTATGGGATGCTTTGATATCACAAAAGATATCTGTGACCAGATCAGTTCCATGATTGGTAAATTCTGGTGGAGCAGTCAAGATAAGGAAAAAAAAGATGCACTGGATTAGCTGGGAAACACTCACTCAGTCAAAGAAGGATGGAGGGCTTGGTTTCAGGGACATACATACTTTCAATTTATCCATGCTGGCCGAGCAGGGATGGCGGCTTCTACAAAATCCTGACTCCTTATGTGCCCAAGTTCTAAAAGCTAAATACTTCCCGGCAGGCAATGTTTTGGAGGCGAAGTGCTGCTCTGGACCATCATATACATGGAGGAGCATACATAGAGGGTTGCAGGTCTTGAGGAATGGCATGATCTGGAGAATTGGCAATGGGAGAAGTGTTAGCATATGGAGAGACCCTTGGATCCCCAGAGAGTGGTCAAAGCGTCCGGTAACCCCAAAAGGAAATAATCTGATCTGCAAAGTGGATGAACTAATTGACCCAGATACGGGTGAGTGGGACAGACAACTAGTACATCAAACCTTCTGGCCACAAGACGCTGATATCATCCTTGCCATCCCGACCCATGCGGACTTGGAGGATGTGCCGGCATGGCACTATGACGCTAGAGGTTTGTTCTCTGTTCGTTCAGCTTACAAGGTCCATAAAGAACACCTTCAGAGGAGTAGTAGTAGGGGGTGTCAGTCGTCATCAAGCGGTTCAACGCTTGGGAATGAACACTAGAGAGACCTGTGGAAGCTAAAATGCCCGGGGAAGGTTAAGCACTTTTTCTGGAGATTCGCTCATGATTCCTTAGCTCTGCGAATTAATTTGGAGCGCAGGGGAATGGAGATGGATACACGCTGTGTGATCTGCAATCGCCTAGGAGAAGAAGGGGGTCACCTGTTCTTTTCCTGCAAAATGGTCCGACCTATCTGGCAAATATTGGGACTGGAAACAGTGCGTGAGATGCTGAGCAAAACATCATCTGCCAGGGACGCAGTAAGTGTAACAACCACCTCGCGGACGGTCCGCCCGAGGTGACGCCCAGATATTTACCCCCTTGTGGGACCCGCCTATCATATCTTCCTCCTCCCTCTACTCACTCCGTCCCGAAACGAGCGGAGCTCGACCGCTCGCCTCGACGTCGCCCCCTCCCCTCGATCTCCCTCCTCCGGCCATCCTAACTCGATTCCTTGCGTGAGTACCTTCCCTAGCCCCTCCTCCACCTTCCCAAACCCCTAGACCGGCTTCTTACGGCCGGAATCGCCCCCGCCACCGCCGGACACCATTGGAGGTGCTTGAAGCTTGCTTCACCGTCGATCCGCCTCTCCGGTCGTCCTCCACTCGAACCGACCGCGGGAATGGATTCGTGGTGAGTTCCTTGTGCTTCCCAGTCTTTTTCCCCTTCCATGGCGCGTCGCCGGCGCCGGAGCACGGCCGCCGCCCTTGCTGCTGCCGCCTGGGCCGAGGGTCAGAAATTAGGTATCGCGGACGGTCCGCCTGGGATGCGCGGACGGTCCGCCTGGGATGCGCGGACGGTCCGCCGGTCAGGGTAGGTTTTGTCCAGAGGCGATGTTGCCTATGGTTTTTGGGCAGGATTGATTGCGGACAGTCCGCTATAGGGGAGCGGACGGTCCGCCATTGAAGCTTGAGGTTTGTCCAGAGACGTTGTCGTCTCTGGAAGTTCGCAGGAGGGAACTGCGGACGGTCCGCCACTTGGGCGCGGACAGTCCGCAGTAGAGTCTCAGAAATTGTCCAGAGACGTTGCCGTCTCTGGTGGAATGAGTACTTGAATTGCGGACGGTCCGCCAGGGTTGGCCGGACAGTCCGCAGGTAGAATTGGAAAGTGTTCCAGAGACGTTGTTGTCTCTGATGGGTCTGTAGGATAGTACGGCGAATGGTCCGCCACTTGGGAGCGGACAGTCCGCAGGGTATTTCAGTTAAAGTAAAATAGTTACATCTTTGGGCTGCACTCATTTGTTTCATATGCATACGTGTAGCATCCGCATCTGAGGGCGCCATATTTGAGGTGATCGCGGCACTGCAGGAGCAGCCGACGCAAGCCCAAGAGGAGAGGTGTGAGCACCCGGCCCAAGGCCTGTCTGACCCCAGTGTTGAGCAACAGGCGCAAGGCAAGCCCCGGTGCACATCCTAGTATTTTAAATTATGACACCTATGTATGTTTCTACTAATTGTGCATTAAGTTCAGGAATTGTTTGGAACCCTAGTTGCATGATCCATAGATTCCCTGAGTTATACTAGCATGTATAGGACGATAGAAGTGCTATGCTTAATGTTACCGGTAGAAGACGAGTGGTCTCCTGCACTCGCGAGATATATATATATATATATATATATATATATATATATATATATATATATATATATATATATATATATATATATATATATATATTCATATTCCAGTACATGAGTTATTGATTTTGATATGGCAAATTGAGACCGGACGGGGAATGATGAGAATGTTTAGGGATGGCAACAGGACAGGGTTTCTGAGTGCCTTAGCCCCGTCTGTGTCGTTTAAGGACCGGTCGTTGTGGCAGTGCTGATCGGGGATTGAATTGTACTAACCACATGCCGGGAGTAGGAGGTAGTCGAAACCGGTAAGCCTAGTACTGCCTTGCTTCGAAAGTACAGGACTCCATCTCACCTCCTGGGGTAGTCGAGTAGTCGCAGAGAAATGGGGATGCATGTATTACTTTTGGTGGTCTCATGTTGAGCTCGGCTGACCATATGATGGTGGGGCGGTCCTGTAGTTCGAGGCGGGGAGGGGAAGGGTTGGTGCGTGTGGTCCGACGGGGCTTATGCGCGCCGTGTTGGTTAGGTCCACCTTGCAAGGTTAAATCGGATCGATTTGCCGTGTCTCGCGGTTATGAGGGCCTTGATCTCTTTGTCACCTCGTAGCAATGATTTAGGAGTGTTAGTGATAAATGATGGAACTATTTTGAATCATTATTGTATTGCTCCAACATGATTGAGTAGATATGCCAACATTAGATGAGGGTCTTTCCATATAAAACTTGTGGTTAAAACATTGAAAGTAAGGATTCAACCCTAGATGCTTTTTCTGCAAAATAACCACCAGCCAAAAGCCTTGCATGTCTAGCTATGTGGGCTAAGTTATACCCACTAGGTCGGGTAAGCCTTGCTGAGTATTAGAATACTCAGGGTTTGTTGCCAACATTATTTCAGGACACGCAGACATAGACTTCTGCCCCTGCTGCGCCAAGTTCATCCATCGGGATTCCGAGGGATGGGAGGTTGTGGAGCCAGACGTTTAGTTAGGGATCTCCCTAGGGCACATTTTTGGTAGTTGTAGGCCCTTTCCTCTAGTTGAACTCGGTTTTCAGTAAGGCAAAGTTTGTAAATTATGTATTTATTCAAACTTGGTTTGTAAAATTTAAGGTAAAGTCTTATGTATATTTGTTGTATTTTCAATTATGTGTCGTGCTTGTACCATCTGCGCCCACCTTCGTGTGGGACTTTCGGTGATGTTTCGATCGGGACGTGGGTTGAGAAAGGATCGCCAAATTAAGCCGTTAAGCTAATGAGCCCGATGTGTTCAAATGACGGCCATTACGCTTAATTAGAGTTTTAATTTGGCGGTTCTGTCTCAGCTAGTATCAGAGCCGAAACGCACCAAGGATGGTACGGGCATGACTAGTTTAAAATTTTTCAAAGGTATAACAATTGTTATTAGAAAGAACGTAGGGCGAGCATGCATCTCTTTATTGTAGTATTTTTGGGTTTTTCTGTAGGAGCCGGTGGGGAGGCGTGAAAGGTTGCGAAAGTGTCGTCGGCCGGACCGGAGGCACTGTCGCGTAGTTTAAAGTGTGTTCAGCGGACAGTCCGGTCAGGTGCCGCGGACGGTCCGCCGGACATTGAGAAAAATTTACCAGAACCGGTTGGAACTGAGTCTGGTTGGCATTGTGTACAGCGGACGGTCCGCGGACTCTCTGCGGACAGTCCGGTTAGCTGGATTTTTGTTACTGCGGACGGTCCGCCCATGTACTACGGACGGTCCGCCATACCATTTTCGGCTGGACCAGGGCAGATCGGTCAGACCAATTGGATGCACCGATCGATCGCCTGGCCCCGCCTACAAGCATCATTCAGAATCGTTTTGAAGCCCTACACTCTGCATTGTGCCATGACTAGCAAGGATTAGTTGCTATCGATTTTGTCTTAATTTATCTGGGTGATGGAACTAACCTCGTCATGGTTGAATGCAGAATGGGAGAACCACCGAACCCTCCTGAGTTGGCCCAGGCCATTGCGGCCATGCTTACCGGGCGCGATGAGCAGACGGCACTCCTCCGTGAGCTTGTGGCGCAGGGCAGAGCGCCGCAGCCTGGACATCACCACCCGCCGCCTGCTCCTGGATATCTAGAGTTTCTGGCTACTCAACCTCCGCTCTTCCATAAGACGGATGAACCACTGGAGGCAGACAGTTGGCTTCGGACTATCGAGTCCAAATTCACCCTGCACCAGTACAATGATGGGGACAAGGCAGGATTTGCCGCTCAGCAGCTTAGGGGCCCAGCACGCACATGGTGGGACAATCATGTGGCAATGTTTCCCGCGGACACCCGTTTCACTTGGGCACAGTTCGAGGAAGCCTTCAGGGCACATCACATTCCAGCAGGGGTGATTAGAAGGAAGCTCACAGAGTTCTTGGCTCTGAAGTAGGGCAATAACAGTGTGATGCAGTATTCCCAGGCTTTCAACACTCTATCACAGTATGCCGGGTACCATGTGGACACTGATGAGAAGAAGCAGGCCTGTTTCAGGCAGGGGCTCAGTACCAAGCTCCAGGATCACTTGGCGATGGTCAGGTTCGACAGTTTCAGTGAGCTAGTCAATGGGGCTATCATACAGGAGGACGCCCACCTAGCTCACAAGGTAGAAAAGAAGAGAAAGGTGCCGGCAGCGGGATCTTCTAGCAGTGCCCCTCAGAGGTTTCGCTTGGTGCAGTTGGGCCCACAGCGAGCCCCTTTTCAGCACCAGCCACAGCAGCAGTGAGGATACAGGCCCCCTCAGTACACTCAGCCACAGGGGACGGTCAGGCCTCCTGCTCCTCAGCAGAATGAGCAGAAGGTCTGGGTGCAGCAGCCGGGGTTGCGCCCCAACCTGTTTCCGTGTTACAACTGCGGACAGCTGGGTCATTTTGCACGGAACTATCCAATGCCACCCAAGCAAGGCCAGCAATCGAGTCAGCAGGGTCAGAAGCAGAGTGTGGCCCACTTCAAGCCTGGGCAAGTGCACTACACCACCCTCGAGGGTATTCCTGAGGGAGCTCCGGTGATGGCGGGTACGTTTTCTGTAAACGATCATCCCGTCACTATATTGTTTGACTCTGGGGCATCTCATACGTTCATTAGCAAGGAGTGCGCCATTAGGCTGGGATTGAAAATAGAGAACATGCCAAATCCATACAATATTCATTCGCCCGGGGGTCAATTAATTACCAACCAAGTTGTCAGGCGAGTACCTCTCCAGTTACAAGGAAAAGGATTTATAGCACATCTTATAGTACTCCCAACTCAAAGAGTGGATATTATACTTGGCATGAACTGGATGAAGGAACAAGGAGTTCTTTTGGACACTAATGCACATTCGGTGCACATAAAATCATCTGACCAAGAGTCTATGACCTTATCTTTAAAGAACCTTGAGTCAACCACTTTCACTGTGAATCACACTGAGGGCAAAGTTTTGGCTGACATACCAGTGGTGCGTGAGTACCCGGACGTTTTTCCGGAGGATCTATCTGGGATGCCACCTAACCGTGATGTGGAATTTGCCATTGAATTGCAACCGGGTACGGCACCGATATCTAGGAGACCTTACCGGATGCCACCCAATGAGCTAGCAGAGCTAAAGAAACAATTGCAGAAACTGCTTGATAAAGGCTATATCCGTCCTAGCACGTCACCATGGGGCTGTCCGGCACTCTTTGTAAAAAAGAAAGATGAAAGCCTCAGGTTGTGCGTGGATTATAGACTTTTGAATGCCGTCACAATCAAGAATAAATACCCACTTCCCCGGATTGACATCCTGTTTGATTAGCTATTCGGAGCCCGGGTATTTTCAAAAATTGATCTCCGCTCGGGTTATTATCAGATAAAGATTAGGGCTGAGGATATTCCCAAGACGGCTTTCTCCACCAGATACGGGCTTTATGAATACCTGGTCATGTCTTTCGGGCTAACCAATGCACCTGCTCACTTCATGTATCTCATGAACTCAGTGTTTATGCCTGAGCTCGATAAGTTTGTCGTGGTTTTCATCGATGATATTATTATATTTTCTAAGAATGAAGAAGAGCACGCAGAGCATCTCCGCATTGTGCTTCAGCGCTTGCGGGAGCACAAGCTGTATGCCAAATTCAGCAAATGCGATTTTTGGCTCAAGAAAGTCCAGTTCTTGGGCCACATCATCTCGGACAAAGGGATTTCTGTTGATCCTAGCAAGATTCAGGATGTCCTGAATTGGCAGGCTCCTACCTCTGTTCCAGAGATTCGAAGTTTTCTTGGGCTAGCAGGATATTATCGCCGGTTTGTACCCGACTTCTCCAAGATTGCTAGGCCCATGACAGAATTGCTTAGGAAAGGGGTGAAGTTTGTTTGGGATAACCAGTGTGATCAGGCTTTCCAGACTTTGAGAAAGCTTTTAACCTCGGCCCCTGTTCTGGCTCAGCCAGATATCACTCGACCATTTGATGTTTATTGTGATGCATCAGGTATGAGTCTTGGCCGCATTCTCATTTCTGCCTTTGACTTAGCCAGGTATTACTCTGGCCTTGATGTTTGTATATAATGCATTAGGTACGGGCCTCGGCTGCGTCCTTATGCAAGATCAGCAGGTGATAGCTTATGCTTCTAGAGCACTTAGGCGACACGAAGAGAATTATGCCATTCATGATTTGGAATTAGCAGCAGTGGTGCATGCGCTGAAGATCTGGCGCCATTATCTTCTGGGTAATCCTGTGCATATATACTCCGACCACAAGAGCCTAAAGTATATTTTTACTCAGAATGAGCTGAACTTGCGCCAGAGACGGTGGTTGGAATTGATTAAGGATTATGATCTGGAAATTCACTATCACCCGGGCAAGGCTAATGTGGTAGCAGATGCATTGAGCAGAAAGGCAAGTTGCAACTGCATCACAGCAACATCTATGCATGCAACTCTATGCCAAGAGATGGAGAAGTTGAATTTGGCTATAGTAGTTGAGGGTACACTTACCAATATTACCCTCACTCCCACACTGCGAGATCAAATTATTGCTGCTCAGAGAAATAATATTGGCATGGAAAAGATTAGGCAGAGGCTCAAGGAAAGTGACCCTCGTGTGGCATGTTTTCAGTTTGATGGTGAAGGTGTGTTATGGTTTAAGAACCGGCTGATAGTACCTAAGGATTTGGAACTTCGGAAGCAGATTTTTGATGAGGCTCACCTCTCTAGGTATTCTATCCATCCTAGCAGCAACAAGATGTATCAGGATCTGAAACAGCAGTTTTGGTGGACAAGAATGAAACAGGAAATCGCGAAATATGTGTCCGAGTGTCACACCTGTCGGAGGGTTAAGGCTAGCCACTTGAGATCAGCCGGCCCCTTGCAGCCATTGAGTATTCCATCCTGGAAGTGGGAAGACATTGGTATGGATTTCATCGTCGGTCTACCCAAAACTTCCAAGGGGTATGACTCGATATGGGTTATTGTAGATCGTCTCACCAAGTCGGCCCACTTTCTACCGGTAAAGACAACACATATGGCAAAACAATATTCACAATTGTATATGGACCGTATAGTGAGCCTCCATGGAATTCCAAAGACAATCATTTCGGACCGGGGTACTCAATTCATAGCCCGGTTTTGGGAGCATTTTCACGCCGCCCTCGGCACTCAGCTCCTCCGCAGCTCGGCTTATCATCCCCAGACTGACGGTCAGACGGAGAGAATAAATCAAATATTAGAGGACATGCTTAGAGCATGTGTGCTCACCTACAATCAAAAATGGGATGAGTGCTTACCATTGGCCGAGTTTGCTTATAACAATAGTTATCAAGAAAGCATCAAGATGGCTCCATTTGAGGCCTTATATGGAATGAAATGCAGAACGCCTTTGAATTGGTCAGATGCTGGGGATAGAACTTTCTTTGGGCCCGATATGGTAAATGAAGCAGAAGAGCTGGTTCAGGTTATTCAGGAAAATTTGAAGATTGCCCAATCCCGACAAAAGAGTTACGCGGACAAGAAGCGTCAGTCTATCCTGTTTCAAGTGGGGGATCATGTCTATTTGCGGGTATCTCCAATGAAAGGGGTTCAATGTTTCGGTGTGAAGGGAAAGCTCGCACCTCGCTATGTTGGGCCTTTTCTTATTAGTGAGCAGTGTGGACTAGTGGCATACCGCCTAGAGCTTCCTGCTCACTTATCCGGGGTTCATAATATTTTTCATGTCTCTCAGCTCCGGAAATGCCTCTGTGTTCCAGAGGTGATTGACATAGAAAAATTGCAACTGGAGCCCGATCTTGTCTATCCCGAGTATCCCATCAAAATTGTTGATCACAAGACCAGGGTCACTCGGAATCAAACCACTGACTTCTATAAAGTGCAATGGAGCAATCACTCCGAGCGGGAAGCTACGTGGGAGACGGAGGAATTTGTTCGGGCTAAATGTCCGGAATTTCTACAAGCCTATCGAGGTACACACCAATTTTTAGCTCTTCCTTTTTTGCCATTCGTTAAATCTCGGGGCGAGATTTCTTTTAGGGGGTAGGATTGTAACAATCACCTCGCGGACAGTCCGCACTGGGCCGGCGGACGGTCCGCCCGAGGTGATGCCCAGATATTTACCCCCTTGTGGGACCCTCCTATCATATCTTCCTCCTCCCTCTACTCACTCCGTCCCGAAACGAGCGGAGCTCGATCGCTCGCCTCGACGTCGCCCCCTCCCCTCGATCTCCCTCCTCCGGCCATCCTAACTCGATTCCCTGCGTGAGTACCTTCCCTAGCCCCTCCTCCACCTTCCCAAACCCCTAGACCGGCTTCTTACGGCCGGAATCGCCCCCGCCACCGCCGGACACCATTGGAGGTGCTTGAAGCTTGCTTCACCGTCGATCCGCCTCTCCGGTCGTCCTCCACTCGAACCGACCGCGGGAATGGATTCGTGGTGAGTTCCTTGTGCTTCCCAGTCTTTTTCCCCTTCCATGGCGCGTCGCCGGCGCCGGAGCACGGCCGCCGCCGTCGCCGCCGCCCTTGCTGCTGCCGCCTGGGCCGAGGGTCAGAAATTAGGTATCGCGGACGGTCCGCCTGGGAGGCGCGGACGGTCCGCCGGTCAGGGTAGGTTTTGTCCAGAGGCGATGTTGCCTCTGGTTGTTGGGCAGGATTGATTGCGGACAGTCCGCTATAGGGGAGCGGACGGTCCGCCATTGAAGCTTGAGGTTTGTCCAGAGACGATGTCGTCTCTGGAAGTTCGCAGGAGGGAACTGCGGACGGTCCGCCACTTGGGCGCGGACAGTCCGCAGTAGAGTCTCGGAAATTGTCCAGAGACGTTGCCGTCTCTGGTGGAATGAGTACTTGAACTGCGGACGGTCCGCCAGGGTTGGCCGGACGGTCTACAGGTAGAATTGGAAAGTGTTCCAGAGACGTTGTTGTCTCTGATGGGTCGGTAGGATAGTACGGCGGACGGTCCGCCACTTGGGAGCGGACAGTCCGCAGGGTATTTCAGTTAAAGTAAAATAGTTACATCTTTGGGCTGCACTCATTTGTTTCATATGCATATGTGTAGCATCCGCATCTGAGGGCGCCATATTTGAGGTGATCGCGGCACTGTAGGAGCAGCCGACGCAAGCCCAAGAGGAGAGGTGTGAGCACCCGGCCCAAGGCCTGTCTGACCCCAGTGTTGAGCAACAGGCGCAAGGCAAGCCCCGGTGCACATCCTAGTATTTTAAATTATGACACCTATGTATGTTTCTACTAATTGTGCATTAAGTTCAGGAATTGTTTGGAACCCTAGTTGCATGATCCATAGGATTCCCTGAGTTATACTAGCATGTATAGGACGATAGAAGTGCTATGCTTAATGTTACCGGTAGAAGACGAGTGGTCTCCTGCACTCGCGAGATGTAGGATGTTAGGAGTCGAGTAATTTCCGGTTACTCGCGATATATATATATATATATATATATATATATATATATATATATATATATATATATATATATATATATATATATATATATATATATTCATATTCCAGTACATGAGTTATTGATTTTGATATGAAAATTGAGACCGGACGGGGAATGATGAGAATGTTTAGGGATGGCAGCAGGACAGGGTTTCTGAGTGCCTTAGCCCCGTCTGTGTCGTTTAAGGACCGGTCGTTGTGGCAGTGCTGATCGGGGATTGAATTGTACTAACCGCATGCCGGGAGTAGGAGGTAGTCGAAACCGGTAAGCCTAGTACTGCCTTGCTTTGAAAGTACAGGACTCCATCTCACCTCCTGGGGTAGTCGAGTAGTCGCAGAGAAATGGGGATGCATGTATTACTTTTGGTGGTCTCATGTTGAGCTCGGCTGACCATATGATGGTGGGGCGGTCTTGTAGTTCGAGGCGGGGAGGGGAAGGGTTGGTGCTTGTGGTCCGACGGGGCTTATGCGCGCCGTGTTGGTTAGGTCCACCTTGCAAGGTTAAATCGGATCGATTCGCCGTGTCTCGCGGTTATGAGGGCCTTGATCTCTTTGTCACCTCGTAGCAATGATTTAGGAGTGTTAGTGATAAATGATGGAACTATTTTGAATCATTATTTTATTGCTCCAACATGATTGAGTAGATATGCCAACATTAGATGAGGGTCTTTCCATATAAAACTTGTGGTTAAAACATTGAAAGTCTTTCTGAGTATTAGAATACTCAGGGTTTGTTGCCAACATTATTTCAGGACACGCAGACATAGACTTCTGCCCCTGCTGCGCCAAGTTCATCCGTCGGGATTCCGAGGGATGGGAGGTCGTGGAGCCAGACGTTTATTTAGGGATCTCCCTAGGGCACATTTTTGGTAGTTGTAGGCCCTTTCCTCTAGTTGAACTCGGTTTTCAGTAAGGCGAAGTTTGTAAATTATGTATTTATTCAAACTTGGTTTGTAAAACTTAAGGTAAAATCTTATGTATATTTGTTGTATTTTCAATTATGTGTCGTGCTTGTACCATCTGCGCCCACCTTCGTGTGGGACTTTCGGTGATGTTTCGATCGGGACGTGGGTTGAGAAAGGATCGCCAAATTAAGCCGTTAAGCTAATGAGCCCGATGTGTTCAAATGACGGCCATTACGTTTAATTAGAGTTTTAATTTGGCGGTTCCGTCTCAGTAAGAAAGATCCTGGAGTTGGGCGAAAAGATTAGTGTGCAAGTGGTTACTTTGCTCTGGAATTGGTGGGTTGAGAGGAATCGTGTGAGAGGAGAAAGGAGAATGGAGCCGGATCACTTGGCTTACATTGTCAGGAAAACCTCTGACGAATTTCTGGCAATGGGAAGCCAGCACCCTGTCTCAGCTGCAAATAGTATGAAAAGATGGACAAGGTCACCTGAAGATGTGCTAAAAATAAATTGTGATGAGGCATACAGGAGTGTGACCTCGACTGGTGGCTGGGGGTTTGTGATTCGAGATTGTGATGGGCAAGTAATCAAGGCTTGGGCCGGCAAGTGCTCACATCTGCTAGACGCTTTACATGCTGAACTGTTAGCTTGCTTGGCTGGGGTTCGAGCGGCTGGTGAACTGAGAATAAGCAAGGTGATAATTGAAACGGATTCTATGTAGGGGTGGTAAAGAGCCCAAGATTTTGAACTAGAAAATCTAAGGGTCGGACTCTAAAAGAGCCGGGCTCTAATCTTATACAATTTTGAATTAAATAATTTAAGGACCTTGTTGGGCTGTGAAGAGGCCACTAGGGCCATGACTCATTACCACCCCTAATTCTATGATGGCTCGTTTGGTTTTGGAGTCGAACTCGTTTGTGCTAGCGCCGGCAGGGGGAATTGTCTATGAAATAAAAACCCTGATGAACTTACTCTTTACTACAGTAGTTGTGTCTTTTTCACCTAGAGAATGTAATAGAGTTGCGCACGCTGTGGCGGCGCTTGGATGTAATTGCTTTCAAGATACAAGCTTATCTTGGGATGGTGTGCCGATTGGCATCGAGGACCTTGTGACTAGTGATATCACTGCATCTCTAGTTTAATGGAATGCATAATTCCTTAAAAAAAAGAGTCGAGTGGGGGGTGGGGGGAGCGTGGCGTTTGATTGCCTTTCTGCTTGGCAGGGGGAAAGATTGAGAAAATCGTACATTCCACTGAAGTTTATAGTAAAAATTTATGGGTGCAGCATATGGTTTTTTTTTTTGAAAAGTTTGAACATTGCCAGGAGCACTGGCCGGCATTTAAGAACTCTAGTTGGACACCCACACTGACCGCGCGCTCAACGCAAATGGGCTGCCGGAAAGTCCGAGGACGCGCCTACCGGGATGCACACACACGCGCACACACACCCACCCACACACTCGCACCCGGTACCCTCTCTGGGGAAATACCCCCGTGTCACACCCGGTTATTCGTCCCAGACTGGGATCGAACCCGGGTGGGTGGCCTCCATGACGGGAGCGCTCACCACCACGCTACGAGCGCGTTGGCGGTGCAGCATATGGTCGGTTGTAAGTTAGACCGGCTGTACGGCCACCCTGTTTTTAAAAAGAATAAAATCTGCAAGTTCATTTTTTTCTCTTTCTTAAAAAACTAGCACAAGATAAAATAACAAAAAAATTGCACAAGATAAAATGCTGCGACTGCAACAGGCTGGTCATGCTTCTAGACATTGCTAACTTCATAATATTGGCAAATCAACACAACAGTTACGATGTAAAAAGCAACTACTCGGAAATTCATAAGCAAAACTAAGTTCTAAGCAAATTATAATACATACAAAATATTTTCACCAATCTAAATTCTAAACATTCACAAAAGACGTCTTCAAATCTCATCCTCTAGCATCAAAATAAAAGCATGGACTGCCTCCATCGAAACATACTACAGAACCAACCACAAAGCATCTAGTATAACTGCTAAACTAAAGTAAAAAAGTGCTAAGCTAAATGAATTTTTCCTTTAGAAATTGATCAATAAAACAAAAATGTTAAAACTAACCGAATATGAAAAATAGATACAATATAAAAATACCAAATAAAGTTGTAGTTTCAGACAAAGCAACAAAAAGATCTGCCTCCCCCAATATTTCACATTACCCCAAGTCACAAGTCACATGAAACAAAAAAAATAGAGCACCAGTAATATGGGCCCGTTCGAATGCACTGAAAGTTGCTGGCTGGGGTGAATTTGGCTGGGCTGATAAGCCCAACCGTTCGGCACTTCCGCCCGCCAACCAGCGTTCAAACCAGCGGCAACAGTAAAAACCAGATGATACTGTTCATCCAGCCAACCAGACCCGTCCAGGCAGCGAGTTTCAGTGCATCCGAACGGACTGATGGTGCTCGAGGCTTTGAGCAGAAGTAGAACCTTATTTGCTAAGAAGAAAGAGAATGGACTGTCATGTGCATGTATACAATTTCAAACACAAAAAATGATTGTAGTTTCAAAATTGAGTGTCCAAATAAAAATCTAGTGATACGGTTGCGTTCGTTTTTGTAAGAGCTTCAATAGAAAATCACACATCTCTATGTTTCAATGATATATGTTTTGTGTGAGAAAATACTTGTAAAACCCGAGGCAGCGGGACTGCTTATAGGCATAGAATGTTCTAGAGTAAGGGATAGCTCATGGATGTACCGTACCTCTCTTGTAAACTACCCGAATAAGCATAGAATTAGCTGCAATACAAATGAAACTACCCAATCGTGCTGTAGTAGGACTCTATCTGTACTCGGCTAGGACTTTCCATATAACCCTGTCCACCCCGGATATATAAGGGCGGGAAGGGACCCCCTCGAAACACATCAACACCTAAGACGTAACTCGCGGCCCAAACCTGTCTAAATCTTTGTGTTCCTTGCACCATCGAGTTCCAGAGCCGTCGATCCCTACCTACAAACCCTACTGCTAAGGGTATCCCTGAGCAGGCTTGGCGGTAAACACCGACAGCTGGCGCGCCAGGTAGGGGACTCGGCGAGTTAATCGGCGAGTTCGATGGCCACCTTCGCTCTCAGTACCATGACGCCTCCCCGAGGCGCCACCTTCATCTTCGGCTCATGGGTCTGCGTCGCCAATGGTTCGGGCGGCTTCGACAGCCACCTAACCAACTCTCCCACACTGAAGATCTCTACGTCGAAAGATTCCAACAAACTCGCCAGATCTCACGATCGTGGCGTTATGTTGCTTCCCGACCTCGCCAAGGAGATCGAGACGAAACTCGAAAACAACTCGAGTTCCACTCGGACTCAGATTGATCTCAAACCAAAATCTACTCGGATTGGGACTCCTCTTGCGCAACCCATCTTCGGCTTGCGCAATTCATCATCTGCTTACAAACAGATGGTTAAATCCATATATGAAAATAGCTTGGATCATCTACTCCGCGTCGAAAACCACTCAGTCACCGCTAGTCGGGAGGCACCCGTTTTCAACATATACCCAGATCCAGTCGAGTCACCTCAAGACAGCCTGGATTTCATCACCAATGCGCTGGCTAAGATGCAACTCAAATCTTGCCAAACCATACCCTCGCAGAACTACTCGACAACCTGTGAGAAGTCGCCAGCATCGATGATCTTCCATTCCAACACGGTACTCCCCTCGCAACCGAGAGGGAAACTGGGTCCGGAGGAGCTGTCCTAGCTGACTACAATTCAGACCTGGAAAGCTTCTCTACCGAATGACTAGTTCCAGTGATCATCCAACAACCAGAACCTAGCCAGCACGATCCAAACGAAGCCTTGGATCAGATTTCAGTAGACAATCTGACCCAAGATGCTCCACCAGATGAAGATGAAGCCACTCGCATGGCCCGCAGGGCAAGGAATCGACGCAAAGAGGAGCGCAGGGTTCATGCAGCTGAACGCGCCCGTCTTCCTCCCCACAGCCTCAACCACGAATTCAACAATATCGCTGACCCTGTCTTCAGAACACCAATTGTTGTGATGACAGAAGCGACCCTGCAACTCATGCAGGTGCCTCAAAACCCGGAGATGGAGCGTGTCATACACCTTGCCAAGAACGTTGTTGAACAACTCGAGAGATAAAACCCATTGTCCTCACTCCATGGCACCCGGTCAAAGGCCACTGCAACAGTCATACCTCAAGCAAGTCGCACTCCTGGAGGCCATCACTAACAACAACAGTTGGAGGAGCAAAATCAAAGAAACTAGGAGGATCAAGATGTTGCAAGTAACCATCGACCCAGGGCAAACCAAGCCCCTAGGCCTCAGCCAAATCGCAACAACAACAACCGCGGGCGCAACAGGGAGGAAATAGCCGATTCCATAGTGGATGCACGGGACATCATCAATGCAAGACGCAGATCGCAGCTCGTAGACAACTCCGACCGCTTCCAAGCCCTTAGCAGAGTATTCGACAACGCTGAGTACCCGAAGGATTTCAAACCCACGAACATCCAAAAGTACGATGGTAAGCAAGACCCTGCCCAATGGTTACATTTATATTCGACCGCTGTTAGTGTTGCAGGGGGAGACACCAACACCAAGGTCCTCTACTTCCCGATGGCCCTGGAGCCTGCACCCCTCACGTGGCTCGAAAGCTTGGCGCGCGAGTCGATACACTCATGGGAGGACCTCAAGAAGGCGTTCGTCGACAACTTTCAAGGGTCACTACATCGAGTGGCTACTCGCCATGCCCTGTCCATGTGCAAGCAGGAGCAAGCTGAGTCGATCAGATCCTACATCAAGCGCTTCTTCAACACAAGGGCCACCATCCCCAACGTCGCCGACGATGATGTCATCGACTACTTCCAGAGCGGCATCACCGTCCAGTCTCTATACCGTGATTTTGGGCATAATCGCCCCAAAATGGTAGTGGAGCTACGAGACATGATGCAGCGCTGGGCGGACGAAGACGAGCAAGAACGCAGCCGCTTCCCGCGTCGCAACAACGACAACAATGGGAAGCGCCACAACGACCGTGGAGGGCCTAGCAACCAGCGGGATCCTACGCGCAAGCGTAAGTCTGACGATACAGTCGGCACTATGGATCGCACCCCACGTGGTAAGAAGGACGACAAGCCGTAGGACCAGTTCGACAAGTCTCCACAACAAGAGATGCCCAATTCACCCCAAGAGCAATCACTCGATGTGGGAATGCACGATCCTGCGCAATCCTTCCAATAGGCACCTGCAGAAGCTCCTAAGAAAAAACAAGACAAAGATGACGAAGACGACAAGAAAGACCACGACGGTTTCCAACAGCAACAAAATGTCGTCAATGCCATATTCGGAGGAGATCCCAGCTTCTCCAAGCGAGCTCAAAAGCTCCTACTCAGAGAGATCCTCTCAGTCGAGCCAGCAATTCAGAGGCCACTGAAATACAGTGAGGTCCCCATTACCTTCTCTAGGGAAGATCAATGGACCAGCTTCTCTGAACCTGAAAAGTTCCCGCTAGTACTCGATCCAGTCGTCTAGGGCTCCAAGTTTACTCAAGTACTCACTGACGGCGGAAGTGGGCTCAACCTGATCTTTGCAAGTACTTTAGTAAAGATGGGCCTCAACTACATGAGTCTGCTTAATCTAAGCAAGGCTCCATTCTACGGAATCGTCCCCGGGAATTCCTCTACACCAATCGGCTCGGTTACTCTCCCAGTTACATTTGGTACAGAATAGAACTTTCGGACAGAATACATCAAGTTCGAAGTAGCCGACTTCGAATCTTCTTACCATGCTATCTTGGGAAGACCTGCTCTAGCCAAGTTCATGGCAGTACCGCACTATGTCTACCTGCTCCTCAAGATGCCAGGCAACACAGGAGTACTTTCATTGCATGGAGACCTTCTCAAGTCCTTCGAGTGTGACAAGGAAGCAATAGATCATGCTGCCACAATCCGGGTCCCTAGCTCTGCAGTGAAATACTTGCTGCTGCTAAGAAACTCTCACTCAAGGAGTCGATGCCTTCCAAGAAGCCAAGCCAATCATCGGTTAAACCAACTGGTGATTGTTGGCGCCTACCAACGCCACCAGCGATGATGCCCGCAGACGCCAATTTGGGGTGGCAGTATTTCATGAACCATGAATAAATCCGTAAGCGCACGGTATACCGCTGTAGCATTTTACCCGGGAGTATATCGGGGTGTCATTTATATTTCCGCAGGGAAGACGATGAGTGAGAAGATATATAGATTATTTGGTGAACTCTATCTAGATTGGATATTCTCATGCATATATAGGGGTAAGATAATAACATGGTAGGAGATAGTGTGACACACACACAAACTACCCTCTTGGATAAATAAAAGATAAAAGAAAGATAAAAGATGCTTTAGGCTGGGAGCAAGGTAAAAGTTAAAGCTTGAGTCAGCTGTGCTAGGCTAGCTATATTTACACTTTCTCATTGGTTAGCTCGTCAGAGATTAAACTACACAACAAGAAGGTCGGTATCGAAGTAACGGGAGGAGCCCGTACACCCTGGCGACTTTATGTACCTCCTACCCCACATACCGAACATGGAGGATTACTAAAAGGCTCGAACAGGGCTGTCACCATCTGCTGGCTACCTCTACAAACCGTGGGTATAGTTGACATCCAACAACTCTTAGCTAATATAGACACCACTTCTACACTAGTAAGGGATACTCTAGTGTTCCGCGCGGAGCCCCCACCCTCCGGATGGACAGACATCACACTAGAGGAATCATACGAATACTGGAGCAGTTGATAGAGTTCTAAGAACAAAAGACTAACCATCTCCAGCACAGGCTGATCATGCAATGCAAGCATTGAATAATAACACAACCATATACTCGATAACTCAGAATATACTTCAAGCAGATATCGGTAACCATAGTCTAATTCTATTACAAACGACCGAATATTATAAGAGAGAGCTAGAGATGAACCCATACCAGACTCTTGAGCAACTCCAGCGACTCGATGACTCTTAGAATTCTCCTAAACTCCACTAATCCTAAAGACTATGCAAGGAATGCAAGAGAGGACATGAGATGTGTGTGGTGTGTGTGTGTGTCCTATTCTCCACCCCCCTTGTATTTATAGTAGAGATCCACGGGGTGAAGCCTTCACAACCGATGTAGGGGACCAACGGAGAGACGCCACGTGCCCTGGTTGAGGCAGTGGGGCCCACAGGCCAGGTCGGCCAACCAGATAGGTCGGTCGGCCTGCCTGGGCCACCTACCGCCCCCGACTTCTTCTGGCAGGCTATCTTGGGCCTCCTTGTCTGATCCATGTTGGGGTTGGCCTGTCTTGACTTGTTTGAATTGGGTTCTTGCATCACTTTTGGTCCATCTGAGCCTGAATCGGTGCTCTGATAATTTCTGTGATTTTATGTCGGGCCAAAGTGTGCTTGTAACCTGCATATTAGCTTGAAAGCACAACGTGCATATTCTAAAAGGTAAAGTGTGGTTTAGGGACTTTATTGGATAAGGATGCGTGTAAGAAATGCAAACTCATGATTTTCTAATCAAGTTGACGCCTGGAAATGGTCATTAGTGAGCGTCAACAAGATCCCCCAAGTTGTCCTTTGCTCGTCCCGAGCAAAGTAGGACAAATCAGGTTGTTGATTAGAAAATCACTTTGACTCGTACCTTACCTGTCATGTCATAGTCTGAAGCAAAGAGATTCATCTATAAGCTTAAATACGTTGGTTAGCATACCTTTGCTCAATTACCTTACTCTCTCATGGGGTTTTTTAGCTGTCTCCTTGTCTTGGGCTGTTGAGAGTTAGAACGGTGTATAAAGTAGTACTTACTTGTTCATAGATCCGCAATCCATCTAGAGACACTTTTTTGAAAGATTTTTGAAAACATGGCAAAGCTCCCAAGATAACTCTCTCGAGGCACTCATCTTGTATTTCCTTACCAGGGCAGTGTTTGCCTCTGATCTTCCCTACTACTACAAGCCTTTGTGGAGCTCAAGGTAGGATAAGAACAGGGCACACTTGTATTCTATTTATTGTAAAGTCAAAGAGAGGACCCATGGAGAAACAAGTCATGCAATCTCGACCAAAAGGTGCAAGTGTATGAGTGGATGGATGGATGGATGAATATGGCTTATTCCTTGAGGTAATGGCTTTTCTCTCTCGAATCATCCCTGTCTCTCTCTCTCTTTATTTTTGAGACATGGTTACCCCTTTTTCTCTCTCTCCCTCTTTTTTTTTGGGTCATGCTTCTTTGGCATGCCATCTTTCTCTTCTTTTTGGGGCAACCATAATCTGACTTTATTTTATTTCAGGGATATTCTACGAGAGAGATCACCGAGACATGGAGTATTTATTGATGTGGAATGGATGGTGGTGCTAATTCCCAGTGTAGGAATATAGCAAATGGATGGAACGTGTACGTGCTTATGATCGAGAAAGCATGAAGAGTATCTCACTAGGGTCACCCAATTTGACAAAACTCAACAGAACATCAAGCAACATATGTATAAGATTTTTTTTCATGGAATATGGCATATGGCTCTGGTAGGACATTGCATATCGCTAGGGAATTTGCCTTTTACTTTTTTTTCTTTTTTTGAAAACAACTCCAGACTTCAAGCATCACTAGAACAAGCTTGCATAACCTTATTTACCATATCTGAACTCACAACAACTTAGACTCGGATCAAGCGCACAGAATACCGCTGTAATATTTTACCCGGAAGTATACTGGGGTGTCATTTATATTTCCACAGGGAAGACGATGAGTGAGAAGATATATAGATTAGTTGGTGAACTCTATCTAGATTGGATATTCTAATGCATAAATAGGGATAAGATAATAACATGGTAGGAGGTAGTGTGACACACACACAAACTACTCTCTTGGATAAATAAAAGATAAAAAAAAGATAAAACATGCTTTAGGCCGGGAGCAAGATAAAAGTCAGAGCTCGAGTCAGCTATGCTAGGCTAGCTATATCTACACTTTCTCATTAGTTAGCTTGTTTGAGATTAAACTACACAACAGGGAGATCGGTATCGAAGTAACGGGAGGAGCCCATACACCCCGACGACTTTATGTACCTCCTACCCCCCATACCGAACGTGGCGGATTACTAAAAGGCTTGAACAGGGCTGTCACCACCTGTCGGCTACCTCTACAAACCATGGGTATAGTTGACATCCAACAACTCTTAGCTAATCTAGACACCACGTCTACACTAGTAAGGGATACTCTAGTGTCCCGCACGGAGCCCCCACCCTCCGGATGGACATACATCACAGTAGAGCAATCATACGAATACTGGAGCAGCTGATAGAGTTCTAAGAACAAAAGACTAACCATCTCCAGCACAGGGCGATCATGCAATGCAAGCATTGAATAATAACACAACCATATACTCGATAACTCCGAATATACTTCAAGCAGATATCGGTAACCATAGTCTAATTCTATTACAAACGACCGAATATTACAAGAGAGAGCTTGAGATGAACTCATACCAGACTCTCGAGCAACTCCGGCGACTCGATGACTCCTAGACTTCTCCTAAACTCCACTAATCCTAAAGACTATGCAAGGAATGCAAGAGAGGAGATGAGGTGTGTGTGTGTGTCCTATTCTCCACGCCCCTTGTATTTATAGCAGGGAGCCACGGGGTGAAGCCTTCACAACCGACGTAGGGGACCAATGGGGAGACGCCATGTGCCCTAGTTGAGGCAGTGGGGCCCACGGGCCAGGTCGGCCGACCAGGTAGGTCGGTCGGCCTGCCCTGGCCACCAACCGCCCCCAACTTCTTCTGGCAGGCTGTCTTGGGCCTCCTTGTCTGATCCACATTGGGATTGACCTGTCTTGACTTGTTTGAATTGGGTTCTTGCATCACTTTTGGTCCATCTGAGCCTGAATCGGTGCTTTGATAATTTCTGTTATTTTATGTTGGGCCAAAGTGTGCTTGTAACCTGCATATTAGCTTGAAAACACAACTTGCATATTCTAAAAGGTAAAGTGTGGTTTAGGGACTTTATTGGATAAGGATGCATGTAAGAAATGCAAACTCTCATGATTTTCTGATCAAGTTGACGCCTAGAAATGGTCATTAGTGAGCATCAACAGTGATGTTGGCACCAAAACTATCCAGCTACAAGAGGGAGGCGACTCCAAAACAGCCATCATCAGAGCAGGACTGGGCGACAAATAGGAACTCGAGCTCGTCAACTTCCTTAGGGCCAACCGAGACATGTTCGCGTGGAAACCAGCGGATATGACAGGAGTGCCCAAGGAGTTGATCGAGCATGCCTTGAAGATTGACCCTAAAGCCACACCAAAAAAGCAACGGTTGCGGCGTTTCTCACCAGACAAGCGAGAGGCCATTAAGAAAGAACTAGCAAAACTACTCGCAGCAGGGTTTATCAAAGAAGTCTACCATCCCGAATGGCTGGCTAACCCTGTGCTCGTCCAGAAGAAAAACAACAATGAGTGGAGGATGTACGTCGACTACATCGATCTAAACAAGCACTGTCCAAAGGATCCTTTCGGGCTACCATGTATTGATCAAGTAATCGACTCGATAGTAGGATGTGTCATGTTATCCTTCCTCGACTGCTACTCAAGGTATCATCAGATCGCCCTGAAAGATGAAGACCAAATCAAGACAGCCTTCATCCCACCATACGGGGCATACGCCTACAAGACCATGTCCTTCGGGTTGAAGAACGCTGGTGCCACCTACCAGCGTGCGATACATTTGTTCTTCACCGAACAGCTACATCGCAATGTTGAAGCCTATGTTGGCGATGTCGTTGTCAAAACCAAGACCCAGGATTAATTCATTACTAACCTGGAAGACACCTTCAACATCCTCCGAAAATTCCGCTGGAAGCTCAACCCAACCAAGTGCGTCTTTGGCGTACCCTCTAGAAAACTACTCGGATTTATCGTCAGTAACCAAGGAATTGAAGCCAATCCAGAAAAGATCAACGCCATCATGGCCATGGATGCTCCAGCTACCATCAAGGACGTCCAAAAGCTTACAGGCTGCATGGCAGCTTTGAATTGATTCTTGTCCAGGCTTGGCGAATGGGGCTTACCCTTCTTCAAGCTCCTAAAGCGACAAGATAAATTCCAGTGGACTACAAAAGCCGCGGCAGCACTCGAGAACCTCAAACATCATCTCCAGTCACCGCCGATTCTAACAGCTCCACTACCCGGCGAGGAATTACTCCTCTACATCGCTGCGACTACCCATGTAGTCAGTACGGCGATAATAGTTGAACTCCCGGAGGAAGGCCACGCCTACGGCGTTCAGAAACCGGTCTACTTCATCAGCAAAGTACTCTCTGAATCAAAGGTTAGATATCCATCAATTCAGAAACTTCTGTATGGAATTCTAATCACCTCCAGGAAGCTCCGACATTACTTCAACGAGTACAAGATCTCAATCATAACTGACTTCCCATTGGGGGATATACTCCACAATCGGGATGCCACTGGACGAATTTCAAAGTGGGCAGTTGAACTGGGAGCCTTGGAAATCAACTTCAAGCCAAGAACAGCAATCAAGTCACAGGCACTAGTTGACTTCTTAGCTGAATGGTGGGAAAATCAAGTCCAGAGCATTGGGTGATGTATTTCGATGGCTCACTTAAGCTCGACGGAGGCGGCGCGGGAGTTCTATTCATCTCCCCAAAGGAGAGCAATTGAAGTATGTGTTCCAAATCCTGTTCAAGGTCTCCAACAATGAAGCTGAAAACGAGGCACTGCTACACGGTCTTCGACTAGCAGTTTCTCTTGGCATCAAGCGACTACTCGTTTACGGCGATTCTCTACTCGTCGTCCAACAAGTCAATAAAGAATGGGACATCAACAAGGATACAGTGGATGCATACGCTGAAGAAATCAGAAAGCTCGAAAACAAGTTCTCAGAATTGGAAATCCACCATGTAGACCGAGACAACAACGTGGGAGCCGATGTCCTCTCCAAACTTGGGTCCACTCGAGCAGCTGTTCCACCGGGAGTTTTTGTCCATGAACTTCACCACCCATCAGTCAAGGTACAAAGCCAACAAGCCACTGACATGGAGGCCCCGGCCACAGTCAGTGACGTGCTGATGATTTAAGAAGATTGGCGGACTCAACTTATCGACTTCATCAAGGAGTTCAAGCTTCCACCACATGTCGATCCTAAAAGCGCTGAAGCTGCCCGCATCATCAGGCGTAGCAAGGGTTTCGTCCTGGTTGGCGACAACCTATACAAGCGCTCTGCTTCAGGCATCCTCATGAAGTGTGTTACCCTTGAAGAAGGCAAAGACATCCTTAGAGAAATACACGAAGGAGTTTGCGGCAATCACGCCGCATCAAGGACACTAGTCGGCAAGGCGTATAGGTTAGGTTTCTTCTGGCCAATAGCTGTTTCAGAGGCCAACAGCTATTTCAGACACAGAAGACCTTGTCAGACGATGCCCTAGATGCCAATTTTTCGGCAAAAAGACTCACGTCCCAGCACACAACCTGATAACAATCTCTCCATCATGGCCATTCGTCTATTGGAGTTTGGACATGATCGGACCTTTAACCGTAGCTCCAGGAGGATTCAATCATGTGCTGGTAGCAGTCGACAAGTTCACCAAGTGGATCGAGTACAAGCCCATTGTCAAGATTTCATCCGACAGAGAAGTGGATTTCATCTCTAACATTATCCACCAATTCGGCTTTTCTCACACCATCATCACAGATCTTGGCTCTAATTTCACGTCACAATCTTTTTGGGATTTCTGCTATAACTCCTGCATCGAGGTCAAATATGCTTCAGTGGCTCATCCTCGAGCAAACGGTCAAGTTGAGCGCATCAATGGTTTAGTACTTGATGGCTTGAAGAAAAGACTCTACGACGCCAACACCAAGAAAGGTGGCAAGTGAATTCAAAAATTACCTCATGTAGTCTGGGGGCTGCGAACCCAGCCAACCAAAGCAACTGGACAATCTCCTTTATTCCTCACTTATGGGTCAGAGGCTATACTACCCGCTGATATCATGTGGAAATCTCCAAGAGTAGAAGCCTACCAAGAAGGAGAAGCAGATGAAGCTCGACAACTCGAGCTGGATTCAGTCGAAGAAGCCAGAGTCAATGCTTTAACTCAATCGGCTAGATATCTTCAAGGGATTAGACGCTATCATGACCACAATGTCCAGCAAAGATCTTTCAATGTCGGAGATCTAGTATTATGAAGGATCCAAGACGAGACGGGGCTGCACAAGTTAAATTCCAGATGGGAAGGTCCTTTCATCGTAATCAAGGTTACAAGACCAGGATCATACAGAATCACTGATGCAGATGGCAATGATGTACCGAATTCCTGGAATATTGAGCACTTGTGCAAGTTCTATCCTTGATCCAAGCAATATGGTGATGTCAGTTGATTTCTTTAATAAAGCAAGGGTCTTTACCAGTATATTGACTACATTAAAGACAATTTCTCTATCTGACAGCATCACCAATCTAGGATAGCTTACACAGTTTTTCATCAGGAAAACTACACAAGCCGCATCCTTGTCCTTAATATAAGGGCACAACCTACTCGCCTAGCTCGAGAAGGTGTATGGATACCTTTACTAGTTGTCCATCTTGGGTAACTCGATGGAGTTCATCCTCACAGGTCAACTATAAGGAACTCCAGCCTTGCTGTATAGGCAAAAGTACTCGCTTGCTCGAGTATGTTATGGATACTACTATATTTTGTCCATCTTGGGCAACCCGACGGGGTTCGTCTTAACAGGTCAATCTTAGCAGTTACTCCAGTCTAAAAGTTAGACACCTTCCTCGCTCCGCTCGGGTAATTTTTTGATATCTTTCTGGCATTTACGTCTTGGATAGCCCGACGGGGTTCATACCTAACAGTTCCGCCTTATGGATTTCTCTAGTCCTTAGATAAAGGACACCTTACTCGCCTTGCTCGAGTAATTTATGGATATCTCTTCGATATTTACATCTTGGGCAACCCGACGGGGTTCGTACCTAACAGTTTTGTCTTATGGATTACTCCAGTCCTTGGTCAGGACACACTACTCGCTTGCTCGAGTAGTTTATGGATATCTTTACATGTTTTTTCTATTTGGATAGTCCGACGGGACTCATCCTAACTGATTAACTTTAAAGATTACTCCATACGAGTATTCTACTTGATTGATCGAGTAGTTCATACTTATCCTACGATATTAGAACATGCTTCTGAAGACACACCAACAGGATACAAGCTATGAACAGCGACGAAATCTTACTGAAGATTACAAGAGTTGTTACAAGCAGTTTACTCTGCCATATTCTACAGAATTTCCTTAGCAATCACCTCTGATTCTTTACAATAGTCCCGGAATTTCTAATCAGAGCAATTGGAAGCTATTCCTTTAGCTATCGGAGCTAAATTAAACTGAGGCAAGTAAGATTTGACAACTCCTATCATATAGGTCAGATAATTCTTGGAGGTAGGCGTCATAACATCAAAAATCTTCTTGGGAGCTTCTTCTAAGCGCTCCACCAAAGACTTGCTATTTGACGACCCCTCTTCAGAATCAATCATCTCCACAAGGACTTGAGCTGCTGCTATCAATCGAGCGTGATCATCTGGAGAACCTGGTCGAAGGATATTTTAGTAATTATTATTGACAAAGCAAATATCAAGACAACAGACCGAGTACTCACAAGCTTGATTAGTCTGCAATTGTTCTTGAAGCCTGGAATTTTCTTCATGAAGCTTTGACCTTTCTTCTTCAAGGCTCTTAATTTGCCGCTTCATATCACAAAGTTCCAGATGATGCTGTTGGTTTGCTTCATAAAGCTTGTTCCGAGCAGCAAGAGATTCATCCAGTCGTTTGGCAATCATGGCATTTTGTTGCTCTACGGTTTTTCGATTATCTACAGTCTTATACAAAGCCTGAGACTTCAGGAAAGATCGATTGGCAACATGCTATGACATACAAGGCAAGACTGGTCAGATGTCAATAACTACTCGAGAAAAACAAATAGCAGCAGAATACTCACCTTGGTATATTTGAAGCTCCATTGCATACAATCAGCAAGCTTCTTCACGTTGTCTATAGACAGCAGTGGATCATCAAACAGTTCTTTCCCCAACTCCTCCTGGGTTGACTGAGGCATAGATTGAAAAGGCACTAGTCGAACGGCAGGACCTCTCGATCCTTCAGCTCCACTACTACCAGTCCCACCGGCAGTGGAGGCTCCTTTAGCAGCCGCAAGAGTATGATCAGGTGCTTTAGGGTTAGGCTCGTTTGATTTTCCAGCCATGTCTACATTTGGCAAACCGGCAACTGGGTTCTCGATTAACCCAATTATAGGTGACTCGGGGGCTGATCGACTAGTTCCCTCTGAACTACTCGACACCCAGTTGTGGAAATCTTGGATCTGTTCCTTCTCATGCACCGGGAGATATTGGATCCTAGCCAAGCGAGATTCTGAATAAAAAGCTGGGGCAAATAGGATGAAATCAAAAGAATATCAGGTCCTTACTGGCAGGCATCGAGACGAGGAACTTTTCTCTGCAACAAAGATCCGGGAGTTGCCTTCCGTTTCTTACTGCCATCAGAGTCAGCATCTATAGACGTCGGAGGCATACAATACCAGGACTTATAATTTTTCTGCAAAAGTAGCAAAGATTTCATTAGAAGATAAAAAATGTTAACTACAAGTACTCAACATGGTTTTCAAACCACATACCCATGCATTCTCGGGAGGATTGTTTACCCAGAAGAGCGTTGGAAGCTTCAGAGACTTGTCAAAGTTGTCGAGTACCTTGCAGCACCTCTTGACTACCTCCGACTGAGTCATTGGTTCTGGAGACATTCTGGTAGGGTCTTGTGTGCCTTCATATCTGAAGGCAGGATGCTTCCGATGCTGGAGAGGCTGGACCCGACTGCTTACAAAAGAAAAGACTACATGATCACTAGTGATTCCTTTATTTTTCAAATGAGCAATGGCTTTCAGGATGCAGTCAACTTGCTCGCCACCAGGTCCTTTACTAAACCAGCTCTCTTGGACTTGGGGGGCCCAGGAATTCTTTCTGGGAGGGGAGATTCGAAGTTTCCAACATGAAACCAGAATTTTTTCCACTCGACTCCTTTGCCCGATGGACCATAAGCCAAGTACTCGTCTCGGGTCTCAGGACGGAGTACTAATTCACAACCCCCGACAACGGCGGGTTTGGTGGAATTCGGAACGGGGACAAGGGTGAAAAAGTGTTGGAAAAGGTGAAAATATGGAAGAATGCCAAGGAATGTTTCGCAGAAATGGGTAAAAATGGAAAGATGCAAAATGGAATGAGGAGTTAGATGATGCAGTTGGATTCCCCAAAACTGCAGAAGAGCATAGAAAAATTCTGATACGAGAAGCGCAAGACCACGTTCCACGAAGTCACGGAATACAATGGTCTCGAGGGTACCTTCCATGGGGTAATCCTCTCCTTCCCCTGCACGCCATTGATCACACCTTGAGCCTGGAGTAGACCCAAATTCTCCAATTCCTGCACTGCTGCTTCAGACATTTTGCTCTTGTACCAACCGGTTGACATATTGGCGACGGATTCATCTTCAACCTTGGATTTGTTCTTCTTGGGAGCCATCTCAAAGTCACGAGTTTTGACTCGGGGGCTACGAGAGGGGCTATGAATCTCACTGAGAAGGGACAAGTGTGAATCTAAGTTTGACGGCGGCTAGGAGTTCAAGGGGTAGAACCCTCAGAAGTTTTTAGATGGCTTTATATGGTCTCTGGTGGCAATTCCATGAATATTTGGAATATCAACGGATTCTTTTCTTTTCAAAAAAGTTTCCATTTTGCCACGAGTTTACTTTGATTCTTAAATCTAAATGGAGAGATTTAAATCAAGACTCGGGGACTGCGGAATATATATATCAGAGATTTATTTTTAAATTTTTTTGGGAAATAAAGAAGAGAAAAAGACTGAAGTGACCCTCAGCTTGATTCTGCGTTTCAACCTAAGGCTCGGGGGCTACTCCATATGGAGCGCGAGTACTTCGCGCACCATATATGATCAAGATTTCGGGGCTTGAGCACCTCACAGTCTCAAAGCAAACGGAAGTACTTGGAGGACTACTCGACATACCTGGAGGAAGGCCTAGAAGCAGCCAGAAGGATATTCTGACCACTTGAAGTACTCGAAGATGCCTAGCCAAGTACTCGACGCCTGCAGGACACGGCTATGAAGAGCTCGGGGGCTTGTCAGACCCGGGGCAGCGGGACTGCTTATAGGCATAGAATGTTCTAGAGTAAGGGATAGCTCATGGATGTACCTTACCTCTCTTGTAAAATATCCGAATAGGCGTAGAACTAGCTGCAGTACAAAGAAAACTACCCGATCGTGCTGTAGTAGGACTCTATCTGTACTCGGCTAGGACTTTCTATGTAACCTTGTCCCCCCGGATATATAAGAGTGGGAAGGGACTCTCTCGAAACACATCAACACCTAAGGCAATACAAACCACCACACAGGACGTAGGGTATTACGCAACTCGTGGCCCGAACCTATCTAAATCTTTGTGTTCCTTGCACCATCGAGTTTCAGAGCCGTCGATCCCTACCTACAAACCCTACTGCTAAGGGTATCCCTGAGCAGGCTTGGCGGTAAACACCGACAATACTTTTCATTGCATTCTAATTTATTTATGACTTAGCAAAATTTGCTGTTGCTTTACAAAATATTGCTTTAGTTAAGTGATTAGAGGATTATGGAAATAATTGTGTTGGGATAGGCGTATGTTTATTACATGATTAGTTATAGATAACTTTAGCAAATTTATTAAGCATTTTTACTAATTTATTTTGGTATTTTTCTATTCTACGTAAGAAATTTATGTCTTTAAAAACATTGTTAAAACTATATAAATAACTTCTTATTTTGAAGGTTTTTTCGAAAAAAATATAATTGTACGATCTGAATTTGAATTTGATGATCTGTTTAAGAATTATAATATTTTAAGTTTTAAGATTGCTTGCTTCTGCTGTCGTGGATGATAATGATTCCTCTGTTGAGCAGCTATCTTTAAATTAGAATTCAATGCGAAATGTATTTTATATGAGAAATGAGAGGATGAGATGATTCCACGTTGTGTGATCTAGTCTACTTGATGTGTGAGATGATTGATGTAATAAATGAGGTGTAGGTACACATAAATTACATTACAGCCGAGCGCTACTCACCCTCAGTGCTTCCTTCTTAAATGGTCGGAAAATAAAAAGTTAGATTGATCCAATATATCAGATCATAGTAATGTAAAATAAAAAATTTTGGAATATTTTTTTTTGAACGTGGAATAATTTTTTTAGTGCTTGAACAATTGTTCCAACAATAAAATAAGTTTGCTCCAGCACAAAAAATTGTTCTGCCATTTATGATGGTTTGACTGTTAGTCGCACGTGTGACTGCTAATATTTGTCTTACAGCCGGATGTAATGTAGTAATTACTTTTAAAATATTGCTATTTTCCTAGGATGTTACAATATAATATAAACTATAAATAGTTTTGTAATGGAAAAGGCCTAATTCTAATAACTTGGCTCGGTCCAACCCAGCCGCTCCCGCACCCGTAATGACCCAAGTATCAAGATGAGCTTAGCAGCAGGCCAGCAACCCAGCACGCACCAACTTCTTTCTTCTCCCATTTGGCGGCTACACGAAGCGCATGCGGCGAGCCTGCTCGCCTGCCCCGCGCCGAACGTTGGCTGTGTGAATCTAGGACTAATAAAGTCTAAAGACTGATGAGCTGGACATAATCCACCACAAGCATAGTTATACCCATAGTAATGCTAGTTATGCATTTTTATAATTGCAGCAATTAATTGTTTAGATTTTAGTCATGTTTTCTAACTACTCTATTTCAAATTATAGATCATTTTAGTCTTCTATAGACACATAATTTTTCTATGTATATATACATATAATAACATATATCTAAGTGAATAACAAATGCTATGTATTTAAAAAAGTAAGAACGACCTATAGTTTGGAACAATAGGAGTCGCGGATACAAAACTTTATTTTTTTTATTTCCTTGTGCAATTCTTTTATCTCCTTGTGAATATTAAAATGCGAAACGAGATGAGACACGACAGTCATTCTTATGTAATGGAGAATCCTTCAGGAAAATCCTGATAAAATAGCATGTAACCATTGCAAACTGAGCTAAGGTGAACCTTTAAATCCAGATTCAAGTCTTTAACCTTGCACGTTCCCCTATCGTGGCTTTGTCAATCTCAAGAGCCAGCCCGATCTCTTGTAGATGCTCATAAGGAAAAGAAGCATCATTTATGAAACTTATGTTCGTCAAATAAGACACCCAAGAACCTGAAGATGGAATTTTATTTATGGCATCATTCTTTAATAATTTTTACATAAGGTATCCTCTACGAACAAACAGCAATACAGATTAGGAAAAGGGAATATTCATTATCCTTCATGGTCAAGTTTCAACAAGAACGGCACATTGGAAATAATGTACATAATACAACATAGTTATAAAAGCCGAGCTTTTCAGAGAAGCCAAAATAGCAAGGCAGATTGAATGTCAGAAACATCTGCCAAGTGAACCGAAAGATCAACAACAGGCATGGTCATTCCTGTAAATCACACCTGTAAACAACGATATTCATTTTAAGGAAATTCGTTTGTATTGCCTCATGGTGTTTGTGATAGCTTGCTCCACTGGCAATCTTTCCATGCTTGATGCACCATAGAATCCATGGATAGTGTTAGTATTCTTTAAGATGAACTACGCTTCTTGTGGACCAGAAATGGGACCTATGAAATCGTGCATGCGAGTTAGATTTTTTGCACAACGAAAAGCGAGTACCAAGAACAATATATAACAAGTGGCCTCCAGAAAACAAGAAGTGTACCTCCATGACAGAGAACAATTATGTCAGGATTAATCGTAAGTGCTGCATCGGCAATGGCCTGAACACGTACAGCACTGTCATCTAAAGTGACAGTTGTCTTTGCCCCGATAGACCCTGCAGTTGTCAGACCCATATGTGCCACTATGATATGAGCTCCTACCTTGGCCATGGCAGCAGCTTCTTCTGGATTGAAAGCATATGTAGTAGTAAGGAAACCCATGTTATGTGCCCTTGAGATCATCTCCACTTCCAGACTAGCAAACAATAAAATCAAGTTAATACAATCTATAATAATCGTGTCCTTCCCTTATGCGAAAACTCAAAGCGGTGCTCAGACGACAACTCATGATAATATTAGTAAAGCATGGAGAGGATGCAGTTCCCAAATTTAGAACATGATGAACTTATACCTGTAGCCCATTCCAGTTTCCTCCAAGTTCTTTCTAAAATTCCCATCAAACAGACCAACTGTCGGGAAGTTTTGCACACCACAAAATCCAACATTTTCTAGTTGCCTGAGAAAGTATTCCATTCTACGGAACGGATCAGTAGCACAAACCCCAGCAAGAACTGGAACTCCTTTAACCACCTAAATTTAGATCAGATATCAATAGTTGGGCACAATAAAGTTAACAAACATAAGAGCAATTGGGTTCTAAACTACTTACAGGCAACACTTCATTGGCCATCTCAAGTACAATGGCATTTGCATCAGCAAATGGCAAGAGGCCTGCCAGTGAGCCCCTTCCAGCCATTCGAAACCGCCCAGAGTTGTACACCACTACAAGATCAACCCCACCAGCTTCTTCGAACTTTACAGATATGCCTGTGCCAGCACCAGCTCCGATAACTGGAATACCCTCAGTGATGTACTGTTTTAGTTTATTTAGTATTGACCTCGTCTTCTGCAATGTTTCTGTCATTACTCAGCACGGAAACTCAATCCATTAGACATTCCAAGTTTTATGAAACATGATGATTGTCGTGGTGCTGCAAACCACAGCCGGGTGGCGGAAGGCACCCGCCCTAGCCCAGAGGGTGTATACTCGGGGGTTAGCTAGTCCTAGTTCGATCTCTCCCAAGAACACGATGAACACCGCGGGATTAGAGTGGTTCGGGCCGCCGGAGCGTAATACCCTACATCCACTGTGTGTTGTATTGCCTTCCCTCGAGAGAGAGAGTTCGCGAGAGCTGGTGTGTCCGGAGAGCTTGTAGTGCACAGCGAGCGCCTCCCTTTTATATCTCAAGGGAGGCGCGTACATGGCTGTTGGGTCCCCGACAGGTGGGCCCAACGATGTAGTATAAGATAACGTACTGTTCATACATTATGGCGTCGCAGGCAAAGGAGATCTCTCTCCTGGATTCCCTTGCCTGCTCCTGGAGTCCCTCGTTCATCATGTCCAGGCGCTGTCTTGTCGGGACGATGCCAGACGCAGCTAGTGGCGTTGACTGCCACGTAGCTTAACGGGCTGTGTAGCTTGCGGTGTAGGCGGCATGATGGAAAAGTGCCATGCCGTCGTATCTATTTAATGCTGCAGACGGGCTCTGCGCGGGTGCGGCACAGGAGGCTGCACTGTGCACCTTGGTAATACGCGATGCACAGTGAGGCCTGACAAAGGCTGTCCCGCGTGCCGCGGCGACAGAGCACGCCTCAACCATTCGCATTAAATGCGGTGGGTGGGCGAGTCTCCCAGCGGAAGACTCGCACACGAGCCCGCGCCTCCGGGACACGTGGCGGTTCCGGACCCCCACGTGGTAAAAGAGGGGTCCGGACGGACGCAGGAGGTCCCGGACCCCTATGGGGGGTCCGAGGCCTCAGTTGTCAGCTCGGAGCTTCCCTTCATTAGAGACACGTGGCGTCTCCGGACCCATCCCCAGGCGGGGAACGGGTCCGGGGCCGTTGGCCTGGTGAGGGAAGAGCCTGACCCGTGGGGCCTGGCTACTCCGCCCTTTCCGCGCAGTTACGGATAACTACGCGGGTCCTGCCTTGCCGCAGTAAGAGTGGGTATCCCTGCTACAGGGTACCGACAGTGGCCCCCGGGCCCACCTTGGGGGAGGTACGAGTCCACAGGTGGGGCCACTACTGCGATTTGGCTCTGCATAGCTTGAAGCTTCTTACTGCAGGTGTCTTGACCGGCTTCGACCATCCATCGGGTTGTTTGCTGCCTCATCACATCGCAACGGCTTACTGACTCATGGGCCCCACGCACAGTGGTTCACCTAGTCACGCGCGCGACGCTCGGCATTGTTGCGGCCGGAGTGAACGGATCATTTACCACCGGCGCAGTCCCCGAAAAGCTCGGCCACGCTAGCGCTTAATACGCGTACGTCAGCTCAGCTTCCGCCTCGCTTCGCGCGTGGGCGACGGTTCAGATCCCGCCTTTCCACACCTTTGTTGGTTACCCGCTCACCCCGACAGGTGGGCCTGGCCCCCCATGTCATGGACTGGACGGTTAACACCAGGTGCGGGCGTCGCTTGGGTTCCAGCGACGGTTACGGGGCGTGCCGGTTGAGTCAGGCTTTATAACGGGACGAACCGCATACCGCGGTTACTTTCCCGCATTCGCCTTCTTCCTTCCAACCTTTGCGTCCCTTTGCCTTCGAGCTTTTCTTGCCCCTTGTTCCCCCACGCAGATTGCTCCTCTCCTCCACAGAGAGATGGCATCCCTTGCTCATCCCCGCCATTTCCAGTCCGAGGAGGAGCTGAACACGGTGCGCCGGCTGCTTGGTTGGAGTACTCAGGAGACCGGCTGGGGGGTCCGAGCAGGCTCGGTTCCCCTTGGCAACCTCCGCGCCGAGGAGTTTGTGCTATTTACCTCGCACATCTCCACTGGCGTGGGGCTGCCAATCTCTTCGTTCCTGCTACTGTTCGCACATCTCCACCGACGGTGGGGCTGGCCTCAACGTCATCAGCTATGCAGCATTCAAGTAGCTGCAGATCCCGGAGTCCAAGCTGACTCCCTCTCGCCCATTCTCCGGAGTGGGCCCACATCCGGTGTTCCCTCTGGGGAGCATCACACTACCGGTCACGTTTGGGACCGAGAACTTCCGCACAGAGAGCGTTCTGTTCGATGTTGCGGAAGTAAACCTCCCGTTCAACGCCATCATTGGCCGACCGGCACTCTACCGCTTCATGGCCATTGCTCATTACGGGTATTTGGTCTTGAAGATGCCTTCCCCTGCCGGAGTCCTCACCGTGCAGGGCGATCGCACCGCTGCTGTCGCGGCAGTTGAAAGACTGCATGCTCTGGCGGCGGAAGGCTGCACGTTCCGAGGAGGATCCATCCACCTCGCAACCCAGGGCACCTGCAAAGGCTCCCAAGGTCCAACCGTCCGATCCAGACCATGTTCCCGTGAAGACGGTGCAGATTGGAGAGGACTCCACCAGGACCACCCGCATTGCGGGGAACCTGGAGGAGAAATAGGAAGACGCGCTCATCACTTTCCTCCGGGCAAATGTCGACGTGTTCGCCTGGGAACCGTCACAGATGCCCGGGATCCCCAGGGAAGTGATCGAGCACAATCTGAGGATCTACCCCGACGCCACGCCGGTGCGCCAAAAGCCTCGAAAGCAGTCCGTGGAGCGGTAGAACTTCATCCGCAAAGAAATCCGCAAGCTCCTTCATGCTGGCTTCATCGAGGAGGTCCACCACCCCGAGTGGTTGGCCAATCCGGTCGTCGTCCCAAAGGCCAACGGGAAGCTTCGGATGTGCATTGACTACACCAGCCTCAACAAGGCATGTCCTAGAGACCCCTATCCTCTTCCACGTATCGATCAGATCGTGGACTCCACCTCTGGGTGTGACCTTTTGTCTTTCCTAGATGCATACTCTGGTTTCCACCAAATTCAGATGTCTAGAGGGGATAGGAAGCATACAACCTTTGTAACAGTAGATGGGCTTTATTGCTACATTGTCATGCCATATGGTCTAAGGAATGCCTTACCCACGTTTGTACGAGATATGACAAAACCTTCTGTAATCTAATTAGAGACATTGTTGAGGTTTATGTCGATGACACTGTGGTCAAGACTAAGGTAGGGTCAACACTAGTGGAGGACCTGTCCCTCGTCTTTGACCGGCTCCGCGCCACGCGCACGAAGCTGAACCCCGAGAAGTGCATCTTCGGCGTCTCAGCAGGGAAGCTGCTGGGTTTCCTGGTCTCACATCGAGGCATCGAGGCAAACCCAGCCAAAATCAAGGCAATCGAAGCGATGAGGCCTCCTGGCCGCATCAAGGACGTCCAGAAGCTTACTGGATCTCTCGCTGCTCTTAGCCGCTTCATATCGAGGCTGGCTGAGAGGGCCATTCCCTTCTTCAAACTATTGAGGAGGACCGGTCCATTTTCTTGGACCAAAGAGGCTGAACAGGCCTTCCAGGAACTGAAGCAGCACCTCACCTCGCTGCCAGTATTGGTGGCTCCAGAGCCCGGTGAGCCGTTGATTCTGTATCTTGCTGCGTCTGCGGAGGCAGTCAGCATGGTGCTGGTCGCCGAAAAGGACGGAGCAAGCTCGCCAGGGGAACACCAGGGTCTCCTCGGCCAAGGATGGTGAGCCGGACCCTGGACACAGGGGCCCGTCAGCCTCACCCCAGCTTGAAGGTCCAGACCCCGCACAAGCGGGTCCGGAGGAGCCTCGTCCCAGTGGGAACCCAGAACCGCTGGGGGCCCAAGGGCCTGATGTGGTGGATAAGGGAGAGCCGGACCCGGTAACTAGGGTCCGGACCGTCCAAAAGCCAGTTTACTACGTCAGCGAAGTCCTCCACGAGGCGAAGGCCAGGTATCTTGAGACGCATAAGCTTATCTATGCGTTACTTATTGCGTCCAGGAAACTGCGCCACTACTTTCAGGCACACCGAGTTGTCGTAGTGACCTCTTACCCGCTAAGAGCGATCCTACACAACTCCAATGCCACAGGCAATATCGCCAAGTGGGCGGCAGAGCTGGCTGAGTTCCAACTGGACTTCCAGCCTCGCCATGCAGTCAAGAGCCAGATCCTGGCTGATTTCATAGCAGAGTGGACTCCTTCCCCAAGCAATTCTGGGGGTCCGGACATCAACGCCGGACCCCCCGCCCGGGGGTGTCTTCGAAAGGCGGCTGCTGAGACCTACCGCCCGGCCTGCCGAACTGGGTGAAGGGGATCAAGCTAGCACCTCGAAGCCAGCGGTTCCGACAGCACTCCACCTGTGGTGCCCGACCTGGGCCGTGTGCTCTGTTGAGGATCTTGGTGACCTCGCAGAGCCACTCCCACCTGCTCAAGAAGCTCCCGATGCATGGATCTCCGAGATCCGGGGCTACCTGAAAGATAACATCCTCCCTGATGACGATGTGTCCGCTGAGCGCATAGTCCGATTGGCTAAACGCTACGCGGTGGTAGAAGGGGATCTCTACCACCGTGGCGCCAATGGTGTCCTCATGCGGTGCATTTTCCAGGGAGAGGGCCGCAAGTTGCTCGCGGAGATCCATGGAGGCGAGTGTGGAAGTCATTCCTCATCTCGCACGCTTGTTGGCAAGGCCTTTCGGCATGGCTTCTACTGGCCAACAGCACTCCAGGATGCGGCTGAGCTGGTAAAGTCCTGCAAAGCATGCCAATTCCACGCGAAGCAAATACACACACCGGCTCAAGCTCTGCAGATGATTCCGCCCTCATGGCCGTTCGTTGTGTGGGGTGTGGACATCCTGGGGCCATTCCCCCGGGCCGTCGGCGGGTACCGGTTCCTCTACGTCGCTATCGACAAGTTCACAAAGTGGCCGGAGGTTACCCCTGTGGTGAATATCACAAAGAAATCAGCAGTCGCATTCCTCAAGTCCATTGTGTGCAGATTCGGCATCCCAAACCGCATCATCGCGGACAACAGGACCCAATTCAAAAGCAGACTCTTCCAAGAGTACTGCAAGGACATCGGCATCCAGCTATGCTTTGCGTCCGTGGCACATCCCCGCAGCAATGGGCAGGTTGAGAGAGTGAATGCAGAAATCCACAGGGGACTCAAGACCCGCACCTACAACTGCTTGAAGAAGCATGGTACCAAATGGGTTGACGAGCTTCCATGCGTACTATGGGGCAACCGGACCACACCCAGCCGAGCCACCGGGGAGACTCCGTTCTTCCTGGTCTACGGGGCTGAAGCATGCCTTCCCCCAGAAATTCACCTGGCCTCACCACGGGTCCAGGCCTTTGACGAATCCATGCAGGAACAGCTGCAGCGTGACGACGTGGACTTCGTTGATGAGCGAAGGTGGCGAGCAGCAATCCAAAATGCACGCTACAACCAGGCGCTCCGGCGCTATCATAAACGGTTCGTGCACAGTAGGGAGCTCCGGGCTGGCGACCTCGTCCTCAGACGGATCCTGAACCGAGTAGGGCTCCACAAACTTTCCCCCAGCTGGGAGGGGCCCTTCAAGGTCACAGAGGTATGCCGGCCCGGATGCGTTCGCCTCGCCACAGAAGATGGAGTGCCGCTGCCCAACCCATGGAACATAGAGCATCTGCGTAAGTTTTACACCTAGGCAGAGCAGGGAAATAAACTTTTCCTTTGTAATAAGATAGAGTTAGCGTGTGTCGTGGTGCTGCAAACTACAGCCGGGTGGCGGAAGGCACCCGCCCTAGCCCAGAGGGTGTGTACTCGGGGGTTAGCTAGTCCCAGCTAGATCTCACTCAAGAACACGATGAACACAGCAATATTTAGAGTGGTTCGGGCCGCCGGAGCGTAATACCCTACGTCCACTGTGTGTTGTATTGCCCTCCCACGAGAGTGAGAGAGTTCGCGAGAGCTTGTGTGTCCGGAGAGCCAGACTGCCCATGCGCGTGTCCAGCGAGCGCCTCCCTTTTATATCTCAAGGGAGGCGCGTACATGGCTGCTGGGACCCCAACAAGTGGGCCCAGCGATGCAGTATAAAATAACATATTGTTCATACATTATGGCGTTGCAGGCAAAGGAGATCTTTCTCTGGATATCTTTGCCTGCTCTTGGGGTCCCCCGTTCAGCATGTCCAGGCGCTGTCTTGTCAGAACGGCGCCAGTCGTTGCCAGCGGCGTCGCCTGCCACGTAGCTGAACGGGCTGTGTAGCTTGCGGCGTAGGCGGCATGATGGAAAAGTGCCGTGTCGTCGTATCCATTTAATGCTGTAGACGGGCCCTGCGCGGGTGCGGCACAGGCGGCTGCACTGTGTACCTTGGTAATACGCAGTGCACAGTGAGGCCTGACAAAGGCTGTCCCGCGTGCCGCGGCGATAGAGCACGCCTCAACCATCCGCATTAAATGTGGTGGGTGGGCGAGTCTCCTTGCGGAGGACTCGCGCTCGAGCCCGCGCCCGTGCCTCCGGGACACATGGCGGCTCCGGACCCCCACGCGGTAAGGGGGGTCCGGATGGGCGCATGAGGTCCCGGACCCCTATGGGGGGTCCGTGGCCTCGGCTGTCAGCTCGGAGCTTCCCTTCTTAGAGACACGTGGCGTCTCCGGACCCATCCCCAGGCGGGGAACGGGTCCGGGGCCGTTGGCCTGGTGTAGAAAGGGCCTGACCGGTGGGGCCTGGCTATTCCGTCCTTGCGCGTAGTTACGGATAACTACGCGGGTCCTGCCTTGCTGCAGTAAGAGTGGGTATCCCTGCCACAGGGTACCGACAGTGGCCCCCGGGCCCACCTTGGGGGAGGTACGAACCCGCAGGTGGGGCCACTACTGCGATTTGGCTCTGCATAGCTTGAAGCTTCTTGCTGCAGAGGTCTTGACCGGTTTTGACCATCCATCGGGTTATTTGCTGCCTCATCACTTCGCAACGGCTTATTGACTCACGGCCCCCACGCACAGTGGTACACCTAGTCACGCGCGCGATGCTCGACATTTCTGCGGCCGGAGTAAACGGATCATTTACCACCGGCGCAGTTCCCGAAAAGCTCGGCCACGCCAACGCTTAATACGCGCACGTCAGCTCAGCTTTCGCCTCGCACCCCGCGCGCGCACGGGCGACGGTTCAGATCCTATTTTTTCGCACCCTTGTTGGTTACCCGCTCACCCCGCCAGGTGGGCCCGGGCCCCCATGTCATGGACTGGGCGGTTAACGCCAAGTGCGGGCGTCGCTTGGGTTCCGGCAACGGTTCCGGGGTGCGCCGGTTGAGTCAGGCTTTATAATGGGGCGTACCGCATTCCGCGGTTACTTTCCCGCATTCGTCTTCTTCCTCCTAGCCTTTGCGCCCCTTTGCCTTCGAGCTTCCCTTGCCCTTATTTCCCCTACGCAGGCTGCTCCTCATTCCACCAAGAGATGGCATCCCTTGTTCATCCCCGCCGCTACCAGACCGAGGGAGAGTTGAACACAGTGCGCCGCCTGCTTGGGTGGAGTGCTCAGGAGACCGGCTGGGGGGTGCGAGCAGGCTCGGTTCCCCTTGGCAACCTCCGCGCCGGGGAGTTTGTGCTATTCACCTCGCACATCTCCACCGGCGTGGGACTGCCGATTTCTTCGTTCCTGCTGCTGCTGGAAGACTTCGGCCTCCAACTTCAGCATCTGCCACCCCACTCCCTCCTCCTGACGTCCATCTTCGTGCACTTATGCGAGATGTTCGTGGGAGTGCGGCCCTGCGTCATCCTCTTCCGCTACTTCTTCATTCTGGTGAGGTCCGGAAGGAGCAAGGACGAGGTGGGGGGTACTACTTCCAGATGAGGAGTGACCTGGCGACTCCTTACATTCCCGGCCTTGCTGGCGGAAAGTGGGAGGAGTGGCGCAGGGATTGGGTGATCGCCACCACCGAAGCCAATGAGCGCCTCGCCCTGCCAACCGAGGGGCCCGCCTCCGACAAGGCATCCTGGAGGGCCAAGCCGTCGCTGCAGCCGGAGTTCGACTCCGTGCTGGACAAGATCAGGTCGCTGGCGGAGAGCGGCTTCACCTCATGGCACGTGCTCGGAGACTTCGTGAAGCGCCGGATCGCCACCCTGAAGCAGCGACCGCGTCCTGCGTGGAACTTCACCAGCCTCAACGACTGCAGCAGGACCCAACGCGGAGAGGGGAGCGATCTGACCCAGGAGGCCTTGGAGGTTCTGGTGCGGAACGTGACGGGGGACGCCTTTATCCCGGAGAACCTGATCATAGTCCCCCTCTGTGAGGACCCCGCGAGGGTGGTGGTGCTGGCTACCCTGCCAACTCTGGACGACGGGGGACTGGCCCCACGCCAGACCGGAGGCGACCCGAACCGTGGGCTTCGGATCCCTGGCGCGTCCGGGGATCAAGCTACGCTGAGCGCTGCGGGGTCCGGCGCCACCACGAAGGGGAAGCAGGCCGCGGCTAGCAGCACGGCCGCAGCCGGTTCCAGCCGAGCACAGAGCAGCTCCGGTGCATCGTCGGGAGACGCAGGCCGGCGCAGGCTACTCAGGGGCGACGGGACCCTGGTCTCGGAGCCCGCTGCGAAGCGCCAGAGGCCTTCTGAGGGCGCGGGCCAGGGTAGCTCCCGGGCCGCCTGCCCCCACGCATCCTCCGGGGCGGCTGTACCACCACCATCACCGCTGAGGAATTCCTCCCGCCGGCAGCAACAACAGCAGCAGCAGCAGCAGCAGCCGCAAGAGCAGCGGCAACAGGCGCGAGGGCGGCAACAGCAGCAACAGGTGCAACCCCGGGTCGCGTCCGTGCTGCAGCCACGGGGACAGCAGCAGCAGGAACAAGCCCGGGTTGCGCCTGCATCGCAGCTGCAGGGGCAGCAGCAGCAACAACAGCAGCTGCAGGAGAAGAGGCCGGGGCTCCGAGGACGCTGGGTACCCAGTACGTCTGGGTTAGTGTTATCCTGCTTTCTTCCCTTACGCCGGTGCTCTGCTTTTTTTCTGAAGGCTTCTCTGCTTTGTTACCAGGGCTCCTCGCCCCAGCGGTTCTTCTATCATCGCCGGCTCGTCGGCTGGTGCCCAGACGGCCGCGACCTCGGCATTGACAGCAACGGCGACAGCGGGTGCGGGACCCTCAGGTACAGCGATATATACCAGCCCGGTGGTGCGCGACGTGATGTTGACAGGCGCGTTATTTCCAGATTCAGTAGCACACAATGCTGCGGCGGTGGAGGCACCTGCGGCAGCGGCAGCAGACACAGCGGTGGTGGGAGCGCCGGTGCTGGGCGCAGCCGCGCCCGACGCAGCGACGGCGGAGGCGCCGGTGTTGGGTGCCGCCGTACCCGACGCAGCGATGGCTGAGGCGCAGGCGCTGGGGACATCCGCACCCGATGCCGCGGCGGCTGAGATGCCGCTGGGCGCAGCCGCACCCGACGCGGCGGCGGCGAGGCGCCGGCGCTGGGCGCAGCCGCACCCGACGCTGCGGCGGCGGAGGCGGCGCCGGTGCTGGGCACAGCCGCATCTGACGCGGCGGCAGCGGAGGCGGCGGGGACACGTGCTGCAGCAGAAGCCCCCACCTCCAGCTCCGGTCCTGTTGCAGAGGAGGAGTTGGAGGTGGTCTTTGGCAGGCGGCTCCTGCAGCTCAAACTCCCGGAGGAGGATGTGACTCCCCTCCCCCAGGTGATGTTTCAGGTTAGCTGTTTGTCAGTTGTTGATTTGCGGTATGCAGCACCCCGGCGCCCTGGCCCCCTGGCGGATAGGTTCAGTTGCTTGGACCTGTCTGCCACCTGAGCCGTAGAAGATATTCCGGACCTCCTTGGGCATAGGGCTGCATAGTTTGTAAGACGAGCAAGCGCCTTGTTCCCTGTGTAGCATACAGAACTACAGGGAGAAGAATCAAGTTCGCTTATACAGTAGCAATGATACTGCAACTTAGCTGTTTAACGCATGCAGAATCCGTTCATGATGTGTGGGACAAAGCGGATGCTCCGGCCCCCCCCGGGAGATAGACTCAGTTGTTTTGAGTCTGTCTACCATTGAGACCGGACCTTGATCTGCATGAAGGCTTTGAAGTGGATACTAGGACCCCCTGGTAGGTAGGCTCAATGGTTTGAGGCTGGCTACCACCAGTCCGGACTTAACCTGTGTACCACTTCAAATTTACAGCTTAGTAGCAGGCCCGCGGGACTTATCCCTGACTAGCGCCAGGCTGGTACTAGGTCTGGGGCTCTAGATGCGCAGGTCTAGGTTGCTCAGTGCTTGTTACAGAGTGGTGGAGTGTGTAGGCTTAGGATACAGAACCAGGCTAAGGCGCTACACAAGGCTCCAGACCATTCGAGGAAACAGCACGATCTTTCCGGACCTGGCTTCATCGACCCAGGCCTCTCGCAGCAGTGGGCAAGGTTACTTTGTTGTACTCGATCCTTTGAGATATAGGACTGGACATGCCGTATTGGACTTAGGGAACCAACTCTTGAGCTGGAACGGGGTCCGGGCCCTTAATTACCCAGCTCCAGGTACTAGAGTACTCGTTACAGGGTGGTGGAGTGTGTAGGCTTTTGGGTACGGAACCAGCTAAGCGGCTACACAGGACTCCGGACCACCCCAGGAACAAGCACCCGCTCGCCAGAGTAGGTCCTTAGGGATCTGGACTCCTCTCCAGCAGCAAGAGGGTCCGGATCTGTACGGCAGTCCAGCAACTCAATTCAAATCTTAGTTGTAGCAACAAGGGTAGAGGTCCCCGCGGGGTTAGAGAAGTAAAAACTTGAGAATCGGAATGCAAATTTAAATTTTGACACAAAGACAGAACTGGGAGAAATTATTTCCTTTGCAATCTTGATGTACATGGCTTGCGCGATGGATGCCAGAGGCCGGGTTTACGAGGTCGGACCTCTACCGTTCTGAGCCGCGCGTTAGCCGACGGTGCGATGGATGCCAGAGGTCGGGTTTACGAGGGTGGCCCCCAACCGCTCTGGGCCGCACGGTAACTCTATCTTATTACAAAGGAAAAGTTTATTTTCCGGCTCTGCCTAGGTGTAGAACTTACGCAGGTGCTCTATGTTCCATGGGTTGGGCAGCGGCACTCCATCTTCTGTAGCGAGGCGAACGCATCCGGGCCGGCATACCTCTGTAACCCTGAAGGCCCCTCCCAGCTGGGGGAAAGTTTGTGGAGCCCTGCTCGGCTCAGGATCCGTCTGAGGACGAGGTCGCCAGCCCGGAGCTCCCTTCTGTGCACGAACCATTGATGATAGCGCCGGAGCGCCTGGTTGTAGCGTGCATTTCGGATTGCTGCTCGCCACCTTCGCTCATCAACGAAGTCCACGTCGTCACGCCGCAGCTGTTCCTGCATGGATTCGTCAAAGACCTGGACCCATGGTGAGCCCAGGTGAATTTCTGGGGGAAGGCATGCTTCAGCCCCGTAGACCAGGAAGAACGGAGTCTCCCCGGTGGCTCGGCTGGGTGTGGTCCGGTTGCCCCATAGTACGCATGGAAGCTCGTCAACCCATTTAGCACCATGCTTCTTCAAGCAGTTGTAGGTGCGGGTCTTGAGTCCCCTGAGGATCTCTGCATTCGCTCTCTCAACCTGTCCATTGCTGCGGGGATGTGCTACGGACGCAAAGCATAGCTGGATGCCGATGTCCTCACAGTACTCTTGGAAGAGTCTGCTTTTAAATTGGGTCCCGTTATCCGCGATGATGCGGTTTGGGATGCCAAATCTGCACACAATGGACCTGAGGAATGCGACTACTGATTTCTTAGTGATATTCACCACAGGGGTAACTTCCGGCCACTTGGTGAACTTGTCGATGGCGACATAGAGGAACCGGTACCCGCCGACAGCCCAAGGGAATGGCCCCAGGATATCCACACCCCACACAGCGAATGGCCATGAGGGCGGAATCATCTGTAGAGCTTGAGCCGGGGTGTGTATTTGCTTTGCATGGAATTGGCATGCTTTGCAGGACCTTACCAGCTCAGCTGCATCCTGGAGTGCTGTTGGCCAGTAGAAGCCATGCCGAAAGGCCTTGCCAACAAGCGTGCGAGAGGAGGAATGACTTCCGCACTCGCCTCCATGGATCTCCGCGAGCAACTCGCGGCCCTCTCCCTGGGAAATGCACCGCATGAGGACACCGTTGGCGCCACGGCGGTAGAGATCCCCTTCTACCACCGCGTAGCATTTAGCCAATCGGACTATGCGCTCAGCGGACACATCGTCATCAGGGAGGACGTTATCTTTTAGGTAGTCCCGGATCTCGGAGATCCATGCATCGGGAGCTCACTGAGTAGGTGGGGGTGGCTCTGTGAGGTCACTAGGATCCTCAATAGGGCACACGGCCCAGGTCGGGCACCACAGGTGGAGTGCTGTCGGAACCGCTGGCTTCGAGGTGCTAGCTTGATCCCCTTCACCCAGCTCGGCAGGCTGGGCGGTAGGTCTCAGCAGCCGTCTTTCAAAGACACCCTCGGGCACGGATGCCCAGGTAGATGCTCTCGCAGGGAGATCATCTGCTGCTGAGTTGTGCTCGCGGGGAACGTGTTGCAGTTCCAAGGCGTCGAAGTCCTTCTCAAGCTTCCTCACGTGTATGAGGTATGCTGCGAGCTGGGGATTGTTGCAGTTGCAATCCCCTCGAACCTGCTTGATGATTAGCTGGGAGCCCCCCTTCACCAAAAGCTGCCGGACCCCCAATGAGAGGGCTTGTGTCAAGCCAAATATCAGAGCTTCGTACTCCGCCATGTTGTTGGTGGCCTTGAACTCAAGGTGCACCATGTACTTCAGCTGATCTCCGTTTGGGTCGATAAGGACCACACCAGCTCCGGCCCTGTTTTCGCGGGCGGACCCGTCGAAGAAGAGTGTCCAGTGGGGCTCGGTGAAGACTGGTGCCCTGGTTTCCGACTCCGGGGGTCCAGCGTTGATGACCGGACCCCCAGAATTGCTTGGGGAAGGAGTCCACTCTGCTATGAAATCAGCCAGGATCTGGCTCTTGACTGCATGGCGTGGCTGGAAGTCCAGTTGGAACTCAGCCAGCTCTGCCGCCCACTTGGCGATATTGCCTGTGGCGTTGGAGTTGTGCAGGATCGCTCTTAACGGGTAAGAGGTCACTACGACAACTCGGTGTGCCTGAAAGTAGTGGCGCAGTTTCCTAGACGCAATAAGTATTGCATAGATAAGCTTATGCGTCTCAAGGTACCTGGCCTTCGCCTCGTGGAGGACTTCACTGACGTAGTAAACTGGCTTTTGGACGGTCCGGACCCTGGTTACCGGGTCCGGCTCGCCCTTATCTACCACATCAGGTCCTTGGGCCCCCCAGCGGCTCTGGGTTCCCACTGGCACAAGGCTCGTCCGGACCCCCTTGTGCGGGGTCCGGGGCTTCAGCCAGAGGTAAGGCTGACGGGCCCCCGTGTCCGGGGTCCGGCTCACCATCTTTGGCCAGGGAGACCCTGTTGTCCCCCTGGCGAGCTTGCTCCGTTCTTTCGGCGACCAACACCATGCTGACTGCTTTCGCAGACGCAGCAAGATACAGAAACAACGGCTCACCGGGCTCTGGAGCCACCAATACTGGCAGCGAGGTAAGGTGCCGCTTCAGTTCCTGGAAGGCCTGTTCAGCCTCTTCGGTCCAAGAAAATGGACCGGACCTCCTCAATAGTTTGAAGAAGGGGAGGGCCCTCTCAGCTAGCCTCGATACGAAGCGGCTAAGAGCAGCGAGAGATCCAGTAAGCTTCTGGATGTCCTTGATGCGGCCAGGAGGCCTCATCGCTTCGATCGCCTTGATCTTGGCTGGGTTTGCCTCGATGCCTCGATGTGAGACTAGGAAACCCAGCAGCTTCCCTGCTGAGACGCCGAAGATGCACTTCTCTGGGTTCAGCTTCGTGCGCGTGGCGCGGAGCCGGTCGAAGACGAGGGACAGGTCCTCCACTAATGTCGACCCTACCTTAGTCTTGACCACAATGTCATCGACATAAACCTCAACAATATCTCTAATTAGATTACAGAAGGTTTTGTTGATAGCTCGTACAAACGTGGGTAAGGCATTCCTTAGACCATACGGCATGACAATATAGCAATAAAGCCCATCTACTGTTACAAAGGCAGTATGCTTCCTATCCTCTCTAGACATCTGAATCTGGTGGAAACCAGAGTATGCATCTAGGAAAGACAAAAGGTCACACCCGGAGGTGGAGTCCACGATCTGATCGATGCGCGGAAGAGGGTAGGGGTCTCTAGGACATGCCTTGTTGAGGCTGGTGTAGTCGATGCACATCCGAAGCTTCCCGTTGGCCTTTGGGACAATGACCGGATTGGCCAACCACTCGGGGTGTAGGACCTCCTCGATGAAGACGGCGTGTAGGAGCTTATGGACTTCTTCGCGGATGAAGTTCTGTCGCTCCACGGACTGCTTCCGAGGCTTCTGGCGCACCGGCGTGGCGTCGGGGTAGATCCTCAGATTGTGCTCGATCACTTCCCTGGGGATCCCGGGCATCTGTGACGGTTCCCAGGCGAACACGTCGACATTTGCCCGGAGGAAAGTGATGAGCGCGTCTTCCTATTTCTCCTCCAGGTTCTCCGCAATGCGGGTGGTCCTGGTGGAGTCTGCTCCAATCTGCACCGTCTTCACGGGAACATGGTCCGGATCGGACGGTTGGACCTTGGGAGCCTTAGCAGGCGCCTTGGGTTGCGAGGTGGATGGATCCTCCTTGGAACGTGCAGCCTCTGCCGCCAGAGCATGCAGTCTCTCAACTGCAGCGACGGCAGCGGTGCGGTCGCCCTGCACGGTGAGGACTCCGGCAGGGGAAGGCATCTTCAAGACCAAATACCCATAATGAGCAATGGCCATGAAGCGGTAGAGCGCCGGCCGGCCAATGATGGCGTTGAACAGGAGGTTCACTTCCGCAACATCGAACAGAACGCTCTCTGTGCGGAAGTTCTCCTCGGTCCCGAACGTGACCGGCAATGTGATGCTCCCCAGAGATCCCGAACGTGCCTTGGCGTCTCCGTCTTGGGGGGCTGAGTGCCATGCTCGGCCCTCAGCGGCCCTGGCACACTTGTCTGCCAGGGAGAAAAGCGTAGTGATGCTTTCCACCTCGTGTGTCGCCAGCTTCTCGAGCATCTTCTCGTCACGTACCCCCTGGCGGAAAGCAGTGATGATAGATGCATCTGAGATACGAGGAATGGTACCCCGTACCTTGGTGAAGCGCGAGATGAAGGCCCAGAGCGTTTCTCCGGGTTTTTGCCTCACGGCGTGAAGGTGTGTGTAACACCCTAATTTAAATTTCAGCATTTAATAATAAATTTAATTGGCTTTATTTAATTTTCTAAGGTTTATTGTGTTAGACTGGCATTTAATCCAATTTTGTTCCTCAAGAAATTAAAATTTATCATAGGTTTAATTTTTGTTGTTGCATTCATGCTGGTGCATACTTTTATTTGAGTGTGGTTTGAATTCAAATTTATATTTGAATTCAAACTTTGTTTGAATTAGAAATAGAAGAGAAGAAGAAATAGAAAAGGAACCCAAAACAAAACCCAAACCCATCTCAAAACAGCCCCAAACCAGCCGGCCCATCTCCATCTCCTTCTTTCCCTTCAGCCCAAAAACCCAGCAAACCCCTCAGCCCAGTCAGGGCCAGCCGGCTCAACCCGCTCGGCCCACTTCCTCCACACACGCGCGCCCCGGCCTGCTTCGCTTCGGCCCGCATCGCGCAACGCGCTCAGCCCGCACCGCTCGCCCGCGTCACGCAGCCCGGCCTGCCTGGCGTTGCCTCTCACCCCGCGCTCGCCCGACCCCGCCTTCGCTGACCGCCCGGGCCCACCTAGCAGGTTCGTCTCACCCGCGCAACCGCCCGCTCGCTATCTCCGGCGGAGTCCACGCCGGCCTTCCAAACCCGGGCGCGCACGCCTAGGTTGGCCGCCGCCTTATAAATGCCCCCTGCGGCCTCCCTGGACCCCGTCCTCGCCTCCACAACCGCCACAAAACCCTAGCTCCGCCCGCCTCACCTTGCTCTGCTGAGCAGAGCACCCTGCGCCTCCGAGCACCCGCCGATCCACCGCGCCTCCGCCACCGCAGCTGACGCAGGAGCTCCGCCGTGGAATCAGGAACTCCGCCGAGCCCTCCTTCCACGACTTCGGCCCTGCGCGCGTGGGAATTTCCGAGGAGGAGCTCCGCCGACCCGCCCCTGCGCCACCACGATCTCGCTAGAATCCTGCCTTGGCGTCGCCGTTCTGCACCGATGCCGCACCGAAGGAGCTTCACGTGGGGGTAATGCACACGCCGGGCCTGTTTCCCCTCGTTTCCTCCCTCTGTTGCGCGTTGTAGGGCTCACCGGAGTTAGTAGCGCCGCCGCGCTGTAGCGGCTGCCTTGGTCCCCTTGCTGCAGAGCCAAACCAATGCCCTGAGTAGGTTACGTGTGCCGTGTAGATGCTTTTAGGCCAAAATAGATCCCACGCCGGGACCGGGACTGCAGGAACGCAGCTCGCCGGCAACCCAGTGCCGCCTGTCACCCCGGCGAGCCCCGGTCGAACCCTAAACCGCCGATCTGAGCGTCCAGGTAGATCACACGTGCCCCATCCATGCTTACCGGCCAAAGAACAGATCCAATCCAGCCCTGGAACGCCGGATTCCAGAGCTCCGGTGAGATTTTTCCCCACGTGCCGCCGCGGGGAAGAGTCCCCCGGCGATCCCCGCCGCCGCTGTAGCCGTGATGACCCTGAGCCGTCCGATCGAGAACCTGCGCCCAAGATTAGATCCAGCGCTCACAAAATCCTGGCCCTCCGATCCAGATCTGACGGCCGTGATACGTGCGTACCGGTTCGGCCTGGAAGTTTTGTTAAAGAGCCCCTGCCCTTTCTCTGTTTCAACCCGCAGTCCTATTTACTGTAAAAATATTTACACTGAGGCCCAGATTTTAGCGCGTAGGCCCCTGCACTTTCCAGTATTAGTACCCGCCGTCCAGCCTGGTAGTTTTTGCGAGTTAGACCCTGGAGTTAGTGTTTAATTGTGTTTTAGCCCTCGGTTTTAGCAGAAAAGTCCCTGGAACCCTGTTTTTCCTACAAATAAGCCCCTAGAACTTGTTTTTGGCCTAGATTTTGCGTCTTAGCTCTGTTTTTAGCGTTCTTTATACCCACGCGATCGTTGTAACACGTAGAATAGTTCTAGAGTAGTTTTGTGCACTGTTTTCATGTATTGTTGTACTGTTTCTTAGTTTTTGTTAGTGTTTGCTTGTATGCTTATTATGGTGCATTGTTTTGGCCATGTGTTCGTGAGTAGACGTTGATCCATCTGAGGAGCCCCAGTACCAGTACCAGGAGCAGCCGTCTTCGGAGCAGTTTGAGCAGCAGCCAGAGCAGTAAGAGGAAGGCAAGTGTAACATGAACATCCTATCACTTTAAATACATTTTCATACTGCATTTTAATACTGTATGCCTATAAGGACATTCCTAGCCACTTTATATCCTTTATATATACCTTTGGGTTGCATTTTGGTTAGTTGTGCTAGGTTGCTGCGCTCTCACACATAATGGTCCTTTTTAATTAAATTGATTAATGGTTTACTTGAATTTAATTCTGAGAGTGGCACTCTGTGTGGCTTGAGTGGCTCACTTCTCGTTAAAATTGGTTTTGTTAGAAACATGGTTTAGGGGGCCAGCACGGTGCTTATTGCCTGGTTGGCCACTCTCCATAAGGACCGGTTCATAGAGCGACAACCTGGGACAACAGCGCTACCACAAGGCTAGAATGGGATAGACTTGGCGTAATAATTAGATCTTTTTGGTTTGGAGTAACTTACCTGCGGGGCAAGAGTAGTAAGCTTCAATGGTCCCTGCTCCTCCGGCTTGGTCTGTGCTTGGAGTGCGCTCCTGTGCTTGTACCCCCGGAGGTGGGCCCCATCATCGCTGACCTAACTCTCGCGGTTACGCCTTACCAACGAGATTCTTTGTAAAGGCCTCGTAGTGAGTCGCTAGCCATCTCACCTAAGGAAGTGTGATGAACAACTGGCGTAGCTCACGACTTGTGGGTAAAGATGTGCAACCTCTGCAGAGTGTAAAACTGGTATACTAGCCATGCTCACGGTTATGAGCGGCCCAGATCCTCCTTTTGATTAGTGGAGTTATCTCCTTCCGACGAGGGAGGTGCTTCTCGGGGTTACCCAGGTGGCTTGGTTTTGGTTTGGTTCTCAGTAGTATCATGATTAAATTTGACTAATTACTATGTAACTGGGTTAATGGTAATTCATCAACTAGTAGTAAATAGCTTAAATAAAATCTTGCCAACACTTAAAAGCTAATGCAGTTGAGTCAGCCAACCTTAGAGCCTCATAGTTTGTGTTATACTTGTTGAGTACAAGTTGTGTACTCACTCTTGCCTCTTCTCTACTTTTTCCTCTTGGCTACGCTACTGCTGCTCAGTTCCTGCCGACACGAGGGAGTTCGTTCAGCGCTACCAGGACTACGAGGACTTCTAGGCGTTCGTCTCCCAGTCGACGTCCCTGTGGCACCCTGCTTCAGCTTCGGAGAGTCTTTATCGTATTTGTACTTCGCTTCCGCTGTATCAGACATTTTGTCATTAATGTAATAAATAACATTCGTATTCGCTTTATTATGACTTATTCATGATATGTGCTGTGATATACTGTTCATTCTGTTGTATATACGTGTGACTTGATCCTGGCACGTATATGATTGCTCGGTTTATGTTCTTTTATAAACCGGGTGTTACAGAGTGGTATCAGAGCCGTATCGACTGTAGGACGAAGCCTAGATAGAACTGGTCGTGTTTTAGGACTTCTTCTCTCCAATCCTTGCTTGTTGAAACTATTTTGCTATTATACCCCTTGACTTCTATGACTTTTTACCCGTCTTGCCTTGATTTCTCTCTTTGAAGAATAGTTTTCGTAGACTTTGGCCTGAATCAGTCATCTGACCACCATGAGTATTAGCTAGGCAACCCTTTTATAATAATACGATAGCACGTTCTGCGACGCGTTGTGTTAGTCGAGTCGTATGCTAAACTCGGCTAAGTCGTGAAAATTGTCTGCTTGTTATTATGCTACATGTTTGATTTGGATTTTTGAATGATTGCATAGCTTAGTAGTTTAATTTTGTTTAAAGAAAATCACTCTTATGTTGAAGTTAACTAATTAATAAAATGAGTTAGATCGTTGGGGGTAAAACAGTCCACTCTATCCTGTCTACTTTATCATGGCTGAGTCTTTTTCCGCAAAGAGTTATCATATCCATTTGAATTTATTCCTGCAATATCCTTACTCGTGAAATCTTTTGTCCAAAATCAGATGGTGAACACCAGGCGTGGTTCTGACCAGCAGGGGCAGAACAATCAGGGTCAGAACACCCAAGGGACCGGGATCCCGATGCCGCCGCCTTTGACTCCGGAGCAGTACTTCCAGCTCCAGATGCAGATGATGGCCACCCTGAACAACACTGTTCAGGCTCTTCAGCAGGCTCACATTCAGCCTCCGCCTCCTCCACCGCCGCAGCCTCGCGACAGGCGTGCTGAGTTCCTGAGGGGTCACCCGCCGACGTTTTCTCACACGTCCGACCCTCTTCAGGCTGACGACCGGCTCCGTGCAGTGGAGCGTCAGCTGGACATCGCCCAGTGCGATGATCGTGAGCGCGTCTTGTATGCAGCAGGACAGCTGCGAGGGGCAGCTTTGGACTGGTGGGAGTCCCACCCAGTTCACGACCGCGAGGCTCTCACTTGGCTCCAGTTCAGGGAGCGTTTCCGCAGCCACAACGTCCCCGCGGGCGTTATGAAGATGAAGCAGAAGGAGTTCCTTGCACTGAAGCAGGTAATCTTAAATATAATCATTCAGCGGTTTCTTCTGAGCTAATGCCCCTTGTCCTATCCTTATGAATCTTGAGTTAATCTTTCGATATCTATCCGTCTTTGTCACTTCAGGGGACTATGTCGGTCACGGAGTATCGTGATCGCTTTCTGCAGCTTGCTCGCTACGCCCCTGCCGATGTTGTGGATGACCGCAAGAAGCAGGAGCACTTCATGGAGGGTCTTGAGGACTACCTCCAGTACGCGCTGCTCAACCTCCGCTTCGACGACTTCAACCATCTGGTTGACAGCGCGCTCAACACTGAGCGCAAGCACCTGGAGATGGAGGACAAGAAGAGGAAAATTGTCCCCGTTGCTTCCGGCAGCAACACTCGTCCCCGACTCCAGCAGCCTCAGCAGTACCAGCCGCCTCAGTACCGGCCTCCTCAGCAGTACCAGCAGAGGCCACCGCAGCAGTACCTGCCTCGACAGCAGCACCAGGCAGGGCAGGGCCAGAGGTTACCGGCACCTCCGGCTCGTGCTGCTCCACCAGCACCGCAGGCTCCACGTCCGGCAGCTCCTACCAGACAGCAGGTTCAGGGACCTCCTCGCACCTGCTTTCACTGCGGCCAGCCGGGGCACTACGCCAACGCTTGCCCCCGGAAGGCGCAGGCGGGACAGCAGGGGCGCCCAGCTCAGCCCAGGGCGCCACTTCAGGGCAGAGTGAACCACGTGACGGCCGAGTCAGCGGCCGAGGCTCCCAACGTGGTTATTGGTACGTTCATGGTTAATTCATGTCCAGCTACAGTGCTTTTTGATACTGGTGCTACGCATTCCTTCATTACTCAGTCATTTGTCGAGCATCATGGTATTCATACTAGCACATTAAAGAGGTGCCTGTTAGTATCTTCACCGGGAGGACAGTTGAGGTCTCACACTTACTGCCCGAGAGTCAGTGTTTCTTTGAGGGGAGTAGAGTTCTGTACGGATCTGATGGTGCTAGACACCAAGGGCATTGATGTCATTCTGGGAATGGAGACTCTGGCCAAATGGGGAGTACGGATAGATTGTGCTCAGAGGACAGTCTTGCTATCAGCTTCCAGTGGCCAAGAGGTTGTTATCAGTGCAGTAGAGCCTTCGGGATTTCTTCATCATATGGAGGCTAGACCCACGGATGGTATTCGCGTGGTGTCTGAATTCCCGGATGTCTTTCCGGATGATCTGCCAGGTATGCCGCCTGAACGCGCCATTGAGTTTTGTATTGATCTCTTGCCTGGCACAGCTCCTATTGCAAAGCGGCCCTACCGTATGGCACCTATAGAGCATGAAGAAGTTAAGAGACTATTGATGAGTTGCTAGCCAAGGGCTATATCCGTCGCAGCTTCTCTCCTTGGGCTTTTCCATTATTGCTGGTAGATAAGAAGGATGGCTCGAAGAGGATGTGTGTGGATTATCGGGAGTTGAATGCAGTTACTATCAAGAACAAGCATCCACTGCCCCGTATTGAGGATCTCTTCGATCTGCTTCGAGGTGCTCGTATATTCTCGAAGATTGATCTTCGTTCGGGATATTTTCAGCTGAGGATCCGTCCTGGGGATATTCCGAAGATGGCATTCACCTGCAAGTACGGGCTATATGAGTATACGGTCATGTCCTTCGGCTTGACTAATGCCCCGGCTTTCTTCATGCATCTGATGAACATGGTCTTCATGGATTATCTGGATGTCTTCGTGGTGATCTTTATTGATGATATTCTGATCTTCTCCAAGACAGAGGAAGAGCATGAGGAGCATTTGAGGCTCGTGTTGCAGAGACTGAGAGAGCATCAGTTGTATGCCATGTTCAGTAAGTGCGAGTTCTGGATTGACGAGGTCCCATTCCTCGGTCATGTTATCTCTCAAGGAGGCATTGCTGTTGATCCGAGCAAGGTGAAGGATGTGCTCGAGTGGGAGACACCACAGACAGTGAAGGAAGTCAGGTCTTTCTTGGGCTTAGCTAGATATTATCGGAGGTTCATTGAGAATTTCTCCAAGATCGCGAAGCCTTTGACTTCTTTGCTGGAGAAGAATGTGGCTTTTGTATGGACCGATGAGCGCCAGATGGCCTTTGATGAGCTGAAGAAAAGGTTGACTACGGCGCCAGTCCTGACTCTGCCAGACCAGACCAAGAGGTTCACGGTATATTGTGATGCTTCGAAGGATGGTCTTGGGTGTGTTCTGATGCAGGAGGGCAGAGTGATTGCTTATGCTTCACGGCAGTTACGTCAGCATGAGCTGAATTATCCCACCCATGATCTGGAGTTAGCCGCAGTTGTGCATGCTCTGAAGATTTGGAGGCATTACTTGTATGGACAGCGGTGTGATATCTACACTGATCACAAGAGCCTCAAGTACATTTTCACGCAGAATGAGCTGAACATGCGGCAGAGAAGATGGCTAGAGTTGGTCAAGGATTATGATCTGGAGATTCACTACCATCCGGGCAAGGCCAATGTTGTAGCAGATGCTCTGAGCAGAAGAAGTTATGTCAACATGGCCGTGGCTTTCCAGATGCCTCCAGAGTTATGCGAGGAGTTTGAGCAGTTGAGTCTGGGCTTCTTGCATCATACTTCCAGTGCAGCGTTTGAGGCAGTACCGACTCTAGAGGCAGAGATTAGGCAGCATCAGAAAGATGATGAGAAGCTGCAGGAGATTCGTGAGTTGCTCAAGAAGGGCAAGGCACCTCATTTCAGAGAGGATGATCAGGGTGCCTTGTGGTACAAGAACCGGATCTGTGTGCCAGATGTGAAGGACCTCCGGAAGTTGATTCTGAGTGAGGCCCATGATACAGCTTACTCTATTCATCCGGGCAGCACGAAGATGTATTATGATCTGAAGGAACGTTTCTGGTGGTATGGGATGAAGCATTCAGTGGCAGAGTACGTGGCTATTTGTGACACCTGTCAGCGTGTCAAGGCTGAGCATCAGAGGCCAGCAGGTCTGTTACAGCCTTTGAAGATTCCAGAGTGGAAATGGGAGGAAATCACTATGGTCTTCATTGTTGGATTGCCTCGTACTCAGAAAGGGTACAACTCTATATGGGTAGTAGTGGATCAATTGATGAAGGTTGCTCACTTCATTCCGGTGAACATTACTTACTCCGGTGCTAGACTTGCAGAGTTGTACATCTCTCGGATTGTCTGCTTGCATGGTGTGCCCAAGAAGATTATATCTGATAGAGGGTCTCAGTTCACTTCTCGGTTCTGGGAGCTGCTCCATGATTTGTTGGATACAAAGCTGCGTTTCAGTACGGCTTATCAACCTCAGACAGATGGGCAGACAGAGAGAACCAACCAAGTGTTGGAGGATATGCTGAGAGCTTGTGCCATTCAGTACGGTACTAGTTGGGATAAGTGCCTGTCATATGCTGAGTTCTCATATAACAACAGCTATCAGGCCAGTCTAAAGAAGTCCCCCTTCGAGGCTTTGTACGGCAGAAAGTGTAGAACTCCTCTATATTGGGATCAGATTGGTGAGAAGCAGCTCTTTGGCCCTGAGATCATAGATGATGCAGAGCAGATGGTTCAGGCTGTGCGAGAAAATCTGAGGATTGCACAGAGCAGACAGAAGAGCTATGCAGATGGCAAACGGAGAGATCTGACCTTCAGTGTCGGTGATTATGCGTATCTGAAGGTGTCTCCGATGAGAGGAATCCGCAGATTTAATGTCAAAGGGAAGTTAGCACCTCGGTATGTGGGACCATTCAAGGTGCTAGAGCGAAAAGGCGAAGTTGCTTATCGCCTGGAGTTACCTCTCTGCCTCTCGGGAGTTCATGATGTCTTCCATATATCTCAGCTGAAGAGATGTCTGCGAGTACCCGAGGAGCAGGCACCACTGGATGGAGTGGATGTGCAGGAAGATCTGACTTATACTGAGCGTCCGGTGAAGATTTTGGAGACATCGGAGAGGGTTACTCGGAACAAGCGCATCAGGATGTGCAGAGTTCAGTGGAGTCATCACAGTGAAGCTGAGGCTACATGGGAGTGAGAAGATGAGCTGAGGAAGACATATCCAGAACTCTTTGCTAGCCAGCCCAGCTAAATCTCGGGGACGAGATTTCTTTAAGGGGGTAGGGTATGTAACACCCTAATTTAAATTTCAGCATTTAATAATAAATTTAATTGGCTTTATTTAATTTTCTAAGGTTTATTGTGTTAGACTGGCATTTAATCCAATTTTGTTCCTCAAGAAATTAAAATTTATCATAGGTTTAATTTTTGTTGTTGCATTCATGCTGGTGCATACTTTTATTTGAGTGTGGTTTGAATTCAAATTTATATTTGAATTCAAACTTTGTTTGAATTAGAAATAGAAGAGAAGAAGAAATAGAAAAGGAACCCAAAACAAAACCCAAACCCATCTCAAAACAGCCCCAAACCAGCCGGCCCATCTCCATCTCCTTCTTTCCCTTCAGCCCAAAAACCCAGCAAACCCCTCAGCCCAGTCAGGCCCAGCCGGCTCAACCCGCTCGGCCCACTTCCTCCACACACGCGCGCCCCGGCCTGCTCCGCTTCGGCCCGCATCACGCAACGCGCTCAGCCCGCACCGCTCGCCCGCGTCACGCAGCCCGGCCTGCCTGGCGTTGCCTCTCACCCCGCGCTCGCCCGACCCCGCCTTCGCTGACCGCCCAGGCCCACCTAGCAGGTTCGTCTCACCCGCGCAACTGCCCGCCCGCTATCTCCGGCGGAGTCCATGCCGGCCTTCCAAACCCGGGCGCGCACGCCTAGGTTGGCCGCCGCCTTATAAATGCCCCCTGCGGCCTCCCTGGACCCCGTCCTCGCCTCCACAACCGCCACAAAACCCTAGCTCCGCCCGCCTCACCTTGCTCTGCTGAGCAGAGCACCCTGCGCCTCCGAGCACCCGCCGATCCACCGCGCCTCCGCCACCGCAGCTGACGCAGGAGCTCCGCCGTGGAATCAGGAACTCCGCCGAGCCCTCCTTCCACGACTTCGGCCCTGTGCGTGTGGGAATTTCCGAGGAGGAGCTCCGCCGACCCGCCCCTGCGCCACCACGATCTCGCTAGAATCCTGCCTCGGCGTCGCCGTTCTGCACCGACGCCGCACCGAAGAAGCTTCACGTGGGGGTAATGCACATGACGGGCCTGTTTCCCCTCGTTTCCTCCCTCTGTTGCGCGTTGTAGGGCTCACCGGAGTTAGTAGCGCCGCCGCGCCGTAGCGGCTGCCTTGGTCCCCTTGCTGCAGAGCCAAACCAATGCCCTGAGTAGGTTACGTGTGCCGTGTAGATGCTTTTAGGCCAAAATAGATCCCACGCCGAGACCGGGACTGCAGGAACGCAGCTCGCCGGCAACCCAGTGCCGCCTGTCACCCCGGCGAGCCCCGGTCGAACCCTAAACCGCCGATCTGAGCGTCCAGGTAGATCACACGTGCCCCATCCATGCTTACCGGCCAAAGAACCGATCCAATCTAGCCCTAGAACACCGGATTCCAGAGCTCCGGTGAGATTTTTCCCCACGCGCCGCCGCGGGGAAGAGTCCCCCGGCGATCCCCGCCGCCGCTGTAGCCGTGATGACCCTGAGCCGTCCGATCGAGAACCTGCGCCCAAGATTAGATCCAGCGCTCACAAAATCCTGGCCCTCCGATCCAGATCTGACGGCCGTGATACGTGCATACCGGTTCGGCCTGGAAGTTTTGTTAAAGAGCCCCTGCCCTTTCTCTGTTTCAACCCGCAGTCCTATTTAGTGTAAAAATATTTACACTGAGGCCCAGATTTTAGCGCGTAGGCCCCTGCACTTTCCAGTATTAGTACCCGCCGTCCAGCCTGGTAGTTTTTGCGAGTTAGACCCTGGAGTTAGTGTTTAATTGTGTTTTAGCCCTCGGTTTTAGCAGAAAAGTCCCTGGAACCCTGTTTTTCTTACAAATAAGACCCTAGAACTTGTTTTTGGCATAGATTTTGCGTCTTAGCTCTGTTTTTAGCGTTCTTTATACCCACGCGATCGTTGTAACACGTAGAATAGTTCTAGAGTAGTTTTGTGCGCTGTTTTCATGTATTGTTGTACTGTTTCTTAGTTTTTGTTAGTGTTTGCTTGTATGCTTATTATGGTGCATTGTTTCGGCCATGTGTTCGTGAGTAGACGTTGATCCATCTGAGGAGCCCCAGTACCAGTACCAGGAGCAGCCGTCTTCAGAGCAGTTTGAGCAGCAGCCAGAGCAGTAAGAGGAAGGCAAGTGTAACATGAACAACCTATCACTTTAAATACATTTTCATACTGCATTTTAATATTGTATGCCTATAAGGACATTCCTAGCCACTTTATATCCTTTATATATACCTTTGGGTTGCATTTTGGTTAGTTGTGCTAGGTTGCTGCGCTCTCACACATAATGGTCCTTTTTAATTAAATTGATTAATGGTTTACTTGAATTTAATTCTGAGAGTGGCACTCTGTGTGGCTTGAGTGGCTCACTTCTCGTTAAAATTGGTTTTGTTAGAAACATGGTTTAGGGGGCCAGCACGGTGCTTACTGCCTGGTTGGCTACTCTCCATAAGGACCGGTTCATAGAGCGACAACCTGGGACAACAGCGCTACCACAAGGCTAGAATGGGATAGACTTGGCGTAATAATTAGATCTTTTTGGTTTGGAGTAACTTACCTGCGGGGCAAGAGTAGTAAGCTTCAATGGTCCCTGCTCCTCCGGCTTGGTCTGTGCTTGGATTGCGCTCCTGTGCTTGTACCCCTGGAGGTGGGCCCCATCGTCGCTGACCTAACTCTCGCGGTTACGCCTTACCAACGAGATTCTTTGTAAAGGCCTCGTAGTGAGTCGCTAGCCATCTCACCTAAGGAAGTGTGATGAACAACTGGCGTAGCTCACGACTTGTGGGTAAAGATGTGCAACCTCTGCAGAGTGTAAAACTGGTATACTAGCCGTGCTCACGGTTATGAGCGGCCCAGATCCTCCTTTTGATTAGTGGAGTTATCTCCTTCCGACGAGGGAGGTGCTTCTCGGGGTTACCCTGGTGGCTTGGTTTTGGTTTGGTTCTCAGTAGTATCATGATTAAATTTGACTAATTACTATGTAACTGGGTTAATGGTAATTCATCAACTAGTAGTAAATAGCTTAAATAAAATCTTGCCAACACTTAAAAGCTAATGCAGTTGAGTCAGCCAACCTTAGAGCCTCATAGTTTGTGTTATACTTGTTGAGTACAAGTTGTGTACTCACTCTTGCCTCTTCTCTACTTTTTCCTCTTGGCTATGCTACTGCTGCTCAGTTCCTGCCGACACGAGGGAGTTCGTTCAGCGCTACCAGGACTACGAGGACTTCTAGGCGTTCGTCTCCTAGTCGACGTCCCTGTGGCGCCCTGCTTCAGCTTCGGAGAGTCTTTATCGTATTTGTACTTCGCTTCCGCTGTATCAGACATTTTGTCATTAATGTAATAAATAACATTCGTATTCGCTTTATTATGACTTATTCGTGATATGTGCTGTGATATACTGTTCATTCTGTTGTATATACGTGTGACTTGATCCTGGCACGTATATGATTGCTCGGTTTATGTTCTTTTATAAACCGGGTGTTACAGTGTGCCTCCACACCATGCTGCTGGTACGCACTGGCGAAGTTCGCTGTGAACCTCGCACAGAGCTCTTCCCAGGACTGGATCGTCCCAGGTGTGAGGTTCATGAGCCAGGTTCGGGCTGGCCCAGACAAGGCTACATGAAAGTAGCTTGCCATGATAGCGCCGTTACCACCAGCCGCTGTGATGGCGGTAACGTACACCTGCAGGAACTCCGACGGGTTAGTGGTACCGTCGTACTTTTCCGGCAGGTGGGGGCGAAACTTGGATGGCCATGCCACTGCGCGGAGGTGCTCCGCCAGCACAGCGCAACCCACCCCAGCAACTGGTGCGCCTGGCTGTATCCGGGCGTTCACCGGCGGCTTGGGTGCTACCACGTCCAAGTCGGCGTTGAGGTTGCGGCCCTCAATGTTAAGACGGCGCTCTCGCGCCCTCTCAACGGAGACGCGGGCATCCTCTCCCGCGCGCCGGCGGTTGAGCTCCACCCGCAGGTCTTCTGTTCGTGCACCCCTAACGGTAGGGGAGTGCACGGATGCCGACGCACCGCCCTGACGCTGGCGGTAAGGTACCACCGCGTTGCCGGGCGGAGGTCGTTGCCCAGTCCTTGCAGAACTGGGGGAGGCCTGAGCCAGGTGGAGGAGACGGTCAACGTCATCCCGCCACTACTTCAGGGCTTCTGGCGAGGCTGCTTCAGCCGGGGGGTTGCGAAGCAACTCCGTAGCCGCTGCCAGCGCCCCACCGCTTGCAGCTTGTGAGGGGGCCCTTGATGGGCGCCCTGACTCTTGCCGGCGAGCAGCACGCGCCGCCGCCGACGGTGGCTGCTCTGCAGGCACAGTTGCCCCTGGAGCAGGAACACGAGGGGCGTGTGGCATGGAGGACGCCACACCCTCCGTCATCTCCACGTCATCCACACGAACCATGGGGACGAAGAAGAGATGAACTGCGACCAGCTAAACTCCCCTACCTGGCGCGCCAAATGTCGTGGTGCTGCAAACCACAGCCGGGTGGCGGAAGGCACCCGCCCTAGCCCAGAGGGTGTGTACTCGGGGGTTAGCTAGTCCCAGTTAGATCTCACTCAAGAACACGATGAACACAGCAATATTTAGAGTGGTTCGGGCCGCCGGAGCATAATACCCTACGTCCACTGTGTGTTGTATTGCCCTCCCACGAGAGTGAGAGAGTTCGCGAGAGCTTGTGTGTCCGGAGAGCCAGACTGCCCATGCGCGTGTCCAGCGAGCGCCTCCCTTTTATATCTCAAGGGAGGCGCGTACATGGCTGCTGGGACCCCGACAAGTGGGCCCAGCGATGCAGTATAAAATAACGTATTGTTCATACATTATGGCGTTGCAGGCAAAGGAGATCTTTCTCTGGATATCTTTGCCTGCTCTTGGGGTCCCCCGTTCAGCATGTCCAGGTGCTGTCTTGTCGGAACGGCGCCAGTCGTTGCCAGCGGCGTCGCCTGCCACGTAGCTGAACGGGCTGTGTAGCTTGCGGCGTAGGCGGCATGATGGAAAAGTGCCGTGCCGTCGTATCCATTTAATGCTGCAGACGGGCCCTGCGCGGGTGCGGCACAGGCGGCTGCACTGTGTACCTTGGTAATACGCGGTGCACAGTGAAGCCTGACAAAGGCTGTCCCGCATGCCGCGGCGATAGAGCACGCCTCAACCATCCGCATAAAATGCGGTGGGTGGGCGAGTCTCCTTGCGGAGGACTCGCGCTCGAGCCCGCGCCCGTGCCTCCGGGACACGTGGCAGCTCCGGACCCCCACGCGGTAAGGGGGGTCCGGATGGGCGCAGGAGGTCCTGTACCCCTATGGGGGGTCCGGGGCCTCGGCTGTCAGCTCGGAGCTTCCCTTCTTAGAGACACGTGGCGTCTCCGGACCCATCCCCAGGCGGGGAACGGGTCCGCGGCCGTTGGCCTGGTGTAGAAAGAGCCTGACCGGTGGGGCCTGGCTATTCCGTCCTTGTGCGTAGTTACGGATAACTACGCGGGTCCTACCTTGCTGCAGTAAGAGTGGGTATCCCTGCCACAGGGTACCGACCGGCCCAGAGCGGTTGGGGGCCACCCTCGTAAACCCGACCTCTGGCATCCATCGCACCGCCGGCTAACGCGCGGCTCAGAGCGGTGGGGGTCCGACCTCGTAAATCCGGCCTCTGGCATCCATCGCGCAAGCCATGTACATCAAGATTGCAAAGGAAATAATTTCTCCCAGTTCTGTCTAGGTGTAAAAATTTAAATTCGCATTCCGATTCTCAAGTTTTTACTTTTCTAACCCCCGCGGGGACCTCTACTCTTGTTGCTACAACTAAGATCTGTATTGAGCTGCTGGACTGCCATACAGATCCGGACCCTCTTGCTGCTGGAGAGGGGTCCGGACCCCTAGGGACCTACTCTGGAGAGCGGGTGCTTGTTTCCTGGGGTGGTCCGGAGCCCTGTGTAGCCGCTTAGCTGGTTCTGTACCCAAAGCCTACACACTCCACCACCCTGTAACGAGTGCTCTAGTACCTAGAGTCGGGTAATTAGGGGCCCGGACCTCGTTCCAGCTCAAGATTTGGCTTCCTAAGTCCTACACATAATGTCCAGCCCTATATCTAAAAGGATCGAGTACAACAAAGTGACTTCACCCACTGCTGCGAAGGGTCCGGGACGGTGAAGCCAGGTCCGGAAGGATCGTGCTTGTTTCCTGCAGTGGTCCGGAGCCCTATGTAGCGCCTTAGCCTGGTTCCGTACCCTAAGCCTACGCACTCCACCACTCGGTAACAAGCACTGAGCTACCTGGACCTGTGCATCTAGAGCCCCGGACCTGGTACCAGCCTGGGACCGGTCCAGGATGACTCCCGCGGGCCTGCTACTAAGCTGTAACTTTGAAGTGGTACACAGGCCAAACCTTGAATGGTGGTAGCCAGTCTCAACCATTGAGCCTACCTACCAGGGGGTCCCGGCATCCGCTTTAAAATTTCATGCAGATCAAGATCCAGTCTCAGTGGTAGACAGACTCAAAAACAACTGAGACTATCTCCCAGGGGGCCGGGGCATTCGCTTTATGCCACGACATCTGCATGTGACAAACAGCTAAGTTGTAGTATCATTACTATCGTATAAGCGAATTCGATCTTCCTCTCTGTAGTTCTATATGCTACACAGGGAACAAGACGCTTGCTCGCCTTACAAACTATGCGGCACCTAAGCCCAAGGAGGTCCGGAGTATCTTCTACGGCTCAGGTGGCAGACAGGTCCAAACAACTGAACCTATCCGCCAGGGGGCCAGGGCGCCGGGGTGCTGCATACCGCAAATCAACAACTGACAAACAGCTAAGTTGAAGTTTCTTCTATTTCAAAAATTTCAACTAATACAGTGTTTGTAACATAATGCAAAAGACACAAAGATACAATCCCCAGCTCAAGGGTCTGCAGGCTCCCGCTTGAAGAAGGTGGCAATGAAGTCGACGACCTCCCGCACGCTGTCCCGAGCGGCGGCCTCCGTCTCCGCTACAGGACCATCGACCACGGGCGTCAGCGAGATGGCCGGGTCATGGCTCCGGAGGCAGGTCAGGATGTGGTCCGCCACCATCCGGATCAGCTCGCGACCCTTGGCTTCAAGCTGACCAACAAGGACCGGCTCCAGACGATGGAGCCTATCCGAAGCAGAACTCAGCACTGGGAGGGCGTCAGCTATCGAAGCTGGCAGCTCCGCCACCTAGATTGGGCTCATTCCAAATGGCACCAGTGCGAGGCTCGCTTCGGCCGCCCAGTCAGCGATCCGCTGGGCTCCCGCGCGCTGGTCCTCCTGGTGCTTCCGGACCGCCTCCTGGACTGCCTCTTGCACCCGGGTGTCCAGAGCCGCCTTGGCCGCCTCCACCTTGCGGGACCTCTCTTCGAGCTCGCGGGACCTCTCATCGAGCTCAGCCTTCCTCTTCTCCGACCACTCCTTCAGCTTCTTGAGGGAGTCCCGCTGGCGCCCAAGTTCCTTCTCTATGCCGGCGGCGTGGGCCTCCCGCTTATAGAGGGACTTCCGGTCCTCCTCCAGCTCCGCCTCGGCAACAGTCAGCTTGCCTTCTCCCTCTTGCAGTTGCTCGCGCAATCCCTGTAGAGTCGCAAAGAAGATGTGGAGCTCTTGCCTCCGGACCTCGAGACTCTGGCTACGAATCTCCAGCTCGGTCTGCTGGGCTGCGAGGCGAGTCTTGAGGTTAGACCGCTGAGCCGCGAAGCCAACAACCTCCAGGGAGAAATCCTTCTCCCGCTGCGCCAGGGTTTTCTCCCGGTTCGACACTGCGAACTCCCAGTCAAACACCTTCTTAAGGTTGGCTCGGTAGGCCTCTTGGTCCGCCTTGAGCTTCGACCGGGCTTCCGCAGCGCGGGAGGCTTCAGCCTTCGTGTGCGCTTCCAGGCGGGTGTGCCAGTCGGAGAGGCGCTGGTGCTCGCTCTCTAGAGCAGACCACTCCCACCGGAAGGCCGCCTCGGCGGAGGAGGTTGCCTCCTCGATTGACCGCCGGACCTGAAACAGCACTTGTGGGAGGGGAGTCACCTCCTCCTCCGTGATTTGGAGCTGCAGGAGCCGCCTGCCAAAGACCACCTCCAACTCCTCCTCTGCAACAGGACCGGAGCTGGAGGTGGGGGCCTCCGCTGCAGCACTTGTCTACGGCACCTCCGATGCCGCCGCGTCGGGTGCGGCTGCGCCCAGCACCGGCGCCTCCGCCGCCACCGCGTCAGGAGCGGCTGCGCCCAGCACTGGTGCCTCTGCCGCCGCAGCATCGGGGGCGGCAGCGCCCAGAGCCGGCATCTCAGCTGCCGCAGCATCGGGTACGGCTGCGTCTGGCGCCGGCGCCCCCGCCGTCGCTGCGTCGGGTGCGGCTGCGCCCAGCACTGGCGTCTCCGCTGCTGCTGCGTCGGCTGCGCCCGCCACAGGTGCCCCCACCGCCGCAGCGTAGTGTGCTGCTGAGTCTGGCAATAACGCGCCTGTCAGCACCACATCGCGCACCACCGGGCCGGTAGAGATTGCTGTACCTGAGGGCCCGCACCCGCCGTCGCCGCTGCTGTCGCCGCTGAGGCCGCGGTCGCCTGGCCACCACCCGACGAGCCGGCGATGGTGGAAGAGCTGCTGGGGCCACGAGTCCTGGCAACAAAGTGGAGAAGCCTTCAGCAAAAAGCAGGGCACCTGGCACAAGGGAAGAGAGCAGAATAACACTAATCCAGAAGTGCCGGGTAACTAGAGTCCACGGAGGCCCGACCTCCGCTCCTGCTGCTGCTGCTGCTCCCACAGCTGCGATGCAGGCGCAACCCGGGCTTGCTCCTGCTGCTGCTGCTGCTGATCCCATGGCTGCGGTGCGGGCGCAACTCGGGGTTGCACCTGTTGCTGCTGTTGCCGCTCTCGCGCCCGCTGCAGCTGCTCCTGCGACTGCTGCTGCTGCTGTTGCTGCCGGCGGGAGGTATCTCTCGGCGGCGATGGTGGCGGCGCAGTCGCCCCGGAGGACCCGCGAGGGCCGGCGGCCCGGGAGCTACCCTGGCCCGCGCCCTCAGAGGTCCTCTGACGCTTCGCGGCGGACTCTGAGACCAGGGTCCTGTCGCCCCTGAGTAGCCTGCGCCGGCCTGCATCTCCCGATGATGCACCGGAGCTGCTCTGTACCTGGCTGGTTCCGGCTGTGGCCGCGCTACTGGCCACGGCCTGCTTCCTCTTCGTGGTGGCGCCGGACCCCGCGGTGCTCAGTGTAGCTTGATCCCCTGACGCGCCAGGGATCCGGAGCCCACGGTTCGGATCGCCCCCGGTCTGGCGTGGGGCCAGCCCCCCGTCGTCAAGAGTTGGCAGGGTAGCCAGCACCGCCACCCTCGCGGAGTCCTCGCAGAGGGGGACAATTCCCTGGGGGAGGATCAGGTTCTCTGGGATGAAGGCGTCTCCCGTCACAGCCCGCACCAGGACCTCCAAGGCTTCCTGGGTCAGGTCGCTCCCCTCTCCGCGGTGGGTCCTGCTGCAGTCGTTGAGGCCGGTGAAGCTCCAAGCGGGGCACGGGCGCTGCTTCAGGGGGGCAATCCGGCGCTTCAAGAAGTCTCCGAGCACATGCCACAAGATGAGGCCGTTCTCCGCCAGCGACCTGATCTTGCCCAGCACGGAGTCGAATTCCGGCTCCAGGGACGGCTTGGCCCTCCAGGATCCATGGTCGGTGGCAGGTCCCTCGGTCGGCAGGGCAAGGCGCTCATTGGCTTCGGTGGTGGCGATCACCCAATCCCTGCGCCACTCCTCCCACTTCCCGCCAGTAAGGCCGGGGATGTAAGGCGTCAGCAGGTCACTCCTTATCTGGAAGTAGTACCCCCACTTCGTCCTTACTCCTTTCGGACCTCACCAAGACGAAGAAGTAGCGGAAGAGGATGACGTAGGGCTGCACTCCCACGAACATCTCGCACAAATGCACAAAGATGGACACCAGGAGGAGGGAGTGGGGCGTCAGGTGCTGAAGTTGGAGGCCGAAGTCCTCCAGCAATAGTAGAAGGAACGAAGAGATTGGCAGCCCCACGCCGGTGGAGATGTGCGAGGTAAATAGCACAAACTCCCCGGCGCGGAGGTTGCCAAGGGGAACCGAGCCTACTCGGACCCCCCAGCCGGTCTCCTGAGTACTCCAACCAAGCAGTCGGCGCACCATGTTCAGCTCCTCCTCGGACTGGAAATGGCGGGGATGAGCAAGGGATGCCATCTCTCTGTGGAGGAGAGGAGCAATCTGCGTGGGGGAACAAGGGGCAAGAAAAGCTCGAAGGCAAAGGGACGCAAAGGTTGGAAGGAAGAAGGCGAATGTGGGAAAGTAACCGCGGTATGCGGTTCGTCCCGTTATAAAGCCTGACTCAACCGGCACGCCCCGGAACCGTCGCTGGAACCCAAGCGACGCCCGCACCTAGTGTTAACCGCCCAGTCCATGACATGGGGGCCCAGGCCCACCTGTCGGGGTGAGCGAGTAACCATCAAAGGTGTGGAAAGGCGTGAAGCGAGGCGGAAGCTGAGCTGACGTACGCGTATTAAGCGCTAGCGTGGCCGAGCTTTTCGGGGACTGCGCCGGTGGTAAATGATCCGTTCACTCCGGCCGCAACAATGCCGAGCGTCGCGCGCGTGACTAGGTGAACCACTGTGCGTGGGGCCCATGAGTCAGTAAGCCGTTGCGATGTGATGAGGCAGCAAACAACCCGATGGATGGTCGAAGCCGGTCAAGACCCCTGCAGTAAGAAGCTTCAAGCTATGCAGAGCCAAATCGCAGTAGTGGCCCCACCTGTGGGCTCGTACCTCCCCCAAGGTGGGCCCGGGGGCCACTGTCGGTACCCTGTAGCAGGGATACCCACTCTTACTGCGGCAAGGCAGGACCCGCGTAGTTATCCGTAACTGTGCGGAAAGGGCGGAGTAGCCAGGCCCCACGGGTCAGGCTCTTCCCTCACCAGGCCAACGGCCCCGGACCCGTTCCCCGCCTGGGGATGGGTCCGGAGAGGCCACGTGTCTCTAATGAAGGGAAGCTCCGAGCTGACAACTGAGGCCTCGGACCCCCCATAGGGGTCCGGGACCTCCTGCGTCCGTCCGGACCCTCCTTTTACCGCGTGGGGGTCCGGAACCGCCACGTGCCCTGGAGGCGCGGGCTCGTGTGCGAGTCTTCCGCTGGGAGACTCGCCCACCCACCGCATTTAATGCAGATGGTTGAGGCGTGCTCTATCGCCGCGGCATGCGGGACAGCCTTTGTCAGGCCTCACTATGCATCGCGTATTACCAAGGTGCACAGTGCAGCCGCCTGTGCCGCACCCGCGCAGAGCCCGTCTGCAGCATTAAATAGATACGACGGCACGACACTTTTCCATCATGCCGCCTACACCGCAAGCTACATAGCCCGTTAAGCTACGTGGCAGGCGACGCCACTAGCTGCGTCTGGCATCGTCCCGACAAGACCGCACCTGGACATGATGAACGAGGGACTCCAGGAGTAGGCAAGGGAATCCAGGAGAGAGATCTCCTTTGCCTGCGACGCCATAATGTATGAACAGTACGTTATCTTATACTACATCGTTGGGCCCACCTGTCGGGGACCCAACATTGTTCCAAATGTCGTGGTGCTGCAAACCACAGTCGGGTGGCGGAAGGCACAAGCCCTAGCCCACCACAATGTCGTGGTGCTGCAAAGCACAGCCGGGAGCGACCTGACCCAGGAAGCCTTGGAGGTCCTGGTGCGGGCCGTGACGGGAGACGCCTTCATCCCGGAGAACCTGATCCTCCCCCAGGGAATTGTCCCCCTCTGCAAGGACTCCGCGAGGGTGGCGGTGCTGGCTACCCTGCCAACTCCTGACGATGGGGGGCTGGCCCCACGCCAGACCGGGGGCGATCCGAACCGTGGGCTCCGGATCCCTGGCGCGTCAGGGGATCAAGCTACACTGAGCACCGTGGGGTCCGGCGCCACCACGAAGGGGAAGCAGGCCGTGGCCAGTAGCGCGGCCACAGCCGGAACTAGCCAGGTACAGAGCAGCTCCGGTGCGTCGTCGGGAGATGCAGGCTGGCGCAGGCTACTCAGGGGCGACGGGACCCTGGTCTCGGAGTCCGCCGCGAAGCGTCAGAGGACCTCTGAGGGCGCGGGCCAGGGTAGCTCCCGGGCCGCCGGCCCTCGCGGGTCCTCCGGGGCGACTACGCCGCCACCATCGCCGCCGAGAGATACCTCCCGCCGGCAGCAACAGCAGCAGCAGCAGCCGCAGGAGTAGCTGCAGCGAGCGCGAGAGCGGCAACAGCAGCAACAGGTGCAACCCCGAGTTGCGCCCGTACCGTAGCCACGGGATCAGCAGCAGCAGCAGGAGCAAGCCCGGGTTGCGCCTGCATCGCAGCTGTGGGAGCAGCAGCAGGAGCGGAGGTCGGGCCTCCGTGGACGCTGGGTACCCGGCACTTCTGGGTTAGTGTTATTCTGCTCTCTTCCCTTGTGTCAGGTGCCCTGCTTTTTGCTGAAGGCTTCTCCACTTTGTTGCCAGGACTTGTGGCCCCAGCAGCTCTTCCACCATCGCCGGCTCGTCGGGTGGTGGCCAGGCGACCGCGGCCTCGGCCGCGATAGCAGCGGCGACGGCGGGTGCGGGATCCTCAGGTACAGCGATGTGGTACTGACAGGAGCATTATTGCCAGACTCAGCAGCACACAACGCTGCTGCGGCGGGGGAACCTGTGGCGGGCGCAGCCGACGCAGCAGCAGCGGAGACGCCGATGCTGGGCGCAGCCGCACCCGACGCAGCGACGGCGGGGGCACCGGCGCCGGACGCAGTCGTACCCGACGTGGCGGCGGCGGAAGCGCCATTGCTGGGTGCTGCCGCACTCGACGCAGCGATGGCAGAGGCACAGGCGCTGGGGACATCCGCACCCAACGCTGCGGCGGCTGAGATGCCGGCTCTGGGCGCTGCCGCCCCCGATGCTGCGGCAGCGGAGGCACCAGTGCTGGGCGCAGCCGCTCCTGACGCGGCGGCGGCGGATGCGCCGGTGCTGGGCGCAGCCGCACCCGACGCTGCGGCGGCGGAAGCGCCAGAGCTGGCACAGCCGCACCCGACACGGCGGCAGCGGAGGCACCGGAGACAAGTGCTGCAGCGGAGGCCCCCACCTCCAGCTCCGGTCCTATTGCAGAGGAGGAGTTGGAGGTGGTCTTTGGCAGGCAGCTCCTGCAGCTCCAACTCCCGGAGGAGGAGGTGACTCCCCTCCCCCAAGTGTTGTTTTAGGTCCGGCGGCCAATCGAGGAGGCAACCACCTCCGCCGAGGCGGCCTTCCGGCGGGAGTGGTCTGCTCTAGAGAGCGAGCGCCAGCGCCTCTCCGACTGGCACACCCGCCTGGAAGCACACACGAAGGCTGAAGCCTCCTGCGCTGCGGAAGCCCGGTCGAAGCTCAAGGCGGACCAAGAGGCCTACCGAGCCAACCTTAAGAAGGTGTTTGACCGAGAGTTCGCAGTGTCGAACCGGGAGAAAGCCCTGGCGCAGCGGGAGAAGGATTTCGCCCTAGAGGTTGTTGGCTTCGCGGCTGAGCGGTCTAACCTCGAGACTCGCCTCGCGGCCCAACAGACCGAGCTGGAGACTCGTAGCCAGAGTCTCGAGGTCCAGAGGCAAGAGCTCGACATCTTCTCTGCAACTCTGTAGGGATTGCGCGAGCAACTGCAGGAGGGAGCAGGCAAGCTGACTGTTGCCGAGGCGGAGCTAGAGGAGGATCGGAAGTCCCTCTATAAGCGGGAGGCCCACGCCACCGGCATAGAGAAGGAACTTGGGCGCTAGCGGGACTCCCTCAAGAAGCTGAAGGAGTGGTCGGAGAAGAGGAAGGCTGAGCTCGATGAGAGGTCCCGCGAGTTCGAGGAGAGGTCCCGCGAGGTGGAGGCGGCCAAGGCGGCTCTGGACACCCGGGTGCAAGAGGCGGTCTATAACACCCGGTTTATAAAAGGACATAAACCGAGCAATCATATACGTGCCAGGATCAAGTCACACGTATATACAACAGAATGAACAATATATCATAGCACATATCACGTAAAAAGATATAATAAAGCGAATACGAATGTTATTTATTACAATAATGACAAAATGTCTGATACAGCGGAAGCGAAGTACAAAATATGAATAAAGCTCTCCGAAGCTGGAGCAGGGCGCCACAGGGACGTCGACTGGGAGACGAACACCTAGAAGTCCTCGTAGTCCTGGTAGCGCTGGACGAACTCCCTCGTGTCGGCAGGAACTGAGCAGCAGTAGCGTAGCCAAGAGGAAAAAGTAGAGAAGAGGCAAGAGTGAGTACACAACTTGTACTCAACAAGTATAACACAAACTATGAGGCTCTAAGGTTGGCTGACTCAACTGCATTAGCTTTTAAGTGTTGGCAAAATTTTATTAAAACTATTTACTACGAGTTGATGAATTGCCATTAACCCAGTTACATAGTAATTAATCAAGTTTAATCATGTAACTACTGAGAAACCAAACCAAAACCAAGCCACCAAGGTAACCCCGAGAAGCACCTCCCTCGTCGGAAAGAGATAACTCCACTAATCAAAAGGAGGATCTGGGCCGCTCATAACCGTGAGCACGGCTAGTATACCAGTTTTACACTCTGCAGAGGTTGCACATCTTTACCCACAAGTCGTGAGCTACGCCAGTTGTTCATCACACTTCCTTAGGTGAGATGGCCAGCGACTCACTACGAGGCCTTTACAAAGAATCTCGTTGGTAAGGCGTAACCGCGAGAGTTAGGTCGGCGACGATGGGGCCCACCTCACGGGGGTACAAGCACAGGTACGCAAACCAAGCACAGACCAGCCGGAGGAGCAGGGCCCATTGAAGCTTACTACTCTTGCCCCGCAGGTAAGTTACTCCAAACCAAAAAGATCTAATTATTACGCCAAGTCTATCCCATTCTAGCCTTGTGGTAGCGCTGTTGTCCCAGGTTGTCGCTCTATGAACCGGTCCTTATGGAGAGTGGCCAACCAAGCACTAAGCACCGTGCTGGCCCCCTAAACCATGTTTCTACAAAAACCATCTTTTAACGAGACGTGAGCCACTCATCCACACAGAGGGCCACTCTCAGAATTAAGTTCAAGTAAACCATTAATCAAATTAATTAAAAAGGACCAGAGTGTGTTATAGCGCAGCAACCTAGCACAACTAACTAAAATGCAACCCAAAGGTATATTTAAAGGATATAAACTGGCTAGGAAATCCTTAAAGGCATACAGTATTAAAATGCAGTATGAAAATGTATTTAAAAGTGATGGGTTGTTCATGTTATACTTGCCTTCCTCGTACTGCTCCTGCTGCTGCTCAAAGTGGTCAGAAGACGGGTGCTCCGGGTACTGGTACTGGGGCTCCTCAACTGGATCAGCGTCTACTCACGAACACATGGCCAAAACAATGCACAACAATAAGCATACAAGCAAACTCTAACAAAAAGCTAAAGAACAGTACATCAATACATAAAAACAGCAAGAAAAACTAAGCTAAAACTATTCTACTCGTTACAACGATCGCGTGGACATAAAGAACGCTAAAATCGGAGCTAAAACGCATAAACTAGGCCTAAAACAGGGTTCAGGGGCTTATTTGTAAGAAAACTGAAGTTCCAGGGGGTTTTCTGCTAAAACCGAGGGCCTAGACGTAATTAAACCTTATTCCTGGGGTCTAACTCGCAAAAAGGACAGGTCTGGATCGCGGGTTCAAAAACTACAAAGCTCAGGGGCTAAAGTGTTAAAAACTGGACCTGGATATAATTATTTTTCAACGCGCTAGGACTGCGGGTTGATATCTAGTAAACCGAGGGTCTCTTTAACAATTTTACCAAGCCGAACCGGTATCTTTGGATATGGGCCGTTGGATCGCGATCTAGCGGCTCAGGATGGCTCGGGCTTGGATCTAATCTGGCGCGTTGATTCGGGATCGGGCGGCCACGGGCGGTTGGGGTGCGGGCGGCGGCGGGTTCTCGCCGGAACAGAGTTCCGCGGCGGCGATCTCACCGGAGAAGTCCAAAAAGGTGCCCCGATGCATGGTTTGGCCTGGGATTTAGCCCAAACGCTCGAGAACAGCATGCGTGATGCACTGGAACACTCGGAGAGGCGGTGCGGGACAGGGAGAGGGGTTCTCACCGGCGAGGGCGGCTCGGCGGCGGTGAAACAGCGCCGGCGAGCGTGTTCGTGCCGCGAGGGTGGTCTACGGGCTACGACAACTCGTGCAAAAAGGAAGAGGGGGTATGGGCGAGGCTCACCGGGCGTGGAATCGGACGGGGCGCGACGCAGACGAGCCAGCGGCGAGCTCAGGCGGAGGCGCGCAGACGGAGCTCGAAGGAGGGCTGCTGCTGGGCGTCTCCGGCTCCTGGGCCGCACGGATCGACGGTTGGTGGCCCTGCGAAGCGAGCCAGGGGGTCAGCGTGGCCAGAAATCAGGCCGGCGGCAAGAATTCGTGAGAGGAAAAGCTCACCGGCGGCGGCGGGTGGTTCCGCTCCGAGCTCCGGGTAGCGGCGGCCGCTACTAGGGTTCTGGGGCGGCGCGGGTGGATGGGAGGGGGCGCAGGGGTCCGCGGGGTGTTTAAAGGGCAAGGGCCGTAGGTCTCGGCGAGGAAGGAGGGATGGGAGGGCCGCGGGGATCGCGGCCGGACTCTGCTGCGCGGCGAGATACGCGGAAGGAGAGGGATGACAGGCGGGCCCGGGGCGCAGCGAGACGGGGGCGGGCGAGCGCTCGACTGCGGCGCCGACAGGTGGGGCGCGTTGCTGGCGCTGGGCCTGGCGCGGAGTGCGGAGCCGAGCGGGGGGGAAGTGGGCCGAGTGGCGTGAGGCAGGCCGGGGAGCGGGCTGAGGCAGGCCGCGGTGTGGGCCGTGCGGAGTGCGGGGAGGGATTGGGCCGACGGGTTTGGGTTGAGTGTTGGGCTGGGCTTGGGAAGTTGGGTTTGGGTTTTTGCTTTGGGTTTTTCCTTTTCTACTTCTATTTCTATTCTATTTCTCACTCAAGCTCAACTATTTGAATTCAAAAGAAATTTTGAATTCAAACCCCTATGAAATCAAACAATGAAAACAATGCATCAGCATGAATGCAACACAAAAAAATTAAACCTAGACAAATTTTTAATTACTTGTGAAACAAAATTAATTTAAATGCCAACTAAACACAATAAACCTTAGAAAATTAAATAAAGCCAATTAAATTTATTAATAAATGCTGAAATTTAAATTAGGGTGTTACAGACCCTACCCCCTTAAAGAAATCTCGTCCCCGAGATTTAGCTGGGCTGGCTAGCAAAGAGATCTGGATATGTCTTCTTCAACTCATCTTCTCGCTCCCATGTAGCCTCAGCTTCACTGTGATGACTCCACTGAACTCTGCACATCTTGATGCGCTTGTTCCGAGTGACCCTCTCTGATGTCTCCAGAATCTTCACCGGATGCTCAGTATAAGTCAGATCCTCCTGGACATCTACTCCATCCAGGGGTGCCTGCTCCTCGGGTACTCGCAAACACCTCTTCAGCTGAGATATATGGAATACATCATGAACTCCTGAGAGGCTGAGAGGTAACTCCAAGCGATAAACAACTTCGCCTTTCCGCTCTAGCACCTTGAATGGCCCCACATACCGAGGTGCTAACTTCCCTTTTACATTGAATCTGCAGATTCCTCTCATCGGAGACACCTTCAGGTACACATAATCACCAACACTGAAAGTCAGGTCTCTCCGTTTGCCATCAGCATAGCTCTTCTGTCTGCTCTGTGCAATCCTCAGATTTTCTCGCACAGCCTGGACCATCTGCTCTGCATCATCTATGATCTCCGGGCCAAAGAGCTGCTTTTCACCAATCTGATCCCAATAGAGAGGAGTCCTGCACTTTCTGCCATACAATGCCTCAAAGGGGGACTTTTTCAGACTGGCCTGATAGCTGTTGTTATATGAGAACTCAGCATATGACAGGCACTTATCCCAACTAGTACCGTACTGAATAGCACAAGCTCTCAGCATATCCTCCAACACTTGGTTGGTTCTCTCTGTCTGCCCATCTGTCTGAGGGTGATAAGCTGTACTGAAACGCAGCTTCGTATCCAACGAATCATGGAGCTGCTCCCAGAATCGAGAAGTGAACTGAGACCCTCTGTCAGATATGATCTTCTTGGGCACACCATGCAAGCAGACAATCCGAGAGATGTACAACTCTGCAAGTCTAGCGCCGGAGTAAGTAGTGTTCACCGGAATGAAGTGAGCAACTTTCGTCAGTCGATCCACTACTACCCAAATGGAGTTGTACCCTTTCTGAGTACGGGGCAATCCAACAATGAAGTCCATAGTGATCTCCTCCCATTTCCACTCTGGAATCTTCAAAGGCTATAACAGACCTGCTGGCCTCTGATGCTCAGCCTTGACACGCTGACAGGTGTCACAAATAGCCACGTACTCTGCCACTGAACGCTTCATCCCATACCACCAGAAACGTTCCTTCAGATCATAGTACATCTTCGTGCTGCCCGGATGAATAGAGTATGCTGTATCATGGGCCTCACACAGAATCAACCTCCGGAGATCCTTCACATCTGGCACACAGATCCGGTTCTTGTACCACAAAGTACCCTGATCATCCTCTCTGAAATGAGGAGCCTTGCCCTTTCTGAGCAACTCACGAATCTCCTGCAGCTTCTCATCATCTTTCTGATGCTGCCTGATCTCTGACTCTAGAGTCGGTACTGCCTCGAATGCTGCACTAGAAGTATGATGCAAGAAGCCCAGACTCAACTGCTCGAACTCCTCACATAACTCTGGAGGCATCTGGAAAGCCACGGCCATATTGACATAACTTCTTCTGCTCAGAGCATCTGCTACAACATTGGCCTTGCCCGGATGGTAGTGAATCTCCAGATCATAATCCTTAACCAACTCTAACCATCTCCTCTGCCGCATGTTCAGCTCATTCTGTGTGAAAATGTACTTGAGGCTCTTGTGATCAGTGTAGATATCACAACGCTGCCCATACAAGTAGTGCCACCAAATCTTCAGAGCATGCACAACTGCGGCTAACTCAAGATCATGAGTAGGATAGTTCAGCTCGTGCCGACGTAGCTGCCGTGAAGCATAAGCAATCACTCTGCCCTCCTGCATCAGAACACACCCAAGACCATCCTTCGAAGCATCACAATATACCGTGAACCTCTTCGTCTGGTCTGGCAGAGTCAGGACTGGCGCCGTAGTCAACCTTTTCTTCAGCTCATCAAAGGCCCTCTGACGCTCATCAGTCCACACGAAAGCCACATTTTTCTCCAGCAAAGAAGTCAAAGGCTTCGCGATCTTGGAGAAATTCTCAATGAACCTCCGATAATATCCAGCTAAGCCCAAGAAAGACCTGACTTCCTTCACTGTCTGCGGTGTCTCCCACTCGAGCACATCCTTCACCTTGCTCGGATCAACAGCAATGCCTCCCTGAGAGATAACATGACCGAGGAATGGAACCTCGTCAATCCAGAACTCACACTTGCTGAACTTGGCATACAACTGATGCTCTCTCAGCCTCTGCAACACGAGCCTCAAATGCTCCTCATGCTCTTCTTCCGTCTTGGAGAAGATGCAGAATATCATCAATGAAAATCACCACAAAGACATCCAGATAATCCATGAAGACCATGTTCATCAGATGCATGAAGTAAGCCGGGGCATTAGTCAAGCCGAAGGACATGACCGTATACTCATATAGCCCGTACTTGCAGGTGAATGCCGTCTTCGGAATATCCCCAGGACGGATCCTCAGCTGAAAATAGCCCGAACGAAGATCAATCTTAGAGAATATACGAGCACCTCGAAGCAAATCAAAGAGATCCTCAATACGGGGCAGTGGATGCTTGTTCTTGATAGTAACTGCATTCAGCTCCCGATAATCGACACACATCCTCTTCGAGCCATCCTTCTTATCTACCAGCAACAATGGAAAAGCCCAAGGAGAGAAGCTGCGACGGATATAGCCCTTGGCTAGCAACTCATCAATAGTCTTCTTAACTTCCTCATGCTCTATAGGTGCCATACGGTAGGGCCGCTTTGCAATAGGAGCTGTGCCAGGCAAGAGATCAATACAAAACTCAATGGCGCGTTCAGGCGGCATACCTGGCAGATCATCCGGAAAGACATCCGGGAATTCAGACACCACGCGAATACCGTCCGTGGGTCTAGCCTCCATCTGATGAAGAAATCCAGAAGGCTCTACTGCACTGATAACAACCTCTTGGCCACTGGAAGCTGATAGCAAGACTGTCCTCTGAGCACAATCTATCCGAACTCCCCATTTGGCCAGAGTCTCCATTCCCAGAATGACATCAATGCCCTTGGTGTCTAGCACCATCAGATCAGTACAGAACTCTACTCCCCTCAAAGAAACACTGACTCTCGGGCAGTAAGTGTGAGACCTCAACTGTCCTCCCGGTGAAGATACTAACAGGCACCTCTTTAATGTGCTAGTATGAATACCATGATGCTCGACAAAAGACTGAGTAATAAAGGAATGCGTAGCACCAGTATCAAAAAGCACTGTAGCTGGATATGAATTAACCATGAACGTACCAATAACCACGTTGGGAGCCTCGGCCGCTGACTCGGCCGTCAAGTGGTTCACCCTGCCCTGTGCTGGCGCCCTGGGCTGAGCTGGGCGCCCCTGCTGTCCCGCCTGCGCCTTCCGGGGGCAAGCGTTGGCGTAGTGCCCCGGCTGGCCGCAGTGAAAGCAGGTGCGAGGAGGTCCCTGAGCCTGCTGTCCGGTAGGAGCTGCTGGACGTGGAGCCTGCGGTACCGGTGGAGCAGCACGAGCCGGAGGTGCCGGTAACCTCTGACCCTGCCCCGCCTGCTGCTGCTGTCGAGGCGGGTACTGCTGCGGTGGCCTCTGCTGGTACTGCTGAGGAGGCCGGTACTGAGGCTTGTACTGCTGGGGCTGCTGGAGTCGAGGACGAGTGTTGCTGCCGGAAGCAACGGGGACAATCTTCCTCTTCTTGTCCTCCATCTCCAAGTGCTTGCGCTCAGTGTTGAGCGCGCTGTCAACCAGATGGTTGAAGTCGTCGAAGCGGAGGTTGAGCAGCGCGTACTGGAGGTAGTCCACAAGGCCCTCCATGAAGTGCTCCTGCTTCTTGCGGTCATCCGCAACCTCGGCAGGGGCGTAGCGAGCGAGCTGCAAGAAGCGATCACGATACTCCGTGACCGACATGGTCCCCTGAAGTGACAAAGACAGATAGATATTGAAAGATTAACTCAAGATTCAAGGGGCATTAGCTCAAAAGAAACCGCTGAATGATTATATTTAAGGTAACCTGCTTCAGTGCAAGGAACTCCTTCTGCTTCATCTTCATAACGCCCGCGGGGACGTTGTGGCTGCGGAAACGCTCCCTGAACTGGAGCCAAGTAAGAGACTAGCGATCATGAACTGGGTGGGACTCCCACCAGTCCAAAGCTGCCCCTCGCAGCTATCCTGCTGCGTACAGAACTCGCTCCCGATCATCACACTGGGCGATGTCCAGCTGACGCTCCACTGCACGGAGCCAGTCGTCAGCCTGAAGGGGGTCGGACGTGTGAGAGAACGTCGGCGGGTGACCCCTCAGGAACTCTGCACGCCTGTCGCGAGGCTGCGGCGGTGGAGGAGGCGGAGGCTGAGTGTGAGCCTGCTGAAGAGCCTGAACAGTGTTGTTCAGGGTAGCCATCATCTGCATCTGGAGCTGGAAGTACTGCTCCGGAGTCAAAGGAGGCGGCATCGGGATCCCGGTCCCCTGGGTGTTCTGACCCTGGTTGTTCTGCCCCTGCTGGTCAGAACCACGCCTGGTGTTCACCATCTGATTTTTGGACAAAAGATTTCACGAGTAAGGATATTGCAAGAATAAACTCAGATGGATATGATAACTCTTTGCGGAAAAAGACTCAGCCATGATAAAGTAGACAGGATAGAGTTGACTGTTTTACCCCCAACGATCTAACTCATTTTATTAATTAGTTAACTTTAACATCAGAGTGATTTTCTTTAAACAAATTTAAGCTACTAAACTATGCAATCATTCAAAAATCCAAAACAAGCATGAAGCATAATAACAAGCAGACAATTTCACGATTTAGCCGAGTTTAACATACGACTCGACTAACACAACGCGTCGCAGAACGTGCTATCGTATTATTATAAAAGGGTCACCTAGCTAACTCATGGTGGTCAGATGACTGATTCAGGCCAAAATCTACGAAAACTATTCTTCAGAGTGAGAAATCGAGGCAAGAAGGGTAAAAAGTCAAAGAAGTCAAGGGGTATAATAGTAAAATAATTTCAGCAGTCAAGGATTGGTGAGAAGAAGTCCTAAAACTCGACCAGTTCTATCTAGGCTTCGTCCTACAGTCAATACGGCTCTGATACCACTCTGTAACACCCGGTTTATAAAAGGACATAAACCGAGCAATCATATACGTGCCAGGATCAAGTCACACGTATATACAACAGAATGAACAATATATCATAGCACATATCACGTAAAAAGATATAATAAAGCGAATACGAATGTTATTTATTACAATAATGACAAAATGTCTGATACAGCGGAAGCGAAGTACAAAATACGAATAAAGCTCTCCGAAGCTGGAGCAGGGCGCCACAGGGACGTCGACTGGGAGACGAACACCTAGAAGTCCTCGTAGTCCTGGTAGCGCTGGACGAACTCCCTCGTGTCGGCAGGAACTGAGCAGCAGTAGCGTAGCCAAGAGGAAAAAGTAGAGAAGAGGCAAGAGTGAGTACACAACTTGTACTCAACAAGTATAACACAAACTATGAGGCTCCTGCTGCTGCTCAAAGTGGTCAGAAGACGGGTGCTCCGGGTACTGGTACTGGGGCTCCTCAACTGGATCAGCGTCTACTCACGAACACATGGCCAAAACAATGCACAACAATAAGCATACAAGCAAACTCTAACAAAAAGCTAAAGAACAGTACATCAATACATAAAAACAGCAAGAAAAACTAAGCTAAAACTATTCTACTCGTTACAACGATCGCGTGGACATAAAGAACGCTAAAATCGGAGCTAAAACGCATAAACTAGGCCTAAAACAGGGTTCAGGGGCTTATTTGTAAGAAAACTGAAGTTCCAGGGGGTTTTCTGCTAAAACCGAGGGCCTAGACGTAATTAAACCTTATTCCTGGGGTCTAACTCGCAAAAAGGACAGGTCTGGATCGCGGGTTCAAAAACTACAAAGCTCAGGGGCTAAAGTGTTAAAAACTGGACCTGGATATAATTATTTTTCAACGCGCTAGGACTGCGGGTTGATATCTAGTAAACCGAGGGTCTCTTTAACAATTTTACCAAGCCGAACCGGTATCTTTGGATATGGGCCGTTGGATCGCGATCTAGCGGCTCAGGATGGCTCGGGCTTGGATCTAATCTGGCGCGTTGATTCGGGATCGGGCGGCCACGGGCGGTTGGGGTGCGGGCGGCGGCGGGTTCTCGCCGGAACAGAGTTCCGCGGCAGCGATCTCACCGGAGAAGGCCAAAAAGGCGCCCCGGTGTATGGTTTGGCTTGGGATTTAGCCCAAACGCTCGAGAACGGCATGCGTGATGCACTGGAACACTCGGAGAGGCGGTGCGGGATAGGGAGAGGGGTTCTCACCGGCGAGGGCGGCTCGGCGGCGGTGAAACAGCGCCGGCGAGCGTGTTCGTGCCGCGAGGGTGGTCTACGGGCTACGACAACTCGTGCAAAAAGGAAGAGGGGGTATGGGCGAGGCTCACCGGGCGTGGAATCGGACGGCGCGCGACGCAGACGAGCCGGCGGCGAGCTCAGGCGGAGGCGCGCAGACGGAGCTCGAAGGAGGGCTGCTGCTGGGCGTCTCCGGCTCCTGGGCCGCACGGATCGACGGTTGGTGGCCCTGCGAAGCGAGCCAGGGGGTCAGCGTGGCCAGAAATCAGGCCGGCGGCAAGAATTCGTGAGAGGAAAAGCTCACCGGCGGCGGCGGGTGGTTCCGCTCCGAGCTCCGGGTAGCGGCGGCCGCTACTAGGGTTCTGGGGCGGCGCGGGTGGATGGGAGGGGGCGCAGGGGTCCGCGGGGTGTTTAAAGGGCAAGGGCCGTAGGTCTCGGCGAGGAAGGAGGGATGGGAGGGCCGCGGGGATCGCGGCCGGACTCTGCTGCGCGGCGAGATACGCGGAAGGAGAGGGATGACAGGCGGGCCCGGGGCGCAGCGAGACGGGGGCGGGCGAGCGCTCGACTGCGGCGCCGACAGGTGGGGCGCGTTGCTGGCGCTGGGCCTGGCGCAGGAGTGCGGAGGCGAGCGGGGGGGAAGTGGGCCGAGTGGCGTGAGGCAGGCCGGGGAGCGGGCTGAGGCAGGCCGCGGTGTGGGCCGTGCGGAGTGCGGGGAGGGATTGGGCCGACGGGTTTGGGCTGAGTGTTGGGCTGGGCTTGGGAAGTTGGGTTTGGGTTTTTGCTTTGGGTTTTTCCTTTTCTACTTCTATTTCTATTCTATTTCTCACTCAAGCTCAACTATTTGAATTCAAAAGAAATTTTGAATTCAAACCCCTATGAAATCAAACAATGAAAACAATGCATCAGCATGAATGCAACACAAAAAAATTAAACCTAGACAAATTTTTAATTACTTGTGAAACAAAATTAATTTAAATGCCAACTAAACACAATAAACCTTAGAAAATTAAATAAAGCCAATTAAATTTATTAATAAATGCTGAAATTTAAATTAGGGTGTTACATGGTCCAGGACGCGGTCCGGAAGCACCAGGAGGACCAGCGCGTGGGAGCCCAGCGGATCACTGACTGGGCGGCCGAAGCGAGCCTTGCACTGGTGCCATTTGGAATGAGCCCAATCCAGGTGGCGGAGCCGCCAGCTTCGATAGCTGACGCCTTCCCAGTGCTGAGTTCTGCTTCGGATAGGCTCCATCGTCTGGAGCCGGTCCTTGCTGGTCAGCTTGAAGCCGAGGGTTGCGAGCTGATCCGGATGGTGGCGGAGCACATCCTGACCTGCCTCCGGAGCCATGACCCGGCCATCTCGCTGACGCCCGTGGTCGATGGTCCTGTAGCGGAGACGGAGGCCGCCGCTCGGGACAGCGTGCGGGAGGTCGTCGACTTCGTTGCCGCCTTCTTCAAGCGGGAGCCTGCAGACCCTTGAGCTGGGGATTTTATCTTTGTGTCTTTTGCATTATGTAACAAACACTGTATTAGTTGAAATTTTTGAAATAGAAGAAACTTCAACTTAGCTGTTTGTCAGTTGTTGATTTGCGGTATGCAGCACCCCGGCGCCCTGGCCCCCTAGCGGATAGGTTCAGTTGTTTGGACCTGTCTGCCACCTGAGCCGTAGAAGATACTCCGGACCTGTGACACCTCAGGTGTTAGCACATCTAATACAATCAAGGTACCTTAGTTAAAGTTAAAAGAAACATTTGAGAAATTAATTCAAAAAGAAAGGATCAAATAAAAGACAAATCATACAAAGGAAATTAAAGGAAAAAGAAAAAAGAGTGGGAAGCAACTCAAAATTTATTTCAAAAATGTGCACAAAATTTTAGTTGCTCATGAGAGGTGTTTCAATTGACATGTGCTCAATTGAACTTCAGCCAAAATCAATTCAAAAACTGAATAAAACTAAAGTCCTTTTGTGCAAATATGCAAATGTACCAATAGTTCAAAATGTGAGTTTCAAATGAAATTTTGCATAACACAAAAGTTATAGATCTTGAAAAGTTATGCAAAAGTGGTATTCAACACTTTTCCATTTGAGCCCTCCAATCAGGAGATAATTTTTGTTTACCGAGAGGTCCCTAGAATTTCAGAAATCACAAATATGCCCTTATCTCCATCTCTCTCTTTCCCGGCCTACTCTGTTCGCGCCGCCCGCCGTACGCCGCCGGTGGACTTCGTCCACCGCGCGCCAGCGGCCAAATGGACCCGGGGAAACCGTTTAGCGCCACCTGGCCCACCCCTTGGCATCTCCTCGCGCGCTACACGCGTCCCAGGCCGCTTCCCGTGCCGCCACGACACCCTCCGCCATGCGCCGCGCCGCTGCCTCCTCCGCCCGCTCGCCGTCGACTCGCCCAGGCCAAATCGACCGCCCCCAGTCACTCCATCCCTCACCCAGGAGCTCTTTGGCCTATAAAGACCCCCAGAACCCCCACAGTCGCGCCCCTTCTTCCCCTTCTTCCTCCTCCCGCCGCTCCGCCATGGCCGCCGAGATCCAGCTCGCGCGGACCGGCTAGCCCAGCCCCACATTGCCCCCTCTGACCACCGCAGCAGCTTCGCCACCTGCCAGTTAAGCTCCACGCGCGCGGAATCGAATCCAAACCCCCTCCCGAAGCTGTTCCCCTTTTGCGCCGCCGCCGGCGAGCTCAGGCTCACCGCGGACCGGCCAGCTCCGGGGAAGACCGAGCCCGACAGCTACCCCAGAAGCATCCACGAGCTCACGCGGTGCTCGTGCGCGCCTTGTTCCCCTACCCCGAGCCCTCCTTCGCCTCCAGCGCCGGCGAACCGAACAACCGACCCGCCATCAACGCCGACGAGCTTGAACCTGTGCTCCAAACGCTCGAACGTCGACCAGGGTAGGTGTTCCTCGATCCTTTCTCCCCCACGCGCCTCCCCGTGGCAGCCCCGGTAAGCCCTGCACCGCAGAACACCACCGGCAAGATGCCACGGCGGAGAAGGCCGGCGAAGGACCCGGTTGTATTTTCTTTTTTTTGTTCAAGGGTGTCTCTGCAAGTTTTACAGTGTATACCAGTGAACTTCTAAAATGCGAAACAAATTACACAAAAATCAGAAAAATGTAAACTCAACTGATCTGGAATCCTTGTAACGAAATCTACAAATTTTGTAACATTCACATTTGCAGAAACTCAACCGAATTTAATCTAGGGAAAAGAGTAAGAAAATCACCTTATGCATGTTCATGAAGTTCTGCTCATCAAATAACCTTGATTTTTGGATATGTTATAACTAATGGGATGCTAAGATCACAGTAAAAAGATGACACCAAACAAAAACAGTTATCAGGTTAGAACAATCAAGATTCTCTAATCTGTTGTTAGCATTCTCGATTTAATTCTGGAAAATATGTACATGAACTTGCTCTGAAAATTTTACTACAGTCTTGTGCCACTGAATCCCTGCAAATCTATAAATTTCAAATTTATTAGAGTTCATTTGCTATATACCATGATTTATGCTTGTTTAATCAACTTAATTCCTTATATATAGTTCTTATGCTCAGAAAAATCCATGTTTATTTCTGGAGTCTCTTTTTAGCTCTGTGTTCCTGTCTAAGAATTTTGAGCTGCATTTTCTGAGTTTTGCCTTGGTGAATAATCATGCTTAGTATCTTAGGGCTAGATTTACTATTTTTTGTTCTTAGTAATCTACAATGTTTCTGATCTTTATTTTTGGGCATGATCTTGTTTAGAGTATTTTCTACCTGTGATAAAAAGTTCAGATGCAATACTGGTCAAATGCATCTTGAGAAATTCATGCAAACTCATGTTAAGTTAACTGAATAACTAATTTAGTATAGCGAGTTAAATCTTGAAAAATTTTCTGGAGTATGTTTAACTCAGGACTAGTCTCTGGTAAAAATTTGAGAACCAAATCCTTAGTAAAACTTTCTGTAGAATTAATCTTTGTTAATGGCTTGCTGTTTTTAATCTTTTTATCACCTCTTCTATATAAGTGTATAAAATCTGGAAAAATTTCAGTACTGAGTTTATGCTTTGAAGTTGCTTGCATAAAATTTGTAGCACCAGAACCCATGTTGAACATTCTGTACAAAAAAATGAAGCAACTAGAGTAATCCATTTGCATGAATAGTTATAGTTTTTGCTCTATGATAGATGCTGAAATTTATACCCTGAATGTTCAAGTTTGAATCTGAGTTACTTTAGTGTTTCATCACTAGCTCTTTAGTAGTTGTGTTGTTAAGAAATAATGAAAGCATGCTATGTGTTGAAATTGAAAATGAAAACCCAAAACCCCACTCATTCATGAATAACCGTAGTTATGCTTGCTACTCTATAAACGATTGCCCATGCAATGAAATGTGAAATCATCACTAAATTAACTTTCGTGGACTACAACTTTATCGTGAAGGAAAGAAATTATATCCCTGAGTAACTCAAAATCTTGCATTGCATATAGAAACGGTTAACCTCGCGGACGGAGACTACGAACTGGTGCCCGCGGACTCTCGTGCGGAGCAGGAGGTTAATCTGAACTGTACTAACTTGTCTCAAGACCTGGGCCAAGCCCCAGAAGCTTTTCTGCCTGACAGTGCCCAAGAAGGCAAGCCCCGGAGCATAATCCCACTATTTTTCCGAATTACCATTCTGCTATCTATTTATTAATGTATGGTAACAGTTGGTTTTCTGCATTTAAGTTCTCTAGGCGTTGATCGAAAACCCTAGATGCATGATCCATAGGAACCTATGTTTGATACCGGATCTTTTTATCGACTAGTTGCCATGCTAAATAGGTACGGTAGAAGTCGAGTGGTTCCCTGCCTCTCGCGAGCAAATAGGAATTGTACTGACTTTAATTCCTGTTGAAATGTAAGGACAACGGGCGGGGTTGTGTAGTTGTGATACCCCGCTGGTGTAGTCAAAAATGGCTAAGGTCGCGGTGTGTGGCTCATTTCGTTAAGCGTTTGAAAGTACTAGCCACATACCGAGAAATATGGTAATCGGTAAGCTTAAGTACCTGATTGGACCGGCGAGTGGAACGATCTCGCACCCTCCTGGTAGAAGTAGGGTTTATTTTATGTCGCGACGTACGGGTGCAGAGTGGTCGGACTCTGTAGTCGGGGAGGGTGTTCCGGATCCACGGACTGGAAAGAAAGGGGAAAAGTAGCGTGGGCGGAAGCGAAGTCGATCCCCATGCGTGTGGTCTAGGTTCCCCTGGCCAGGTTGAAATTCGATTCAGAATCGTCCGCCTCTCACGGCATGAGATTGCTTAATGATTTCGGTCACATAGAGTAACAAGTGGAATACGATGATGAAAATACTGCTGGTTGATTAAATGGTTGCTCTACCATGTTTGAGTAGAGTTAGTTGCAAATTTAGAATGGTTAATTCCACTAGAATCTGGCTAAGTAAAACCTGAAAGTAAGGATCAACACTTAGCGGCATTTTGGGCAAACAAACCTTACCAACCAAAAAGCTTGCATGTCTAGCTATCGGACTATGTTATATCCGGAGACGGGTCAGTCTTGCTGAGTATTAGTATACTCAGCCTTGCTTGTGGCACTGTTTTTCAGGTACTAACTTTGAAGATCTGTTTGCGAGTCTTACTTGGCCTTGCACTCTGCCTCCGGGTTGGTCTGTTGAGTGGGATGGCCCTTCAGCTGGTGCTAATCACCCTCCCGCTGAGTGACGCATTCGTACGGGCTTTACCGATGCGTCACATTATTTCGTTAGTTATCTTTTAATGCTTCCGCTGAACTTTGAGACTTGAATAATGTGAGGAGCTGGAACTCCGTAGTACTTCACTAGTCTGAACATGGTTTGTAATAAATTTTTTCTTTCCGCTGCAATCACTCTGAGATGTAAGAAATGGTTTGTGTTGTAATCTCTGGGCTCACCTTCGTGTGAGTGTTGTCTGCTGATCCTGGAATAGCGTGGCTTTTATCGAGGCTTCACTCGAGGAACTACCGGTGAGTGCCAAATTGGGTCAGAGTTGCTTAGCAACGAAGATCAGTGCACCCGGGCCCAGTAGTTTTGGGTGGTTCCGCCACAGCTGGCATCAGAGCTCGCAGACAGCCTACCAGGGATGGCAACCTCGGTTTTCACAACAACGACTTAAAACTTGACTTCAAAGCTACTAAAGTTTTGAAAGAGTTTAGGATCTCTAAGGACAAGTCTAGGATGTAAAGCCCTAGGGAATCTTATGGGTACAATCAGGTGGCTTATTTTGTATGGCTAACTTCCAGCACATTACTTTTCAGTATTTAAATTCCGCAATTTAAATTCTGCAACTACATCGTCGCCGCGGAGGTATGCTTACTCAGTCAGCTGAGGGAGTCTGACCTTCCCGTCGGTGATGCGAGCCGAACACTGGAGCTCAAGCAGTGGCCTACTTGAGCTGCTGCCCATATACCAACTTCGGTTGAGTATATGGGGAGTAATGGTTCGAAATTGGAATTCAATTCCCCGTCAAAGACGGTACTTAGTCAATACGTTGTTTCGATAACGTATGCTTAACGTTGTCCATACGGCGGTAATGGTATGGATGTCGATTCTACTAGTGATCGGTAATGTATGGGGACGCTTTCGTGAGTGCTGGCACGAAAGGTTCATTTTATATACTGTCAATCTTCTGCAGGTACGCTAACTCGAAATCGAATTATAGGCTATCTAGCTATATCGAGGAGCTATATAGTGAGAGACGTAATATGTATGCCACCAAAGTCATTGCGTAAGACCAAGGTTACTTGGCAATTTTTCCTTGGTGAGGGCGTATAGGCTCTGCATTCATTCTCAAAAAGATTAGCAAATAAATCTCTGGGGAAATCGCAAGCAAATCCGTTAAAACACTATCCTAGGGAGTATCCAGAAAGTCTGCAATCTGCTTTCCACGAATTTTAACCTTCTGATAAGTTACTCAAATCGACTTGAGGTAGTAAGACTAAATGATGTTTCCTAAGTTATCAAGCTGCTGTAAAAATTTGAAAAGTTTTGAAGCCTTCTAGCATGGTATTTGTATTTTTGGATCAACCCTGTGTTAAACTGTTAACTCTGAACCGTCTATACAACTGAAATTTTTCGACCTTTATAAGTTGCTCAAACTAAAAATCGTTCAACATGAAAGTTGTAGACAACTAAGTGATGAGCTTACCATAAAAATTTGAAGAATTTTTGACGTCTAGGTTGAGAGTTATAGTCAAAATACACCCTCTCTGGACACTCAGTTTTCCTGGTTGACGTCACTCCGAATACCTGATCATATCACCCCCATGGAGTCCGAATTGATCTTAGTGGTGACTAGATGAATTGTTCCTTAATATCAGAGGGATCTTGTGTAAATTTTTGAGAATTTTTGAAGCAAGTTCTCTACAGTTTTGGCCATTTCTTTCACTGTTCCAGAGTTAGTAGTTCTTGTTACCATCAGCTGATCCATCGGTCTTTTGTTGGGACAGATGGAAGAGCTGCTGGTCGTTGACGCGCAGGGGCACGTGCACTCCGCTTGCCTGCACTGGGACGGGTTTCCCCGCCAGTCTTTGGGAGCTTTTGAGTGCAGCCGGTTACCTCCAGCCACCGGTTTACGATGGCCACGAGTTTGTGGAGGACGGAGTTCGTCGTTGCAGTGTGACGATGGTGATCCCACAGCACCCGCTCAACGGGTGGGAGCCGATCGTGACTCAGATGGTCGGCCACTACCTGCTGGACACCTGGGAGCTTACCGCCATGAGGGCGATGACCGCTTTTTGCTCTTCGCACCCTCTGGAGGTGGTTCTGACCGCATTCGGGTTGTTCCCTGCACCTGACCCGGCAGACCCGCTTTGGCTCGACCGGATGGCACACGTGGACGTGGTCGCTACCCTTGACCCGGTCGGGGCACTTCGGACGACAGCGATGTGCTTGGACGGCCTTTACAGACTTCACACTTACCAGAGTTACGCCGTCGCTCAGTTGGTGGACCACGCTCAGGCCTTGCACCTGGCGGTCCAGCTGAGAGATGGGCAGCTTCAGGAGGCTAGTACCGAGCTCGAGAGCAGGGCTACTCTTATCGCCCAGCTCCACGGCCAGGTTCACGAGCTTCAGGACACTGTGTCGGATCGTGACGCTACGATCAACTTTCTGGAGGACCAGTTTCACGACCTGCAGCTTGAGATGGACGAGGCTCAGGGGCAGCTCCACGCGATACAGCACGCGCAGGATGCCCTTCACGCACCTCCCGACGAGATGCAGCTGGACGAGGAGGACAAGCCCCAGGAGATAGAGGGCGTTTCAGAGATGGACTCCGAGGACCAGGCGCCGCAGCCCGCACCGGTTGAGGTTCACACTCCCGCGGCGAGTGAGGCATCGGTCAACATGTAGACCGAGGCGCTGTTTCTTAGCTTTTGTAGACTCCTCTTAGTGTGGCCTACTTTTGGATCATGGCTACTAGGCTAACTTAGAGTTGAGTAACCCCCTTAGTACTGATGTTAGGAGTGACCAAGTAGAAATGAGAGAACGATGGATGTAATGAACCCCTAATGCTACTAGTGTTAATTATCAGTGATCTGCAAAAAGCTGAAGGCAGCAGTTAGTTCGAATTTTTATCCTCTTTTCCTTTCGGATTTAGCTCCTGAGTTGAATACCAAAGTTGTTCCAAATTTCATCAGGACCCTGCTCGCAAAATTTCAGCCCAAACGGATTGGTATTGCAGGAGATAATCGCAAATTACAGAAGCTCTGTTTTCTGTGAAGCAGAAAAACCAGAGGAGGAGTAATTGAATTTTTCGACTAACCTACTCTGGAAATCTGACTTTGTGATGACTACCAAAGTTGTAGATCATGAAATTTCCTATCTCTTGTAAAAATTTCAAGTCCATATCATGTACCGAACTCCAGTTATGAGCGTTTTCGTATCGCTGGTTTTGCTGCACAACCTGATTAAGCAATTTCCAGTACTTCCATGTCATTTTGAGTTGTATCTTCTATTTGAAATGATGATAATGATGAGCCTAATGCAAAAGTACTCACATTTCAGATGGTTGGATCAACTCGAGGCACCCCTAGTGGTTTTGGAGCCGGAGGGAATGGCGATCCACCTCCACCTCCTCCACCAGTGGGTATTGCTGAGGTTCTTGCTGCCCAGACAGAGATTTTGCGGCAGTTGGTTCAAGCTCAGCAACAACCGCGGGGTGGGCATCATGCTCATCACGCACAAGAAGCGAGCTACCAAGATTTCCTCAGTACTCAGCCTCCGCTGTTCAATAAAGCGGATGAGCCTCTGGACGCTGACGCTTGGATTCGCACGATCGAGTCCAAGTTTTCTCTATTGACTACTCCTTGTTCCGAAGCGAACAAGACTCGCTATGCCGCGCAGCAGCTTCGCGGATCAGCTCGTATGTGGTGGGATCATTACCACGGGATGCTACTGGCTGATCATGTGGTGAATTGGAATGAATTCAAATTGGCTTTTCGAGATCATCATATTCCAGCTGGACTTCTTGACCGCAAGCTCAACGAGTTCTTGGCCTTGACTCAGGGCACTCGTACTGTGGTGCAGTATGCCCAAGTATTCCATCAATTGTGTCAATATGCTGGACATCACGCGGACACCGACGCTAAGAAGCGTGAACGCTTCCGTCGAGGCCTTAGTACCAAATTACAGGAGAGGCTAAATCTTGTCCGAGCAGACTCATTCAATGAATTGGTGAATATGGCTATATCTCAGGAGGATCTAATTTCTGCACACCGCGCTGAAAAGAAGCGCAAGGCACCTGCTGGACCCTCGAGTGCCTCTGCACCGAGGTATCGTATTGTGCAAAATAACCCACCCGCATCCTCTCAGAAGGCCCCTCAGCCAGGGCGTTGGATTATTAGGCCTCCTCAACAGCAGCAGCAGACTCGATTCGGGCTTCCCCAGCAAGCTCGATTTGCACCTCAGCAGCAGCAGAACGGCCCTAGGCCGAATGCTCAGCCAGCCGCTCGCCCCGATAATAATAACCGCTGTTTCAGATGCGGGAGTCCGGATCACTTTGCCAAGATGTGCCCCCAGGCGGGACAATCTCAAGGGCAGGCTTCTCGCAGGAATGATCAGAACAAGGGCAAGAGGCAAACCATTCAAGTCAGGCAGGGCCGACTTAACTTCACCAACCTTGCTGAACTACCCGAGGGAGCACCAATCATGTCGGGTACATTCTCTATAAACCAACACCCCAGAGTTATCTTATTCGATTCTGGTGCCTCTCATAGCTTCATTAGTTCTAAATTCGGAGCAAGGGTTGGGTTAGATTTCTGTCACACAAAGGGGTCATTTATGATATCTACCCCGGGTTTTAAAGTCGCATCAAACCAAATCGTTCATAATGCGCCACTTAGTTTGGGTAGTAAAACTGTTCCTACCACTTTAATCTTGTTGCCACTAGAAGGTATGGACATTATTCTGGGAATGGATTGGATGAAAAGACATGGAGTAATGTTAGATATCTCTTCCCGAGCCGTTGAAATAAATTCTCCAACTCATGGTCATTCGGTTCTATATTTACCTCATCACCAATGCAACAACTCTTGTGCCTATACCATGAAAGATATTCGTCTCGAAGATATTCCGGTAGTCCGTGAATATGTAGATGTTTTTCCGGAGGATTTACCTGGTATGCCGCCAGACCGGGATATCGAATTTGTCATTGAACTTCAGCCTGGTACAGCACCTATTTCAAAAAGGCCATACCGAATGCCGCCTAAAGAATTGGCTGAACTAAAAATCCAGCTACAAGAACTGTTGGACAAGGGTTTTATCCGCCCAAGTGCTTCACCTTGGGGCTGTCCAGCATTGTTCGTAAAGAAGAAAGATGATAGTCTGAGGTTGTGTGTTGATTACCGGCCTCTCAATGCGGTGACCATCAAAAATAAATATCCACTTCCCCGAATTGATGTATTGTTTGATCAATTGGCTGGAGCAAAGATTTTCTCCAAGATTGATCTTCGTTCGGGTTATCATCAAATTAAAATCCGGCCTTGCGATATTCCCAAGACCGCCTTCTCAACCCGATATGGTCTCTATGAATATTTGGTTATGTCTTTCGGTCTTACCAATGCTCCGGCTTATTTTATGTATCTCATGAACTCGGTATTTATGCCGGAACTTGACAAGTTTGTCGTGGTTTTTATTGACGACATTATGATCTATTCCAAAAATGAGGCAGAACATGAGCAACATCTGCGCATTGTTCTTCAACGTCTCAGAGATCATAAGCTGTACGCAAAATTCTCCAAGTGTGAATTCTGGCTGGACACAGTCAAATTTCTAGGTCACACTATATCTAGTGAAGGCATTTCAGTTGATCCCAGCAAAGTACAAGAAGTGATGGACTGGAAACCTCCTACTTCGGTTCATCAGATCCGTAGTTTTCTCGGCTTGGCGGGGTATTACCGCAGATTTATTCCGGACTTCTCCAGAATTGCTAAGCCCATGACAGAACTACTAAGGAAAGATGTCAAGTTTAAATGGAACACGAAGTGTGATGAAGCATTCCATACATTGAGAGCACATCTAACCACTGCACCAGTCTTGGCTCAACCTGACAACAATAAACCATACGACGTTTATTGTGATGCTTCAGGCACTGGTCTTGGTTGTGTTCTAATGCAAGACAATCGGGTAATAGCTTATGCTTCCCGAGCTCTTCGGCCACACGAGCTGAATTATCCCACTCATGATCTGGAACTAGCCGCCGTTATTCATGCTCTCAAGCTTTGGAGACATTATCTTATGGGCACTCATTGCAATATCTATACCTACCATAAGAGTCTCAAATACATTTTCACTCAAAGTGAGCTGAATATGAGGCAACGAAGATGGCTGGAATTAATCAAAGATTATGATCTGGAGGTTCATTATCATCCGGGCAAGGCGAATGTTGTAGCCGATGCGCTCAGTCGCAAGGTTCACTGCAATTGCCTATCAATGGAGTCATATAATGACACATTGTGTGCTGAAATGCAAAGGCTGAAATTAGAAATTATTCCTCAGGGCTCTTTGAATCATATTTCGGTGGAACCGACACTCTATGACCAGGTCATCATGGCACAATTACACGACAAAAGTGTTGGTATCATCAAGCAGCAAGTAGTAGAAGGTGAAAATAAATATAAGTGTTTCCGAGTGGACCATAAAGGAATTTTGTGGTTCGAGGATCGCCTAGTCGTTCCAAAGAATCATGAGCTGCGGAAACAAATCCTGGACGAAACACATCTCTCTAAATTTTCTATTCATCCGGGTAGCACCAAGATGTACCAAGATCTCAGACAAAATTTTTGGTGGACTCGCATGAAGAGAGAGATTGCCAAATATGTCGCAGAATGTGACACCTGCCAGAGAGTGAAAGCTAGTCACTTGAAAGTTGCTGGAACTCTCCAACCTCTACCAATTCCGTCTTGGAAATGGGAAGATATCAGCATGGATTTCATCGTGGGCTTACCAAATACTTCTCAGCACCATGATTCCATTTGGGTCATTGTTGATAGGCTCACAAAGACTGCTCATTTTATTCCAGTACATACTGAATATCGAGCCAAGAAATATGCTGAGCTCTATATGGATCGGATTGTCTGCCTACACGGTATACCCAAAACAATTATATCGGATCGTGGTCCTCAGTTTGTGGCAAGGTTTTGGGAGCAACTCCAAGAGGCTCTCGGAACTAAATTAATTCGAAGCTCAGCTTACCATCCACAGACTGACGGACAGACCGAAAGGGTTAATCAAATTCTTGAAGATATGCTTCGAGCATGTGTCATCCATTATGACAAGAACTGGGACAAATGTTTATCCTTGGCGGAGTTTTCTTATAACAACAGCTATCAGGCCAGTCTGAAGATGGCACCCTTCGAGGCCTTGTATGGTCGACGGTGTCGAACTCCTTTGAGTTGGTCTCAGACTGGGGAACTGTCAAATATTTGGACCCGAATTAGTGGTCGAGGCTGAGGAGAAAGTCAAAATAGTACAAGCTAATCTCCGAGCAGCTCAGTCTCGGCAAAAGAGTTATTTCGATAAAAGAAGGGATCCTTTGAAGTTCATGGTTGGTAACCACGTCTATTTACGAGTGTCTCCAACTCGAGGCGTTCAACGTTTCGGAGTTAGGGGTAAGCTCGCACCTCGCTATGTCGGGCCATATGAAATCATTGAAGAATGTGGACCCGTGGCTTATCGTTTGCGACTTCCTTCACGACTTGCCGCCATCCATAATGTTTTCCACATATCCCAACTCAAGAAATGTGTTCGAGTTCCTACGGAAATCATTGATCAACAGGAAATTTTAGTGGAGCCCGATCTCTCATATACCGAATACCCACTCAAAATTCTGGATCAAAAAGAGAGAGGTACTCGTCGAAAGGTGGTAAAAATGTATAAAATTCAGTGGTCTCATCACACTGAAGAAGAAGCCACTTGGGAGACGGAGGATTATCTTAATCGACACTATCCGGGTTTCCTTAGCTCTACCTCAGGTATATCATTTTCCCCACCTCAATTCAATCATCCAATCTCGGGACGAGATTCTTGTTAAGGGGGGTAGGTTGTGACACCTCAGGTGTTAGCACATCTAATACAATCAAGGTACCTTAGTTAAAGTTAAAAGAAACATTTGAGAAATTAATTCAAAAAGAAAGGATCAAATAAAAGACAAATCATACAAAGGAAATTAAAGGAAAAAGAAAAAAGAGTGGGAAGCAACTCAAAATTTATTTCAAAAATGTGCACAAAATTTTAGTTGCTCATGAGAGGTGTTTCAATTGACATGTGCTCAATTGAACTTCAGCCAAAATCAATTCAAAAACTGAATAAAACTAAAGTCCTTTTGTGCAAATATGCAAATGTACCAATAGTTCAAAATATGAGTTTCAAATGAAATTTTGCATAACACAAAAGTTGTAGATCTTGAAAAGTTATGCAAAAGTGGTATTCAACACTTTTCCATTTGAGCCCTCCAATAAGGAGATAATTTTTGTTTACCGAGAGGTCCCTGGAATTTCAGAAATCACAAATATGCCCTTATCTCCATCTCTCTCTTTCCCGGCCTGCTCTGTTCGCGCCGCCCGCCGTACGCCGCCGGTGGACTTCAGTCCACCGCGCGCCAGCGGCCAAATGGACCCGGGGAAACCGTTTAGCGCCACCTGGCCCGCCCCTTGGCATCTCCTCGCGCGCACACGCGTCCCAGGCCGCTTCCCGTGCCGCCACGACACCCTCCGCCATGCGCCGCGCCGCTGCCTCCTCCGCCCGCTCGCCGTCGACTCGCCCAGGCCAAATCGAACCGCCCCCAGTCACTCCATCCCTCACCCAGGAGCTCTTTGGCCTATAAAGACCCCCAGAACCCCCACAGTCGCGCCCCTTCTTCCCCTTCTTCCTCCTCCCGCCGCTCCGCCATGGCCGCCGAGATCCAGCTCGCGCGGACCGGCTAGCCCAGCCCCACATTGCCCCCTCTGACCACCGCAGCAGCTTCGCCACCTCCCAGTTAAGCTCCACGCGCGCGGAATCGAATCCAAACCCCCTCCCGAAGCTGTTCCCCTTTTGCGCCGCCGCCGGCGAGCTCAGGCTCACCGCGGACCGGCCAGCTCCGGGGAAGACCGAGCCCGACAGCTACCCCAGAAGCATCCACGAGCTCACGCGGTGCTCGTGCGCGCCTTGTTCCCCTACCCCGAGCCCTCCTTCGCCTCCAGCGCCGGCGAACCGAACAACCGACCCGCCATCAACGCCGACGAGCTTGAACCTGTGCTCCAAACGCTCGAACGTCGACCAGGGTAGGTGTTCCTCGATCCTTTCTCCCCCACGCGCCTCCCCGCGGCAGCCCCGGTAAGCCCTGCACCGCAGAACACCACCGGCAAGATGCCACGGCGGAGAAGGCCGGCGAAGGACCCGGTTGTATTTTCTTTTTTTTGTTCAAGGGTGTCTCTGCAAGTTTTACAGTGTATACCAGTGAACTTCTAAAATGCGAAACAAATCACAGAAAAATCAGAAAAATGCAAACTCAACTGATCTGGAATCCTTGTAACGAAATCTACAAATTTTGTAACATTCACATTTGCAGAAACTCAACCGAATTTAATCTAGGGAAAAGAGTACGAAAATCACCTTATGCATGTTCATGAAGTTCTGCTCATCAAATAACCTTGATTTTTGGATATGTTATAACTAATGGGATGCTAAGATCACAGTAAAAAGATGACACCAAACCAAAACAGTTATCAGGTTAGAACAATCAAGATTCTCTAATCTGTTGTTAGCATTCTCGATTTAATTCTGGAAAATATGTACATGAAATTGCTCTGAAATTTTACTACAGTCTTGTGCCACTGAATCCCTGCAAATCTCTAAATTTCAAATTTATTAGAGTTCATTTGCTATATACCATGATTTATGCTTGTTTAATCAACTTAATTCCTTATATATAGTTCTTATGCTCAGCAAAATCCATGTTTATTTTTGGAGTCTCTTTTTAGCTCTGTGTTCCTGTCTAAGAATTTTGAGCTGCATTTTCTGAGTTTTGCCTTGGTGAATAATCATGCTTAGTATCTTAGGGCTAGATTTACTATTTTTTGTTCTTAGTAATCTACAATGTTTCTGATCTTTATTTTTGGGCATGATCTTGTTTAGAGTATGTTCTACCTGTGATAAAAAGTTCAGATGCAATACTGGTCAAATGCATCTTGAGAAATTCATGCAAACTCATGTTAAGTTAACTGAATAACTAATTTACTATAGTGAGTTAAATCTTGAAAAATTTTCTGGAGTATGTTTAGCTCAGGACTAGTCTCTGGTAAAAATTTGAGAACCAAATCCTTAGTAAAACTTTCTGTAGAATTAATCTTTGTTAATGGCTTGCTGTTTTTAATCTTTTTATCACCTCTTCTATATAAGTGTATAAAATCTGGAAAAATTTCAGTACTGAGTTTATGCTTTGAAGTTGCTTGCATAAAATTTGTAGCACCAGAACCCATGTTGAACATTCTGTACAAAAAAATGAAGCAACTAGAGTAATCCATTTGCATGAATAGTTATAGTTTTTGCTCTATGATAGATGCTGAAATTTATACCCTGAATGTTCAAGTTTGAATCTGAGTTACTTTAGTGTTTCATCACTAGCTCTTTAGTAGTTGTGTTGTTAAGAAATAATGAAAGCATGCTATGTGTTGAAATTGAAAATGAAAACCCAAAACCCCACTCATTCATGAATAACCGTAGTTATGCTTGCTACTCTATAAACGATTGCCCATGCAATGAAATGTGAAATCATCACTAAATTAACTTTTGTGGACTACAACTTTATCGTGAAGGAAAGAAATTATATCCCTGAGTAACTCAAAATCTTGCATTGCATATAGAAACGGTTAACCTCGCGGACGGAGACTACGAACTGGTGCCCGCGGACTCTCGTGCGGAGCAGGAGGTTAATCTGAACTGTACTAACTTGTCTCAAGACCTGGGCCAAGCCCCAGAAGCTTTTCTGCCTGACAGTGCCCAAGAAGGCAAGCCCCGGAGCATAATCCCACTATTTTTCCGAATTACCATTCTGCTATCTATTTATTAATGTATGGTAACAGTTGGTTTTCTGCATTTAAGTTCTCTAGGCGTTGATCGAAAACCCTAGATGCATGATCCATAGGAACCTATGTTTGATACCGGATCTTTTTATCGACTAGTTGCCATGCTAAATAGGTACGGTAGAAGTCGAGTGGTTCCCTGCCTCTCGCGAGCAAATAGGAATTGTACTGACTTTAATTCCTGTTGAAATGTAAGGACAACGGGCGGGGTTGTGTAGTTGTGATACCCCGCTGGTGTAGTCAAAAATGGCTAAGGTCGCGGTGTGTGGCTCATTTCGTTAAGCGTTTGAAAGTACTAGCCACATACCGAGAAATATGGTAATCGGTAAGCTTAAGTACCTGATTGGACCGGCGAGTGGAACGATCTCGCACCCTCCTGGTAGAAGTAGGGTTTATTTTATGTCGCGATGTACGGGTGCAGAGTGGTCGGACTCTGTAGTCGGGGAGGGTGTTCCGGATCCACGGACTGGAAAGAAAGGGGAAAAGTAGCGTGGGCGGAAGCGAAGTCGATCCCCATGCGTGTGGTCTAGGTTCCCCTGGCCAGGTTGAAATTCGATTCAGAATCGTCCGCCTCTCACGGCATGAGATTTGCTTAATGATTTCGGTCACATAGAGTAACAAGTGGAATACGATGATGAAAATACTGCTGGTTGATTAAATGGTTGCTCTACCATGTTTGAGTAGAGTTAGTTGCAAATTTAGAATGGTTAATTCCACTAGAATCTGGCTAAGTAAAACCTGAAAGTAAGGATCAACACTTAGCGGCATTTTGGGCAAACAAACCTTACCAACCAAAAAGCTTGCATGTCTAGCTATCGGACTATGTTATATCCGGAGACGGGTCAGTCTTGCTGAGTATTAGTATACTCAGCCTTGCTTGTGGCACTGTTTTTCAGGTACTAACTTTGAAGATCTGTTTGTGAGTCTTACTTGGCCTTGCACTCTGCCTCCGGGTTGGTCTGTTGAGTGGGATGGCCCTTCAGCTGGTGCTAATCACCCTCCCGCTGAGTGACGCATTCGTACGGGCTTTACCGATGCGTCACATTATTTCGTTAGTTATCTTTTAATGCTTCCGCTGAACTTTGAGACTTGAATAATGTGAGGAGCTGGAACTCCGTAGTACTTCACTAGTCTGAACATGGTTTGTAATAAATTTTTTCTTTCCGCTGCAATCACTCTAAGATGTAAGAAATGGTTTGTGTTGTAATCTCTGGGCTCACCTTCGTGTGAGTGTTGTCTGCTGATCCTGGAATAGCGTGGCTTTTATCGAGGCTTCACTCGAGAAACTACCGGTGAGTGCCAAATTGGGTCAGAGTTGCTTAGCAACGAAGATCAGTGCACCCGGGCCCAGTAGTTTTGGGTGGTTCCGCCACAGGACCTCCTTGGGCTTAGGTGCCGCATAGTTTGTAAGGCGAGCAAGCGTCTTGTTCCCTGTGTAGCATATAGAACTACAGAGAGGAAGATCGAATTCGCTTATACGATAGTAATGATACTGCAACTTAGCTGTTTGTCACATGCAGATGTCGTGGCATAAAGCGAATGCCCCGGCCCCCTGGGAGATAGTCTCAGTTGTTTTTGAGTCTGTCTACCACTGAGACTAGATCTTGATCTGCATGAAATTTTAAAGCGGATGCCGGGACCCCCTGGTAGGTAGGCTCAATGGTTGAGACTGGCTACCACCATTCAAGGTTTGGCCTGTGTACCACTTCAAAGTTACAGCTTAGTAGCAGGCCCGCGGGAGTCATCCTGGACCGGTCCCAGGCTGGTACCAGGTCCGGGGCTCTAGATGCACAGGTCCAGGTAGCTCAGTGCTTGTTACCGAGTGGTGGAGTGCGTAGGCTTAGGGTACGGAACCAGGCTAAGGCGTTACATAGGGCTCCGGACCACTGCAGGAAACAAGCACGATCCTTCCGGACCTGGCTTCACCGTCCTGGACCCTTCGCAGCAGTGGGTGAGGTCACTTTGTTGTACTCGATCCTTTGAGATATAGGGCTGGACATGCCGTGTAGGACTTAGAAAGCCAACTCTTGAGCTGGAACGAGGTCCGGGCCCCTAATTACCTGGCTCCAGGTACTAGAGCACTCGTTACAGGGTGGTTGAGTGTGTAGGCTTTGGGTACAGAACCAGCTAAGCGGCTACACAGGGCTCCGGACCACCCCAGGAAACAAGCACCCGCTCTCCAGAGTAGGTCCCTAGGGGTCCGGACCCCTCTCCAGCAGCAAGAGGGTCCGGATCTGTACGGCCGTCCAGCAGCTCAATGCAGATCTTAGTTGTAGCAACAAGAGTAGAGGTCCCCGCGGGGGTTAGAAAAGTAAAAACTTGAGAATCGGAATGCGAATTTAAATTTTTACACCTAGACAGAACTGGGAGAAATTATTTCCTTTGCAATCTTGATGTACATGGCTTGCGCGATGGATGCCAGAGGCCGGGTTTACGAGGTCGGACCTCCACCGCTCTGAGCCGCGCGTTAGCCGGTGTTGCGATGGATGCCAGAGGTCGGGTTTACGAGGGTGGCCCCCAACCGCTCTGGGCCGCACGCTAACTCTATCTTATTACAAAGGAAAAGTTTATTTCCCTGCTCTGCCTAGGTGTAAAACTTACGCAGATGCTCTATGTTCCATGGGTTGGGCAGCGGCACTCCATCTTCTGTGGCGAGGCGAACGCATCCGGGCCGGCATACCTCTGTGACCCTGAAGGGCCCCTCCCAGCTGAAGGAAAGTTTGTGGAGCCCTGCTCGGTTCAGGATCCGTCTGAGGACGAGGTCGCCAGCCCGGAGCTCCCTACTGTGCACGAACCGTTGGTGATAGCGCCGGAGCGCCTGGTTGTAGCGTGCGTTTCGGATTGCTGCCTGCCATCTTCGTTCGTCAACAATGTCAACGTCGTCTCGCCGCAGCTACTCCTGCATGGATTCGTCAAAAGCTTGGACTCGTGGTGAGCACAGGTGAATTTTTGGGGGAAGGCATGCTTCAGCCCCGTAGACCAGGAAGAATGGAGTCTCCCCGGTGGCTCGGTTGGGTGTCGTCCAGTTGCCCCATAGTACGCACGGAAGCTCGTCAACCCATTTGGTATCATGCTTCTTCAAGCAATTGTAGGTGCGGGTCTTGAGTCCCCTGAGGATTTCTGCATTCGCTCTCTCAACCTACCCATTGCTGCGGGGATGTGCCACGGATGCAAAGCATAGCTGGATGCCGATGTCCTCGCAGTACTCTTGGAAGAGTCTGCTTTTGAATTGGGTCCCGTTGTCCGCGATGATGCGGTTTGGGACGCCGAATCTGCACACAATGGACTTGAGGAATGCGACTGCTGATTTCTTTGTGATATTCACCACAGGGGTAACCTCCGGCCACTTTGTGAACTTGTCGATGGCGACGTAGAGGAACCGGTACCCGCCGACGGCCCGGGGGAATGGCCCCAGGATGTCCACACCCCACACAGCGAACGGCCATGAGGGCGGAATCATCTGCAGAGCATGAGCCGGTGTGTGTATTTGCTTCGCGTGGAATTGGCATGCTTTGCAGGACTTTACCAGCTCAGCCGCATCCTGGAGTGCTGTTGGCCAGTAGAAGCCATGCCGAAAGGCCTTGCCAACAAGTGTGCGAGATGAGGAATGACTTCCACACTCGCCTCCATGGATCTCCGCAAGCAACTCGCGGCCCTCTCCCTGGGAAATGCACCGCATGAGGACACCATTGGCGCCACGGCGGTAGAGATCCCCTTCTACCACCGCGTAGCGTTTAGCCAATCGGACTATGCGCTCAGCGGACACATCGTCATCAGGGAGGATGTTATCTTTCAGGTAGCCCCGGATCTCGGAGATCCATGCATCGGGAGCTTCCTGAGCAGGTGGGAGTGGCTCTGCGAGGTCACCAGGGTCCTCAACAGAGCACACAGCCCAGGCTGGGCACCATAGGTGGGATGCCGCCGGGATTGCTAGCTTCGAGGTGCTAGCTTGATCCCCTTCACCCAGTTCGGCAGGCCGGGCGGTAGGTCTCAGTAGCCGCCTTTCGAAGACACCCCCGTGCACGGATGCCCAGGTAGATGCTCTCGCGGAGAGATCATCTGCTGCTGAGTTGAGTTCGCGGGGAACATGTTGCAGTTCCAGGGCGTCGAAGTCCTTCTCGAGCTTCCTCACGTGCATGAGGTACGCCGCGAGCTGGGGATTGTTGCAGCTACAATCCCCTCGGTCCTGCTTGATGATTAGCTGGGAATCCCCCTTCACCAGAAGCTGCCAGACCCCCAATGAGAGGGCTTGCGTCAGGCCAAAGATCAGAGCTTCGTACTCCGCCATGTTGTTGGTGGCCTTGAACTCAAGGTGCACCATGTACTTCAGCTGATCTCCGGTTGGGTCGATGAGGACCACACCAGCTCCGGCCCACTTCTCGCGGGCGGGCCCGTCGAAGAAGAGTGTCCAGTAGGGCTCGGTGAAGACTGGTGTCCTGATTTCCGGCTCCGGGGGTCCGGCGTTGATGTCCGGACCCCCAGAATTGCTTGGGGAAGGAGTCCACTCTGCTATGAAATCAGCCAGGATCTGGCTCTTGACTGCATGGCGAGGCTGGAAGTCCAGTTGGAACTCAGCCAGCTCTGCCGCCCACTTGGCGATATTGCCTGTGGCGTTGGAGTTGTGTAGGATCGCTCTTAGCGGGTAAGAGGTCACTACGACAACTCGGTGTGCCTGAAAGTAGTGGCGCAGTTTACTGGACGCAATAAGTATCGCATAGATAAGCTTATGCGTCTCAAGATACCTGGCCTTCGCCTCGTGGAGGACTTCGCTGACGTAGTAAACTGGCTTTTGGACGGTCCGGACCCTAGTTACCGGGTCCGGCTCTCCCTTATCCACCACATCAAGCCCTTGGGCCCCCAGCAGTTCTGGGTTCCCACTGGGACGAGGATCCTCCGGACCCGCTTGTGCGGGGTCTGGACCTTCAAGCTGGGGTGAGGCTGACGGGCCCCCGTGTCCGAGGTCCGGCTCACCATCCTTGGCCGAGGAGACCCTGGTGTTCCCCTGGCGAGCTTGCTCCGTCCTTTCGGCGACCAGCACCATGCTGACTGCCTCCGCAGATGCAGCAAGATACAGAAACAACGGCTCACCGGGCTCTGGAGCCACCAATACTGGCAGCAAGGTGAGGTGCTGCTTCAGTTCCTAGAAGGCCTGTTCAGCCTCTTTGGTCCAAGAAAATGGACCAGTCCTCCTCAATAGTTTGAAGAAGGGAAGGGCCCTCTCAGCCAGCCTCGATATGAAGCGGCTAAGAGCAGCGAGAGATCCAGTAAGCTTCTGGACGTCCTTGATGCGGCCAGGAGGCCTCATTGCTTCGATTGCCTTGATTTTGGCTGGGTTTGCCTCAATGCCTCGATGTGAGACCAGGAAACCCAGCAGCTTCCCTGCTGAGACGCCGAAGATGCACTTCTCGGGGTTCAGCTTCGTGCGCGTGGCGCGGAGCCGGTCGAAGACGAGGGACAGGTCCTCCACTAGTGTTGACCCTACCTTAGTCTTGACCACAATGTCATCGACATAAACCTCAACAATGTCTCTAATTAGATTACAGAAGGTTTTGTTCATAGCTCGTACAAACGTGGGTAAGGCATTCCATAGAACATATGGCATGACAATGTAGTAATAAAGCCCATCTACTGTTACAAAGGCAGTATGCTTCCTATCCCCTCTAGACATCTGAATTTGGTGGAAACCAGAGTATGCATCTAGGAAAGACAAAAGGTCACACCCGGAGGTGGAGTCCACGATTTGATCGATACGTGGAAGAGGATAGGGGTCTCTAGGACATGCCTTGTTGAGGCTGGTGTAGTCGATGCACATCCGAAGCTTCCCGTTGGCCTTTGGGACGACGACCGGATTGGCCAACCACTCGGGGTGGTGGACCTCCTCGATGAAGCCAGCGTGAAGGAGCTTGCGGATTTCTTCGCGGATGAAGTTCTGCCGCTCCACGGACTGCTTTCGAGGCTTTTGGCGCACCGGCGTGGCGTCGGGGTAGATCCTCATATTGTGCTCGATCACTTCCCTGGGGATCCCGGGCATCTGTGACGGTTCCCAGGCAAACACGTCGACATTTGCCCGGAGGAAAGCGATGAGCGTGTCTTCCTATTTCTCCTCCAGGTTCCCCGCAATGCGGGTGGTCCTGGTGGAGTCTGCTCCAATCTGCACCGTCTTCACGGGAACATGGTCCGGATCGGACGGTTGGACCTTAGGAGCCTTTGCAGGCACCCTGGGTTGCGAGGTGGATGGATCCTCCTCGGAACATGCAGCCTCCGCCGCCAGAGCATGCAGTCTTTCAACTGCCGCAACAGCAGCGGTGCGATCGCCCTGCACGGTGAGGACTCCGGCAGGGGAAGGCATCTTCAAGACCAAATACCCGTAATGAGCAATGGCCATGAAGCGGTAGAGTGCCAGTCGGCCAATGATGGCGTTGAACGGGAGGTTTACTTCCGCAACATCGAACAGAACGCTCTCTGTGCTGAAGTTCTCCTCGGTCCCGAACGTGACCGGTAGTGTGATGCTCCCCAGAGGGAACACCGGATGTGGGCCCACTCCGGAGAATGGGCGAGAGGGAGTTAGCTTGGACTCCGGGATCTGCAGCTACTTGAATGCTGCATAGCTGATGACGTTGAGGCCAGCCCCACCGTCGATCAGCACGTGGTAGAGCCTCACGTTGGATATGACAGGAGCGGTGACTAGGGGTAGTACACCAGCTCCGGCCATATTCTCCGGGCAGTCGGATGGCCCGAAAGAGATGGTGGTGTTCATCCACCTCTGTTGAGGCGCCGCCTTCGGGACCCCGGCTTCACCGAAAGGACCTCTCGGCGAAGGGTCTTCATGTCCCGTCGGGAGACAAGCTCCCAGCTCCCGCCGTTGTCGGAATCGTAGTCATCGTCGTGGTAGACGCCCTTCAGCTCCCGAGCGAGGGACTGGTACCCCAGCTCCTTCTCCCCAGCAGCGGCTCCGCTGTCGGAGGCCTTCTCCTTGCCAGGCCGCTGGCGAGGAGGGGGTGAACCATCCTTGGAGGACTGCTCACGCCGCCCACTGACCCGCTTTGCGAGCTTCTGGATCTCACGGCAGTCAGCGGCGCTGTGGCGAGCGGTGGGATGCACTGGGCATGAACCTCCGCTTCCACCTTGCGGGCGAGGGCGTTTGCCATGTGCATTCTGGCCCCCAGCCGCTGCTGCCGCAGCTGGCGCCGCTGCGCTGCTGCTGCAACGACTGGTCTGCCAGAATGCAGTTCCCCACGGCTCCGGTTCTTGTTCTTCTTCTTCTTGCCACCATCCTGAGTGGTAGCTCCGGAGCCACCAGCCTTGGTGTCTCTGTCTTGGGGGGCTGAGTGCCATGCACGGCCCTCAGCGGCCCTGGCACACTTGTCTGCCAGGGAGAAAAGCGTAGTGATGCTTTCCACCTCATGCGTCGCTAGCTTCTCGAGCATCTTCTCGTCACGTACCCCCTGACGGAAAGCAGTGATAATAGATGCATCTGAGATACGAGGAATGGTACCCCGTACCTTGGTGAAGCGCGAGATGAAGGCCCGGAGCGTTTCTCCAGGTTTTTGCCTCACGGCGTGAAGGTGTGCCTCCACACCATGCTGCTGGTATGCGCTGGCGAAGTTCGCTGTGAACCTCGCACAGAGCTCTTCCCAGGACTGGATCGTCCCAGGTGTAAGGTTCATGAGCCAAGTCCAGGCTGGCCCAGACAAGGCTACATGAAAGTAGCTCGCCATGACGGCACCGTTACCACCAGCAGCTGTGATGGCGGTAACGTACACCTGCAGGAATTCCGACGGGTTAGTGGTACCGTCGTACTTCTCCGGTAGGTGCGGGCGGAACTTGGATGGCCATACCACGGCGCGGAGGTGCTCTGCCAGTGCAGCACAGCCCACCCCAGCCATCGGTGCGCCTGACTGTATCCGGGCATTGACTGGGGGCTTGGTCACCACCACATCCAAGTCGGCGTTGAGGTTGCGGCCCTCAATGTTAAGACGGCGCTCTCGCGCCCTTTCGACGGAGATGCGGGCATCCTCTCCCATGTGCCGGCGGTTGAGCTCCGCTCGCAGGTCTTCCATTCGTGCACCCCTCACGGTGGGGGAGCGCACGGACGCCGACGCACCGCCCTGACGCTGGCGGTAAGGTACCACCGCGTTGCCGGGCGGAGGTCGTTGCCCAGTCCTTGCAGAACTGGGGGAGGCCTGAGCCAGGTGGAGGAGACGGTCAACGTCATCCCGCCACTGCCTCAGGGCGTCTGGCGAGGCTGCCTCAGCCGGGGGGTTGCGGAGCAACTCCCTAGCTGCCGTCAGCGCTCCGCCGCTCGTAGCTTGTGAGGGGGGCCTTGATGGGCGCCCTGACTCTTGCTGCCGAGCAGCGCACGCCGCCATCGCTGGTGGCTGCTCCACAGGTACAGTTGCCCCTGGAGCAGGGATGCGAGAGGCACGTGGCGTGGAGGACGCCACACCCTCTGTCATCTCCACGTCATCCACACGAACCATCGAGACGAGGAAGAGATGGGCTGCGACCAGCTAAAGCTCCCCTACCTGGCGCGCCAAATGTCGTGGTGCTGCAAACCACAGCCGGGTGGCGGAAGGCACCCGCCCTAGCCCAGAGGGTGTATACTCGGGGGTTAGCTAGTCCTAGTTCGATCTCTCCCAAGAACACGATGAACACCGCGGGATTAGAGTGGTTCGGGCCGCCGGAGCGTAATACCCTACATCCACTGTGTGTTGTATTGCCTTCCCTCGAGAGAGAGAGAGAGAGTTCGCGAGAGCTGGTGTGTCCGGAGAGCTTGTAGTGCACAGCGAGCGCCTCCCTTTTATATCTCAAGGGAGGCGCGTACATGGCTGTTGGGTCCCCGACAGGTGGGCCCAACGATGTAGTATAAGATAACGTATTGTTCATACATTATGGCGTCGCAGGCAAAGGAGATCTCTCTCCTGGATTCCCTTGCCTGCTCCTGGAGTCCCTCGTTCATCATGTCCAGGCGCTGTCTTGTCGGGATGATGCCAGACGCAGCTAGTGGCGTCGCCTGCCACGTAGCTTAACGGGCTGTGTAGCTTGCGGTGTAGGCGGCATGATGGAAAAGTGACGTGCCGTCGTATCTATTTAATGCTGCAGACGGGCTCTGCGCGGGTGCGGCACAGGCGGCTGCACTGTGCACCCTGGTAATACACGATGCACAGTGAGGCCTGACAAAGGCTGTCCCGCGTGCCGCGGCGACAGAGCACGCCGCAACCATCCGCATTAAATGCGGTGGGTGGGCGAGTCTCCCAGCGGAAGACTCGCACATGAGCCCGCGCCTCCGGGACATGTGGCGGTTTCGGACCCCCACGCGGTAAAAGGGGGGGTCCGGACGGACGCAGGAGGTCCTGGACCCCTATGGGGGTCCGAGGCCTCAGTTGTCAGCTCGGAGCTTCCCTTCATTAGAGACACGTGGTTTCTCCGGACCCATCCCCAGGCAGGGAATGGGTCCGAGGCCGTTGGCCTGGTGAGGGAAGAGCCTGACCCGTGGGGCCTGGCTACTCTGCCCTTTCCGCGCAGTTATGGATAACTACGCGGGTCCTGCCTTGCCGCAGTAAGAGTGGGTATCCCTGCTACAGGGTACCGACAACGATGATGCGGATTGCTATATTAATCAATCCCAAATCACAGATAATAGGTTCGGTAGTTGGATAGAACCCTAACTCGCCCTCACACAGGAGGCTCTGAGTTCTAAAGGCTATCCTTCTACTTGCCAAGACTCTCCTCTATTCCCTGAATATAAAGACTCTATCTTAACAGACCTCCTAAACTTAAGCCTAACAAACCGGAATTAACCAAACTAAGCGCCTATTCTGTTGTGGACGCCCTTGTCTTTCTCCTGCGCTGGTACTTCTTGCCGAATATAGTGTCCACAACACTTCCCCCGACCAAAAAGCTCGTCCTCGAGCTTGAAATCAGGGTGACACTCCTTGAACTCCTGGAGTGGCTCCCAGGTAGGCTCTGTAGTACTGCGTCCGTCCCACTGAACGAGCAAGTCCCAAGAGTTCCTGCTGGGCATCGCTCGAAGGACCTTGGCAGGCACTGGCAATGCACGACCATTTGCGATGGACGGCAACGCTCCCATGGCCGTTGGTGGATCACCATGAATGGCCGTCTCCACCACCTGGAATGGCCCGTAGAACGTGGAGAAAGCTTGGACTTGGAACCATCTGTGATGCCGGATGCGGTGCACTGATGCAAACGCAGCCACACCCAATCATTCACCTGGAACGAAAGGTCCTTGTGAAGCTTGTCATGGGACGAGTTCATATAATCCTGTGCCTGAAGGAGTCGTTCTCGGATCTCCGCCCAGAACATGTCGCGATGTTGAAGCTGCTTGTCCACCGCGACAACACGCGCCATGCCAGGGTCATACTGCACCAGTGATGAGGGCGGCCAGCCATAGACAACCTCGAACGGCGTAGCGCGCAGAGCAGATTGGTACAATGTGTTGAAGCAGTACTCCGCCCAGGGCAACCAGCGAAGCCAGCTGCGCGGCCGATCGCCAGCCAAGCACCGCAGGTAGACGCCGAGAACGCGGTTGGCCACCTCCGATTGGCCGTCAGTCTGCGGCCGGAACGTAGAACTGAGGCGTAGCTTCACGCCAGCGAGTGAGAAGAGCTCCGTCCACAGTGTGCTAGTGAACACCGGATCCCTGTCACTCACAATGGAGCACGGGAACCCATGTAGGAGTACGATATTGTCGAAGAACGCCTGCGCAACGGAGAGAGCCGTGTAGGGGTGGCTGAGGGGAACAAAGTGGACCATCTTGGAGAAACGCTCCACCACCGTAAGAACAACGGACTTGCCGCCGACCTTGGGAAAACCCTCGACGAAGTCCATGGCGATGTCGCTCTACACGGACGATGGAACTTTGAGGGGCTGTAGTAGACCGGCCGGGTGCAGATGTTCCGTCTTGTTCCGTTGACAGACGAGGCTCCCATGGATGTAGTCGCGGACAAGCTTGGCCGCCTGTGGGCAGTAGAAGTAGGAGCGTAGACGCCCGAGCGTCTTCTGGATCCCCTCATGGCCGGCGCCATGCGCATGGTCGAGCAGCTGCGGCCAGAGCGAGGACGATGCCGGAACGTAGATGCAGCCTTGGTGTAGCACGAAGCCGTTGGCCTCAGACCATACCGCGTCAGCGACACCGTCGTGGATCTCCTGGCACTTGGCGACTATCTCAGGGAGAGACTGCGCCTCACGTCGAAATGCGTCGAAGAGGGGAAACTCCGGCCGCGACATGGACTGGGCATGAACGCGTGCGCCCAGCTCATGCTCGCCACGCCGCGACAAGGCGTCAGCTGCCGCGTTCTGCTTCCCAGGTTTGTACTCCACCTGAAAACTATACCCAAAGAGTTTGCTTACCCAGGTGTGCTGAGGTATTGTCGAGACGCTGATCCAAGAGGTGCTTGAGACTGCAATGGTCCGTCCACACGACGAACTCCGCTGTCCACAGGTAGGGCCGCCAGTGGCGCACGGCCTGCACGAGTCCAATAAGCTCACGCTCATATGCTGCCAACTTGGCATGCTATGGCGCGACGGTGCAGCTAAAGAAGGCTATTGGCCCATGCCCTTGATGTAGCACCGCGCCGAAGCCGGATCACGATGCGTCACAGTCCACGACGAACGCCTTGGTGAAGTCGGGTATCTGCAGAACTGGAGCCGTTGTCAGCGCGCGCTTGAGGTCGTGGAACGCCGCCGTGGCCGCGTCAACACACTGGAACGCATCCCTCTTGAGGAGGGCCGTCAGTGGCGCAGCGATGATGTCGTAGTTGTGGATGAAGCGCCGATAGTACCCCGTGAGCCCAAGAAACGCACGGAGCGCCTTGATGGAGCGCGGTAACGGCCAATCCTGGATGGCCTGAACCTTGTCGACGTCCATGGCGACCACGCCGTTCTCGATGACATGGCCGAGGTAGTGGATCCGGCGTGCACCGAAGGAGCACTTGGAACGCTTGAGGACGAGGCCGTGCTGTCGAAGTGTGCTGAGGACCGCCCGAACATGCTGCAAGTGTTCTGTCTCAGTGCGGCTGAATATGAGGATGTCGTCGAAGAAGACCAATACGCACCGGCGGAGGAACGGCTGCAGCACCTCGTTCATGAGGGCCTGGAATGTCGATGGTGCGTTGGTGAGGCCGAATGGCATCACTAAGAACTCAAAGTGCCCATGGTGAGTTCGGAACGCTGTTTTGGCAATGTCATCCGGATGCATCCTGACCTGATGGTACCCGCTGTGTAGATCAAGCTTTGTGAAGAACACAGCATCCTTAAGCTCGTCTAGGAGCTCCTCCACGATCGGAATTGGAAACTTGTCCCGGACCGTCTTGCTGTTGAGCGCTCTATAGTGACACAGAAGCGCCAAGAGTCATCACGCTTGTGAACTAGCAACACTGGTGACGAGAACGCCGAGGTGCTGGCCCGAATAATCCCTTGCTTCAGTATTGCTTGGCACTGGGTCTCGATTTCATCCTTGAGCATTTGGGCGTACCGATATGGTATGACGGCCACCGGAGGGGTGTTGGGGAGGAGATGGATCCGGTGATCCAGTTGTCGAGGCAGTGGCAAACCGGACGGTGTCGTAAACAAGTCGTCGAACTCAGCGAGGAGGGCCGTCAGGGGATTGACGGCCTGCGTGGCCGCCATGCGTGGCGATGGTGAGACATTCACTCCTGTCCAGTGCACCTTTTGATCATGGCGCCAGAGCGTCTTGGAGAGCTTGGAGAGGTCCCAGACGATAGGTCCCAGGGTGCGCAGCCACTCGCAGCCTAGGATGAGGTCGTAGTCGACCAGCGGGGGGACGTAGAGGTCGGCCGAGAACTGTTCATCCTCGATGGTCATGGGCATGCCACGATAGACGCCGGATGTGGCCACGCGATCGCCATTCGCGATGCCCTCGGATAGACCCGGTCGTGGGGTGGGAACGAGGCTGACGCGACACGCCGCGGCGTCGGAGATGAAGGAGTGCGTCGACCCGGAGTCGATCAACGCGACCATGGTAGCGCCACGGATCGTGGCTCGGAGTTGTAGCGTGGAGCTCATGCGGATCCCTGTGACGGCATGCACCGAGATGGTGACGTCGTCGTCCACTTCGGTGTTCTCCGCTGCGTCCCCGTCGTCAAGTTCCAGGTAGTAGATCCCTTTGCCGGAGCAAATCTTGGCGTGTTCCTTGGAGAACTTTTCTGGGCAGTTGAAACAAAGCCCTTCAAGATGGTGTTGCGCCATCTCCTCCGGTGAGAGGCGCTTGAAACGGTCGTCCGGTGGCGATGGTGGTTTGGGCGCGGCTGCGGGCAGGGCTGATGAAGAACCCGTGGTGGCCATTGCCGGTGTGGACCGCGACGAGGAGGCCGATGCGCGTTGGGAGGGGGCGCGACGTCGGGCGGCCGCCACCGGCGGTCAGCTCCGTGGTCACGTGCTAACGACGCTCGTACGTACGGGCGAGAGCCATGGCGTCCTCTAGTGTTGCCGGCTTTTGCAACTCGACGTCCGTGCTGAGGGGCTGCTGGAGTCCCGCCATGAAGATGGAGATCTGCTGCGACTCTGTGACGTCTTCGCAGCGCGCCAGGAGCACAAGGAACTGCTCCTAATAGTCGTCATAGGTCGACGTTCGGCGGAGTTGGGTGAGCTCGCCCAGGGGGTTGCTGCGGAGCGGTGGCCTGAAACGTCGGTTGATGCCGTCGACGAATTGCGTCCAAGATGGAACGCCCTGGTTCTTCTCCAAACGATAGTACCATTGGCTGGCGGCGCCGTCGAGGTAGAAGGACGCCGTTGGAACCATGAGATGTTTCGGTGTACCATAGGCGCAGAAGAACTGCTCCCCCTTGTGCAGCCACGTGATGGGATCATCGCCGCCATCGTTCTTGGGGAAACACTGCTTGTGGCCCGACATCGGCGGCGTGCCGGATGAGGATGCATCATGGGTGTCGAAGCGGCCTTGCTTGTCCAGGATCTGGGTCTGGACGTTCTTCACGGATGCAGAGATGAGGCTTGTTTCCTGGCAGACGACAGAGATTTCGCTGTCCATACGTTTGCCAAGATCGCCGACCATCTTGACGAGCTTGTCGAACATGGATTCCATGGAGGCTTGGGTGGCTGGCGTTTGATCGTCGTTGTCGAACATGGCGGTGGAGCGATGGGTTTAGCGGCGCGTAGGGGAGAGGGTTGTGGGCAGGCGATAGTAGATGAAATAGGCGGAGGAAAGACCTAGCGGATACCAAATGATGCGGACTGCTATATTAATCAATCCCAAATCACAGATAACAGGTTCGGTAGTTGGATAGAACCCTAACTCGCCCTCACGCAGGAGGCTCTGAGTTCTAAAGGCTATCCTTCTACTTGCCAAGACTCACCTCTATTCCCTGAATATAGAGACTCTATCTTAACAGACCTCCTAAACTTAAGCCTAACAAACCGGAATTAACCAAACTAAGCACCTATTCTGTTGTGGACACCCTTGTCTTGCTCCTGCGCTGGTACTTCTTGCCGAATATAGTGTCCACAACAGATGACAAGGCCACAAAAAGAATCTAGTAATTATCTATTGTGCCATGGTTGATTATTGGTATTATAAGAAACTTATGGAAGTACGAAGATGCCTATTATAGTATCATGTACTAGGGGTTACTGTGTGGTTTCTGAGTTTTGCTAGTGATTTCATTGGTTCAAACCAATTAATTAGTGCATATTTGTCCATGCACTTGACAGTATTTTTAAGTGACAGTCATATTCACAATGAGGGCATATGAGATGTAAATAGAATCACAATCCTCTGGGGTTAAATCATAACTAACCTGGTTTCGCATCTGGAAAATCGACAGGAGGCCTCCATATAATGGAACTATCTGAACTTTTCTGTCCTGAACTGGATTTTTTTTCTCTTCCCATCTTGCTGAGGTTGCGCCTTACTAGAGGCCTTTACATCCATACCTAAGAATGCATCTACCAATGCATTTGCAAATTCAGGATCATTTATGTGATAAGGAAGCAGCTTAACCTATCCAAAAGCCAAAAAAAACTCAGTTCATCTATAGACACCCTAAAGATGCATCGGCATTGATAACTATGGAACATGGACTAACCTCTCGGATGTCATTTATCTGTATAAGGGTCTTTAATTCACCCAATAGTGTCAACGTAGCTTCTGGATCATAGAATGGCATTCCTGGAGCATCTAGTGCAGATATGCCCTTCTGGGGAAGGCAAACAGTAACTTTGGATGAAGATCTGTTTATCTTATCAGCAATGAACTTAGCAAATTTCTTGTTCTCTTCCACAGTCGTCCGCATCAATGAAACCTTCAATAGTTAAACGGTTGTTAGTGATGGTACAAGAAATAGAACATGTACAAACTACAAAGTTCTTGGAAATAACTGAAGATAGAATTGCAAAGGAAAGTTTATGTTCATAGATCGTCTAGCCAGTCAGTCGCATTTTATGTTTTAACAGTTGCTCTAAAGGCAGTGCTTGTAAGTCTTAGATTAATTACTTAAGAAAGTGCACCTAGCTAGGAGAGCCATTAAGACAACCGACATGCATTTGTAACAAGAACACCCTTATGATTTATCTAACATCATTCTGCATAGCCAAATCCCCAAAGATACTCCTGTGGTGGCAGAGCACTATTTTGACATACAACATAAAAGCAGGGAAAGGCTTGGGAATTGGATGATTGATTAATGAGAGTACAGGGTACATTATATAGGCAAGGATCGTCTAGGATTAGGGTTTATAGAACACACCCAATCAACCATGATCCTTGCCTAATACATATCAATCTACCACAAAGCCCACTGCAGCCTTGCCATTAGGCCGGCGCCCCACAGCCCAAAGGGTCAGCCCAAACTGTCACGCTAACACAAGCATACATAGAAATTTCAGGGAAAAAATTTCGAAGATGCTTCCTCTAATCCCCAGCTATAAGTCTATTAGGACATTGACACAGCCTACAATAAGATACTTTGACTAGTCGGTATCTTATGGCATGCTAGACTAGCAACCCCGTATTCTCCAAAAGTTGTAAATCACCAAACCTTTTGATTCGGTCTCCTGGCCTTTTTCTTAGAGGTATTGCAATATCTAGGCTTTTGGTCCTGTTTGGCATGACATTATTAGTGGTCTACTTGCCTCCTCTTCGACTCAAATTCTCTTGAATGGTTCTTTTTTTTTCTCGAACATGCAGGAGAACTGCGTATCATTGTATTGATAGAAGAAGAAAAGAGTCATACATAGACCGACACACACACCACACACCCCCTTGACAGACCTAGTTGTGGCGGAACCACCCAAAACTACTGGGCCCGGGTGCACTGATCTTTGTTGCTAAGCAACTCTGACCCAAATTGGCACTCACCGGTAGTTCCTCGAGTGAAGCCTCGATAAAAGCCACGCTATTCCAGGATCAGCAGACAACACTCACACTGAAGGTGAGCCCAGAGATTACAACACAGAATATTTCATACATCTCAGAGTGATTGCAGTTGAAAGGAAATTTATTACAAACCATGTTCAGAGTAGCAAAGTACTACGGAGTTCCAACTACTCAATTATTCAAGTCTCATGTTCAGCGGAAGCAGTAAAAGATAACTAGCGAGATATAGTGACGCATCGATAAAGCCCGTACGAATGCGTCACTCAGCGGGAGGGCGATTAGCACCAGCTGAAGGGCCATCCCACTCAACAGACCAACCCGGAGGCAAGGTACAAGGCCAAGTAAGACTTGCAAACAGATCTTCAAAGTTAGTACCTGAAAAATAGTGCCACAAGCAAGGCTGAGTATACTAATACTCAGCAAGACTGACCCGTCTCCGGATATAACATAGTCCGATAACTAGACATGCAAGGCTTTTTGGTTGGTGGGGTTTGCTTGCCAAAAATGCCGCTAAGTGTTGATCCTTACTTTCAGGTTTTACTTAGCTGGATTCTAGTGGGATTAACCATTCTAAATTTGCAACTAACTCTACACCAACATGGTAGAGCAATCATTTAATCAACCAGCAGTATTATCATCATCATGTTCCACTTGTTACTCTATGTGACCGAAATCATTAAGCAATCTCATGCCGTGAGAGGCGGATGATTCCGAATCGAATTTCAACCTGGCCAGGGGAACCTAGACCACACGTATGGGAACCAAGTCACCCACACAACATTTCCCCTTTCTTTCCAGTCCGTGGATCCGGCACACCCTCCCCGACTACAGAGTCCGACCACTCTGTACCCGTACGTCGCGACATAAAAATAAACCCTACTTCTACCAGGAGGGTGCGAGATCGTTCCACTCGCCGGTCCAATCAGGTACTTCAGCTTACCGATTACCATATTTCTCGGTATGTGGCTAGTACTTTCAAACGCTTAACGAAATGAGCCACACACCGCGACCTTAGCCATTTTTGACTACACCAGCGGGGTATCACAACTACACAACCCCGCCCGTTGTCCTTACATTTCAACAGGAATTAAAGTCAGTACAATTCCTATTTGCTCGCGAGAGGCAGGGAACCACTCGACTTCTACCGTACCTATTTAGCATGGCAACTAGTCGATAAAAAGATCCGGTATCAAACATAGGTTTCCTAGGGATCATGCATCTAAGGTTTTCGATCAACGCCTAGAAAACTTAAATGCAGAAAACAAAATATTACCATACATTAATAAATAGATAGCTGAATGATAATTCGGAAAATAGTGGGATTATGCTCCGGGGCTTGCCTTCTTGGGCACTGTCAGGCAGAAAAGCTTCTGGGGCTTGGCCCAGGTCTTGAGACAAGTTAGTACAGTTCAAGGAGACCTCCTGATCCACACGAGAGTCCGCGGGCACCAACTCGTAGTCACCGTCCGCGAGATTAATCGTTTCTATATGCAATGCAAGATTATGAGTTATTCATGGATAACAATTTCTTTCCTTCACGATAAAGTTGTAGTCCAACAAAAGTTAATTTAGTGACGATTTCACATTTCATTGCATGGGCAATCGTTTATAGAGTAGTAAACATAACTATGTTTATTCATGAATGAGTGGGGGTTTTAGTTTTCATTTTTCAATTTCAACACATAGCATGCTTCCCTTATTTCTTATCAACACAACTACTAAAGAGCTAGTGATGAAACACTAAAGTAACTCAGATCCAAACTTGAACCTTCATGGCATAAATTCAGCATCTACCATAGAGCAAAAACTATAACTATTCATGCAAATGGATTACTCTAGTTACTTTATCTTTTTGTACAGAACGTTCAACATGGGTTCTGGTGCTACAAATTTTATGGGAGCAACTTCAAAGCATATACTCAGCACTGAAATTTTTCCAGATTTTATTCACTTATATAACTGAGGTGATAAAAAGAACAAAAACAGCAAGCTTTTAACTAAGATTAAATCTACAGAGAGTTTTACTAGAGATATGGCTCTCAAATTTTTACCAGAGACTACTCATGAGTTAGACATACTCCAGAAAAATTTTCAAGATTTAACTCACTATGGTAAATTAGTTATTCAGTTAACTTAGCATGAGTTTGCATAAATTTCTCAAGGTGCATTTAACCAGTATTGCATATGAACTTTTTATTACGGGTAGAGAATACTCTAAACAAGATCATGCCCAAACATAACGATCAGAAACATTGTAGATTACTCAGAACAAAAATAGTAAACCTAGCCCTAAGATGCTAAGCATGATTATTCGACAAAGCAAAACTCCGTATCTGCAGCTCAAAATTTTTAGACAGGAACACAGAGCTAAAAAGAGACTCCAGAAATAAATATAGCTTTTTCTGAGCATAAGAACTATATATGAGGAATTAAGTTGATTACACAAGCATAAATCATGGTATATAGCAAATGAACTCTAATAAATCTGAAATTTAGGTATTAACTAGTATTTTAGTTTTACATGCACGCAGTAAAAATTTCAGAGCAAGTTCATGTGCATATTTTCCAGAATTAAATTGAGAAAGCTAACAACAGATTAGAGAATCTTGATTGTTCCAAAATGATACTGCTTTGGTTGGATTCCATCTTTTTAATGTGATCTTAAAATTCCATTAGTGACAACATATCCAAAAATCAAGGTCATTTGATGGGCAGAACTTCATGAACATGCATAAGGTGTTTTTCTTATTCTTTTCCCTAGATTAATTTCGGTTGAGTTTCTGCAAATGTGAATGTTACAAAATTTGTAGATCTTGTTAGAAGGAATCCAGATCAGTTGAGTTTGCATTTTTCCAATTTTTCTGTGATTTGTTTCGCATTTTAGGAGTTCACTGGTATACACTAAAAAACTTGCAGAAACACCCTTGAACGAAGAAAAGTATTTACAACCGGGTCCTTCGCCGGCCTTCTCCGCCGTGGCATCTTGCCGGTGGTGTTCTGCGGTGCAGGGCTTACCGGGGCTGTCACGGGGAGGCGCGTGGGAGAGAAAGAATCGAGGAACACCTACCCTGGTCGACGTTCGAGCGTCTGGTGCACGGGTTCGAGCTCGTCGGCGTCAATGGCGGGGTGGTTGTTCGGTTCGCCGGCACTGGAGGTGACGGAGGGCTCGGGGTAGGGGAACAGGGAGCGCACGAGCACGGCGTTAGCTCGTGGATGCTTCTGGGGTAGCTGTTGTGCTCGATCTCCCTCGGAGCTGGCCGGTCCGCGGTGAGCCTGAGCTCGCCGGCGGCGGCGCAAAAGGGGAACGGCGTCGGGAGGAGGTTTGGGGTCGATTCCGCGCGCGAACTGCTTAACTAGGAGGTGGCGAAGCTGTTGCGGGGGTCGGAGGGGGCAATGTGGGGCTGGGCTAGCCGGTCCGCAAGAGCTGGATCTCGGCGGCCATGGCGGAGCGGCGGGAGGAGGAAGAAGGGGAAGAAGGGGCGCGACTGTGGAGTTCTGGGGGTCTTTATAGGCCAAAGAGCTCCTGGGTGAGGAATGTAGTGACTGGGGGCGGTCGATTTGGCCATGGGCGACTCGACAGCGAGCGGGCGGAGGAGGCAGCGGCGCTGCACCGGCCGGGGGTGTCGTGGCGGCTCGGGAAGGGGTCTGAGACGCGTGTGCGCGCGAGGAGGTGCCAAGGGGCGGCCAGGTGGCGCTGAGAGACTCCCCTGGGTCCATTTGGCTGTGGGCGCACGGTGGACGAAGTCCACCGGCGGCGTACGGCGGGCGGCAGGAAAACAGAGCACCGGGAGAGAGAGAGGTGAAGGTGAGGGCCTATTTGGGATTTCTGAAATTCCAGGGACCTTTCGGTAAACAAAAATTTTCTCCTATTTGGAGGGCTCAAATGGAAAAGTGTTGAATACCACTTTTGCATAACTTTTCAAGATCTACAACTTTCGTGTTATGCAAATTTTCATTTGAACCCCACATTTTGAACTATTGGTATATTTGCATATTTGCACAAAAGGACTTTAGTTTTATTCAGTTTTTGACTTGAATTTGGCTGAAGTTCAATTGAGCACATGTCAATTGAAACACCTCTTATGAGCCAACAAAAATTTTGTGCACATTTTTGAATTAAATTTTGAGTAGCTTTTCACTCCTTTTTCTTTTTCCTTTAATTTCTTTTGTATGATTTGTCTTTTATTTGATCCTTTCTCTTTGAATTAATTTCTCAAATTTTTCTTTTAACTTTAACTAAGGTACATTGATTGTATTTAAATGTGCTAACACCTGAGGTGTCACAACCTACCCCCCTTAAAAAGAATCTCGTCCCGAGATTGGATGATTGAATTGAGGTGGGGAAAATGATATACCTGAGGTAGAGCTAAGGAAACCCGGATAATGTCGATTAAGATAATCCTCCGTCTCCCAGGTGGCTTCTTCTTCAGTGTGAAGAGACCACTGAATTTTATACATTTTTACCACCTTTCGACGAGTACCTCTCTCTTTTTGATCCAGAATTCTGAGTGGATATTCGGTATATGAGAGATCGGGCTCCACTAAAATTTCCTGTTGATCAATGATTTCAGTAGGAACTCGAACACATTTCTTGAGTTGGGATATGTGGAAAACATTATGGATGGCGGCGAGTCGTGAAGGAAGTCGCAAACGATAAGCCACGGGTCCACATTCTTCAATGATTTCATATGGCCCGACATAGCGAGGTGCGAGCTTACCCCTGACTCCGAAACGTTGAACGCCTCGAGTTGGGGACACTCGTAAATAGACGTGGTTACCAACCATGAACTTCAAAGGATCCCTTCTTTTATCGAAATAACTCTTTTGCTGAGACTGGGCTGCTCGGAGATTAGCTTGTACTATTTTTACTTTCTCCTCAGCCTCGACCACTAATTCGGGTCCAAATATTTGACGTTCCCCAGTCTGAGACCAACTCAAAGGGGTTCGACACCGCCGACCATACAAGACTTCAAATGGTGCCATCTTCAGACTGGCCTGATAGCTGTTGTTATAAGAAAACTCAGCCAAGGATAAACACTTGTCCCAGTTCTTGTCATAGTGGATGACACATGCTCGAAGCATATCCTCAAGAATTTGATTCACCCTTTCGGTCTGTCCGTCAGTTTGTGGATGGTAAGCTGAGCTTCGAATTAATTTGGTTCCGAGAGCCTCGTGGAGTTGCTCCCAAAACCTTGCCACAAACTGAGGACCACGATCCGATATAATGGTTTTGGGTATACCGTGTAGGCAGACAATCCGATCAATATAGATTTCAGCATATTTCTTGGCTCGATATTCAGTATGCACTGGAATAAAATGAGCAGTCTTTGTGAGCCTATCAACAATGACCCAAATGGAATCATGGTGCTGAGAAGTATTTGGTAAGCCCACGATGAAATCCATGCTGATATCTTCCCATTTCCAAGACGGAATTGGTAGCGGTTGGAGAGTTCCAGCAACCTTCAAGTGACTAGCTTTCACTCTCTGACAGGTGTCACACTCTGCGACATATTTAGCAATCTCTCTCTTCATGCGGGTCCACCAAAAATTTTGTTTTAGATCTTGGTACATCTTGGTGCTACCCGGATGAATAGAGAATTTAGAGAGATGTGCTTCGTCCAGGATTTGTTTCCGCAGCTCATGATTCTTTGGAACGACTAGGCGATCCTCGAACCACAAAATTCCTTTATGGTCCACTCGAAAACACTTGTATTTATTTTCACCTTCTACTACTTGCTGCTTGATGATACCAACACTTTTGTCAGTGTAATTGTGCCATGATGACCTTGTCATAGAGTGTCGGTTCCACCGAAATATGATTCAAAGAGCCCTGAGGAATGATTTCTAATTTCAGCTTTTGCATTTCAGCACACAATGTGTCATTATACGACTCTACTGAAAGGCAATTGCAGTGAACCTTGCGACTGAGCGCATCGGCTACAACATTAGCCTTACCCGGATGATAATGAACTTCCAGGTCGTAATCTTTGATTAATTCCAGCCATCTTCGTTGCCTCATATTCAGCTCACTTTGAGTGAAAATGTATTTGAGACTCTTATGGTCGGTGTAGATATTGCAATGAGTGCCCATAAGATAATGTCTCCAAAGCTTGAGAGCATGAATAACTGCGGCTAGCTCAAGATCATGAGTGGGATAATTTAGCTCGTGTGGCCGAAGAGCGCGGGAAGCATATGCTATAACCCGATTGTCTTGCATTAGAACACAACCAAGACCAGTACCTGAAGCATCACAATAGACATCGTAGGGTTTATTGTTATCAAGTTGAGCCAAGACTGGTGCAGTGGTTAGATGTGCTCTCAACGTATGGAATGCAGCATCGCACTTTGCATTCCATTTAAATTTGACATCCTTCCTTAGTAGTTCTGTCATGGGCTTAGCAATTCGGGAGAAATCCGGAATAAATCTGCGGTAATACCCCGCCAAGCCGAGAAAACTGCGGATCTGATGAACTGAAGTAGGAGGCTTCCAGTCCATCACTTCCTGTACTTTGCCGGGATCAACTGAGATGCCTTCCTTGGATATAGTGTGACCCAAAAACTTGACTGTGTCCAGCCAAAATTCACACTTGGAAAATTTTGCATACAGCTTATGATCTCTGAGATGTTGAAGAACGATGCGCAGATGTTGCTCATGTTCTGCCGCATTCTGGGAGTAGATCAGAATGTCGTCGATAAAAACAACGACAAACTTGTCAAGTTCCGGCATGAATACCGAGTTCATAAGATACATGAAATAAGCTGGCGCATTGGTGAGACCGAAAGACATAACCAGGTACTCATAGAGTCCATATCTGGTTGAGAAAGCGGTCTTGCGAATATCACAAGGCCGGATTTTAATTTGATGATAACCCGAACGAAGATCAATCTTGGAGAAGATCTTTGCTCCCGCCAACTGATCAAACAGTACATCAATGCGGGGAAGTGGATATTTATTTTTTATGGTCACCGCATTGAGAGACCGGTAGTCAACACACAACCTCAGACTGTCATCCTTCTTCTTTACGAACAATGCTGGACAACCCCAAGGTGAAGCACTTGGGCGAATATAACCCTTGTCCAGAAGTTCTTGCAGTTGGATCTTTAATTCAGCTAATTCTTTAGGCGGCATTCGGTACGGCCTTTTTGAAATGGGGGCTGTACCAGGCTGAAGTTCAATGACAAATTTGATATCCCGGTCTGGCGGCATACCAGGTAAATCGTCCGGAAACACATCTGCATATTCACGGACTACCGGAATATCTTCGAGATGAATATCTTTCATGGCATAGGCACAAGAGTTGTTGCATTGGTGATGAGGTAAATATAGAACCGAATGACCATGAGTTGGAGAATTTATTTCAACAGCTCGGGAAGAGATATCTAACATTACCCCATGTCTTTTCATCCAATCCATTCCCAGGATAATGTCCATACCTTCTAGTGGCAACAATATTAAAGTGGTAGGGACGGTTTTACTACCCAAACTTAGTGGCGCATTATTAACGATTTGGTTTGATGCAACTTTGCCACCCGGAGTAGATATCATGAATGACCCTTTTGTGTGGCAAAAATCGAACCCAACCCTTGCTCCGAATTTAGAACTAATGAAGCTATGAGATGCACCAGAGTCGAATAAAATAACTGCGGGGTGATGGTTTATGGAGAATGTACCCGACATAATTGGTGCTCCTTCTGGAAGGTCAGCCAAGTTGGTGAAATTAAGTCGGCCCTGTCTGACTTGAATGGTTTACCTCTTGCCCTTGTTCTGATCATTTCTGCGAGAAGCCTGCCCTTGAGTTTGTCCCGCCTGGGGGCACATCTTGGCAAAGTGATCCTGGACTCCCGCATCTGAAACAGCGGTTATTATTATCGGGGCGAGCGGCTGGCTGAGCATTCGGCCTAGGGCCGTTCTGTTGCTGCTGAGGTGCAATTCGAGCTTGCTGAGGAAACCCGAATCGAGTCTGTTGCTGCTGTTGAGGAGGCCGAATAATCCAACGCCCTGGCTGAGGGGCCTTCTGAGAGGGTGCGGGTGGGTTATTCTGCACAATACGATACCTCGGTGCAGAGGCACTCGAGGGTCCAGCAGGTGCCTTGCGCTTCTTTTCAGTGCGGTGAGCAGAAATAAGATCCTCCTGGGATATAGCCATATTCACCAATTCATTGAAAGTGTCCGCACGGACAAGATTTAGCCTTTCTTGTAACTTGGTGCAAAGGCCTCGACGGAAGCGTTCACGCTTCTTAGCGTCGGTGTCCGCGTGATGTCCAGCATATTGATACAATTGATGAAATACTTGGGCATACTGCACCACAGTACGAGTGCCCTGTGTTAAAGCCAAGAACTCGTTGAGCTTACGGTCAAGAAGTCCAGCTGGAATATGATGATCTCGAAAAGCCAATTTGAACTCATCCCAATTCACCACATGATCAGCCGGTAGCATCCCATGGTAATGATCCCACCACATACGAGCTGCTCCGCGAAGCTGTTGCACGGCATAGCGAGTCTTGTTCGCTTCGGAACAAGGAGTAGTCAGTAGAGAAAACTTGGACTCGATCATGCGAATCCAAGCGTCCGCGTCCAGAGGCTCATCCGCTTTATTGAACAGCGGAGGCTGAGTACTAAGGAAATCTTGGTAGCTCGCTTCCTGTGCGTGATGAGCATGATGCCCACCCGCGGTTGTTGCTGAGCTTGAACCAACTGCCGCAAAATCTCCGTCTGGGCGGCAAGAACCTCAGCAATACCCACTGGTGGAGGAGGTGGAGGTGGATCGCCATTCCCCCCAGCTCCAAAACCACTAGGGGTGCCTCGAGTCGATCCCACCATCTAAAATGTGAGTACTTTTGCATTAGATTCATCATTATCATCATCTCGAATGGGAATTTCAACTCAAGATGACATGTAAATATTCAGAATTGCTTAAATCACGTCGTGCAGAAAACCAGTGATACAAAAACGCTCATAACTGGAGTTCCGTACATGATATAAACTTGAAATTTTTACAGGAGATAGATAATTTCATGATATACAACTTTGGTAGTCATCACAAGGTCAGATTTCCAGAGTAGGTTAGTCGAAAAATTCATTTACTCCTCCTCTGGTTTTTCTGTTTCACAGAAAACAGAGCTTCTGTAATTGGCGATTATCTCCCGTGTTACTAATCCGTTCGGGCTGAAATTTTGCGAGTATTTCCACGATGAAATTTGGAACAACTTTGGTATTCAACTCAGGAGCTAAATCAGAAAGGAACAGAGGATAAAATTTCGAACTTGCTGCTGCCTTCAGCTTTTCACAGATCACTGATAATTCACATTAGTAGCATTAGAGATTCATTACATCCATCATCCTCTCATTTCTACTTGGTTACTCCTAACATCAGTACTAAGGGGGTTACTCAACTCTAAGTTAGCCTAGTAGCCATGATCCAAAAGTAGGCCACACTAAGAGGAGTCTACAAAAGCTAGACAACCGCGCCTCGGTCTACATGTTGACCGATGCCTCACTCGCCGCGGGAGTGTGAACCTCAACCGGTGCGGGCTGCGGCGCCTGGTCCTTGGAGTCCATCTCTGAAACGCCCTCGATCTCCTGGGGCTCGTCCTCCTCATCCACCTGCATCTCGTCGGGAGGTGCGTGAAGGGCATCCTGCGCGTGCTGTATCACGTGGAGCTGCCCCTGGGCCTCGTCCAACTCAAGCTGCAGGTCGTGAAACTGGTCCTCCAGGAAGTTGATCGTAGCATCACGATCCGACACAGTGTCCTGAAGCTCGTGAACCTGGCCGTGGAGCTGGGCGATAAGAGTAGCCCTGCTCTCAAGCTCGGTACTAGCCTCCTGAAGCTGCCCATCTCTCAGCTGGACCTCCAGGTGCAGGGCCTGAGCGTGGTCCACCAACTGAGCGACGGCGTAACTCTGGTAAGTGTGAAGTCTGTAGAGACCGTCCAAGCACCTCGCTGTCGTCCGAAGTGCCCCGACCGGGTCAAGGGTAGCGACCACGTCCACGTGTGCCATCCGGTCGAGCCAAAGCGGGTCTGCCGGGTCAGGTGCAGGGAACAACCCGAACGCGGTCAGAACCACCTCCAGAGGGCGCAAAGAGCAAAAGGTGGTCATCGCCCTCATGGCGGTAAGCTCCCAAGTGTCCAGTAGGTAGTGACCGACCATCTGAGTTACGATCGGCTCCCACCCGTTGAGCGGGTGCTGCAGAATCACCATCGTCACACTGCAGCGACGAACTCCGTCCTCCACAAACTCGTGGCCATCCTAAACTGGTGGCTGGAGGTAACCGGCTGCACTCAAAAGCTCCCAGAGACGGCGGGGAAACCCGTCCCAGTGCAGGCAAGCGGAGTGCACGTGCCCCTGCGCGTCAACGACCAGCAGCTCTTCCATCTGTCCCAACAAAAGACCGATGGATCAGCTGATGGTAACAAGAACTACTAACTCTGGAACAGTGAAAGAAATGGCTAAAACTGTAGATAACTTGCTTCAAAAATTCTCAAAAAATTACACAAGATCCCTCTGATATTAAGGAACGATTCATCTAGTCATCACTAAGCTCAATTCGGATTCCATGGGGGTGATATGCTCAGGTATTCAGAGTGATGTCCACCAGGAAAACTGAGTGTCCAGAGAGGGTGTATTTTGACCATAACTCTCAAAACAGTTGTCAAAAATTATTAAAATTTTTATGGTAAGATCATTACTTAGTTGTATACAACTTTCATGTTGAACGATTTTTCGTTTGAACAACTTATAAAGGTCGAAAAATTTCAGTTTTATAGACTGTTCAGAGTTAACAGTTTTACACAGGGTTGATCCAAAAATACAAATACCATGCTAGAAGGCTTCAAAAATTTCAAATTTTTACAGCAGCTTGATAACTTAGGAAACACCATTTAGTCTTACTACCCCAAGGCGATTTGAGTAACTTAACAGAAGGTTAAAATTCGTGGAAACCAGGTTGCAGACGTTCTGGATACTCCTTAGGATAGTGTTTTAGCTGATTTGCTTGCGATTTCTCCAGATTTATTTGCTAACCTTTTTGAGAATGAATGCAGAACCTATACGTCCTCACCAAGGAAAAATTGCCAAGTACCCTTGGTCTTACGCAATGACTTTGGTGGCATACATATTACGTCTCTCACTATATAGCTACTCGATATAGCTAGATAGCCTATAATTCGATTTCGAGTTAGCGTACCTGCAGAAGATTGACAGCATATAAAATGAACCTTTCGTGCCAGCACTCACGAAAGCGTTCCCATACATTACCGATCACTATAGAATCGGCATCCATACAATTACCGCCGGATGGACAACGTTAATCATATGTTATCGAAATAACGTATTGACTGAGTACCGTCTTTGACGGGGAATTGAATTCCAATTTCGAACCATTACTCCCCATATATTCAACCGAAGTTGGTATATGGGCAGCAGCTCAAGTAGGCCACTACTTGAGCTCCAGCGTTCGGCTCGCATCACCGACGGGAAGGTCAGACTCCCTCAGCTGACTGAGTAAGCATACCTTCGTGGCGATGATGTAGTTGCAGAATTTAAATTACAGAATTTAAATACTGAAAAGTAACGTGCTGGAAGTTAGCCATACAAAATAAGCCACCTGATAATACCCATAAGATTCCCTAGGGCTTTACGTCCTAGACTTGTCCTTGGAGATCCTAAACTCTTTCAAAAACCATAATAGTTTTGAAGTCCAGTTTTAAATTGTTGTTTTGAAAACCGAGGTTGCCATCTCTGGTAGGCTGTCTGCGAGCTCTGATGCCAGCTGTGGCGGAACCACCCAAAACTACTGGGCCCGGGTGCACTGATCTTTGTTGCTAAGCAACTCTGACCCAAATTGGCACTCACCGGTAGTTCCTCGAGTGAAGCCTCGATAAAAGCCACGCTATTCCAGGATCAGCAGACAACACTCACACGAAGGTGAGCCCAGAGATTACAACACAGAATATTTCATACATCTCAGAGTGATTGCAGCTGAAAGGAAATTTATTACAAACCATGTTCAGAGTAGCAAAGTACTACGGAGTTCCAACTACTCAATTATTCAAGTCTCATGTTCAGCGGAAGCAGTAAAAGATAACTAGCGAGATATAGCGACGCATCGATAAAGCCCGTACGAATGCGTCACTCAGCGGGAGGGCGATTAGCACCAGCTGAAGGGCCATCCCACTCAATAGACCAACCCGGAGGCAAGGTACAAGGCCAAGTAAGACTTGCAAACAGATCTTCAAAGTTAGTACCTGAAAAACAGTGCCACAAGCAAGGCTGAGTATACTAATACTCAGCAAGACTGACCCGTCTCCGGATATAACATAGTCCGATAACTAGACATGCAAGGCTTTTTGGTTGGTGGGGTTTGCTTGCCAAAAATGCCGCTAAGTGTTGATCCTTACTTTCAGGTTTTACTTAGCCAGATTCTAGTGGGATTAACCATTCTAAATTTGCAACTAACTCTACACCAACATGGTAGAGCAATCATTTAATCAACCAGCAGTATTATCATCATCATGTTCCACTTGTTACTCTATGTGACCGAAATCATTAAGCAATCTCATGCCGTGAGAGGCGGACGATTCCGAATCGAATTTCAACCTGGCCAGGGGAACCTAGACCACACGTATGGGAACAAAGTCACCCACACAACATTTCCCCTTTCTTTCCAGTCCGTGGAGCCGGCACACCCTCCCCGACTACAGAGTCCGACCACTCTGTACCCGTATGTCGCGACATAAAAATAAACCCTACTTCTACCAGGAGGGTGCGAGATCGTTCCACTCGCCGGTCCAATTAGGTACTTCAGCTTACCGATTACCATATTTCTCGGTATGTGGCTAGTACTTTCAAACGCTTAACGAAATGAGCCACACACCGCGACCTTAGCCATTTTTGACTACACCAGCGGGGTATCACAACTACACAACCCCGCCCGTTGTCCTTACATTTCAACAGGAATTAAAGGCAGTACAATTCCTATTTGCTCGCGAGAGGCAGGGAACCACTCGACTTCTACCGTACCTATTTAGCATGGCAACTAGTCGATAAAATGATCTGGTATCAAACATAGGTTCCTAGGGATCACGCATCTAAGGTTTTCGATCAACGCCTAGAAAACTTAAATGCAGAAAACAAAATATTACCATACATTAATAAATAGATAGCTGAATGATAATTCGGAAAATAGTGGGATTATGCTCCGGGGCTTGCCTTCTTGGGCACTGTTAGGCAGAAAAGCTTCTGGGGCTTGGCCCAGGTCTTGAGACAAGTTAGTACAGTTCAAGGAGACCTCCTGATCCACACGAGAGTTATTCATGGATAACAATTTCTTTCCTTCACGATAAAGTTGTAGTCTAACGAAAGTTAATTTAGTGACGATTTCACATTTCATTGCATGGGCAATCGTTTATAGAGTAGTAAACATAACTATGTTTATTCATGAATGAGTGGGGGTTTTAGTTTTCATTTTTCAATTTCAACACATAGCATGCTTCCCTTATTTCTTATCAACACAACTACTAAAGAGCTAGTGATGAAACACTAAAGTAACTCAGATCCAAACTTGAACCTTCATGGCATAAATTCAGCATCTACCATAGAGCAAAAACTATAACTATTCATGCAAATGGATTACTCTAGTTACTTTATCTTTTTGTACAGAACGTTCAACATGGGTTCTGGTGCTACAAATTTTATGGGAGCAACTTCAAAGCATATACTCAGCACTGAAATTTTCCAGATTTTATTCACTTATATAACTGAGGTGATAAAAAGAACAAAAACAGCAAGCTTTTAACTAAGATTAAATCTACAGAGAGTTTTACTAGAGATATGGCTCTCAAATTTTTACCAGAGACTAGTCATGAGTTATACATACTCAAGAAAATTTTTCAAGATTTAACTCACTATGGTAAATTAGTTATTCAGTTAACTTAGCATGAGTTTGCATAAATTTCTCAAGGTGCATTTAACCAGTATTGCATATGAACTTTTTATTACGGGTAGAGCATAATCTAAACAAGATCATGCCCAAAAATAACGATCAGAAACATTGTAAATTACTCAGAATAAAAATAGTAAACCTAGCCCTAAGATGCTAAGCATGATTATTCGACAAAGCAAAACTCAGTATCTGCAGCTCAAAATTTTTAGACAGGAACACAGACCTAAAAAGAGACTTTTTCTGAGCATAAGAACTATATATGAGGAATTAAGTTGATTACACAAGCATAAATCATGGTATATAGCAAATGAACTCTAATAAATCTGAAATTTAGGTATTAACAGTGTTTTAGTTTTACATGCACGCAGTAAAAATTTCAGAGCAAGTTCATGTGCATATTTTCCAGAATTAAATTGAGAAAGCTAACAACAGATTAGAGAATCTTGATTGTTTCAAAATGGTACTGCTTTGGTTGGGTGCCATCTTTTTAATGTGATCTTAAAATTCCATTAGTGATAACATATCCAAAAATCAAGGTCATTTTATGGGCAGAACTTCATGAACATGCATAAGGTGGTTTTCTTATTCTTTTCCCTAGATTAATTTCGGTTGAGTTTCTGCAAATGTGAATGTTACAAAATTTGTAGATCTTGTTACAAGGAATCCAGATCAGTTGAGTTTGTATTTTTCTGATTTTTCTGTGATTTGTTTCGCATTTTAGGAGTTCACTAGTATACACTGAAAAACTTGCAGAAACACCCTTGAACGAAGAAAAGTATTTACAACCGGGTCCTTCGCCGGCCTTCTCCGCCGTGGCATCTTGCCGGTGGTGTTCTGCGGTGCAGGGCTTACCGGGGCTACCACGGGGAGGCGCGTGGGAGAGAAAGGATCGAGGAACACCTACCCTGGTCGACGTTCGAGCGTCTGGTGCACGGGTTCGAGCTCGTCGGCGTCAATGGCGGGGTGGTTGTTCGGTTCGCCGGCGCTGGAGGAGAAGGAGGGCTCGGGGTAGGGGAACAGGGAGCGCACGAGCATGGCGTGAGCTCATGGATGCTTCTGGGGTAGCTGTTGTGCTCGATCTCCCTCGGAGCTGGCCGGTCCGCGGTGAGCCTGAGCTCGCCGGTGGCGGCGCAAAAGGGGAACGGCGTCGGGAGGAGGTTTGGGGTCGATTCCGCGCGCGTGGAGCTTAACTAGGAGGTGGCGAAGCTATTGCGGGAGTCGGAGGGGGCAATGTGGGGCTGGGCTAGCCGGTCCGCAAGAGCTGGATCTCGGCGGCCATGGCGGAGCGGCGGGAGGAGGAAGAAGGGGTAGAAGGGCGCGACTGTGGAGTTCTGGGGGTCTTTATAGGCCAAAGAGCTCCTGGGTGAGGAATGTAGTGACTGGGGGCGGTCGATTTGGCCCTGGGCGACTCGACGGCGAGCGGGCGGAGGAGGCAGCGGCGCTACGCCGGCCGGGGGTGTCGTGGCGGCTCGGGAAGGGGTCTGAGACGCGTGTGCGCGCGAGGAGGTGCCAAGGGGCGGCCAGGTGGCGCTGAGAGACTCCCCTGGGTCCATTTGGCCGCGGGCGCGCGGTGGACGAAGTCCACCGGCGGCGTACGGCGGGCGGCGGGAAAACAGAGCACCGGGAGAGAGAGAGGTGAAGGTGAGGGCCTATTTGGGATTTCTGAAATTCCAGGGACCTTTCGGTAAACAAAAATTTTCTCCTATTTGGAGGGCTCAAATGGAAAAGTGTTGAATACCACTTTTGCATAACTTTTCAAGATCTACAACTTTCGTGTTATGCAAATTTTCATTTGAACTCCACATTTTGAACTATTGGTACATTTGCATATTTGCACAAAAGGACTTTAGTTTTATTCAGTTTTTGACTTGAATTTGGCTGAAGTTCAATTGAGCACATGTCAATTGAAACACCTCTCATGAGCCAACAAAAATTTTGTACACATTTTTGAATTAAATTTTGAGTAGCTTTTCACTCCTTTTTCTTTTTCCTTTAATTTTTTTTTGTATGATTTGTCTTTTATTTGATCCTTTCTCTTTGAATTAATTTCTCAAATTTTTCTTTTAACTTTAACTAAGGTACATTGATTGTATTTAAATGTGCTAACACCTGAGGTGTCACACTAGTATCCTATCACCTGTTACATACTGAACAACGACCAGCTAAAGCACCAGCTAACTACCCTCTCCCATAGCACAAAGCAGGGAGAGGTCCCTAGCTCCCGCAAAACTCCACAACTGCGCTTCATCCATGGCCAAGATAACAGCAGTAGCCACATTTGGGACAGTCCCATTGAAAACACAGTCGTTTCGGTGCCTCCAGACGCTCCAGGCCCCAAGAATAATGAGAGAATTCAGGCCCTTTCGTAATTCACCTGCAACCGAGGCTTCCGCCTTCTCCCACCAGTCATCGAATGAAATATCTTGGGGGCTGGGGGGGTGAGTGTGGAGAGGCCAAACCACCGGAGGAGAGAGAACCAAAATTGCCTGGTGAATACGCAACCGACGAGAAGATGTTGGATATTCTCCTCTTCTTGATCACACAACAAACATCTGGCTGGGTGGGGGAGGCCTCGTCGAGCAAGTATGTCAGCAGTCCAGCATCGATTGTGGGCGGCCAACCACATGAAGAACCAACACTTGGGAGGAGCATGAGATTTCCATATTCTTTGTGCAGGTCCAAAATAAATAGCCCCTTGGAATAGAATCTCATAAGCTGATTTCGCCGAGTACTCTCCAGAGTCAGAAAACCTCCAAATGTGTCTATCGGGAATCCCTTCCTGCAGGTCTACCTCCAAAAGGAGGTCCCAAACCTCAAGGAATTCCAGTAAAGCTTCCACCGAAATATCCCCCTGGATATCTTCGACCCATTTTTCATTTGTGAGAGCCTCACGCACCGTCCTCCTGCAAGCCCTTTTATTAGTAACTAAAGCATAAACACGGGGTGCCAGTTCCCGGATGCTATGACCATCCAACCATTTATCCCTCTAGAACAAAGTATTCGCCCCATCTCCAACTTCAGTTATGACAGCCATGGAAATGAGAGAATCAACATCTTAGCTGACCTGAAGCGGCAAGCTTGCCCATGGTTTGTTTGGTTCAGTCTTCCTAAGCCAAGGCCATCTTGCTCTTAAAGCACAACTCAGTCTTTTAAGATCTGAAATTCCCAGCCCCCCAAGCTCAAGATGTCTACAAACTTTTGGCCAAGCTATTAGACAATGTCCCCCTTTTGCATCTTTCCTTCCTCTCCAGAGAAACCCTCTTCTAATCTTGTCGATAGCTTTAATTGCCCAGGGTGGTAATTCCGCTGCCATGGCCACGTAGACCAGCATAGCTGTCATGACAAACTGAACCTGTACCACTCTCCCTGCCCGGGTCATCAAATCAGCCTTCCAACCCGGCAATTGATCTGCTATTCTGTCAATAATAGGCTGGAACTGCTCCTTGGTCAACTTCTTAATGGTTAAAGGCAGCCCTAGGTATTTGCACAGGAAATTCAGCACTTCACATGGCAGCAGATCCTGTATGGTGGCTAAATCCACCTCAAAGCACTGTATTGGCAGCACATTACTTTTCTGCACATTAGTCTTCAACCCGGATGCATCCCCAAATAGTTGAAGCAGTTGGAGAGTTAGATTAATATCTGCTACTGCTGGCCGGAGAAAAATAGCCACATCATCTGCATAAAGGGAGATTCTATGCTGAATTGGCCTTGAAGAAAGTGGTTGTAGCAAGCCGGCTTATGAAGCTCTTGTAACCATCCAGTTCAGCACATCCATCACTAGAATAAATAGCATCGGAGAGAGGGGATTGCCTTGCCGAAGACCTCTCTTGTGTAGAATAAAATCCCCCGGTGTGCCATTCAGAAGAACCTATGTAGAGGAAGAAGCCAGGAGACCGCACACCAAATCTCGCCATCTTGAACCAAAGCCGAGTTTTCGTAGTACCTCCAGGAGAAAAGACCAAGAAACCGAATCAAAGGCTTTTGTGATATCCAATTTAAGGAGGATCCTGGGTTGTTTTTGAATGTGCAGGTATTTCACCGTTTGCTGAACCAGCGTGAAATTGTCTTGTATGAATCTTTTCTTGATGAAGGCGCTTTGGTTGGGCAAAACCATTTCATCCAAGCAGCTGGCCAGTCTATTAGCCAGGATTTTTGTTACCAATTCAGCAAAGCTGTGTACCAAGCTTATGGGCCTAAAGTCCTTCACCTGATCAGCCTCAGATTTCTTAGGGAGTAATGTGATGTAAGCTGAATTTAACAGCCACAGGTTCCTGCAATTCCTTCCCCATATCATGTGTAGGGCTGCCATAACATCCTCCTTGATTATCGACCAGTAAGATTTATAAAACCTGCCTGTGAACCCGTCAGGTCCAGGAGCTTTGTCTGATGGTAAATCCTTAATGGTATGCCACACCTCATCCTCTGTGAAAGGCATATCCAGTGCTTCTAAATCATAACCTGGTATGTCCAGGTGATCGAAATTAATAGTCCTGGTCCTATCGCTGTCAGCCCCAATTAGATTAGAGTAGAAATCAAAGATTGTTGCAGCCTTGTCCTCATGAGAGGTCAATATCTGATCTCCCTCCCTTAAAGCGGCTATAAAATTCTTCCTTTTTCTATGCTGAGAATGCATATGGAACAGCTTGGTATTTGCATCACCATCCTGCAGCCAATTAATACAAGATCTGATCCTGGCTACTATTCTTAACAGGGAGGCAAGCACCAAGGAATGCTTCTTAAGACTGTTGCGCAACCACATCTCATTTGGTTGGAGGGTTCTACTATCTTGTAACACCCGGTTTATAAAAGAACATAAACCGAGCAATCATATACGTGCCAGGATCAAGTCACACGTATATACAACAGAATGAATAGTATATCATAGCACATATCACGTAAAAATATATAAATAAGCGAATACGAATGTTATTTATTACATTAATGACAAAATGTCTGATACAGCGAAAGCGAAGTACAAATTCGATAAAAACTCTCTGAAGCTGAGCAGGGCGCCACAGGGACGTCGACTGGGAGACGAACGCCTAGAAGTCCTCGTAGTCCTGGTAGCGCTGAGCGAACTCCCTCGTGTCGGCAGGAACTGAGCAGCAGTAGCGTATCCAAGAGGAAAAAGTAGAGAAGAGGCAAGAGTGAGTACACAACTTGTACTCAACAAGTATAACACAAACTATGAGGCTCTAGGTTGGCTGACTGACTGCATTAGCTTTTAAGTGTTGGCAAAATTTTATTAAAGCTATTTACTACGAATTGATGAATTACCATTAACCCAGTTACATAGTAATTAATCAAGATTAAACATGTTACTACTGAGAACCAAACTGAAACCACCAAGGTAACCCCGAGAGGCACCTCCCTCGTCGGAAGGAGATAACCCCACTAATCAAAAGGAGGATCTGGGCCGCTCATAACCGTGAGCACGGCTAGTATACCAGTTTTACACTCTGCAGAGGTTGCACATCTTTACCCACAAGTCGTGAGCTACGCTAGTTGTTCATCACACTTCCTTAGGTGAGATGACTAGCAAACTCACTACGAGGCCGTTACAAAGAATCTCGTTGGTAAGGCGTAACTGCGAGAGTTAGGTCAGCGACGATGGGGCCCACCTCCAGGGGTACTAGCACCGGAGTGCAATCCTAGCACAGACCAAGCCAGAGGAGCAGGGACCATTGAAGCTTACTACTCTTGCCCCGCAGGTAAGTTACTCCAAACCAAAAAGACCTAATTAGTAAGCCAAGTCTATCCCATTCTAGCCTTGTGGTAGCGCTGTTGTCCCAGGTTGTCGCTCTATGAACCGGTCCTTATGGAGAGTGGCCAACCAAGCACTAAGCACCATGCTGGCCCCCTAAACCATGTTTCTACAAAAACCATCTTTTAATGAGACGTGAGCCACTCATCACAACACAGAGGGCCACTCTCAGAATTAAGTTCAAGTAAACTATTAATCAAATTAATTAAAAGGACCAGAGTGTGTTATAGCGCAGCAACCTAGCACAACTAACCAAAATGCAACCCAAAGGTATATATAAAGGATATAAAGTGGCTAGAACAGTCCTTATAGGCATACAATATTAAATGCAGTATGAAATTGTATTTAAAGTGATAGGTGGTGTTCATGTTATACTTGCCTTCCTCGTACTGCTCCTGCTGCTGCTGGTACTGCTGAGGCGGCTAGAGGCGAGGACGAGTGTTGCTGCTGGAAGCAACGGGGACAATCTTCCTCTTCTTGTCCTCCATCTCCAGGTACTTGCGCTCAGTGTTGAGCACGCTGTCAACCAGATGCTTGAAGTCGTCGAAGCGGAGGTTGAGCAGCGCGTACTGGAGGTAGTCCTCAAGGCCCTCCATGAAATGCTCCTGCGGAGCAGTACGAGGAAGGCAAGTATAACATGAACACCACCTATCACTTTAAATACAATTTCATATTGCATTTAATATTGTATGCCTATAAGGACTGTTCTAGCCACTTTATATCCTTTATATATACCTTTGGGTTGCATTTTGGTTAGTTGTGCTAGGTTGCTGCGCTATAACACACTCTGGTCCTTTTAATTAATTTGATTAATGGTTTACTTGAACTTAATTCTGAGAGTGGCCCTCTGTGTTGTGATGAGTGGCTCATGTCTCGTTAAAAGATGATTTTTGTAGAAACATGGTTTAGGGGGCCAGCACGGTGCTTAGTGCTTGGTTGGCCACTCTCCATAAGGACCGGTTCATAGAGCGACAACCTGGGACAATAGCGCTACCACAAGGCTAGAATGGGATAGACTTGGCTTACTAATTAGGTCTTTTTGGTTTGGAGTAACTTACCTGCGGGGCAAGAGTAGTAAGCTTCAATGGTCCCTGCTCCTCAGGCTTGGTCTGTGCTAGGATTGCGCTCCGGTGCTGGTACCCCTGGAGGTGGGCCCCATCGTCGCTGACCTAACTCTCGCGGTTACGCCTTACCAACGAGATTCTTTGTAACGGCCTCGTAGTGAGTTTGCTAGTCATCTCACCTAAGGAAGTGTGATGAACAACTAGCGTAGCTCACGACTTGTGGGTAAGGATGTGCAACCTCTGCAGAGTGTAAAACTGGTATACTAGCCATGCTCACGGTTATGAGCGGCCCAGATCCTCCTTTTGATTAGTGGGGTTATCTCCTTCCGACGAGGGAGGTGCCTCTCGGGGTTACCTTGGTGGTTTCGGTTTGGTTCTCAGTAGTAACATGTTTAATCTTGATTAATTACTATGTAACTAGGTTAATGGTAATTCATCAATTCGTAGTAAATAGCTTTAATAAAATTTTGCCAACACTTAAAAGCTAATGCAGTCAGTCAGCCAACCTAGAGCCTCATAGTTTGTGTTATACTTGTTGAGTACAAGTTGTGTACTCACTCTTGCCTCTTCTCTACTTTTTCCTCTTGGATACGCTACTGCTGCTCAGTTCCTGCCGACACGAGGGAGTTCGCTCAGTGCTACCAGGACTACGAGGACTTCTAGGCGTTCGTCTCCCAGTCGACGTCCCTGTGGCGCCCTGCTCAGCTTCAGAGAGTTTTATCGTATTTGTACTTCGCTTCCGCTGTATCAGACATTTTGTCATTAATGTAATAAATAACATTCGTATTCGCTTATTTATATCTTTTTACGTGATATGTGCTATGATATACTGTTCATTCTGTTGTATATACGTGTGACTTGATCCTGGCACGTATATGATTGCTCGGTTTATGTTCTTTTATAAACCGGGTGTTACAGAGTGGTATCAGAGCCGTATCGACTGTAGGACGAAGCCTAGATAGAACTGGTCGAGTTTTAGGACTTCTTCTCTCCAATCCTTGTCTGCTGAAACTATTTTACTATTATACCCCTTGAATTCTATGACTTTTACTCGTCTTGCCTTGATTTTCTCTCTCTAAAGAATAGTTTCCGTAGATTTTGGCCTGAATCAGTCACCTGACCACCATGAGTATTAGTTAGGTGACCCTCTTATAATAATACGGTAGTACGTTCTGCGACGCGTTGTGTTAGTCGAGTCAGATGTTAAACTCGGCTAAGTCGTGAAAATTGTCTGCTTGTTATTATGCTACATGTTTGATTTGGATTTTTGAATGATTGCATAGCTTAGTAGTTTAAATTTGTTTAAAGAAAATCACTCTTATGTTAAGTTAACTAATTAATAAAATGGATTAGATCGTTGGGGGTAAAACAGTCCACTCCATCCTGTCTACTTTATCATGGCTGAGTCTTTTTCTGCAAAGAGTTATCATATCCATCTGAATTTATTCCTGCAATATCCTTACTCGTGAAATCTTTTGTCCAAAATCAGATGGTGAACACCAGGCGTGGTTCTGACCAGCAGGGGCAGAACAACCAGGGGTAGAACACCCAGGGGACCGGGATCCCGATGCCTCCGCCTCTGACTCCGGAGCAGTACTTCCAGCTCCAGATGCAGATGATGGCCACCCTGAACAATATTGTTCAGGCTCTTCAGCATGCTCACACTCAGCCTCCGCCTCCTCCACCGCCGCAGCCCCGCGACAGGCGTGCTGAGTTCCTGAGGGGTCACCCACCGACGTTTTCTCACACGTCCGACCCTCTTCAGGCTGACGACTGGCTCCGTGCAGTGGAACGCCAGCTGGACATCGCCCAGTGCGATGATCGGGAGCGAGTTCTGTACGCAGCAGGACAACTGCGAGGGGCAGCTTTGGACTGGTGGGAGTCCCACCAAGTTCAGGACCGCGAGGCTCTCACTTGTCTCCAGTTCCGGGAGCGGTTCTGCAGCCACAACGTCCCCGCGGGCGTTATGAAGATGAAGCAGAAGGAGTTCCTTACACTGAAGCAGGTAATCTCAGATATAATCATTCAGCGGTTTCTTTTGAGCTAATGCCCCTTGTTCTATTCTTATGAATCTTGAGTTAATCTTTCGATATCTATCTGTCTTTGTCACTTCAGGGGACTATGTCGGTCACGGAGTATCGTGATCGCTTTCTGCAGCTTGCTCGCTATGCCCCTGCCAATGTTGCGGATGACTGCAAGAAGCAGGAGCATTTCATGGAGGGCCTTGAGGACTACCTCCAGTACGCGCTGCTCAACCTCCGCTTTGACGACTTCAACCATCTGGTTGACAGCGCGCTCAACACTGAGCGCAAGTACCTAGAGATGGAGGACAAGAAGAGGAAGATTGTCCCCGTTGCTTCCGGCAGCAACACTCATCCTCGCCTCCAGCCGCCTCAGCAGTACCAGCAGCAGCAGGAGCAGTACGAGGAAGGCAAGTATAACATGAACACCACCTATCACTTTAAATACAATTTCATATTGCATTTAATATTGTATGCCTATAAGGACTGTTCTAGCCACTTTATATCCTTTATATATACCTTTGGGTTGCATTTTGGTTAGTTGTGCTAGGTTGCTGCGCTATAACACACTCTAGTCCTTTTAATTAATTTGATTAATGGTTTACTTGAACTTAATTCTGAGAGTGGCCCTCTGTGTTGTGATGAGTGGCTCACGTCTCGTTAAAAGATGGTTTTTGTAGAAACATGGTTTAGGGGGCCAGCACGGTGCTTAGTGCTTGGTTGGCCACTCTCCATAAGGACTGGTTCATAGAGCGACAACCTGGGACAACAGCGCTACCACAAGGCTAGAATGGGATAGACTTGGCTTACTAATTAGGTCTTTTTGGTTTGGAGTAACTTACCTGCGGGGCAAGAGTAGTAAGCTTCAATGGTCCCTGCTCCTCCGGCTTGGTCTGTGCTAGGATTGCGCTCCGGTGCTGGTACCCCTGGAGGTGGGCCCCATTGTCGCTGACCTAACTCTCGCGGTTACGCCTTACCAACGAGATTCTTTGTAACGGCCTCGTAGTGAGTTTGCTAGTCATCTCACTGTGACACCTCAGGTGTTAGCACATCTAATACAATCAAGGTACCTTAGTTAAAGTTAAAAGAAACATTTGAGAAATTAATTCAAAAAGAAAGGATCAAATAAAAGACAAATCATACAAAAGAAATTAAAGGAAAAAGAAAAAAGAGTGGGAAGCAACTCAAAATTTATTTCAAAAATGTGCACAAAATTTTAGTTGCTCATGAGAGGTGTTTCAATTGACATGTGCTCAATTGAACTTCAGCCAAAATCAATTCAAAAACTGAATAAAACTAAAGTCCTTTTGTGCAAATATGCAAATGTACCAATAGTTCAAAATGTGAGTTTCAAATGAAATTTTGCATAACACAAAAGTTGTAGATCTTGAAAAGTTATGCAAAAGTGGTATTCAACACTTTTCCATTTGAGCCCTCCAATCAGGAGATAATTTTTGTTTACCGAGAGGTCCCTGGAATTTCAGAAATCACAAATATGCCCTTATCTCCATCTCTCTCTTTCCCGGCCTGCTCTGTTCGCGCCGCCCGCCGTACGCCGCCGGTGGACTTCGTCCACCGCGCGCCAGCGGCCAAATGGACCCGGGGAAACCGTTTAGCGCCACCTGGCCCGCCCCTTGGCATCTCCTCGCGCGCACACGCGTCCCAGGCCGCTTCCCGTGCCGCCACGACACCCTCCGCCATGCGCCGCGCCGCTGCCTCCTCCGCCCGCTCGCCGTCGACTCGCCCAGGCCAAATCGACCGCCCCCAGTCACTCCATCCCTCACCCAGGAGCTCTTTGGCCTATAAAGACCCCCAGAACCCCCACAGTCGCGCCCCTTCTTCCCCTTCTTCCTCCTCCCGCCGCTCCGCCATGGCCGCCGAGATCCAGCTCGCGCGGACCGGCTAGCCCAGCCCCACATTGCCCCCTCCGACCACCGCAGCAGCTTCGCCACCTCCCAGTTAAGCTCCACGCGCGCGGAATCGAATCCAAACCCCCTCCCGAAGCTGTTCCCCTTTTGCGCCGCCGCCGGCGAGCTCAGGCTCACCGCGGACCGGCCAGCTCCGGGGAAGACCGAGCCCGACAACTACCCCAGAAGCATCCACGAGCTCACGCGGTGCTCGTGCGCGCCTTGTTCCCCTACCCCGAGCCCTCCTTCGCCTCCAGCGCCGGCGAACCGAACAACCGACCCGCCATCAACGCCGACGAGCTTGAACCTGTGCTCCAAACGCTCGAACGTCGACCAGGGTAGGTGTTCCTCGATCCTTTCTCCCCCACGCGCCTCCCCGTGGCAGCCCCGGTAAGCCCTGCACCACAGAACACCACCGGCAAGATGCCACGGCGGAGAAGGCCGGCAAAGGACCCGGTTGTATTTTCTTTTTTTTGTTCAAGGGTGTCTCTGCAAGTTTTACAGTGTATACCAGTGAACTTCTAAAATGCGAAACAAATCACAGAAAAATCAGAAAAATGCAAACTCAACTGATCTGGAATCCTTGTAACGAAATCTACAAATTTTGTAACATTCACATTTGCAGAAACTCAACCGAATTTAATCTAGGGAAAAGAGTAAGAAAATCACCTTATGCATGTTCATGAAGTTCTGCTCATCAAATAACCTTGATTTTTGGATATGTTATAACTAATGGGATTCTAAGATCACAGTAAAAAGATGACACCAAACCAAAATAGTTATCAGGTTGGAACAATCAAGATTCTCTAATCTGTTGTTAGCATTCTCGATTTAATTCTGGAAAATATGTACATGAACTTGCTCTGAAAATTTTATTACAGTCTTGTCCCACTGAATCCCTGCAAATCTCTAAATTTCAAATTTATTAGAGTTCATTTGCTATATACCATGATTTATGCTTGTTTAATCAACTTAATTCCTTATATATAGTTCTTATGCTCAGAAAAATCCATGTTTATTTCTGGAGTCTCTTTTTAGCTCTGTGTTCCTGTCTAAGAATTTTGAGCTGCATTTTCTGAGTTTTGCCTTGGTGAATAATCATGCTTATTATCTTAGGGCTAGATTTACTATTTTTTGTTCTTAGTAATCTACAATGTTTCTGATCTTTATTTTTGGGCATGATCTTGTTTAGAGTATGTTCTACCTGTGATAAAAAGTTCAGATGCAATACTGGTCAAATGCATCTTGAGAAATTCATGCAAACTCATGTTAAGTTAACTGAATAACTAATTTAGTATAGTGAGTTAAATCTTGAAAAATTTTCTGGAGTATGTTTAACTCAGGACTAGTCTCTGGTAAAAATTTGAGAACCAAATCCTTAGTAAAACTTTCTGTAGAATTAATCTTTGTTAATGGCTTGCTGTTTTTAATCTTTTTATCACCTCTGCTATATAAGTGTATAAAATCTGGAAAAATTTCAGTACTGAGTTTATGCTTTGAAGTTGCTTGCATAAAATTTGTAGCACCAGAACCCATGTTGAACATTCTGTACAAAAAAATGAAGCAACTAGAGTAATCCATTTGCATGAATAGTTATAGTTTTTGCTCTATGATAGATGCTGAAATTTATACCCTGAATGTTCAAGTTTGAATCTGAGTTACTTTAGTGTTTCATCACTAGCTCTTTAGTAGTTGTGTTGTTAAGAAATAATGAAAGCATGCTATGTGTTGAAATTGAAAATGAAAACCCAAAACCCCACTCATTCATGAATAACCGTAGTTATGCTTGCTACTCTATAAACGATTGCCCATGCAATGAAATGTGAAATCATCACTAAATTAACTTTCGTGGACTACAACTTTATCGTGAAGGAAAGAAATTATATCCCTGAGTAACTCAAAATCTTGCATTGCATATAGAAACGGTTAACCTCGCGGACGGAGACTACGAACTGGTGCCCGCGGACTCTCGTGCGGAGCAGGAGGTTAATCTGAACTGTACTAACTTGTCTCAAGACCTGGGCCAAGCGCCAGAAGCTTTTCTGCCTGACAGTGCCCAAGAAGGCAAGCCCCGGAGCATAATCCCACTATTTTTCCGAATTACCATTCTGCTATCTATTTATTAATGTATGGTAACAGTTGGTTTTCTGCATTTAAGTTCTCTAGGCGTTGATCGAAAACCCTAGATGCATGATCCATAGGAACCTATGTTTGATACCGGATCTTTTTATCGACTAGTTGCCATGCTAAATAGGTACGGTAGAAGTCGAGTGGTTCCCTGCCTCTCGCGAGCAAATAGGAATTGTACTGACTTTAATTCCTGTTGAAATGTAAGGACAACGGGCGGGGTTGTGTAGTTGTGATACCCCGCTGGTGTAGTCAAAAATGGCTAAGGTCGCGGTGTGTGGCTCATTTCGTTAAGCGTTTGAAAGTACTAGCCACATACCGAGAAATATGGTAATCGGTAAGCTTAAGTACCTGATTGGACCGGCGAGTGGAACGATCTCGCACCCTCCTGGTAGAAGTAGGGTTTATTTTATGTCACGACGTACGGGTGCAGAGTGGTCGGACTCTGTAGTCAGGGAGGGTGTTCCGGATCCACGGACTGGAAAGAAAGGGGAAAAGTAGCGTGGGCGGAAGCGAAGTCGATCCCCATGCGTGTGGTCTAGGTTCCCCTGGCCAGGTTGAAATTCGATTCAGAATCGTCCGCCTCTCACGGCATGAGATTGCTTAATGATTTCGGTCACATAGAGTAACAAGTGGAATACGATGATGAAAATACTGCTGGTTGATTAAATGGTTGCTCTACCATGTTTGAGTAGAGTTAGTTGCAAATTTAGAATGGTTAATTCCACTAGAATCTGGCTAAGTAAAACCTGAAAGTAAGGATCAACACTTAGCGGCATTTTGGGCAAACAAACCTTACCAACCAAAAAGCTTGCATGTCTAGCTATCGGACTATGTTATATCCGGAGACGGGTCAGTCTTGCTGAGTATTAGTATACTCAGCCTTGCTTGTGGCACTATTTTTCAGGTACTAACTTCGAAGATCTGTTTGCGAGTCTTACTTGGCCTTGCACTCTGCCTCCGGGTTGGTCTGTTGAGTGGGATGGCCCTTCAGCTGGTGCTAATCACCCTCCCGCTGAGTGACGCATTCGTACGGGCTTTACCGATGCGTCACATTATTTCGTTAGTTATCTTTTAATGCTTCCGCTGAACTTTGAGACTTGAATAATGTGAGGAGCTGGAACTCCGTAGTACTTCACTAGTCTGAACATGGTTTGTAATAAATTTTTTCTTTCCGCTGCAATCACTCTGAGATGTAAGAAATGGTTTGTGTTGTAATCTCTGGGCTCACCTTCGTGTGAGTGTTGTCTGCTGATCCTGGAATAGCGTGGCTTTTATCGAGGCTTCACTCGAGGAACTACCGGTGAGTGCCAAATTGGGTCAGAGTTGCTTAGCAACGAAGATTAGTGCACCCGGGCCCAGTAGTTTTGGGTGGTTCCGCCACAGCTGGCATCAGAGCTCGCAGACAGCCTACCAGGGATGGCAACCTCGGTTTTCACAACAACAACTTAAAACTTGACTTCAAAGCTACTAAAGTTTTGAAAGAGTTTAGGATCTCCAAGGACAAGTCTAGGACGTAAAGCCCTAGGGAATCTTATGGGTACAATCAGGTGGCTTATTTTGTATGGCTAACTTCCAGCACATTACTTTTCAGTATTTAAATTCCGCAATTTAAATTCTGCAACTACATCGTCGCCGCGGAGGTATGCTTACTCAGTCAGCTGAGGGAGTCTGACCTTCCCATCGGTGATGCGAGCCGAACGCTGGAGCTCAAGCAGTGGCCTACTTGAGCTGCTGCCCATATACCAACTTCGGTTGAGTATATGGGGAGTAATGGTTCGAAATTGGAATTCAATTCCCCGTCAAAGACGGTACTTAGTCAATACGTTGTTTCGATAACGTATGCTTAACGTTGTCCATACGGCGGTAATGGTATGGATGCCAATTCTATAGTGATCGGTAATGTATGGGGACGCTTTCGTGAGTGCTGGCACGAAAGGTTCATTTTATATACTGTCAATCTTCTGCAGGTACGCTAACTCGAAATCGAATTATAGGCTATCTAGCTATATCGAGTAGCTATATAGTGAGAGACGTAATATGTATGCCACCAAAGTCATTGCGTAAGACCAAGGTTACTTGGCAATTTTTCCTTGGTGAGGGCGTATAGGCTCTGCATTCATTCTCAAAAAGATTAGCAAATAAATCTCTGGGGAAATCGCAAGCAAATCCGTTAAAACACTATCCTAGGGAGTATCCAGAAAGTCTGCAATCTGGTTTCCACGAATTTTAACCTTCTGATAAGTTACTCAAATCGACTTGAGGTAGTAAGAATAAATGATGTTTCCTAAGTTATCAAGCTGCTGTAAAAATTGAAAATTTTTGAAGCCTTCTAGCATGGTATTTGTATTTTTGGATCAACCCTGTGTTAAACTGTTAACTCTGAACCGTCTATACAACTGAAATTTTTCGACCTTTATAAGTTGCTCAAACTAAAAATCGTTCAATATGAAAGTTGTAGACAACTAAGTGATGAGCTTATCATAAAAATTTGAAGAATTTTTGACGTCTACGTTGAGAGTTATAGTCAAAATACACCCTCTCTGGACACTCAGTTTTCCTGGTTGACGTCACTCCGAATACCTGATCATATCACCCCCATGGAGTCCGAATTGATCTTAGTGGTGACTAGATGAATTGTTCCTTAATATCAGAGGGATCTTGTGTAAATTTTTGAGAATTTTTGAAGCAAGTTATCTACAGTTTTGGCCATTTCTTTCACTGTTCCAGAGTTAGTAGTTCTTGTTACCATCAGCTGATCCATCGGTCTTTTGTTGGGACAGATGGAAGAGCTGCTGGTCGTTGACGCGCAGGGGCACGTGCACTCCGCTTGCCTGCACTGGGACGGGTTTCCCCGCCGTCTTTGGGAGCTTTTGAGTGCAGCCGGTTACCTCCAGCCACCGGTTTACGATGGCCACGAGTTTGTGGAGGACGGAGTTCGTCGTTGCAGTGTGACGATGGTGATCCCACAGCACCCGCTCAACGGGTGGGAGCCGATCGTGACTCAGATGGTCGGCCACTACCTGCTGGACACCTGGGAGCTTACCGCCATGAGGGCGATGACCGCTTTTTGCTCTTCGCACCCTCTGGAGGTGGTTCTGACCGCGTTCGGGTTGTTCCCTGCACCTGACCCGGCAGACCCGCTTTGGCTCGACCGGATGGCACACGTGGACGTGGTCGCTACCCTTGACCCGGTCGGGGCACTTCGGACGACAGCGATGTGCTTGGACGGCCTTTACAGACTTCACACTTACCAGAGTTACGCCGTCGCTCAGTTGGTGGACCATGCTCAGGCCTTGCACCTGGCGGTCCAGCTGAGAGATGGGCAGCTTCAGGAGGCTAGTACCGAGCTCGAGAGCAGGGCTACTCTTATCGCCCAGCTCCACGGCCAGGTTCACGAGCTTCATGACACTGTGTCGGATCGTGACGCTACGATCAACTTTCTGGAGGACCAGTTTCACGACCTGCAGCTTGAGATGGACGAGGCTCAGGGGCAGCTCCACGCGATACAGCACGCGCAGGATGCCCTTCACGCACCTCCCGACGAGATGCAGGTGGACGAGGAGGACGAGCCCCAGGAGATAGAGGGCGTTTCAGAGATGGACTCCGAGGACCAGGCGCCGCAGCCCGCACCGGTTGAGGTTCACACTCCCGCGGCGAGTGAGGCATCGGTCAACATGTAGACCGAGGCGCTGTTTCTTAGCTTTTGTAGACTCCTCTTAGTGTGGCCTACTTTTGGATCATGGCTACTAGGCTAACTTAGAGTTGAGTAACCCCCTTAGTACTGATGTTAGGAGTGACCAAGTAGAAATGAGAGAACGATGGATGTAATGAACCCCTAATGCTACTAGTGTTAATTATCAGTGATCTGCAAAAAGCTGAAGGCAGCAGTTAGTTCGAATTTTTATCCTCTTTTCCTTTCGGATTTAGCTCCTGAGTTGAATACCAAAGTTGTTCCAAATTTCATCAGGAACCTGCTCGCAAAATTTCAGCCCAAACGGATTGGTATTGCAGGAGATAATCGCAAATTACAGAAGCTCTGTTTTCTGTGAAGCAGAAAAACCAGAGGAGGAGTAATTGAATTTTTCGACTAACCTACTCTGGAAATCTGACTTTGTGATGACTACCAAAGTTGTAGATCATGAAATTTCCTATCTCTTGTAAAAATTTCAAGTCCATATCATGTACCGAACTCCAGTTATGAGCGTTTTCGTATCGCTGGTTTTGCTGCACAACCTGATTAAGCAATTTCCAGTACTTCCATGTCATTTTGAGTTGTATCTTCTATTTGAAATGATGATAATGATGAGCCTAATGCAAAAGTACTCACATTTCAGATGGTTGGATCAACTCGAGGCACCCCTAGTGGTTTTGGAGCCGGAGGGAATGGCGATCCACCTCCACCTCCTCCACCAGTGGGTATTGCTGAGGTTCTTGCTGCCCAGACAGAGATTTTGCGGCAGTTGGTTCAAGCTCAGCAACAACCGCGGGGTGGGCATCATGCTCATCACGCACAAGAAGCGAGCTACCAAGATTTCCTCAGTACTCAACCTCCGCTGTTCAATAAAGCGGATGAGCCTCTGGACGCTGACGCTTGGATTCGCGACGATCGAGTCCAAGTTTTCTCTATTGACTACTCCTTGTTCCGAAGCGAACAAGACTCGCTATGCCGCGCCAGCAGCTTCGCGGATCAGCTCGTATGTGGTGGGATCATTACCACGGGATGCTACCGGCTGATCATGTGGTGGAATTGGAATGAATTCAAATTGGCTTTTCGAGATCATCATATTCCAGCTGGACTTCTTGACCGCAAGCTCAACGAGTTCTTGGCCTTGACTCCGGGCACTCGTACTGTGGTGCAGTATGCCCAAGTATTCCATCAATTGGTCCATAATCTGCTGGACATCACGCGGACACCGACGCTAAGAAGCGTGAACGCTTCCGTCGAGGCCTTTAGTACCCAATTACAGGAGAGGCTAAATCTTGTCCGAGCCAGACTCATTACATGATTGGAATTGCTGCACACGCGCTGAAAGAAGGAAGCAACTCTTCCTCGAGTGCCTTGTACCAATTACGGATGGCAAAATCCCCCCGCAACTCCTCAGAAGGAATATCAGCCAGGGGTTATTTTGCCACCGCCTGAAACAGCGCAGGCAACTGCGACCTCGAGTGCCTCTGCACCGAGGTATCGTATTGTGCAAAAATACCCCCCGCATCCTCTCAGAAGGCCCCTCAGCCAGGGCGTTGGATTATTAGGCCTCCTCAACAGCAGCAGCAGACTCGATTCGGGCTTCCCCAGCAAGCTCGATTTGCACCTCAGCAGCAGCAGAACGGCCCTAGGCCGAATGCTCAGCCAGCCGCTCGCCCCGATAATAATAACCGCTGTTTCAGATGCGGGAGTCCGGATCACTTTGCCAAGATGTGCCCCCAGGCGGGACAATCTCAAGGGCAGGCTTCTCGCAGGAATGATCAGAACAAGGGCAAGAGGCAAACCATTCAAGTCAGGCAGGGCCGACTTAACTTCACCAACCTTGCTGAACTACCCGAGGGAGCACCAATCATGTCGGGTACATTCTCTATAAACCAACACCCCACAGTTATCTTATTCGATTCTGGTGCCTCTCATAGCTTCATTAGTTCTAAATTCGGAGCAAGTGTTGGGTTAGATTTCTGTCACACAAAGGGGTCATTTATGATATCTACCCCGGGTGGTAAAGTCGCATCAAACCAAATCGTTCATAATGCGCCACTTAGTTTGGGTAGTAAAACTGTTCCTACCACTTTAATCTTGTTGCCACTAGAAGGTATGGACATTATTCTGGGAATGGATTGGATGAAAAGACATGGAGTAATGTTAGATATCTCTTCCCGAGCCGTTGAAATAAATTCTCCAACTCATGGTCATTCGGTTCTATATTTACCTCATCACCAATGCAACAACTCTTGTGCCTATACCATGAAAGATATTCGTCTCGAAGATATTCCGGTAGTCCGTGAATATGTAGATGTTTTTCCGGAGGATTTACCTGGTATGCCGCCAGACCGGGATATCGAATTTGTCATTGAACTTCAGCCTGGTACAGCACCTATTTCAAAAAGGCCATACCGAATGCCGCCTAAAGAATTGGCTGAACTAAAAATCCAGCTACAAGAACTGTTGGACAAGGGTTTTATCCGCCCAAGTGCTTCACCTTGGGGCTGTCCAGCATTGTTCGTAAAGAAGAAAGATGATAGTCTGAGGTTGTGTGTTGATTACCGGCCTCTCAATGCGGTGACCATCAAAAATAAATATCCACTTCCCCGCATTGATGTATTGTTTGATCAATTGGCTGGAGCAAAGATTTTCTCCAAGATTGATCTTCGTTCGGGTTATCATCAAATTAAAATCCGGCCTTGCGATATTCCCAAGACCGCCTTCTCAACCCGATATGGTCTCTATGAATATTTGGTTATGTCTTTCGGTCTTACCAATGCTCCGGCTTATTTTATGTATCTCATGAACTCGGTATTTATGCCGGAACTTGACAAGTTTGTCGTGGTTTTTATTGATGACATTCTGATCTATTCCAAAAATGAGGCAGAACATGAGCAACATCTGCGCATTGTTCTTCAACGTCTCAGAGATCATAAGCTGTACGCAAAATTCTCCAAGTGTGAATTCTGGCTGGACACAGTCAAATTTCTGGGTCACACTATATCTAGTGAAGGCATTTCAGTTGATCCCAGCAAAGTACAAGAAGTGATGGACTGGAAACCTCCTACTTCGGTTCATCAGATCCGCAGTTTTCTCGGCTTGGCGGGGTATTACCGCAGATTTATTCCGGACTTCTCCAGAATTGCTAAGCCCATGACAGAACTACTAAGGAAAGATGTCAAGTTTAAATGGAACACGAAGTGTGATGAAGCATTCCATACATTGAGAGCACATCTAACCACTGCACCAGTCTTGGCTCAACCTGACAACAATAAACCATACGACGTTTATTGTGATGCTTCAGGCACTGGTCTTGGTTGTGTTCTAATGCAAGACAATCGGGTAATAGCTTATGCTTCCCGAGCTCTTCGGCCACACGAGCTAAATTATCCCACTCATGATCTGGAACTAGCCGCCGTTATTCATGCTCTCAAGCTTTGGAGACATTATCTTATGGGCACTCATTGCAATATCTATACCGACCATAAGAGTCTCAAATACATTTTCACTCAAAGTGAGCTGAATATGAGGCAACACGAAGATGGCTGGAATTAATCAAAGATTATGATCTGGAGGTTCATTATCATCCGGGCAAGGCGAATGTTGTAGCCGATGCGCTCAGTCGCAAGGTTCACTGCAATTGCCTATCAATGGAGTCATATAATGACACATTGTGTGCTGAAATGCAAAGGCTGAAATTAGAAATTATTCCTCAGGGCTCTTTGAATCATATTTCGGTGGAACCGACACTCTATGACCAGGTCATCATGGCACAATTACACGACAAAAGTGTTGGTATCATCAAGCAGCAAGTAGTAGAAGGTGAAAATAAATATAAGTGTTTCCGAGTGGACCATAAAGGAATTTTGTGGTTCGAGGATCGCCTAGTCGTTCCAAAGAATCATGAGCTGCGGAAACAAATCCTGGACGAAGCACATCTCTCTAAATTTTCTATTCATCCGGGTAGCACCAAGATGTACCAAGATCTCAGACAAAATTTTGGTGGACTCGCATGAAGAGAGAGATTGCCAAATATGTCGCAGAATGTGACACCTGCCAGAGAGTGAAAGCTAGTCACTTGAAAGTTGCTGGAACTCTCCAACCTCTACCAATTCCGTCTTGGAAATGGGAAGATATCAGCATGGATTTCATCGTGGGCTTACCAAATACTTCTCAGCACCATGATTCCATTTGGGTCATTGTTGATAGGCTCACAAAGACTGCTCATTTTATTCCAGTACATACTGAATATCGAGCCAAGAAATATGCTGAGCTCTATATGGATCGGATTGTCTGCCTACACGGTATACCCAAAACAATTATATCGGATCGTGGTCCTCAGTTTGTGGCAAGGTTTTGGGAGCAACTCCAAGAGGCTCTCGGAACTAAATTAATTCGAAGCTCAGCTTACCATCCACAGACTGACGGACAGACCGAAAGGGTTAATCAAATTCTTGAAGATATGCTTCGAGCATGTGTCATCCATTATGACAAGAACTGGGACAAATGTTTATCCTCGGCGGAGTTTTCTTATAACAACAGCTATCAGGCCAGTCTGAAGATGGCACCCTTCGAGGCCTTGTATGGTCGACGGTGTCGAACTCCTTTGAGTTGGTCTCAGACTGGGGAACGTCAAATATTTGGACCCGAATTAGTGGTCGAGGCTGAGGAGAAAGTCAAAATAGTACAAGCTAATCTCCGAGCAGCTCAGTCTCGGCAAAAGAGTTATTTCGATAAAAGAAGGGATCCTTTGAAGTTCATGGTTGGTAACCACGTCTATTTACGAGTGTCTCCAACTCGAGGCGTTCAACGTTTCGGAGTTAGGGGTAAGCTCGCACCTCGCTATGTCGGGCCATATGAAATCATTGAAGAATGTGGACCCGTGGCTTATCGTTTGCGACTTCCTTCACGACTTGCCGCCATCCATAATGTTTTCCACATATCCCAACTCAAGAAATGTGTTCGAGTTCCTACGGAAATCATTGATCAACAGGAAATTTTAGTGGAGCCCGATCTCTCATATACCGAATACCCACTCAAAATTCTGGATCAAAAAGAGAGAGGTACTCGTCGAAAGGTGGTAAAAATGTATAAAATTCAGTGGTCTCATCACACTGAAGAAGAAGCCACTTGGGAGACGGAGGATTATCTTAATCGACACTATCCGGGTTTCCTTAGCTCTACCTCAGGTATATCATTTTCCCCACCTCAATTCAATCATCCAATCTCGGGACGAGATTCTTGTTAAGGGGGGTAGGTTGTGACACCTCAGGTGTTAGCACATCTAATACAATCAAGGTACCTTAGTTAAAGTTAAAAGAAACATTTGAGAAATTAATTCAAAAAGAAAGGATCAAATAAAAGACAAATCATACAAAAGAAATTAAAGGAAAAAGAAAAAAGAGTGGGAAGCAACTCAAAATTTATTTCAAAAATGTGCACAAAATTTTAGTTGCTCATGAGAGGTGTTTCAATTGACATGTGCTCAATTGAACTTCAGCCAAAATCAATTCAAAAACTGAATAAAACTAAAGTCCTTTTGTGCAAATATGCAAATGTACCAATAGTTCAAAATGTGAGTTTCAAATGAAATTTTGCATAACACAAAAGTTGTAGATCTTGAAAAGTTATGCAAAAGTGGTATTCAACACTTTTCCATTTGAGCCCTCCAATAAGGAGATAATTTTTGTTTACCGAGAGGTCCCTGGAATTTCAGAAATCACAAATATGCCCTTATCTCCATCTCTCTCTTTCCCGGCCTGCTCTGTTCGCACCGCCCGCCGTACGCCGCCGGTGGACTTCGTCCACCGCGCGCCAGCGGCCAAATGGACCCGGGGAAACCGTTTAGCGCCACCTGGCCCGCCCCTTGGCATCTCCTCGCGCGCACACGCGTCCCAGGCCGCTTCCCGTGCCGCCACGACACCCTCCGCCATGAGCCGCGCCGCTGCCTCCTCCGCCCGCTCGCCGTCGACTCGCCCAGGCCAAATCGACCGCCCCCAGTCACTCCATCCCTCACCCAGGAGCTCTTTGGCCTATAAAGACCCCCAGAACCCCCACAGTCGCGCCCCTTCTTCCCCTTCTTCCTCCTCCCGCCGCTCCGCCATGGCCGCCGAGATCCAGCTCGCGCGGACCGGCTAGCCCAGCCCCACATTGCCCCCTCCGACCACCGCAGCAGCTTCGCCACCTCCCAGTTAAGCTCCACGCGCGCGGAATCGAATCCAAACCCCCTCCCGAAGCTGTTCCCCTTTTGCGCCGCCGCCGGCGAGCTCAGGCTCACCGCGGACCGGCCAGCTCCGGGGAAGACCGAGCCCGACAGCTACCCCAGAAGCATCCACGAGCTCACGCGGTGCTCGTGCGCGCCTTGTTCCCCTACCCCGAGCCCTCCTTCGCCTCCAGCGCCGGCGAACCGAACAACCGACCCGCCATCAACGCCGACGAGCTTGAACCTGTGCTCCAAACGCTCGAACGTCGACCAGGGTAGGTGTTCCTCGATCCTTTCTCCCCCACGCGCCTCCCCGTGGCAGCCCCGGTAAGCCCTGCACCGCAGAACACCACCGGCAAGATGCCACTGCGGAGAAGGCCGGCGAAGGACCCGGTTGTATTTTCTTTTTTTTGTTCAAGGGTGTCTCTGCAAGTTTTACAGTGTATACCAGTGAACTTCTAAAATGCGAAACAAATCACAGAAAAATCAGAAAAATGCAAACTCAACTGATCTGGAATCCTTGTAACGAAATCTACAAATTTTGTAACATTCACATTTGCAGAAACTCAACCGAATTTAATCTAGGGAAAAGAGTAAGAAAATCACCTTATGCATGTTCATGAAGTTCTGCTCATCAAATAACCTTGATTTTTGGATATGTTATAACTAATGGGATTCTAAGATCACAGTAAAAAGATGACACCAAACCAAAATAGTTATCAGGTTGGAACAATCAAGATTCTCTAATCTGTTGTTAGCATTCTCGATTTAATTCTGGAAAATATGTACATGAACTTGCTCTGAAAATTTTATTACAGTCTTGTCCCACTGAATCCCTGCAAATATCTAAATTTCAAATTTATTAGAGTTCATTTGCTATATACCATGATTTATGCTTGTTTAATCAACTTAATTCCTTATATATAGTTCTTATGCTCAGAAAAATCCATGTTTATTTCTGGAGTCTCTTTTTAGCTCTGTGTTCCTGTCTAAGAATTTTGAGCTGCATTTTCTGAGTTTTGCCTTGGTGAATAATCATGCTTATTATCTTAGGGCTAGATTTACTATTTTTTGTTCTTAGTAATCTACAATGTTTCTGATCTTTATTTTTGGGCATGATCTTGTTTAGAGTATGTTCTACCTGTGATAAAAAGTTCAGATGCAATACTGGTCAAATGCATCTTGAGAAATTCATGCAAACTCATGTTAAGTTAACTGAATAACTAATTTAGTATAGTGAGTTAAATCTTGAAAAATTTTCTGGAGTATGTTTAACTCAGGACTAGTCTCTGGTAAAAATTTGAGAACCAAATCCTTAGTAAAACTTTCTGTAGAATTAATCTTTGTTAATGGCTTGCTGTTTTTAATCTTTTTATCACCTCTGCTATATAAGTGTATAAAATCTGGAAAAATTTCAGTACTGAGTTTATGCTTTGAAGTTGCTTGCATAAAATTTGTAGCACCAGAACCCATGTTGAACATTCTGTACAAAAAAATGAAGCAACTAGAGTAATCCATTTGCATGAATAGTTATAGTTTTTGCTCTATGATAGATGCTGAAATTTATACCCTGAATGTTCAAGTTTGAATCTGAGTTACTTTAGTGTTTCATCACTAGCTCTTTAGTAGTTGTGTTGTTAAGAAATAATGAAAGCATGCTATGTGTTGAAATTGAAAATGAAAACCCAAAACCCCACTCATTCATGAATAACCGTAGTTATGCTTGCTACTCTATAAACGATTGCCCATGCAATGAAATGTGAAATCATCACTAAATTAACTTTCGTGGACTACAACTTTATCGTGAAGGAAAGAAATTATATCCCTGAGTAACTCAAAATCTTGCATTGCATATAGAAACGGTTAACCTCGCGGACGGAGACTACGAACTGGTGCCCGCGGACTCTCGTGCGGAGCAGGAGGTTAATCTGAACTGTACTAACTTGTCTCAAGACCTGAGCCAAGCCCCAGAAGCTTTTCTGCCTGACAGTGCCCAAGAAGGCAAGCCCCGGAGCATAATCCCACTATTTTTCCGAATTACCATTCTGCTATCTATTTATTAATGTATGGTAACAGTTTGTTTTCTGCATTTAAGTTCTCTAGGCGTTGATCGAAAACCCTAGATGCATGATCCATAGGAACCTATGTTTGATACCGGATCTTTTTATCGACTAGTTGCCATGCTAAATAGGTACGGTAGAAGTCGAGTGGTTCCCTGCCTCTCGCGAGCAAATAGGAATTGTACTGACTTTAATTCCTGTTGAAATGTAAGGACAACAGGCGGGGTTGTGTAGTTGTGATACCCCGCTGGTGTAGTCAAAAATGGCTAAGGTCGCGGTGTGTGGCTCATTTCGTTAAGCGTTTGAAAGTACTAGCCACATACCGAGAAATATGGTAATCGGTAAGCTTAAGTACCTGATTGGACCGGCGAGTGGAACGATCTCGCACCCTCCTGGTAGAAGTAGAGTTTATTTTATGTCACGACGTACGGGTGCAGAGTGGTCGGACTCTGTAGTCGGGGAGGGTGTTCCGGATCCACGGACTGGAAAGAAAGGGGAAAAGTAGCGTGGGCGGAAGCGAAGTCGATCCCCATGCGTGTGGTCTAGGTTCCCCTGGCCAGGTTGAAATTCGATTCAGAATCGTCCGCCTCTCACGGCATGAGATTGCTTAATGATTTCGGTCACATAGAGTAACAAGTGGAATACGATGATGAAAATACTGCTGGTTGATTAAATGGTTGCTCTACCATGTTTGAGTAGAGTTAGTTGCAAATTTAGAATGGTTAATTCCACTAGAATCTGGCTAAGTAAAACCTAAAAGTAAGGATCAACACTTAGCGGCATTTTGGGCAAACAAACCTTACCAACCAAAAAGCTTGCATGTCTAGCTATCGGACTATGTTATATCCGGAGACGGGTCAGTCTTGCTGAGTATTAGTATACTCAGCCTTGCTTGTGGCACTGTTTTTCAGGTACTAACTTTGAAGATCTGTTTGCGAGTCTTACTTGGCCTTGCACTCTGCCTCCGGGTTGGTCTGTTGAGTGGGATGGCCCTTCAGCTGGTGCTAATCACCCTCCCGCTGAGTGACGCATTCGTACGGGCTTTACCGATGCGTCACATTATTTCGTTAGTTATCTTTTAATGCTTCCGCTGAACTTTGAGACTTGAATAATGTGAGGAGCTGGAACTCTGTAGTACTTCACTAGTCTGAACATGGTTTGTAATAAATTTTTTCTTTCCGCTGCAATCACTCTGAGATGTAAGAAATGGTTTGTGTTGTAATCTCTGGGCTCACCTTCGTGTGAGTGTTGTCTGCTGATCCTGGAATAGCGTGGCTTTTATCGAGGCTTCACTCGAGGAACTACCGGTGAGTGCCAAATTGGGTCAGAGTTGCTTAGCAACGAAGATCAGTGCACCCGGGCCCAGTAGTTTTGGGTGGTTCCGCCACACTCACCTAAGGAAGTGTGATGAACAACTAGCGTAGCTCACGACTTGTGGGTAAAGATGTGCAACCTCTGCAGAGTGTAGAACTGGTATACTAGCCGTGCTCACGGTTATGAGCGGCCCAGATCCTCCTTTTGATTAGTGGGGTTATCTCCTTCCGACGAGGGAGGTGCCTCTCGGGGTTACCTTGGTGGTTTCGGTTTGGTTCTCAGTAGTAACATGTTTAATCTTGATTAATTACTATGTAACTGGGTTAATGGTAATTCATCAATTCGTAGTAAATAGCTTTAATAAAATTTTGCCAACACTTAAAAGCTAATGCAGTCAGTCAGCCAACCTAGAGCCTCATAGTTTGTGTTATACTTGTTGAGTACAAGTTGTGTACTCACTCTTGCCTCTTCTCTACTTTTTCCTCTTGGATACGCTACTGCTGCTCAGTTCCTGCCGACACGAGGGAGTTCGCTCAGCGCTACCAGGACTATGAGGACTTCTAGGTGTTCATCTCCCAGTCGACGTCCCCTGTGGCGCCCTGCTTAGCTTCAGAGAGTTTTTATCGTATTTGTACTTCGCTTCCGCTGTATCAGACATTTTGTCATTAACGTAATAAATAACATTCGTATTCGCTTATTTATATCTTTTTACGTGATATGTGCTATGATATACTGTTCATTCTGTTGTATATACGTGTGACTTGATCCTGGCACGTATATGATTGCTCGGTTTATGTTCTTTTATAAACCAGGTGTTACATATCTTGAGCAATATCCAATTGGTGCAAGATTTCTTTTGCAAGAAACAATTGAGAATTGAGATGGCCCACAGATTTTGGGCTCCAACTCTGCAATCTTCTTGCTGTCGCCTTGAGTTTCATAGATAGTGTTTCCAATGGGCAGGGTCGGGCTGGAACAGAAGTCCATGCAGCCTCAACTGTTTCCATGAAACCATCCAAGTTTGGCCAGAATGCCTCGAAATGGAAGCGTCTTTTGCTGGGAGGACTGTCCTACAGACCAAGCAAGAGGGGGCAGTGGTCTGAATCACTGGAAGCGCAGCTCTGTAATAGGCAATCAGGGAACAACTCTTCCCACTCCATAGAGCAGAAAACCCTGTCAAGCTTTACAAGTGTTGGAGAAGCACTAGTCGAGGAACTGGACCAGGTATACTTGCGATCATGAAGAGGTAATTCAGTAACTGCCATGTCGTTCACCCATCTTCTAAACCTTCCCATCATTGCTCTATTCAGATTGTTGTTGTTCTTATCTTCATCTTTATAAATCAGATTGAAATCTCCTGCCACCAGCCATGGACCTTCACAAAGAACCCTTATGTCCCTAAGTTCTTGCAAGAATTGGATTTTTGCTTGATTCTCCTGCGGACCATACACACAAGTCAGCCACCAAGGGGGTCCTTCAGAGGGGTAGAACTGGACAGAAGCAGAGAAGTTGTCCACCCTGCTTGAACTGACCACGCCCAGACATGCCCTCCACGCAATCAGAAGACCCCCACTAGCTCCGACAGAAGGTAGAAAGATGAAATTGTTGTCAAAATCGGCACCCAGCATGGAGAGAATACACGGCCTATTAACAGCAGGCATTTTTGTTTCTTGTAAACAAACTACATCGACTTTGGATGAATCCACAATTGTTCTCACTGCATCCCTTCTTGCTTGATAATTAAGCCCTCGTACATTCCAAACTAAGATATGAGAAGGATCCATTACCCACACTAACTAGTTACGACCACCAAAACTTGCCAATCAGGCACCCTTTAGGTCAGGCACTCCACCAGCTCCACTGCAAGATCACCCTCAGGAGGTGTCCAGCCAAACAGAGCAGCCAGAGCTCTAGTATGTGGGTGTGCTAGAAACATCCGGAATCGCTGTGCATATTCTTCCAAAATTTGCTGACTAAGTTGTTCCCGTTCTTCCTCGATGTTTAAATCTAGAGCTCGCATGACTTGCTTCTTCAAATGTATTGGGCATACCTCTGGCATGTCAGTCCCCAACCCTGCCAGACGGCGACTGCGCCGAGGTGCCTGACTGGGAGGCATACCCTTTTTCTTCCTTCGTTTGTTGACATGGGGAATTGGTAGGATCCCACCTGGCGTCTTGGATAAACAGCGAATGAACTCCGTCGCCGGACTGCAGGGCTCAGAGGAAGCATCCGGGACAGGTGCGCCCGAATCCCTGTCGAGGACTTGCGGCTCCAGGGTGACCACCGGGGCAGCAGGATCCGGCCCCCCTTCCCTGGTCCTCGACCTGGGGCGGCGAGAGTAGACCCGAAGAGAGGGCGAAGCCCCTGCTGACGCACCGGCCGTCAGCATCAGAGGGGGTGGCGGCGGGGCTTCTACTGGTCCCACAGTCACCGGCGACTGTGGTGGAGGAAATGAAGATTCATCAGGTCCGCTGACCAATGTCATCCCGGGCGGCAGCTGCGAGACCCCCGGAAGCTGGCTGTCGACCGGTGACCGTGGCGGCGATGACTCCAGCGCGGACTGCATCTCCTCCCTGAAGCACTCGAAGTCCGGCGTCAAATGGTGGTGGGCCATGTCGAGAACCTCTAGCCCACACAACAGATCCACTGAAGGAGAGCCAACGGGCGTTTTTTTCATTTTTATATTTTTCAAAATTATTTTTTACATAAATATATTTTCGGTTTCACAATTTACAGATTTGTACCCGTACCGCCCGGCAGGGGCGGCAGGATTTTTCAAAATTGTTTTTTACATAAATATATTTTCGATTTCACAATTTACAGATTTGTACCCCTACCGCCCAGTAGGGTGCCTAAGCCCCTACCGCCCGGCAGGGGGGCGGCAAGCTTCCACCCCCAATATAAAATCCGAGGTCCCCCCACACCTGCATTTGCAGCAAACAACATCCACAGAGGGAAAAAGGAGAGACGTGGGGTGAGGGAGGGAGTTGCAACAGCGAAACCCTGCCAGATTTTGGATCCGAAACGCAGGTAACCAATATTTCTCAATTTTGTCATTCTATTTTTTTTGTATTTTTAATTCTATAATTAGTGTTTTTTATAATTGTAACCGCTTAGGGTTCGGATTAGTAGTTATAATTGAAGCCGTACCATGGTTTTAGAAACTGGTTTAATTAAAATTAAGTCTTTGGATGGCCAGATATATCGAGCAAGGTGGCGTTTCAAGTTCATTACGATGATTTCTATAGAATTACTCGTGATTCCTATGGAGTAAATCTATCATCATTGGAACGAAGACAGTGCAGTCTAGATAACACAAGTTGGTACTTGAGGTAGTGCAGCATGACTTGACGAATCTCCGGTCATCTGTTCTTGCGGAGGCCAAGAACTATCACCCGAAGATCTTTTCCACCTCCTTCGTCTAGTTTGCGGCATAACTCCACCGAAGATACATACCAATTTATGGAAATTTTGTATCGATTTGTTAATCAACTCCGTGTTCTCGGGGTAATCCTAGCATATAATTACACAATAATTTTACTATTTCGTAAATATGGATTACGAATGATGGACGGGATTAGAACTGAATAAGAGTTACCTTAATGTGCATCTCATACACCTCTGACCGCATCCATATCTTACAAGTACTTTGTAAGAATCCAATAACATTAGGATGATTCGCTAGTTCACATACCCTCATGTATATCTTCCGACGTTCTAGCATGTGTTCATTTACATCTTGCGTTGTAATACCTCGAAATAATGTGAAATCTTTAAAATGAACTAATTTTGACAACACCATCTCTATCGTACCATCCGCTAATACATCCAACTTCTTACTGATTACAAGATGTGTCATGATCTCAAGTATTATACTAGATTTTTATTCGGTCTATGAAAATCCTCCAAAATTGGAGGCAGCCATTGCCTTATGCTGCAATATTTAGAAACAACTTTAATACTATATTTCACTATCCAAAACTTAATTCTATTTTAATTTATAATTCATTTAGATACAAGTCTGTAATAAACTTAAATTTTAATACTAAACTGAAATTTTAATACTATAGCATTAATTAAATTAAATTGCTTTATAATATTAATGGATTCATATGTAACTTACCTGCAGATCACAAGTGCGGAATCCAACAAGGTTTCACTGTTGCAACTCCCTCCCTCACTCCACGTCTCTCCTTTTTCCCTCTATGGATGTTGTTTGCTGCAAATGCAGGTGTGGGGGGACCTGAGGGGACCTCGGCTTTTATATTGAGCCTGCCGCCCCCCTGCCGGGTGGTAGGGGTACAAACCTGTAAATTATGAAACCGAAAATATATTTCTGTAAAAAACGATTTTGAAAAATATAAAAATATAAAAAACGCAGCCAACGGGCCCAGAATTAGTCAGGCTGGGAGGGCCCAACACCGCAGGAGAGCCAAGCCCACATTCAGCTTCACCTGTGAGCCCGCGCCGCACGCCTCCTCGATCTCCAGCGCCGCCGCGGCGGTTGAATGCGGATGGCACGCATCCGGGGACAGCGCGCAGGAGTTCGCCTCTTCACGAGGCCAACCACACTCCTCGAACTCCATAGCAGATGCAATGCCTCTGGCGGTGTGCTTGAAGGGCCAACAATGGCATGCGCCGCCTGAGCCGAGGTGCGGTCATGGGAGGCATCCGGGGAGTTGTGCCGGGCGGGAACCGAGGAGGTCGGCCGCCCAGCCTGAGCCGCCGGGCGCCCAAGTGGGCCCAGCCGCTCATGCACTGGCAAACGGCCACCCGGAGCCGACGACGACGAGCCTCCTGGAACCGCCGGAGCCGGCGAGCCCGCAGGAGAGCGCCGCCCATGTTGCTGACGGCGTCTACGTCCTTCGTCGGGCGGCGGCGATGGGGGAGGCGAGTCCTCCCTTGGAAGCTCGAGCGGTGAGACCACAATTGAGATGGGATACGACAGAGTACGTACGCCCGGCTCGGAACAATCCGCCATTGGAGGCTCCACGATCTCCAGTTCCATTTCCGCAGGGATGTTGTCTGTGCATGAACGCGCCACGCCTTCAACTTGAACACATCACGTCTCTCTGGAACGCTAGGGTGAAGTCCATCGACCCAGCACCACTCATCCAGGAGGAGCTCAGCCGTTGAAAGCTCCCAGGCGTGCGCAGGGATACCCCTAATCTCCACCTCGACAGCAGAGGGCAGACATGAAGCTGTTGCATTGAGGAACCTCGTCCATCGCATGATGTGCAAACGGACAGAGGAGGTGATGAAAGGTCGCCCTCCATTGTAGATCAAATCCGCCATCTCAACGCTAGGCAAGGTCAAGAGGAAGCTAGCCGGGCCCCAGCGATGAAGGAGCAGCCGGTCTTCCTCGACCTCAAACCTAAGCGCAATGGACGAACGAACAAGCTTCAGCCGCACCGGCCGGCAGGTCCCCGATCATGGTGACCACCAGGGCGCGAGCGAGCTCATCCTCACACCGGTGAATGTTAACAGAGCGATCCAGAATGCGGTGCGGCTTCGTTGGGCCGCTCCCGGAGCTGACGACACGTTCCAGGCCGGCCAAGGACGGGTGGGGATCAGAGCTCCCGTCATCATCGGAGCCACCGTCGCTGGGCCTGGCCTTGCCCCCCGCACGGCGTGGCCGGCAGGGTCCACGACGTCGCTTCCGCTTGCGAGGTGCAGCTCCCTCAGCAGGTTCGACCACCGGGACGGCCACCATGGTCGCCGACATCGAGCCCGTCGCCGAGCCGGTGAGTGGCCGCAGACGACGCAACCCCCGGACGCCGGGACGGACATGCCCGAGAGCGATGCCCCAGGCCCCGGCAGGAAAAGCACCTTGGCCTAGAGCGGCAGCACGACGCCTGATGTCCCTTGGATAGGCAGTTGAAGCATCTTCCCCAGAGGTCAGCAGGAAACGAGCGTCGCGGAGGAAGCTCCCGGCGGCGACGCTCCCGGCGAGCCCTACGACTTTCTACCTTCCACCCAACCGGCCGCGTCAGAGATGCAAGCCACCGACCAAGACTGATGTCGCCCAGTACAGATGATAGGTACCCCACCCAGGGAAGCCTGCACAGGAGCCAACGGAGCAACCAGCCCGAGCACGTCCGGAACGGCCGTAGACTGGGCTCCACCGGCGAGCAGGACGTCCTTATACGTGGGGCAGACACCGTCGTCAATGGGTGGTTACTCGTCCCTCCATCTCTGGGCCTTGGAACGGCCCCTAGCGGGGAGAGAGGGATAGAGGGGGACGAGGAGGGGCTGTCCCCCGACGCTGGTGAATTGTGGTGGAGCTTGGTGGCCGCCGTGCCCGGAGTAGGCGACGGCGTGGGGCTGGAGGGACGGGGGGAGGAGGGCTGGAGGGGAGAGCAGACGCCATCTCGAGCAGTTCTCTTTTTCTGCTAACCTGAATTCTTGAATGGTTCTCCTGGGAAAGAATTGCACATCTGCATGGTCTGAGACAAGGAGGCCCACTATCCCCAATGATTTTTATTCTCGTTCATGGATGTCTTGTGTTGCTTGATAGAGAAGGCGTCAGAAGAGGAACTTCTCCAACCATTAGCTAGAAGAGCACTGCAACACCGTATTTCTCTATATGCAGATGATGTGGTCACTTTCCTGCAACCGTCAGCCAGTGATATCAGAATCACCCTCGATATCCTGCAACTCTTTGAGGAAGCTTCTGGTCTTAAAACAATGTGCAAAAAAGCAGTTTGCATCCCATCCAATGCTTGGAGTTAGATAGAGTAATCTTGCATAACCTTCCCTGCCAGATCTCAGAATTTCCCTGCAAATATCTTGGAGTACCTATCTCCCCTCGCAAATTGACAAGAGCTCAGGTTCAACCTATTATTGACCGAATTTCTCATAGGCTTGGAAAGCTGACCTTCTCACAAGAGCTGGCAGGTGCATATTGTTACAATTTCTCCTTACTTCTATGCTGATTTATTTTTTGATGGCTTTGGACCTCCCTGCTTGGGCTTTGAAAGCCATTGATAGGATTAGAAGAGGATTTTTGTGGAAGGGAAGGAAAGGTGTGAGGGGAGGACATTGTCTCATTGCTTGGCCTAAAGTCACTAGACCATGCTACCTGGGTGGTTTAGGCATCTCCCATTATCAGTTCTTCGGTTGGGCCCTGAGACTGAGATGGCTCTGGTTGCAGAAGACCAAGCCTGATAAAGCATGGTCCTTCTTGCTGGTCAAAGCTCCACATCAGGTTCAAGATTTCTTTGCTGCAGCTGTTGTGACTATAATAGGGAATGGCAAGAACACTCTCTTTTGGACTGACAGATGGATGGCTGATCAGAGCTTAGAACAACTCCTCCCACCCACATCTATTTCGGTGCTGCTAGGGGAAGAAGAACAATTTGTGTTGCTCTTGAGAATAGGAAATGGGTTACTGATATAAAAGGAGTTCTCACAGTGGAAGTTCTACTAGAGTATTTGCAACTTTGGGAACTTCTTGAGGGGCTTGAGCTGCAGCCAGAGGTAGAAGATACTCACATTTCGCAATTCTCCACCTCGGGCAACTTCTCCACAAAATCTGCATATGAAGCTTTTTGTATTGGGTCCATTCAGTTTAAATCTTGGGAAAGAATTTGGAAAAGCTGGGGCCCTGGCAAATGCAGATTCTTCTTATGGACAGTAGCTCACAAGAAATGCTGGACAGCTGACAGACTAGCAAGAAAGGGTCTAAATCACCCGGCAGCCTGTCCTCTATGTGACCAAACTGAAGAAACAATTGATCATTTACTAATATCTTGTGTTTTCAGCCGGCAAGTTTGGTTTGCTATCCTACAGGGTATCGGTTTACAAGCACTTGCACCACAAGCTGTGGATCTGTCCTTTGAGGACTGGTGGGCTGCTGCAAGCAACAGGGTTGCTGGTCAAGAACCAAAAAGCTTAACTCCATGATCATCCTAGGAGCCTGGTCCAGTTGGAACCATTGCAATTGCTGTGTGTTTGATGGAATCACTCCTAGCCTGCCCTGTGCCGTTGCAACCATAAAAGAAGAGATGCATCAGTGTTCTATTGCTGGGGCTCAAGGAGTTTCTCATCTCCTCACCCTTGCAGCTCCAGCCACTTAGGTGGCTCTGGTCTTGTGTTTTTGGTCTAGTTTTATTCCTTTTGTAAGAAACCTTAGTCTGTAAAAGGGTGGGTTACAGGCCCTTAATTATGTAACATTCCCCTCTTTCTTCTTAATATATGATGTGCATCTCTCCTGTGCGTTTGAGAGGAAAAAAAAAGATACTTTGACTAGTCATATTTTAAAAAAGTATATTATTCCAAATAGAAAAAAGTTATAAATTATGAAAATATTTCATGATAAATCCACATCATCATTATGTTGTCAATCCAAATGATTGTTTAGCTATTGATGGTCAATGCTTGTTCAACTTACAAAAAACCTAAATGGACTCATAAGCTAATAAAAAATTGCCTGGAAGCAATTGAGAGGTATTGATATACTAACCTACTCATTGTGAATATGGATCTTTCTGTCTGCAAAAGTAGGAGGAATTGTATCTCGAGCTCCAAAGTTAACCATATCCAAGGCTAACACTAAGAACAAGAGGGATCTTATTATCTATAATTGCATCAAACCTGGACTCATCACAAGCCATGACACCGCCTACAATATGGTCTGCAACTTCTGTTGTCGTTACATCCAGTACACCCTATATGCATTCAAATAGAAGTAATATGAGAAGTCTAAAAACATTAAAAAGACAAATGAATAGCTGTATTGGAGGCACTATGTTCACCAGGAAATTCAGACATTGCAAAATAGGAGATGAACCAAAATAAATAGCAATCCTATCCTAACAAGATTGATCTGAGTACTGGACAGAAAAACAGAAAAGAAATACATTACATGCAGACAAAATGTAATGAGTCTAGAAAGTATTACCTGTATGAAACCACCCCTAACTAGTTCTTCCATTGCTTTGCCTCCTACACCAGTGGCATGGAATACAAGTGTCTCATACCCTTCTTTGTTCAGTCTATCCTTGACAGCATTTACGCATGGTGTTGTAACGCCAAACATAGTAATACCAATAGTTGGCTTTGTTGCAGTTTCATCAGACTCACTGGATGCCAATAAGATTCCATGTACCATCCCAGTAAAAGCTGCAGCAGCATTGGACAATATAACATGACTGACACTGTTTATTCCACATATGTCAACAACTGAAGGAAATAATACCAAGTCAGATGTTCCAACATAAGGCGCCGTGTGACCACTAGCAACAGTAGATACAATAAGCTTAGGCACTCCAAGTGGCAATGATCTCAGAGCAGGAGCAATTAGTGCTGTTCCTCCACTGCCTCCTAAACCAACAGCACCCACCAGCGTACCACTGTCATATCTTTTTTTTCAGAAAGCTCTGAAGAGCTTTTGACACGAGTGATATTGCTTCGCCTCTGTCATCTGGAAGATTATGTTGGTCAACATCCATAAGACATGAAAGAACTGTATTTCTCGGGATAAATGTGACATCTTTAAGATCCTGTGCTGATGTCTTTTCAGTTGTGGAGACATCCACTATGCTCACTTGAACCTGCAATACCATCCGAGTCTAATGAAACCGAAGAACCAATCAACAATAATATAGCTCTATCAATCATGGACACTTTCAGGGGGTGTTTAGTTGGTGAAAAAGTTTGGGTTCGGGTACTGTAGCATGTTTTATTGTTACTTGACAATTAATGTCCATTCATAGATTAATTAACGTCATTAGATTCATCTCGTATGAATCAGTTAGACTATATAATTAGTTATTTTTTTCAACTACATTTAATGCTTCATGCATGTGCCTGAAAATTCGATGTGATGGATACTGTAGGAAAAAAATTGGGAACTAAACGCCCCCTCAGTAGAGAATTCCTTCACTGGAATAAGATGCTACAAGCAGTGGCGAATCTAGGATTTCAGGCTAGGGTAGTCTAGTAGAACAACATTTTTAAATATTTTAGTAAATAAGTCAATCTAATCTTATAAAGATGCAATTTCTCACTTTTCACCTTCTCAATTGAATTATCAATTGCTATATACAAGAACATAATTAGTAGCTACTTTTTTCTGCTAGTAATAAATAAGATCAAATATGAGAACAATAAGATGGTGAAGCTCTTTGGACCAAATCTTAGGGTGGAAAAGGGCCCACCCAGCCCACCCCCTAGATCAGCCCCTGGATACAAGTGCCAATAATATGGCATTTCCTTATGGAGGCACCTTTTTGTGGGCAACTGTTTCACCCTTTTACACCAAACCTCAACACTACAAACTACACCTTGCAGACAAGACCAAGAAGAGGCGCATTATTGCTTTTGCAACTTGCAACCATACTATGTCACCAATTCCATCCCTGAATCCCAGATAATGCCCCATCAAGCAGAGGACCGACCGAAAAGAATGGCTACCATCCTGTTTAATTTCATATTGTAGCCGTCGAGAATCGTAAAAATACACTATTTCAGGAAATGGGGGCAATGTTAGGAGTAACACTGGCCGCAGACAATTTTTACCCTCTCATACTCCTAAATGCAGCTAGGGGACCGGAGGAGGAAAAGGCAACACAAAGGCTGTGCACCGATATACCTTGGGGTCAGAGCCAAGGGAGGAGTGGAGTCTGGCGGCAAGGAAGAGCAGCTCCTCCAGCTTGGTATCCGCCGTCCCGATGCAGAGCACCTCCATTTCTTCCCAGACGCAGCGGAGTGGAGAGGGTGAGATCGCTTGTGGGCGGAGCAAGCGGTAGTGCGTGCGTTAGTTGAGAAGTGAGCTGATGATGTTGAGGAGCGAGTTGGGTCTCTTCGGGAAGCCTAGGTGGATTTTGGAAAAAGTCTATATCACCCCCTCACCTATGATCAACACCTGCAGATCAAAGTTCCTCTTGATAGTACGACATTTCTATACTCAAATTATAAAATAATGACATAATCTTCGAGTAAATTCTAAACACGGCTTTTCATTTCCTTTTTAGGGAGGCGCTTCATCATTTTTTTTTCCAGTTCAACCTTAGCACCTGCACACATGCTAGAATACAATATTAAACGTACATGTGTTTTATTATCAAACACCAAAACCCACTTAGGGGCCTAGATTTCTTTCACCTCTAGAACTAATACATTTTATCTATGTGAGATGAATAGTGTGCTGACAAAAGGGTGGAAAGAGATACTTCACAACGTCGATTGATGATTCGACAAGATTTTGCTATGTTTATTTGTTACGAACTAAGGATAAAGCATTAGACTACTTTAAAAATATATAAAGCTGAAGTTGAGAATAAAGTTGAGCGAAAGATCAAATGTCTATGGTCAGATCGTGGTGATGATTATTTTTCTAAAATCTTTGACGAATTCTGTGAGGAGCATGTAATTATTCATGCGAGGACGCCTCCCTATTCTCCCAAATCAAATGGGATTGCTGAGAGGAAAATCCGCACGCTGACTGACTTGGTTAACTTTATGTTAGACACATCTGGTCTTTCTAAGGCATGGTGGGGGGAGTCTTCATTGACTACGTGTCATGTTCTGAATAAAGTTCCAAACAAGAATCAAGATCCAACTCCATATGAGATGTGGAATGGGAGAAAACCATCACTTTCTTATCTATGCACTTGGGGGTGCTTAGCGAAAGTTAATGTGCCTATTCCAAAGAAGCGAAAGTTGGGGCCTAAGACAGTGGATTGTGTCTTTCTAGAATATGCTCAGAGGAGCATTGCTTATAGATTTTTAGTAGTTAAATACAAGGTACTTGATGTACATGTTGATACTATTATGGAATCTCATGATGCAATATTTTTTTAGAATTTTTTTTTCTTTGAAAGATATGCATAGCAATTCTAGATTTTTGACAGAGATAACTCCTTAGCCAGCTGCACCTATCGAGTCTTCTGAACAATTCGATGAGCATGAGCACGTCCTAGAGAAGGATGACAGTGAAGCTCCTAGAAGGAACATGAGACAAAGGGTTGCAAAATCCTTAGGTGATGATTTTACTGTGTACCTTGTGGACAATACTCCCACGTCTATTGCCCGACTGCTCGAGAACTTCGCCCCGACTCGGCCTCCATCCAAGTCAGCTATTGCGGCGTACCGTCATTTGCAACACCGGTTGTTGCGCTCCCTTCGGAGGACTGTCTTCGTTCGGTCTACACCGTTTGTCTTCCCGGTGGCTCCCGCTTAGTACGTATTCTGTGATCAGATCTGGCTCATAATCATGTTTTCTGAGATCATATTTATGCTATTTGTACTGTCTAGTATGTGCAAGTTTTGCATGCTAGGTTTTATTCTCATCATGTTTAATCTAGTTCGGAATTCACATTTACAGTTGTCTATTTTTCCAACATATGTTTTCCCTACTGATGCAAAAAGCTTATTCTAAGCTAGCTTCTTGTGATGCGCTGTTATCTCCATGTACCACGATGATGGAGTTCATCCTCATCACCTGATCTACCTGTATGTTGGTGGAAGATACCCTTCGGGGTGAAGGAGTCTCACAACAGCCCAAACGGACGAGGGTGAAGCCACAAAGAAACAAACACATCCACAGTAACAGCACGAAAATCAATGCAACAACATAATTGCTCTGTATTCAATGTCTCATCACACAGTTACAGAGAGGGGTATTTATAGCCCAACGACTCACCTACTCATGGGCTGAAAACCCCTAACTATCCCTAAACTGCCAGCATCTAGGAATATTTTAGGGGCATTCTGGTAATGTTACATGACCAGACGAAGTGCAGTGGAATTACAACTAGACCAGACACTCAGTACAAATTCCTGACAGTAGACCTGCTATGCCTTGCGCTTCTTCGCGATCGAAGTCTTCACTGGTTCTTCGAAGGGGTTCTCAGGACCGCTTCGCCCCTTATCTCTTCGTCATGACACTCAGCCTCTTCACCGCTCTTCGGCTGAACTCGCTTGTGTTCTTCCTCCCTTCACTCGCCTGTGTTCTTCCTTCGCTCTTGGGACTTTGGCCAAATCCCCTTCGGCTTCAGTGAGGGCTTCGTTGTGCCGCTCCGCTTCATCTCGCGCGGCCGATACCTTCGACGACGAGCAAAGGTGGCGTCCCCAACAGTAGCCCCTCGGGGCCGCGGCCATTCCTTGGAGCGGGTGCGGCCACGACTTGCACGCGCGAGGCAGCGCTCTCCAAGCGCCACCCTTCGAGCATTCGCCCGCGATCGGTCGGAGTTCCTGCAATTCAAAAAAGTCCCGAGGGGCATTATGTGAATAATTAATTTTTTTGTAGTAATCGAAGAGTCGCTGCTTGTGAAATTACACTGATGCCCCCATATTCGACCATTGGAGTCAAGGGCGGTGCTGTCTTTTCACCTGCCCGGCATGTCATTGGACGCGCGCGCCCCCGGCTATAAAAAGGGGTCGGGGGGGGGGGACGCGAGGGAGCCCTGACTCTTGATTGAGCCTCCCTTGCATTTGTCCTTCGCTTCCTGCTCTCTTGTTCCTTTGTCGCCCTTCGCACTTATAGCATTCATTCTTCATTCGTGACGGCTTCGCTTGAAGACATGGCGCCTCGCACAACTGAGAAGCCGCCTCCCACACGAGCCCTGGGTTACAGCCACATGACCCCCAAAGTCCTAGAGGGAATGATCATCCGGGGGGTGGTCGACCGCAGCCAGGTGCGGGCTCCGCTTCCTGATCAGGGTTCGACGCATCCTGAGCCTAACGAGGTGGTGGTGTTTTGTGACTTCTTTACCACGGGTCTTCGCTTCCCGCTGGACCCCGTTGTCATGGACATCTTCCGATTCTTCAAGGTCTACATGCACCAGATGACGCCCACCTCTTTTGTCAGGCTCAATTTATTCATGTGGCTCGCGAAGACAGGTAGGGTTGCGCCCGCAGCCGAAGCCTTCGCATGCGTCTTCCGCATACACTACCAACCGAAGACCATCATTGTGCACAAGAAGGATGGCAGTAGTGGTGAAGCGGAGCCTCAGTACGGGTGCTACACCTTCGCCTTCAGGCCGACAGCCTCGAGCCCCATTCCGGCGTACTGGAACAAATGGCCAGTGGAATGGACCAATTTCTGGTTCTACCACAAGATCTGCTTGGACCCAGAGACAAACACCACCCCTTATGGGTCGAGAGGATTCCTTTACTGCTGAAGACATGGTGGTTTCGGCGCCGGAGACCGTGGATGCTAATGCCTTCGTGGCCTTGCTGCGGGTGGTCGTGAAGAGCTTCAGCATCTGAGATATCGTCGAAGAGTTCTCGGCGTGCCAGTGCTTTCCCGTCCATGAAGGGTGGGCCGTGAGCTCTTGGGCGCCCGAAGAGAGGTGGATCAAAGGCATCCCAATGCCAGATTTCACAGCGTGCTTCAGCATTGGCTGTGATGGTGTGTTTTTTTAATGTCTTTGGGTTTATTTGTAGATGTCGACCCGAAGGTCATCGAAGCCTCTGCTGACAAAGCCGTTGGCCCCGTGGGCAATGTGGAGTATAAGCAACTGGTGGAGAAGCTCGGGGGCACTTGAAAAAACTGAGTGTTGAGTTCCTTTGGGATTGTTTTGCCCTGCCGCGAAGCCGAAGCGCTATTGGCGGAGGCCCAAGAGAAGAAACAACAGAAAGCTGCTGGTGGCGTAGGCACCACCATTGTGTTGGAGAAGAAAAAACGGCGAGGAGGCACCGCTAGCACGGGGGCTACAAAGCACCCTAAGGTGCAGGAATCCCTGCTGGGCATGGCTCCGCTCCAGTCCAAGGGTGATTTCGTGGACGATGCAGGGGAAGAGGAGCATCATGAAGAGTCTCCTCCTCGTCCAACTTCGGTTGCTACAATTCCCATCGCCATGAGACGTGCTCCTGCTCTGGAGTACAACGCGATGGCCGCGGAGAGTGATGAGGACGAGGGGCGCACTGCCTCCCCAAACTAGGTTGAGTCGTGGCCCCCCACGATGACCCCTACGCCAGCCCCAACGGACGCGGCCGTCGAACAGAATGCCCGGGACGAAGCCGAGTCGTCCTCGATGTCTGGCAATGATGGTGGTGATGGGGTGGAGACGGGCATTCGGGTGATGTTCTGGAGAAGGCGGCTGCCTCGACCTGAAGCGCGAGGTCAGACTCTTTGGGCGAGAGCAGTGGCTACCTCATCGGCGGAGCTAATCCTACCGCGGCGGTGTTGGCGCCTACCAACGTCACCTAGCGATGATGCCCGCAGACGCCAATTTGAGACGGCAGTATTTCATGAACCACGAATAGATCCGCAAGCGCACGGAATACCGCTGTACCCGGGAGTATACGGGGTGTCATTTATATTTCCGCAGGGAATATATAGATCAGTTGGTGAGCTCTATCTAGATTGGATATTCTCATGCATAAACAGGGGTAAGATAATAACATGGTAGGAGGTAGTGTGACACACACACAAACTACTCTCTTGGATATAAGAATAAAGGTTACTTTAGGCTGGGAGCATGGTAAAAGTCAGAGCTCGAGTGAGCTGTGCTAGGCTAGCTATATCTACACTTTCTCATTAGTTAGCTCATCAGAGATTAAACTACACAACAGGGAGATCGCTATCGAAGTAACGGGAGGAGCCCGTACACCCCGGCGACTTTATGTACCTCCTACCGCCCATACCGAATGTGGAGGATTACTAAAAGGCACGGACAGGGCTGTCACCACCTGCCGGCTACCTCTACAAACCGTGGGTATAGTTGACATCTAGCAACTCTTAGCTAATCTAGACACCATGTCTACACTAGTAAGGGATATTCTAGTGTCCCGCGCGGAGCCCCCACCCTCCGGATGGACAGACATCACACTAGAGTAATCATACGAATACTGGAGCAATTGATAGAGTTCTAAGAACAAAAGACTAACCATCTCCAGCACAGGGCGATCATGCAATGCAAGCATTGAATAATAACGCAACCATGATAAGAATCATATACTCGATAAATCAGAATATACTTCAAGCAGATATCAGTAACCATAGTCTAATTCTATTACAAACGACCGAATATTACAAGAGAGAGCTAGAGATGAACCCATACCAGACTCTCGAGCAACTCCGGCGACTCGATGACTCCTAGACTTCTCCTAAACTCTACTGAGCCTAAAGACTATGCAAGGAATGCAAGAGAGAAAGAGGTGTGGTGTGTGTGTGTGTCTGTGTGTGTGTGTGTTCTATTCTCTACCCCCCCCCTTCTATTTATAGCAGGGAGCCACCAGCTGCAACACCCCAAATCGACGTTGTGAGCCAACAGGGAAGCGCCATGTGCCTTGGTTGAGGCAGTGGGGCCCACGGGCCTAGCCGGCAGACCAGGTAGGTCGGTCGGCCTGCCCGGGCCGCCAACCACCCCCAACTTCCTAGAGTGGACTTGTCTTGGTCTTCCCTTGTCCTAAAGTTGAGGCACGACCTGCCCCAGCTGGGTTTGCTTCAGTTCTTGGGCTTCACTTGGTCCATTTGAGCATGAATCGGTACTCTGATATTTTCTGTGATTTTGTGTCGGGCCAAAGTGTGCTTGTAACCTGCATATTAGCTTGAAAACACAACTTGCATATTCTAAAAGGTAAAGTGTGATTTAGGAACTTTATTGGATAAGGATGCGTGTAAGAAATGCAAACTCTCATGATTTTCTGATCAAGTTGTCGCCTAGAAATGGTCGTTAGTGGTCAACAAGATCCCCCAAGCTGTCCTTTGTTCGTCCCGAGCAAAGTAGGACAAATCAGGTTGTTGATCAGAAAATCACTTTGACTCGTACCTTACTTGTCTTGTCATAGTCTGAAGCAAAGAGATTCATCTATAAGCTTAAATAAGTTGGTTAGCATACCTTTGCTCAATTACCTTACTCCCTCATGGGGCTTTTTAGCTGTCTCCTTGTCTTGGGCTGTTGAGAGTTAGAATGGTGCATAAAGCAGTACTTAGTTGTTCATAGATACTCAATCCATCTGGAGACACTTTTTTTTGAAAGATTTTTGAAAACATGGCAAAGCTCCAGGATAACTCTCTCGAGGCACTCATCTTGTATTTCCTTACCAGGGCAGTGTTTGCCTTTGATCTTCCCTACTACTACAAGCCTTTGTGGAGCTCAAGGTAGGATAAGAACAGAGCACACATGTATTCTATTTATTGTAAAGTAAAAGAGAGGATCCATGGAGAAACAAGTCATGCAATCTCGATCAAAAGGTGCAAGTGTATGAATGGATGGATAGATGGATGAATATGGCTTACTCCTTGAGGTAATGGCTTTTCTCTCTTGAATCATCCCTGTCCCTCTCTCTCTTTCTTTTTCTTTTTGAGACATGGTTACCCCCTTTTTCTCTCCTTTTTTTTGGTCATGCTTCTTTGGCATGCCATATTTTCTCTTCTTTTTAGGGCAACCATAATCTGACTTTATTTTATTTCAGAAATGTTCTACGAGAGAGATCACCAAGACATAGAGCATTTATAGATGTGAAGTGGATGGTGGTGCAAATTCCCAGTGTAGGAATATAACAAATGGATGGGACGTGTACATGCTTATGATTGAGAAAGCATAAAGAGCATCTTACTAGGGTCACTCAATTTGACAAAACTCAATAGAATATCAAGCAGCATATGTATAAGGATTTTTTAATGGAATATGACATTTGGCTCTGGTAGGACATTGCATATCGCTGGGAAACTTGCCTTTTATTTATTTTTTAAAATTTTCTTTTTTCGAAAACAACTCCAGACTTCAAGCATCACTAGAACAAGCTTGCATAACCTTATTTACCATATCTAAACTCACAACAACTTAGACTTGGATCAAGCATATGCAACCCACGGAACTTTCAGGTTTATTAGCAACATATTTGTATAACCAACGAATATAAACTCAAGAGAACTCTTATTTTCAAACTAGGCACAACAGACATGATAGAGCAAAGCAAAACTCATCCTTTCAACTTATCAAAAGGGAGTTAAAATATTCTTACCGCGCATCATGGAAAAGGGAAATAAAGCAGTAAATTTTTATTTTGTTTTTGGAAGTTTTTTATCAATTTTTATTGAAAGCAAATAAAGGGATACAGTTGACTTAGGGGAGGGAACCTCCCCCAAGCTAGCTCTTAGTTTAGGGTAAAAAAGCAGAACCTTTCTCCATACCTGATCAGGTTGAGGTCGTTTTGTCCGTACCTGGAGAAGTAGTAGCGGTCGATGACGTCTTGTTCTTCTTGCGCCACACCTTCTTGGTCTTCTTTGGTGGCATAGGCGGCGCAGGAACAGGATCCTCGGATGTTGGATAGACGATTTCTAGATCTTCCCATACTGTATTGGTGATGAAATCAGGGATCTTCTGATCATCTTCCATTGGCTCGGTTGGTGGAGTATGAATTTCCCAATCCTCCCAAGCTGGCTTGGAAGAGGGGTGATAGTCTTGATCATCCCAACCGGACTCTGCACATAGCCCTTGTTTCTCACTATCCTCATGAATCAGGAATACCTCTTTCTTGTTTTGGAATTTAAATTTCATGGTCCTTCCCCTGATATAGAGGCTGATTCTTCCTCTCCCCACATCAATTCTGGCATTTGCATCCTTGAGGAATGGTCGCCCAAGTATGAATGGAATTCCAAGATCTCCTTCCATATCAAGGACTACGAAGTCCACCAATATGTAGGTATTCTTGACTTTTACCATTAACCTTTCCACAACTCCTTCTGGGTTTCTTATCGTGGAATCTGCCAGCTGAACACACATAGTGGTAGGGGAAATTGATGGATATCCTAGCTTCTCGAAAGTCACCTTGGGCATGATGTTAATGCTGGCTCCAAGGTCACAAAGGGCATGATCAAATTCATAATCAAGGATTGAGCAGCTGATCACTGGGGTTCCGAGATCTTCTCTTATTGTGGCAGCTAACTCGCCCCACGCACCTCTTCTTGGCTGTGTGAGCTTCTCTGCATAGCTGAGGGATGTCCTGCTAAGGGGCTCTTTCCACATAGCATTGATGACATTCACGCTTTCTAGAGTTGATTCGGGTTGCCCCGGAATCTTTCCTAGTTCAGCAGCAGGTGTAGCAGCAGCTAGTTGAGCCAATTGAGTTTCTAGCGCCTTATTGAAACTCAGCAGGTTCTAAATAGCAGTGGAGAATCCGTCCATCTTGGCATGGATGGTCTCCATAGATTTGTCTGTAGCGGCCAACTTCTTCTGATGGGACTCATTGATCTTCGCTTGGCGGTAGACAAGATCTCTCAAGGTAGGCTGGTTAGGACCGAAAGAATTCGAATTCCCATTACGTCCTTGGTAATATGGGTGTGGTTGATTCCTCCCCTGACCTCCTTGTGGATGAAACCCATTGCTGCCATTGAGGAATAGAGCTTCTTCTTGGGTTTCTGGGCAATTGTCGCCCGAATGTCCAACATTCCCGCAGACCTCGCATGTCATGCAAGTTTCCAAGGCTTGAAGTGTTTGCATCTGAGCCTTATCTTGGGAATAATTCTCAAATTTCGTGAGGAGGAGATCAATCTTCATAGCGAGCATGTTGGCCTCCTTGACGGAGTGCATACCTCGCTGGCGCGGTTGGAGGCGATCATCGCTCCAACCATGGTTAGAAACCATCTTCTCGATCAATGATGTAGCTCTTTCAATGGTCCACGAGAAGAAAGCTCCACCCGCAGCGGCATCCACATGATCACGGGATGACTGTGTCAACCCGTTATAGAAGTTCCATAGAATAAGCCAATTATCCATTCCATGGTGCGGACACGCCAGAATATACTCCTGAAGCCTATCCCAAGCTTCCGGAATTGACTCATTTGATGCCTACTGGAAGTTCAAAATTGTGACACCCCGGCCTACAGATAGTACAAGAGAATTTGAGAATCTCTCAGACGAGGCAGAAGAGTTATGCTATAGTTCCATTTTTTCAGATTTATGCAACACCTATCTGGAGTTAGCAGCAGTGATGCATGGGCAGTGTTGTCTAAATAAGATAGAACCTTACATAGTGGGGTTTTCTCTCTTCTTTGACCTTACGAATCTATGCTTCCTTTTATCCCAGCTCAGATGTCGGCAGAACAAAAAGGCCTTGGAGACAGTGCAATGGGTGATGGTGTTCATGCAAAAGTTTCCGTGGAGCAGCCGATAACGGTACAAGATCATTCTCCGCAAACAACATACCACCCGAAGAATGGTGAGAAAGCTTGTCCGTGTTGCCAATTCTATGGCGTTCCTTGTCATCAAGTTCGTGCGACTGAAGATGAAGCCACAACTAGGAGGAACCAGAGGTTGTTCTCCAGTACAAAGAGAAAGATGTCTCATCAAGAGCAACTAGCAGAGGATTCCCTTTTCCTTGACTCCCCATCGGTCGATGAGCTACAGACCATCCAGAAGAGAAAGGATCCTGAGAGTTCTAGAGATACACAGGTCAAGAACCAAGCACTCTATGATTATGTTGATGGGTTGACTATCACTATGAATGTGATTCAGCCACGCGGTCGCAAGGAGTCCAAAAAGCAAGCAGCAGAAATAATGAAAGATGGGATGTTAAGTTCACAGGGAGGTCAGCCAAGTAGCGCCATTCACCGCCGCCACATGTTCTACCAATGCGGGCAAAAAGGTCACTATGCCAAAAGTTGTCCACAGAATCACCTTTCACCGGTAGCACCAGTCCAGGACCTTTCACCAATCCCGAGTACCAGTGGTGACGAGACCCACCTTATTTCTGGGAACTGCTCCCCAAGATGCCCAGAATGATCAGGATCAGCAGCAGGTGATACCAGTGTGCAGTGATCGTACAAAGCGTGAGCGATCCAAGAAGGGACCAAAAGAGTACCTCCAGGGTAAAGTTCACCATGTGTCAGCAGAAACCATTCGGAATGATAGTCCTGTCATTCTTGGTATGCTTCTAGTCAACTCATTTCCAGCCTCAGTGTTGATAGATCCTTGTGCTACACATTCATTCATCAGCACGCAGTTTGCTGCTAAGCATGAGATATTGAAGCTTCCCATGAGGAAGAAAATGGTCGTCAAATCATCAGGAAAAGAACAGATCTCCAGTTACATATGTCCTCGAGTCAGCATGAGGATAGGCGAGGCAACCTTCCCTGAGGACCTTATTGTGATGGAGTCAATAGGAATCGACATTATTCTTGGTCAAAATTGGTCAGTTCGATACAAACTTGTGATGCAGCCTACCAAAAGAGTGGTTAAGGTCCAGACCTCGTTAGGTGAGCAAATTGAGCATGAGGTTCAACATACTGCCAACTCAGGGCATGTGGGTATGAGAATCCGACTCAGGAGTGAGTAGAACTTAATCCCACCTTTGTTTCTCTTTGCTAGCTAGCCCAGAATCTCGGGACGAGATTCCTGTAAGGGGGTAGGACTTGTAACACCCTAATTTAAATTTCCTAATTAATAATAATTTTAATTGGCTTTATTTAATTTTCTAAGGTTTATTATGCTTAGTCTTGCATATAATCTAATTTTGTTTCACAAGTAAATAAAATTTTTCTTAGGTCAACATGTTGTGCATTCATGCTGGTGCATAATTTTATTTGATTGAGTGTGGTTTGAATTCAAATTCAAATTTGAATTCAAATAGGTTTAGTTTGGTTTGAAATAGGAAATAGAAAAGAGAAAGGAAATAAAAGAAACCAAACCCAGGAAGCCGGCCCAGCAAACCAGCCCAGGCGGCCCGACCCACCTCAGCCCGCGGCCTTCCCTCCCCGCGCTCACCCCAGCCCAGCTCGGTCCGTTCCTTTTCTTCTTTCCTCCGGCCCATCCCCGCGCTGCCACTTCGGACCACTCACCCGCACGCCGTTCCAGCGCACGCGGCCCGCGCTGGCCCCACGGGTCAGACCCGTCTTCCTCTCTGTGACGCCCGGCCGCGCCTCTGCTTCGCCCAGCCCGAGCCCCACTCGCCCTCCTCTGCGTCGTGGACCAAGCCGCGCCATCCGCCCCCATGACCCACAGGACAGCCTCGCCCAGCCCTCTAGAAGCTTCGCCCGAGCCCGGGATCATGCAGTGCAAACAGCTCGATCCGTTTCCCCAGCACGCGCAACGCCTCGCCGCGATCCCCACCGGGATCACGCCCGGACGCGCACGCCCGGATCACCGGCCTTTCCCTTTTTATTTGGCCCCATGACCCTCCCATGCGCACCACACCACCACGGCCGCCGCCCAGAACCCCAGCGCCGCTGCCCTATTCCGCTCCGCCGTGCCTCGTGTGTTGCGCTGCCATGGCCACGCCGCTCCACCACATCCTAGCCTCTGCCAACCCCCGCGACATCTTCGCCCCGACGTCAAGAAGCTCCCCGAGCCGGCAAATTTCGACCACTGCCACTCCAGTGGCTGGAATTGAGCCAACACCACCGCAGGTGACCCTATCCGCAGTCTCAATTCGTCGCCACCGGTGAACTTCCGGCCTCCCTAACCCCCTTCCCTATTCCGCAGGACCACCCCGAGTCTAGCCGGGGGATCCAGGAGCCCAGAGCGCCTCTGCAGCGGCCTCGTCCTCGAGCTCCGTTCCTGCACCGCCGCCGGAGCACGACGCCGACGACCCTGCGCCACGCCTCCATTCAATCCAGTGCACGGTGAGCACCTGTTGGCGCCCCTTAAGTACCCATTTTACTATATGATTAGGAGTTGTTTTGGTAAATTCTTCGGGATGATTCATGTACTAACCCGCCACTTGGCACCCGAACTTGACCATTTTCGATTTTGTCCTGGATTTTGGAGCATGTTGTATTTTGACAGGAAATGGGACATTTTCGGAGATGTTTTGACGCATGGTTACAACTGGGCTAAGATGAGGAATAAAAGGAAGATTCAACACGCAAAAGATGGGACCGAAAGGGGCCAGAAAAGGCCCAGGCCGGCCGGCCTGGAGTCCTTGGGCCGGCCGGCCTAGCCCTTTTCGGAGTCCATTTGATCTCGGGTTTCTTCAGCACGAAGTATGTGTCAACCCTAATCTATGTTTTACCAAAACCACCGACCATATCTGCCTATAAATACCCCAAAGCCGCCGTCAAAAAGGGAGGACCGTAGAGGTATCGCGGAGATCGCAGAGAAGAGCATCTAGAGATACATTCGAGTTAGACACAAGAGAAAGGCGACACCGGAGGCCTCATCGTCCATCAGCGCCGCTGCAAGTTGGAGGACAGCAAGGGATCCATCCCTTGTCGGAGATTTTGTCACCATGATCGACTACGCTTCGCTTAGCTTCATGGGGTAAAGTCCTCGTTTGTTCATGGGGTTGTAAGGAGATCTTGAGTTGTAATTGCCGAATCCTTTATGAGATTGATCTATCATGATTCTTGTTGATGATGCTTTGATGCCTAATAGTTCGCGACTTGGCTTTGGGTTTGCTTTGCTCTTGCATGGTTTACTTAGATTACATCAACTATCGTGTTCTTGTTGATTCGTTACCGATTATCCTCGTGTAGTGACAGTATGCGGGAGGGAAAGGTTTTGATCTTGGAACACACCTTTGGTAGATTAGATCTGTTCTTCGTTGCTTGGCGATTACATCTCTAGTGATCCTAGACCCTATGGACAAATGCTCTTCATATCTTGTGCACACACTTACCATTGCTCACTAGTCTAGATTAGAATAGATTGGTTAGATTAGATCTGTTTCACACTCAATCATTCAATATAGATCTTTTACCAACATCATTAGTGCTTAGTTAAGCATAGTAATACACTTGTTCCGTGGATTGATAAACCTCGGGGGAATACTCTAAGGGAAAAGCTACACGATCCGTGCGCTTGCGGTACGTAAATTGGCGCTTTAAGAAGCGTCAACAAGCTTTTCTGGCGCCGTTGCCGGGGAACAAGCGATTTTGCTACGTTTAACTTTGTATTAATTTTGTTGGTTACTAACACCTATCCTTTTCCCTAGAAAATTTTTGTTTTTGTTTTTGTTTTGATTGTCTAGATGGGCCATCTCATTCAACACGTGGAAGAAGGAGAAAAATCACTAAGGGATTATGCAAGCCCGCGATCGGAGGACTTCGACATGCAAAAATCAGATTCGGTGTTGCGAGCCACCGAGTACGAGATCAAGCCTCAAATCATCAAGATGGCGGCGGCAAACCCCTTTAGAGGAGATGAGACGGACAACCCATATAAACATATCAAGTGGTTCACAATGCTATGCAACACGGTACAACAAGACAGAGTTCTGCTAGCTTGGTTTAGATGGAATCTTTTCCCATACTCACTTGCGGAAGAAGCGAGAAGATGGTTTGCACTTGCATCCTTCGAGGTAAAAGGAAATTGGGATGACTTGATGAAGAAATTTTGCGAGCGGTTCTTTCCGTTAAGCAAGGTTCAACATATTCGGAAGCAAGTGATCAACTTTGCGCAAGGAGAAGAAGAAGGGATAGATCAAGCATGGGATAGATTCAATGGATTGATTGAACAAGGACCGAAGCTCGGATTTTCCGGTGAAGTACTCTTGCATACCTTTTACTTTTCCCTAACCCCCGAGTGCATGCAATTTGTTCAAATGTGTGCAGGAGGAGATCTCATGGAGAAAACACTCACGGAAGCCACCCAACTCCTACAAAAAATCAGCAAGGGTGCGGCCATGCGAAGAGATTGGGAAAAACGATGTTTGGCAAGCTCCGAGGAAGAATCTCAAGTGCGGGTGCTTGCTGGAATTTTCAGAAAAGAGGCATCGGAAGTGAAGAAAGAACAACCGAAGCATGGGAAAGTCATAGAGACAAACCACGATGAAGAAGCATCAATCCGGAGTACAACGAAAGATGGCCCGGAAAAGAAAGGAATAACCATGGGCACCGCCGAATCGCTAAGGGAATTCGAGCAAATGGACTGGATACCAATTGACTTCAGAAGATTGTTCGACAAAGCAAGACCGCATCCAAATCAGCGAGGAATGGCGAAGGTGATAGCTGAAGACTTCCCGCCGGATAATCACACTGGATATACATTTGGCAAGGAATCAGCCGGTGATATTATTCGGAAACTTTTTGAAGAAAAAGAGGAAGAGATTGACTTAGACGAAGTGCTGGAAATCAAAAGGACCCTAGGAGTGAACCCGGAATCGTCACCCTACGCGCACATAGCCCAAGTATATGCGATTGGAAGCAATCAAGGCGAAGGTAATCCATCACCCACACCTCGTGTTGATTGCATGATAGAAGGAACAAAATGTTGCAATGTTTTATGTGACGTTGGTGCCCATGTTAGTGTGATGAGTTCCAAAGTTTATGTTGAGCTTTTTAACAAAACATCGAACCTAGATGCCACAATCATTAAATTGATCATGGGAGATGGTAGATTAATCAAACCGCTAGGAGTGCTTAGAAATCTTAATGTTGCCATAGCGGATAAGAAAATTCCTACCGATTTTTTTGTGATTAATGCTAGTGATGATGAGCATGAAGGCATAATCCTTGGAAAACCCTTTCTCAAATTAGTAAATGTTGTTCTAGATGTTGGAAAAGGGATTGTCACTTTTGATCTAGATGGAGAGAAGCGCTCATTTGAATTTCATTCAAAACCGTCTTTTGCTTCACCTCTATCTCTTGATAACGAAGAGGTAGAGAGCATTCGTTCCATTGATTCTTTCAGGGATCCTCTCCAGCGCGCTTTGGAGAATGGATGGAGAATGGAGACGCTCAAGATGATCGATACGGAGAACTAGTGGAAACAATGGAAGAGTTGAAGCCGCAACACGGGAATTCGGAGGAAGAAAAATTTGAAGATATTGGAGAGTTAGATCAAGAAGAGGATGGTGCGCCCGATGTTGAGATGAAGCCACTCCCCAAGGGATTGAAATATGAATTTTTGGGAGATTGCAAGACTTTTCCGGTGATTATTAGCGACGAATTGAGCCCGGAAGAGACGGAGAAGTTGCTGAATTTATTGAAGAAGCACAAAAAGGTGATCGGCTACTCGATTAACGACTTGAAAGGTATTAGCCCCGCTTTTTGCACACATCGTATACAACTCGAGGAGCAATACAAGCCGGTCGTAGAGCATCAAAGAAGGTTGAGCCATGCTATGCGTGATGTGGTGAAGAAGGAGGTTATCAAATTGTTGAATGCTGGAATAATATACCCCGTGCCACATAGTGAATGGGTAAGCCCCGTGCATTGCGTTCCGAAGAAAGGAGAACTGACGGTTGTGAAAAATGAGAAGGAGCAATTGATACCACAAAGAACCATCATGGGATGGAGGATGTGCATCGATTATAGAAAATTGAATAAGGCAACGAGGAAGGATCATTTTCCACTACCATTCATTGACGAGATGCTAGAAAGGTTGGCAAAGCATTCACACTTTTGTTACCTTGACGGATACTCGGGATTCTTCCAAATACCTATTCATCCGGATGATCAACATAAGACCACATTTACTTGCCCGTATGGAACTTTTGCATATTGGAGGATGCCTTTTGGGTTGTGCAATGTGCCCGCTTCTTTTCAAAGGTGCATGATGGCTATATTTTCAGATTTTGTAGAAGAGATTATGGAGGTATTCATGGATGATTTCTCGGTGCATGGCACTAGCTTTGATAATTGCTTGGCAAATTTGGAGAAAGTTCTTAAAAGATGTGGAGAGGTTGATCTTGTGCTTAATTGGGAGAAGTGTCATTTCATGGTGAAAGAAGGAATTGTCCTCGGTCATGTTATCTCCGAGAGAGGGATAGAGGTGGACAAAGCAAAAATTGAAACCGTGGAGAAATTGCCACCACTTACGGATATCAAATCTTTGAGGAGCTTCCTCGGTCATGCCGGATTCTATAGGAGGTTCATAAAGGATTTTTCAAAAATCACCAAGCCATTGACACAACTTCTCCAAAAAGATGTGGAATACATCTTCGATAGTGATTGCCTTCACGCATTTCGAACACTTAAGCAATCTCTCATAAGTGCTCCTATCATGCAACCTCCGGATTGGAATCTACCTTTTGAAATCATGTGTGATGCAAGCGACTACGCCGTAGGAGCCGTTCTTGGACAAAGGAAGGAGGGGAAGGTAAATGCTATCTACTACGCAAGCAAGACTCTCAATGAAGCCCAAGTTAATTATGCAACAACGGAGAAAGAATTGCTTGCCGTGGTATTCGCCTTCGAAAAATTCAGATCATACATAGTAAACTCTAAGGTGATAGTTTATACCGACCATGCGGCAATCAAGTATCTCTTGTCCAAGAAAGATGCTAAACCACGCTTGATTCGATGGATCCTATTGCTACAAGAATTCGATGTAGAGATAAGGGACAAGAAAGGGGCAGAAAATGTTGTGGCCGACCACCTATCAAGGATGAACCATGGAGACAATGGAAAAGAACCTATCGAGGATCAAATGAGAGATGATCACCTATATAGAATTCTCGACAAAGATAGTTGGATGAATGAAATAATAAGGGCAATAAAAGGGATGCCCTTGGATCACTTGGACAAGAATGCAAAGAGAAGAGTGATCACGGAAAGAAGAAAATACTATTGGGATCCACCATACTTATATAGATATGGAGAAGATGGAGTCCTAAGAAGATGCATACCGAGAGAGGAACGTGAAGAAGTTCTAAGAAAGTGTCACTCGTCGGGATATGGAGGACATTATGGGCATTTTAGAACTCAAGCTAAGGTATGGGCTAGTGGATTCTATTGGCCCGAGATGCATGAAGACGCGAAAAGATTCGTTTCGACTTGTCCGGAATGCCAAAGGACGGGGAATATCTCGCAAAGGAATGCCATGCCATTGAACTACAATTTGCAAATAGATCTATTTGATGTCTGGGGAATCGATTTCATGGGACCATTTGTGAACTCACATGGATTTGAGCATATATTGGTGATGGTGGACTATGTTTCGAAATGGGTTGAAGCTATGCCATGTCGGAAGGCATCAACGGAGGAGTCCATACACATGATTAAATCGGTAATCTTCCCTCGATATGGCGTACCGAGAATCTTGATAAGCGATGGAGGAACACACTTCACGGGCAAAGACTTTGGTAAATGCTTGAAGAAATTGGGAATTGAACATAGAGTGTCCACGGCTTATCACCCCCAAACAAACGGACAAGCGGAAACTTTGAACAAGCAATTGAAGGACATTTTAAAGAAGACCATGGTAAAAGGAGGAAAAGATTGGTCGAAGAGACTAGATGATGCACTATGGGCATATCGTACGACACACAAAACCCCGATTGGTATGACTCCTTATCAATTTGTTTATGGAAAAACATGCCACTTGCCGGTTGAGCTAGAACATAAGGCGTATTGGGCGATGAAGGAGATGAACTTTGATGCGGAAGCCGTTGGAATTAAAAGGAGAATCCAAATAAGCGAATTGGAGGAGTTAAGATTGAAGGCGTACAATAGTGCATCAATTTACAAAGAAAGGATGAAGTGATGGTACGACAAACGATTACAAAACAAGGAATTCAAAGAAGGAGACAAGGTCCTACTCTACAATTCAAGATTCAAACTCTTTGGCAAAGGAAAATTACAAAGCAAATGGGATGGACCATACGTCGTACACTCGGTTTCACCCACGGGAGCAGTGACAATCATGGATGCGAAAGGCGACCAATATGTGGTGAACGGACAGCGACTAAAGGTATTCTTGGAGCCCGACGTCGTGCCCCTTCACTACATTGACATATACACCATGGAGGAGGAACCGGAACATCAAGCCTAACGACGTTAAGCAAGGTAAGTTTGTAAATATTCTCTTTTAGATTTTATTTTCTTAGTTTTATTTCTATTCTGGACGAACTTTGAGTAAAACATAGGCTTCTAATTTATTGGTGTGTGCCTCGAAAAAAGTTGGAGTCCAGGGGGCTGAAAAACCCCCTGGGCTGGCCGGCCCAACACCCCTAGGCCGGCCGGCCTAAGCCTCCTCGTGTGCGAATCGGTCTCAATTTTTGGTAGGTGCGAGATAAGGAAATTTCAAACCTGTGCCTTATAGATTTCGCATGCCAAAACCGAAGAAATTTTGGACTTCTCGTCCAAGTCTTTTCGGGACATAAATAGAGGGGCAGGGTAGATCTATTCTCTCATACTTTTCAATCTACACCACCACCTCGAGAGAGACGTCGACAATGGCCGGTCCAGCGAGCGGAATAGCCATGATTGCAGCAATGGAGATCGAGGAGAGGGGTTGGACGCCTGACACCCCCACGCCAAAGATGCCTAGCCCCATCTCGGCAACCGGTGAGCAGCCCCTCCTTGTTGAAGCGAAGTGATGTGAAGTGAAAGCCCCTCCGAAGAAAATCAATACTCAAGCAAGGATGAGCGTCGGAGGGAAGGGCCTTCAATGGTACAACGAGAAGCTAGCTCAAGCCCAAAGGGTGGTCGTTGTCATCAGCAGCGACGAAGACGAAGGCGAGATGCGACAAGACAAAAAGCCACCCACACCTAGACGTTCCTTGCGCCTCCTCGGAGTCCAAAGAAAGAACTACATCGAGCACACCCCGGAGCCGAAGGATTATGCGGGGGACAGCGATTGGGAGAGCATCATGAGCCCCGGTTCATGGGGTGCCACCAGTCGTGACTACGATGGTGATTGGCCGGGGTGGGCCGAAGAGGAGAAAAGGGAGGAAGACGACCCCTCCGAAGGTGACAGCGGCAACAAGAAGAAGGACGACGACGAGCCCGAGGATGACAGCCCCAACCGCAGCAGGCATCACTCCGGGTGCTGTTTGAAGTGCCACAATGAAATCGCGGATCTCCGCGCCACCATCGATAGGTGTCACGATAGAATCGTGGCAATGAATCAAAGGATGGACGACATCGAGAGCTTGGCCGAAAGAGATTACAACTTCCTTGTTCGCAACATAAGGAAGTTATTCGGGATGGTCGGAGATCTACTCAAGCAAGGAGGAGGGCGTCCAAGATGCAATTGCCCGAGGTGCCGTTGAGAACGCCGACGAGTGTCACACCCGTCTTTTATATCATTGCGACGAGGACGCCGCATAATCTAAGCATGGGGGGAAGGTGTGACGACTCGTAGATTCAATGTTGTTGATCTTTGTTTACTAGAAAGTTCGTCGTGTGAGTGTGCTTTATTTTTCGCATGTGTAAGAGTCATAGTTTAGTGTTGTGAGTCATAGTCTAGCGTTGTGTGTTTTATTTTTCGCATGTGTGAGAGTGAGTCTTAAATTAGTGTTGAGTCATGAAAACAAAATAAAAAGAGTCTTTGTTTTTGTTGGATCGTGTAATTTTATTTATGCATTCAGTTTTACTTTATTTTCTTTAAAGCAATTGTTCACGAGCGTTGTCATGAAAATTATTTCGTATTTGTGGAGCTTAGTAAATTATTCATCCATGTTAATACCCACACTTGAGCTTTGATCTAGCGCTTGGTTTTGATTATGCTTGCGAGTAAGGCATGATTTGGAGGACTTTAATTTCATAAAAATAATAAAACCCATACAAACATAAGGTTGATCAAGTCCTTGACAAGTCGAGAGTAAAAATCCTATCATCCAAAAGCTTTATTCGTTCCACCATAAGTATTGGATGTACATTGAGTTGAGTTAGGATTTCTTTCTCTTGGGAGTTTTAATTTCGAGCAATGATCATGTCCGTATTTTCCATCTCTGAATTGCTAGCCATGTCAATATTTGGTAATGCGAATTCCTCATTGGAATAACCCATGAGATCTACCAGATTCCAAAACCCGAACCCAAGATTATCTTGTTTATTATCGTCTTCCTTGACCACAACCCAATTGAGAGGATACGTTTTGTTTCTGCCCATGATTTGTATAAAACATAACTTTGGGATGAAGAAAGGAAGGAGTACTGGAAAGACGGACCGAATCCGACCTGGGAAAGCCCCAGGCCGGCCGGCCTACACCTCTTGAGCCGGCCGGCCTAGGCCTCTCTAGTCTCGGTTCGGGCTCTAAAAATTTAGGGAGACACTTTGGAGATTTTCCTATCTATGTTTTATAGAAAGTGTCCTATGAAAAGGTTTGGAGAAGAGAAAGAAAATTCGGGAGAAAGAAAGAAAGAAAAAAAATGTATGAGAAGAAGAAAAAATATTAAGAGGGGATTCTATGATTGGAGAAGTGCAAAGAGATATCACCTTGTTGTTTGAGAACAATATCGTCAATTCCAACCATGTGCAATCCGACAACGAGGACGATGCTTGTGCCTTGAAGTCAATCTTTTTGTATGCCTTTGCACATGTCCACCATTCTAAATCTTCTTACCCTTGAACCCTTTACATTATGGAGAAACTCTCATGATCATTGGCTCGGAAGGTAAACAATCATTAGAAGGTTTTCTTAATTTGACAATATATGTATATACTTTGCTAAGCCTCACCTATAGCCCCACTTTATACTTGAGAGACTTTTGGGAGATGAGAGTTTGCAAATAAAATAGGATAGCCACTTATATTGAGACACATGAAAGGACTTGTGCAAGAATTTTTGGTCTAACCTTTGTTACAGGGTATTTTGTTTCTTAAAAAAAAAGAGAGAAAAACTTCCAAGGATGGCAAGAAAAGCAAGTGTTGTCAATATTCAAGTTGCCGGCTAAAGGTAAGAGTTGTGGAGTAATATTGGATGAGTTTTTGAACACCCATGATATGATTATCCTCGCTGCTCCTCTGACCTTTGTTTGAAGAATTTGCAGTACAAAATTAGGGGTATTTTAGTAATTATGAAAAATTACAAGTCCCTTTTTGCAAAAAGTTTTGACTCAGGGACTAATTTCAAATTTATGAAGGGTTTTCTAGCAAATGTGCTAGTAATCATTACTTTGGTAGCCTTGTTGCATTTTAGCCCAATAATATTGTGATTTTGCTATTAAAAGTATTTTTCCTTAATTCAATAAAGTTCATTTGGAATTTTGAAAATATCTTCAAATCTTTTGATCTAGTGAAAATTTGCATAACATAAAAGTTGTAGATCTTGAAAAACTGAATAACTTTCATGTTGGGCACTTTTTCATTTGAGCCCTAGTTCAGTGCCAAATTTTAGTTTTCACTTAAGCCCCTGAACTTTTCACAAATTACAGACAAGTCCACCCAGTCATCCCCTACCTCCAGCCTTGCCGGAGCCTCGGACTGCCGCCGCCACGGTTTTCCCCGCGCACCGGCCGCCCCCGCCGTCGATTGAAGTGCCGCCAAGAATCTCTGGCTTCTCCTGGTCCCACTCCCTTCCTCGCTGGCATCTCTCCCTCTCTCCACGTCGCGCCGCATCGCCGCCGCCTCTGTTTTGTACTCCTGCGAGCTCGACCGCCGCAGGATTTGACTCCCGAGCCGCCTCGCCGCCTCCACGCGTTGCGCAAGGAGTCATGTCGCCTCTAGCACCGCCTTTGCTGGCGCCTTTAGCCCGCGCCACTTCGCCTCGCAAGCTCCTCTGTGCGCCACATCGCCGGTCGCCCGTGGAAAGGCCACTGTCGGCGCCGAATCCCGCCCACAAGCTCCCGATGAGCTCATCTTCTCCCTCTCCTGCTTATCCTCTTCATCTAAGGCCTATAAATAGCCCGACCGAGCTCAATTGATGGCATACCTCCACCGCCGCCCTTCCTTCCAACTCCGGCGAGCCGTGCTCACCGCCGACCCCCCGCCACAAAGCCATTCCAACCACCACGACCCCCTGGTTCGCTTCGCCTTAAGCTCGTGAAGCTAACCCGCCACCTTTCCTCGCCGTTCCCCTACCGAAACACTGCCGCCGTCGAGCACCCCCTGCAGCTGCATTCTGCTCCTCGCTGACGAAGCCTCTCCGGCCATCCCGCACCCCGCTTAAGTACACCAACATGTGCGCCTCGAGCCCCTGATGCTCTCTGGCCCCTCGGCCCTCGCCGCCGGCGACCAGCGCCACCGAAATCTGGCCGGTCAACCCTCTCCCCCATCTTCAACCCTAGCCAAGGGCTGTTTTCTTTGATTAAAAATCTATCAGGGTCCTTTCTACAAAAGTTTAAATCCTTTTCAAGCTGAACTTTGAAAATTCCTAGGAAATTGTAGAAAAATCAAAAAAATGCAAAACTAATTTTGTTGTGTTCCTTGTAATTAGCTCTACCAGATGATGTTATGAGTTTAATTTGAATCTTTGTGTAGCAAGTTTTAAAAATAGGAGTAAGATATAGGTCTTTTATTTATAAACTATGTTCTAGAATTGTTTTTCTTGTGAGCCTTGAGCCATGTGTTCTATAGAAGATGTCTAGCTCTATGTATTTTTTCTAAACCCATTAGTGGACTCTACTTGTGATTTTAAAAATTTTATTTACTATGTATTGCTTATGTCCTTAAATATTTATTTAAATCCTTTCTATGTTTATTTTAAAAAACTTCCTCCATGTTATTTTGTTTAGTTAAGATACTTGACATGGATAATCTGGATTGTTTGATTGATTGAATTTACAACTTTATCATGAAGGAAAGCTATACTCAAGTACCTTACTATTTTTCAACTATTGCATTTCATATAGAAATCACCCCGCTAGCAGACGGAACGTACGAACTTATCCAGGAACCTGACGGGGATATTTTTGAAGCCTAGACCAACGTTGTTGAACTAACTGAAGTCCCGAACTTCGATTCGGAAGAGCCAAAGTCTATTGACTCCATAGACACCACTACAGGCAAGCCCCGATGCATAATTCTATTATTTTTATAAAATTATTACAATTCATTACTATTTACTTTTGCATTTAAGTTATTGGAATTGAATGAAAACCTCAGATGCATAATTCTAGGTACCTATTGATTGAACACTAGAACTGAGTTTGCTTAGATGCTATGCTAATAGGACCGGTAAAAGTCGAGTGATTACCTGTCACTCGCGAGATTTATAAGAATTGATTGTTTACATTCTTGAAATCACTATAAGGACCATGGACGGACTTGGTTACAAGCTTCATAATGGAAATCCGTCTGTGTTGATAAATTACTAAGGCCGCAGTGTGTAGTAGCGGTGGTTAAGCATTTGAAAGTACTAGCCACATGCCGTAAATATGGTACGCCGTAAGCCTAGTAACTGATCGGCCCGGAAAATTGACATTCCTCCCACTCTCTCTTAGAGATAGGAAGATATATTATGTTGCAACACCGCGACTACAAAGATGTGGTGGTTCTCTGTAGTCGGGGAGAGTGGCCCTGATCGATGAACCGGAATGAGAAGCAAACGGTCGCATGGGAGTGACTCGACAGTACTCGAAGCGTGTGTGCTAGGTTTATCCTTGTAAGGTTGGAAATTCGATTCGGAATCGTCCATTTTCTCGCGGAATTGAGACTGCTTGATCCCTTTGCTACATAGAGTAAGAAGTGGAATAATGATGATATCAAAAATGGTTGGATGAAATTAATTCTTCTACCATGTTTGTATAGATAGGTGCATACCTAGAATGGTTATTACAACTAGAATTTGAAAGCAAAAATTTGAATTAAGGACATACTCTTTGTGGCTTTTCAGCAAAAGAAAAACCCAGAACCTTTCCAAGCCCAGCATGTCTAGATATGGGGCTACTGTATACCCTTATTCGGATCAGACTTGTGGTGACTTTGTTTTCAGGGATGACTTCGGAAGACCCAAACACTAGTCTGACTTGGCCTAGTGTTTTACCTTCTGGCTGGTCTATGGAATGGGAACCATCTTCGACCAGCAATGACTCGGAAGAATGATGTCATGCTCGGGCTTACCATGGCATCTACCCTATGACGTTAGTGTATAATTATGTTTTTACTTCCGCTGTAGACCTTCTAAAGTAAGCATAGCTTACTTTTATCTCTTTTCTCCAAATAAACTTGTAAAAGCTAGACTTTTGTTTACTAGCTTTAAAACTCTAATGTAAATTACACCTCTTATCTATGTGATGTAAAATATTGTGGAATGCTGTATCTCTGACTCGCCTTCGTGCGGGACGTATATTTGTGTTATGATCGGATATTCAGTGGTTACATCAGGATGTTGCCCGACAGACCAATGATTATACCAGTTAAGGTGTGCTTAGATGTTTAGCGCACTCTAGCTGGTATAATTCAGAATGGTTCTGCCACAGCTGGTATCAGAGTAGGCAAGTATACACTGGATGGTACAACAAACCTTAGAAAGGTTTTGAATAAAAGATGTGCTCAACAAAGTGTTTACAAAACTGTGTTGGACTCGTTAAGGATTGTGCTTAGATCGTAAAGCCCTAGGGTGATGATCTTATGGGTATTATAAGGTGGCTATCAGTTTTATATATATGTTATTTGTTTCTGCAGGTATATTAACCATAGTTCGATAGGTTAAGAGCAGATAGGATCTGTCGACTAGATAATATAGAGAGAGACGTATTTATGCCACCGAAATTAACCACGTAAGACCCAAATGTATTTGGCAATTATTTTTGGTTGTGAGGACAATAGAACGTGCATGCATTATTTAAACTTGAATGCTTTGCTTCTTGTTCAAGTTAGTTATGCTTGAACATCTTTTAAGGATGTCTAGAGTGTTTATCTTGATTGATTGGTTAGTAAGAAACTGGTGAGTGTCTTGTTCTAAAACCTAGATTTAGATGACCTTAGGAGAGGTAAATTACTTGAGCTTAGACCGAGTTTTGCACCCTTGATCTTTTGTTCAAGGAATGTTCAAGTGATCAACTAGCCTTGTTTACAATTTGATCATTCTTGATTCTTTTGAAACTTTACGTTTCAATGAATCATATCCTACAGTTTTGTGTCCCTTTTTGACGACGTCTTACCATTTGAATTTTGTTTCAGATGGCTGATGTTCCGAGCACTTCTCTGGATGGTGTGGGCCATACCCACACCAACGAACTCCAGTGGGAGGGTTTTCCTCGTCTTCTTTAGGAATCTCTCCAGCTCTTTTGTTACACTGAGCCGCCACAGTATGAATGCTTCACATACAAAGTGGAAGGAGTTACCCGTTGTATTGTGAAGATGACCATACCACAACACCCTTTCCGAGCTCAATGGCCGCCCATTGAGATTGAGGCATATGGGTACCGCTTAGCTGACACTATTGAAGCCGCCACTTTAGAGGCTATTACTATCTTTTGCAAGCGACATCCTAATGAAGTGGCAGAGTACCCTATCGGCATTTTCCCCGCCGCAGGCTACCACGACCCCGAATGGTCTTTTAGGGTGCAGCATTGTGCACACCTACTTGGGGACTCAGTGGGAGGTACAATGCGTATGATGGTTAGATTTATGAACGCCCAGCTTCGCCATCAGGAGTTATAGCGTCACGGTATTATCCACTTGGTTAGTGAGGCACAAGTTACCCATAGCAAGCTGGATAGGCAAATCACTCAAGCGGAAGAGCTTCAGGAAGCAGTTACCGCCCGGGGCGAGGTAATAGCTCAATATGAGGAGACGATAGGCCACCGAGAGGACCAAATCGTCGAGAGCGATGCCATTATCAGCCAGCACAACATAGTGATAGAGTTGCTTCAGGAACAGGCTCAGGACCTTACTTTGGAGCTTGAGGATGCTTATGCTTATATCGAGTTCCTCCAAGAACACCCGATGCCACCCGATGTTCCGAATCAGCCTGCGGGAAATGAAGAAGAAGATCCAGAAGAGATGAAAGGAGTTTCTGATCTTGACTCTGAGCATGAAGGTCCAGAGCCCGAAGCTCAGAGCAATGACCTTTCTTTTGGCAGTGAGTCTTCAGTCGGCAACCTCGATGATTTCTAGATCGTTGAAGCTTTTAGGCTTGACTTTTCTTAGAAGTAGAACTTTGGAAATAGAGAGCGATGTAAGATAGCCTGGAAGGAAACACCACTTGTTGTAGCATAGATGTATGGAACAGGGTGTGACGTTTGTAGTCTGTACACCGCCTTAACAGTAACATAAAGCTTGGAATAAATGGCTATGTCTTTGTAGAAGCATTGTCATTCTTTACAGTTTTGAGCTGAACTGGTTGAATAGAATGTGAGATGTGCATGTTGCTACAATCAATATCATTCTATTTACGACTGTTTCTGTGCTCTTTTGATGAAATATGTTTTGCACTATACCATTTGGTAATGGAAGTGAAGATAAACTGTGATCTAATGGATATCTTCCATGATTCAGATAGTGGGCTCAACGCATGGTACCCCGGAAGGGTTTATCCATGGCCAAACTAGTGGGTCCTAGCAACCGCCACCGCCACCTCCTAATTTGGTGGAAGTTATGGCCTTGCAAACTGAGCTGCTATGTCAACTAGTGCAGGGGTAGCAAAACCAGCCACGCCCTCAGCAACGAGGACGTGATGATCATATTCCCCCGGCATCTGGATATCAGGATTTCTTTGGTACCCAGCCCCCGCTGTTCCATCGGACCGACGAGCCCCTAGATGCAGATGCATGGCTTTGGACCATAGAATCGAAGTTTGCTTTTATTACCGGTACCATGCTCCAAAGCAAATAAGACCCTCTTCGCCGCCCAGTAGCTACGTGGCACCGCCCGCATCTGGTGGGATAATTATCGTGCCATGCTGCCTGCTGATCATGTCGTCACTTGGGAAGAATTCATAACTGCCTTTAGGGCCCATCATATTCCCGAGGGACTCCTGGAGCGGAAGTTAAATGAATTCTTGACGCTTACTCAAGGAAATCGTACTGTGCTTCAATATGCACAGGTCTTCAATCACCTATGCCAGTACGCCGGTCATCATGCAGATAGTGATGCCAGGAAGCAGGATCGTTTCTGTCATGGTCTTAACACCAAGCTCAAGGAGCGTCTTAACCTTGTTTGCACCAATAGTTTTAATGAGCTAGTGAATATGGCCATCACTCAGGATGATTGCATTACAATGCATCGTGCTGAGAAGAAATGAAAGGCACCGACTGGACCCTCTGGTGCGCAGCCACCGAGGTATCGTTTGGTGCAGAATACAGTTCCCAAGACCCCACAGAGAAATCCTCCATCAGGCAGATGGGTTTTCAGGCCACCCCAGCAGCAAGGAGCAGCTAGACCTCCTATGCCTCAACAGCAACAGTCTGGGCTAAGGCCAAGCTTTCAACAGCCCAACCGTGTGAATGGTAACAACCGTTGATTTACTTGTGGAAGTCCTGCGCACTTCGCCAGGAATTGTCCCCTAAACCAGAAGCCTACCCAAGGTCAGAATTCTAATCAGAACAATCAAGGCAAGGGTAAAAAGCAAGTCATGCAAGTCAAACAAGGGAAGATCAACTTTACTACTCTTGCTAAACTTCCGGATGGCGCACCAATTATGACGGGTATATTCTCTATTCATCATAAGTCTGCAATCATACTATTTGATTCTGGTGCAACCCATAGTTTTATTAGTACTAAATGTGGGGCAAGACTAGGATTGGATCCTAATCATACCAAGGCACCATACATGATTACCACACCTGGTGGTAAAATAGCTTCCAATCGAGTCCTTAGGCATGTGCCAATTCAGTTGGGTAGCAAGTTGATTTAAACCAACTTGGTTTCTTTAAGCCTAGAAGGTATGGATGTTATCCTGGGTATGGACTGGATGACCCGACATAGAGTGCTGTTAGATATATCTTCCCAAGCTATTGAGAATAATTCACCAAACCAAGGAGTCACTACCCTTTATCTTCCATCACAAGAGTACATCACCTCTTGTACCTTTGCCATGGAAGGTATCAAACTTGATGACATTCCGGTAGTATGCGAGTATGCGGATGTCTTTCCAGATGACTTGCCCTGACTGCCCCCTGATAGAGATGTTGAGTTTGTGATTTACAACCATGCACAGCTCCTATCTCTAAAAGACCCTACCGAATGCCACCAAAGGAATTAGCAGAATTGAAGATCCAGCTTCAAGACCTTTTGGATAAGGGTTTCATTCGACCAAGTGCTTCACCTTGGGGTTGCCCAGCCCTATTCGTGAAGAAAAAGGATAACAACTTAAGGTTATGTGTGGATTATAGACCCCTCAATGCGGTGACAATTAAGAATAAGTATCCCCTTCCACGCATTGACATCCTATTTGATCAGTTAGCCAGAGCTAGGGTTTTCTCTAAAATTGATCTCCGTTCCGGTTACCATCAGATCAAAATTAAGCCATGTGACATTCCGAAGACGGCCTTTTCTACCAGATATGGACTTTATGAGTATCTAGTTATGTCTTTTGGCCTTACCAATGCACCAGCTTATTTCATGTATCTTATGAATTCGGTGTTTATGCCAGAACTAGACAAGTTTGTCGTTGTTTTTATTGACGACATTTTGATCTATTCCAAAAATGAAGAGGATCATTCTAACCACTTACGAGTTGTTCTTCAAAGATTACGGGATCATCGCCTATATGCAAAATTCTCGAAGTGTGAATTCTAGTTGGATAGTGTGGAATTTTTGGGACATAGTATCTCCAGTGAAGGCATATCCGTTGATCCAAGTAAGGTTCAGGAGGTAATGGATTGGAAGCCTCCTACTTCAGTCCATCAGATTAGAAGCTTTCGTGGCTTAGCCGGATATTATCGCCGCTTCATCCCGGACTTCTCCAGAATAGCCAAACCTATGACGGAGTTATTAAAGAAAGGAGTTAAGTTTGTTTGGGATGACAAGTGTGAAGAAGCATTCCACACTCTTCGAGCACAATTAACCACTGCCCCAGTGTTAGCTCAACCAGATAATACCAAGCCATTTGATGTTTATTGTGATGCTTCTGGCACCGGACTTGGATGTGTACTTATGCAAGACAACCGGGTAATTGCTTATGCATCACAAGCACTTCGGACTCATGAGAAGAACTATCCTACTCATGATCTTGAGTTAGCCGCAGTTATCCATGCTCTTAAGATATGGAGGCATCATCTTATGGGAACACATTGCAATATTTACACTTATCATAAGAGTCTAAAGTACATTTTCACAGAAGCTGATCTGAACATGAGGCAAAGACGATGCTAGAGCTCATCAAAGACTATGATCTTGAAGTACATTATCACCCTGGCAAAGCGAATGTGGTTGCGGACGCACTCAGCCGTAAGTCACATTGCCATTGCGCAGAGGCAGAACTATTCAACGAGACTCTGTGTGATGAAATGAGGAAATTGAACCTAGAAATGGTTCCACACTCGAGTTTGAATCACGTAGCAATGGAGTCTACGCTTCAAGACAGTATTATCTTGGCACAACTACATGATGAAGGTATCAAAATTATAAAGCAAAAGTTGGCCCAGGGCGGAGAAAAGTACAAGTGTTTTCATATGGACCATAAGGGAGTTTTATGGTTCGACAATCGTATTGTGGTTCCCAAAGACCATCAACTCCGAAGGCAAATTTTTTATGAAGCACACCTCTCAAAGTTCTCCATTCATCCTGGTAGCACAAAGATGTACCAAGATCTTAGACAGAATTATTGGTGGACCAGAATGAAGAGAGAGATAGCTAAGTATGTTTCTGAGTGTGATGTTTGTCAGAGAATTAAAGCCAGTCATCTTAAGATAGCGGGCACACTTCAACCCCTACCAATTCCATCTTGAAAATGGGAGGACATTAGTATGGATTTTATTGTTGGCTTACCCAACACATCCCAGAAGCACGACTCAATATGGGTGATCATTGACAGATTGACCAAGACTGCTCATTTTATCCCAGTACATACTTCTTACTCCGTTAAAAAGTATGCAGAAATCTATCTTGATCAAATAATTCGTCTCCATGGTGTACCCAAAACGATCGTATCTGATCGCGAATCACAATTTGTTGCACGTTTCTGGGAGTAGCTTCAGGCCTCTCTTGGAACTAAGTTGATTCGTAGCTCTGCTTATCATCCTCAAACTGATGGACAAACCGAAAGGGTAAACCAAATACTTGTGGATATGCTCAGAGCATGTGTCATCCAATATGACAAGAACTGGGATAAATGTCTGGCTCTAGCAGAATTCTCATACAATAACAGTTATCAGTCCAGTTTGAAGATGGCACCGTTTGAAGCATTATATGGTCATAGGTGTCGAACTCCTTTGAGTTGGTCACAGACCGGAGAACACAAATTTTTTGGATCCGACTTAGTAACTGAAGCGGAGAGCAAAGTAAAAGTTATTCAGGCAAATCTTAAAGCAGCTCAATCTAGACAGAAGAGCTACGCAGATAAGAGGAGAAACATGTTACAATTTGAAGTTGGGGATCACGTATATCTACGAGTATCTTCAACAAAAGGGGTTCATTGATTTGGTTTAAAGGGAAACTGAGCACTATATCCAATGAAATTTTCCTGACTTCCTTAGGACGAATCCAGGTACCTAACATTCCAGTCCAATTCTAATTTGGAATCTCGGGACGAGATTCTTTTTAGAGGGGTAGGCTGTGAAACTTCAGGTGTAGCTATTAAATTAAAGTTTAATGTGTGAATGATGTGTTTATTCTTTTTTGATAGCTAAAAATTTGCAGTACAAAATTAGGGGTATTTTAGTAATTATGAAAAATTATAAGTCCCTTTTTGCAAAATGTTTTGACTCAGGGAGTAATTTCAAATTTATGAAGGGCTTTCTTGCAAATGTGCTAGTAATCATTACTTTGGTAGCCTTGTTGCATTTTAGCCCAATAATATTGTGATTTTGCTATTAAAAGTATTTTTCCTTAATTCAATAAAGTTCATTTGGAATTTTGAAAATATCTTCAAATCTTTTGATCTAGTGAAAATTTGCATAACATAAAAGTTATAGATCTTGAAAAACTGAACAACTTTCATGTTGGGCACTTTTTTTATTTGAGCCCTAGTTCAGTGGCAAATTTTAGTTTTCAATTAAGCCCCTAAACTTTTCACAAATTACAGACATGTCCACCTAGTCATCCCCTACCTCCAGCCTTGCCGGAGCCGCAGACCGCCGCCGCCGTGGTTTTTCCCGCCAACCGGCCGCCCCCTGAAAGTGCATCTAGGCCCCTAGTGTGTTTTGGTGGATTGATTGACACCAAGATTAAAGGACTAACCATCTTGTTGAGTATATGAGCAGAAATTGATTATCATATTTGTTATATATGCAATGAAATGTATCAATGTTCAAGATAAAACTCATATGACAAGATGAATGCCACAACATGATCTAGTATGAGAATGATAACAAGCAATGAGTATTGTGTGAACTGGGATATGTGTTATTGGTGAAGAATTCACTCCCATATCTAAATGAAGCTTGTTGAAGTATGTGGTACTCAAAATGACAAGTCAAGGTATTGAGAATGAGACAAGGTTGTATGCTTATGCATAGTCTCATATATTGGAAAAATTATCATAAGAATTGCAAGTGATATTTGATGATCAAGCAAGTATGAAAGAAATGGTTTTCATTATAATATAAAAATCAATGTGAGTTCAAGAGGGCTCTTGAGAATAAATGGATGGGATCGAAAGGCGAGTTTCTAGAGGCTATGTAAGCAAAGGCTTGGCATGAGTAAGGAAACTGATAATGATCAAGTCCAAGAATTCTAAGAGACAAGGAGAATTTCACATTGAGAAGCATTATTCATTAGAAGAAGAAAAATAGCTTGAGGATCAAAATGGATTTCATTGTAAGTTAAATGTGATACAAGCCTACATGAAGCTATATGTGATGCAAGGATGAAGAGTTAGAATTCGGGAATTGGTTTCTAGGTACTAAGCTTGGAGAAGGGCAATTGTGGTTGTGCCGAGGAACCAATGCTAGGGTGACGAAACGTTATTTGGGTTCAACTTGAAGAATCTTGGTCATGTGTGGTGTTCATGTTGGCAAGTATCAATCTTTCTAGAATCTTATTGTGAAGACGGTGACTTGAACTAGAAGTGGATTTCATTCAAGGATAAAGGTTCAAGGTCACTAGCTCAAGGAAGATGTGTTCAAAGTAAAGAAGCCAAGTTGGATGCACACCTCAGATTGTGATTGATCAACACACGGCATAGGATGAAAAAGAGAAGCTCAAGAAGTTTAAATGTAATTTATCTTTGATCTTGAGTTTAGGTATGCCGTACTATCAAGAGGGATGCATCACAATGGTCTTTGGTTTAGTCTCAGTGCTCAAGTAACCCATGTGAGTTGAGAGAGACACAAAAGCCTCACGTACATATTTTAACATTGCTGCCAGGGCAAATCCGGAAGTTTAGGATTTGGAATCTGGAAGTTCCGGATTTGGCACACGTGGCACTAACGGCTAGTTGGTTTGAAAACCCGGAGGTTCTGGGTTGTATAATCTGGAGTTCCGGGTTCTAACTGTCACATAACGGCTAGTTTTGTTGGGACCGGCTATTTATACCCCTTAGCCCCCTCCTTGGTGGGCTGCTGTTCCAGGCTTTATTCTGTTCATTGCTAGTCGTCCCAAGAAGCTTGGTAGCCATAGTTGAGCTCTCCCCAACCTCTCTTTGTGAGATTGTGTGATTAGTGTATATCCTTGAGTTGGGTTGAGAGAGTGAATGCTTGAGAGCACTAGAGAGCACAGCAAACCTTGAGCACTTGAGATTATTCGTGATTTGTGTGATTCGCATTCGTTACTCTTGGAGGTGAAGCCTCCTAAATGGCTAGGCATCACCAGCTAGCTCCCAAGGATTGTGGTGAGCAGCGGCAAGTTTGTTGCAGCACCGATCTTGTGCCACGAGGGCGCATGGTCATATAGTGGAAGGAGGAAATAGCTTGATCTTGGGGTCGATATAATCTTCCTCAACGGAGACTAGGATTCACACGTGGGTGCACGGGGTGAATCTGAACATCGGTAAAACAAATACTTGTGTTCATTGCATTTACATTTGTTTTGTGGATTTGAGGAGCTCTCCATTAGACACTTGTGTCTTGGAGATATTGTTGTTTCGTATGTGCAGGATCTGCGTGAACCTGCTCAAGGAACTTCTCTGAGCAGACTCTACAATTGGGGTTTGAATTTACATTCATTTATTAGCACTACTCTTATAGTATTCACTCTATTCTGAGTGAACTTGGAAGTTCCGGACTGACAAACCCGGAAGTTTCGAGTTCACCTACTGTCTAGCCCAAATCCAAAAGTTCCGGATTTGAAACCCGGAAGTTTCGGGTTTGGCAGACAGTGAATTTAATCCACTGCATTTGAGTGAAAATTTGTAGGTGCGCCTATTCACCCCCCTATAGGCGCCATCACGGTCCTTTCAATTGGTATCAGAGCCAGGTTCACATCAAAGCTTAACCGCCGTGAAGAAATGATGTCGACGTCCTATGAGGTACCCATTAAGCCTCTTGTAAGTGATGGCTCAAATTATGCTTTCTGGTTCATTAATGTTCAAAATCATTTGCGGAATCTTGGTCCGCTTGCTGAACGAGTTGTAGTTGCAAGTATCCTTCCTCCAAATTTTAGTTGGAAAAATGTTGACATAACAAACAAAAGGGAAATGGATTGCATGCAACTCAACGCGTTAGTCACTGATTATTTGCTGAGTGTTGTATGTGCAGAAATTAGTGATATCATTCTTGAGGATGAAGAAATGCGAGAAAATGCCATCTCATTTGGAAATTTCTCAAGAATCTTTATGACAAAAATTGCTCAGTATCATCAGTAACAAGCATAGCTCATCAAGAATCATCTGTCAAGAGTCAGGAAGACAAAGATTCAAAAGGCATTGACTCAACTCCAAAAATTTCAGCAATCACGGAAGTTCAGGATTCAGCACTCGGAAGTTCCGGATTAGAGAATAATGCTGAAATATATCAATCAGATGATGAATCAGCCTCTAATTGTTTTGCTCAATCACATTATGGTCATCATTAGTGCTTTATGGCCACAGCTGAAGACAATTCAGATTCATATATTGATAGTGGTAGTGATTGTGATAGTGATGATGATGACGAGGAGCTAATACTTGAACTTAGAAAAGTAAGTAAGAAGAGCAGAGAAACAATTCTTGGGCTGATGAAAAAGGTGATGAAGCAAGATCAAGAAATAAAGAAACAAAAGAAGGTTCTCAACAAAAAGGATGATGAAATCAAATGTCTTGCTCTAGTAGAAGAGAGAAATCATGCTCTCAAGACTGAATTGGATGAGCTTACTAGCAAACATACGGACCTTCAAAAACTACATCAGAAACTCAAGTGCTCCAATGACAAACTTGTGGATTCATTTGTCAATCTAGAAGTTGCTCATGAGGTCATGGTTACAATGGTAAAATCATATAAGCTAATTGACAACACTTGCTCACAAAATGAGAATAAAGAAAAACACTCTTGGTATGAGCAAGTGATAGTGGAGGATTGTAATGATGACCTAACTCTAGAAAATGAAGTGCTCAAACAAGAGGTTGAGAGGCTCTCACAAGACTTGTCAAAATTAAAAGGCAAGAGTGTTGTGCAACCTTCTCAAGATAACCGTGAAACCATGGTGAAGAAGCTTGAGAAGGGGTCCACCGTGCAAAACTCATGCAAACTTATACACAAGTCAAAGGAGAGCAAGTCTCAAGCAAGGAAGAAAAATATGGATCATATTAAGTGCTACAAATGCTCCAACATGGGACATTATGCCTCAGTGTGCTCAATCAAGATAGAAGGCCAGCAGACCCTCTCCAAGAGACAAAGAAGCCTTGCCAAAAGAAGATGTTTTGGCTGCTGCAAAATGGGACACAGAATTGCAACTTGCCCAGACAAGTCAAGTAAACCAGGAAGTTCCGGATGGTACAACCCGGAAGTTCCGGTTTTGAAATCACAATGGCACTTCAGGCCAAACAAACGGTTTCAAGAGAGATCAAGAAAAGTACAAGGAGAGAAAAGCAGTTAAAGGCAATAAGAACAATCCATCAAGCAACATCAAGCACAAAGTTTGCTATACATGTCGAGAAAAAGGACATCTTGGTAAGGATTGTCCAAATGGTAACTCTCCTAAGCCAAACTTGATCAACAATGTACCTTTATGCTATAGGAGACCTTCAAATGGTGTTGGTGCTGGTAGGATAATGAGTTCATCAACTACTCGCCCAAGAGCCATTTGGGTTCCCAAATATTTGTTGACTAACCTTCGTGGACCCAACTTGGCTTTGGTACCAAAATGTGCTTGAAAGAATTAGCAGGTACTCAGAGATGCATTGTGGACTTGGCGAACATGAGAAGAGCTTCACCTCAATATCATTGTCCAAAGTTCATCTAGAAAATTGCCAAGTTGAACTCAAACCGATCCATCATTCCAATGCATCTCTGGTAACACGTACCACTTCCTTGTGCTAATCAAGTTCTTAAATTTGAGATTGCTTTGTGCAATTTCAAATAAAAGGGATTGATTAGCTCACTTTGTTAATTTGTAAAATATATGCAATTATCAATTGTGATGTTCTTAACAAGCTCTTTGGTGGAGCTAGTGCTTTAGTAACATTACAGGAGCATCTACAAGTATTGAAGATTCAAGAAATATTAAGAATTCATGGATTACCCTCAGTCAAGAAAGTCTGGTAAACCGGGAAGTTCCGAATTTTACAACCCGGAAGTTCCGGATTTTCAAAAGAATCACTGTTGAGTAATATCTGTGGACAGACAGTAGCCAAGACTTGATTTCTACATTACTCAAGGGACTGTGAGTTCATTCTTGACCTACTCTATATTCTAGACATATTTCTTGATTAGTTGACCAAGATATGAAATGAGTGTCCTCAAGTGTCTTTATTGATCACAGGTGCATATCTCAAAGAATTCTATCCTTGATGCACTTATTTAGGGGGAGCTTATTTCATATTTTGTGTCTTGCTACTAACCTTGCTTTCAAGTTTTCATGTGTGTAGAAAACATATACATGATCACAAGGGTAATATGCTTCACTACGAGTATGCCACTTGACTTCAAGGTCACCAATCCAACTTGAAAAAGGTGTATCTAAACTCAAAATTGGATTGATTATCACTTTGTGTGGCTGCTCTCCATAATATGGCTTAAGTTTCTCATTTGGTCTTAATCGATCAAAATATGCATATATACTTGCCTCCATATACATGTGTGCATTATTCACTATTGAGAAACTTAGTCCATGTTATGAGGCTTTACTGCTTGACGATTCATTGCCTTCCACATTTAAAGAATCATCAAGCACAAAGCTAGGGTTTGTACTACTAATGTGATTTACTTGGACTTCTGAGCTTTTCATGATTAATGAAAAGAAAAGAGTTCAAGTTATATTTATAATGATTATGTGCAAGCCATGTATGTGAGATCCTTCTCTTGTGAAGGACATGGAACCTAAAGGGCCAAGGTATGTTTTATTAGGGTCAAGTATTTATGATTTGCATCTAGGCCCTCTACATGCTAGTGTGTGCATGTTTTGTATCAAGTAATTCAAAGTCATTTAGTGTAACTTTAGATATTTGGTTGATACCTTCTTTTGAGATTGACTTAGTGTCAAGAGAACTAAATTGTTGTGAGGTATGACCCAAATATGCTAAGAACGGTCCTTTCAATTACTAGATACAAAACATGAGTGTTATATGATAGATTTTTCGAAAACCCAACTAGTATGCTAGGTTGTATGCTGTTTGGAAACTTTTGGTTCTTGGTCTTTGCGACCATGTCAAGTTGCCTTGTGGTTATGGTTACACTTGTTTGATTGTTGGCTAACCACAAAGCAACAAGACTCTCTCAAGTCCATAGGATCTATTCCAATCTCATCTCTAGGGCTATATTCTTTGGAAATGCTATCTCTCATCAAATTCAAGCCTAGGTTCCTATTTCAAATGGATATCTAAGACAAAGGAACCAAAGTATCAAAATCTTTCTCTTGTCAAGACCCTCTCATCTAGAAATCAAACTCTATCAACACTTTTGAGATATTTTGCCGAATTCTGAGAATAGTCCGGATTCTCTAGGTTTCATCCCGGATTCTCTGGGGTGGCCTGGATACTCTAGCTTTTCACCCGGATTCTCTGGGTTTCAGCCCGGATACTCTGGGGTGGCCCGGATACTCTGGCTTTTCTCCCGGATTCTCTGGAGTTTACCCAGGTATAGCAGTAAACCCGGAAGTTCCGAGTTTGTAACCCGGAAGTTCCGGATTTAGTGGGTAAAAATATTCACCACCAAAGTTCTAAGAAATTTCCATGGATATATTTGTTCCAAAATTTTTATGGATATGTAAGAAGTTTGAACTCACATTTATCTCGAACAAATTCTCCAATATCAAGTCTTGACCGAGGGGTAATGTGAAACCCGGAAGTTCCGGATTTCAACTGGTATATCACTATTCAGCCCGTGACTTACCCTTTCACCTATCATTCTCTCTCCCACTCACTGCCCGACACAAACACTGTTCGGGAGAGGCGATTTTGGGGCGATTCGGCCATTTGATCAAGGATTTCAAGGATTGAAGGGCGGCTCTTGGCGATTACAATCCAGAGGTTCCGGATCCATCCTCCGAAATCAATTTCAAACCCTTCCCACCATGAGCAACGGTACAAAATCAATCTTTTTGCCCGATCTCTTTACCTAGGATTGATCTGTTCGATTCCTTAGGTAGGACACCTAAATTTAGACCATAGATGTTATCCCTAGCAAAAGAATCAAGTTTCCTTGGTCGATCTAGGCGTTGTCCTATTCTAGGGTTTTCTGGGCAAACCCGGAAGTTCTAGATTTCAAACCCGAAAGTTCCGGATTTGCCTAGAGAGCTGAAATTCAGTTATGTCATTCTCAGTGTCGTTTGCTCAAAATCATTCCTGTCCTATATCCAAGGTTCCTCCATTGTTTTCACAGATAATTCAGATGAGGAAATGTTTGTTTTGAGGAGGAGGAGCAAAAATCCTAATGTTCCTATTGGGACAAAGAGATCCATGAGGCAACCTTCCAGAGGCACCTTGCACATTGCAGATGAGCCAGAGATTTAGGAGGAAAACAACACCTCTAGTGATGATGGGGAGGAAAGTGATCCAAACTAGCAGGAATCACCTCCTCATGAGACAAAGAGGAGTGGTAGGCAAATGAGGGGCAGCAGCAGCAGTGGTGGCCATGGGATTAGCAGTGGTGGTGCTCGACTCGATGATGATGATGATGAGGAAGAAGAACATGTACAGCAGTCGGGTCAGCCACTCTTTGTGACTGGAGTCATGTTGAGAAAGCCAAGTGTTCCCCATTACTATATCATGACTGATTACATGAAGAGGGGAATGACAGACAAAGTAAGAAAAAAAGATTGAAGAATCCTTTGCGTGCTAAGAAAGGAAGAAGTGTTGATTATAGATTTCAAACCAAGTTCCATCAAGACTTCTATGTGAGTGCAATTCTTAGCAAGAAATACAAAGTGGCACGCTCTCAATTTATGAATTGGCCAAAACTTGAGAGCATGGGAGATCCAATCTTTAATGAGATCATTAGTGCATGCAAGGCTAAGCACATATACAAAATCATGGCATTTCAATATGATTGGAACATTGAAGTGATTGCCCAATTTTATGCCACTTGCTATTTTGAAACACATGATGATATGAGATGGGTCCATTGGATGACAGAGGGAAAATGGTATAAAATTAATTATGTTGAGTTTGCAGCCATGTTTGGATTTGGGAGAGCTGATGCAGAAAAAGTTAGACTTCACCTTAGCTCTCCTCTCCCCAAAGAAGAAATGAAATGCATGTACTTACCTGGCAGGGAGTCAGAGTTTGGGGGGCCTAAAGGACTAATTCCATTTTATGCATATCTTAACAAGTTCTTTAGGAAGACACTTGCTCCTAGAGAGGGTGATGCTCACAATATATCGTCATATGGAAAGAATTTGCTATATGCTTTAACTCCTAGTGAGCCAGAGTTCAGTGTATTTGATTACATATGGGAGGAAATCAAGTCCATATCTGAATCACCTCAAAAGTGTTGTGGTTTTGGAGCTTATCTCATGTTCATTATTAATCAAAAGACCAACAAAAGATTTGAGTGTGATTCAAACATCCTCCTGTTGATGTCAAGATGGATTCACACCCCGGACCCACTCTTGCTGAAATTATTGCATCTAGAGAGCAAGCTGCAGCTCCAGGTGATGGTGATACAGCCCCACATGCTCCTGGTGCACCACATGTCCCTACTCGCTCCTATTCTAGTCGTGGTGGCTCTAGATCTCAAAATTGGGAAAAGCCTCCCTCTCCAATTAGAAAGATGTTCAACATGATTTTTGGGATGTGCAAGTCCACAAATGATGTGGTGCACAAGGAGAGGCAAAGGAGGAAGAAAGACACTTTGAGGCTAAAGAAATTGCAAGAAGCCATGTTGCCCAATGATCTTCCCTCACCCATTGGTTCAGAAGGACAGCAAAATGAGCCTGAAACTATGGAGCAAATGAATGCTAGATATCAGCAAGAAGATTATTGGGGGCAGCACTATGGTAGTGGCACCACATCCTATGTTAACCCTACTTTTGTTGACCCCTCGACCGCTCCTTTCATGCCTCAGGCTCCTCAGTTTCCACCACCAGAGGATGATGATCAGCAGTAGAAGCTCCAGAAGAACTCCCCTTAGACCCTTCTTTGTGATGAATGACAAAGGGGGAGAAATTGTTGAAGATTAAAACTTCTATTCAGATTTCAGTGGTTCTGGTCTGGCAAACCCGGAGGTTCCGGGTTTCCAAATCTAGAAGTTCCGGATTTGGGTGTGGTATGCCACATGCCATGTAATAAATTCTTTTTAGCCCATGTGGACTTGAGAACTTTTTGTAATGTGTGACATTTTGTGGTGAATTATGTTTAGATGCTTTAAATTAAGATGTGATGCTTGTTAGTGTGATAAAATATGATGAAATGATGATTTGTTGCTTTAGGCCAGTTCTGCCTGGCAAATCCGGAGGTTCCAGATTTGGAACCCGGAAGTTCCGGGTTTGTGTGGACAGAACTGATCAGTTTATTTCATCTTGCTATTGTGTGAGATTTCTGTCAAATGCATCACGTATTATATGTTCACACATGTATTTTGCACTCCATGGATGATGAGATTTAGGGGGAGCTCTTTGTTTTCTTGTGAACATGTGAAAAAGGGCATTTGAGGCCAAATTATTTGAATTCCATTCAATACACATTGTAAGGGAGAGCTCCTACTAAATCTGAAAATTCAAAACTTCAATTGATTATATCTTTTTGTAAGCTTTAATCGGTATTGTCATCAATCACCAAAAAGGGAGAGATTGAAAGTGCATCTAGGCCCCTAGTGTGTTTTGGTGGATTGATTGACACCAAGATTAAAGGACTAACCATCTTGTTGAGTATAAGAGCAGAAATTGATTATCATATTTGTTATATATGCGATGAAATGTATCAATGTTCAAGACTAAACTCATATGACAAGATGAATACCACAACATGATCTAGTATGAGAATGATAACAAGCAATGAGTATTGTGTGAATTGGGATATGTGTTATTGGTGAAGAATTCACTCCCATATCTCAATGAAGCTTGTTGAAGTATGTGGTACTCAAAATGACAAGTCAAGGTATTGAGAATGAGACAAGGTTGTATGCTTATGCATAGTCTCATATATTGGAAAAATTGTCATAAGAATTGCAAATGATATTTGATGATCAAGCAAGTATGAAAGAAATGGTTTTCATTATAATGTAAAAATCAATTTGAGTTCAAGAGGGCTCTTGAGAATAAATGGATGGGATCGAAAGGCGAGTTTCTAGAGGCTATGTAAGCAAAGGCTTGGCATGAGTAAGGAAACCGATAATGATCAAGTCCAAGAATTCTAAGAGACAAGGAGAATTTCACAATGAGAAGCATTATTCATTAGAAGAAGAAAAATAGCTTGAGGATCAAAATGGATTTCATTGTAAGTTAAATGTGATACAAGCCTACATGAAGCTATATGTGATGCAAGGATGAAGAGTTGGAATTCGGGAATGGGTTTCTAGGTACTAAGCTTGGAGAAGGGCAATTGTGGTTGTGCCGAGGAACCAATGCTAGGGTGACGAAACGTTCTTTGGGTTCAACTTGAAGAATCTTGGTCATGTGTAGTGTTCATGTTGGCAAGTATCAATCTTTCTAGAATCTTATTGTGAAGACGGTGACTTGAACTAGAAGTGGATTTCATTCAAGGATAAAGGTTCAAGGTCACTAGCTCAAGGAAGATGTGCTCAAAGTAAAGAAGCCAAGTTGGATGCACACCTCAGATTGTGATTGATTAACACACGGCATAGGATGAAAAAGAGAAGCTCAAGAAGTTGAAATATAATTTATCTTTGATCTTGAGTTTAGGTATGCCGTACTATCAAGAGGGATGCATCACAATGGTCATTGGTTTAGTCTCAGTGCTCAAGTAACCCATGTGAGTTGAGAGAGACACAAAAGCCTCACGTACACATTTTAACATTGCTGCCAAGGTAAATCCAGAAGTTCCGGAGGTTTGAAAACCCGGCTAGTTGGTTTGAAAACCCGGAGGTTCTGGATTGTATAATCCGGAAGTTCCGGGTTCTAACTGTCACATAACGGCTAGTTTTGTTGGGACCGGCTATTTATACCCCTTAGCCCCCTCCTTGGTGGGCTGATGTTCCAGGCTTTATTCTGTTCATTGCTGGTTGTCCCAAGAAGCTTGGTAGCCATAGTTGAGCTCTCCCCAACCTCTCTTTGTGAGATTGTGTGATTAGTGTATATCCTTGAGTTGGGTTGAGAGAGTGAATGCTTGAGAGCACTAGAGAGCACAACAAACCTTGAGCAATTGAGATTAGCCATGATTTGTGTGATTCACATTTCTTACTCTTGGAGGTGAAGCCTCCTAGACGGCTAGGCGTCGCCGGCTAGCTCCCAAGGATTGTGGTGAGCAGCGGCAAGTTTGTTGCAGCACCGATCTTGTGCCACGAGGGCGCATGGTCATATAGTGGAAGGAGGAAATAGCTTGACCTTGGGGTCGATATAAGCTTCCTCAATGGAGACTAGGATTCACACGTGGGTGCACGGGGTGAATCTAAACTTCGGTAAAACAAATCCATGTGTTCATTGCATTTACATTTGTTTTGTGGATTTGAGGAGCTCTCCATTAGACACTTGTGTCTTGGAGATATTGTTGTTTCGTATGTGCAGGATCTGCGTGAACTTGCTCAAGGAACTTCTCTGAGCAGACTCTACAATTGGGGTTTGAATTTACATTCATTTATTGGCACTACTCTTATTGTGTTCACTCTGTTCTGAGTGAACTCGGAAGTTCCGGATTGACAAACCCGGAAGTTCCGAGTTCACCTACTGTCTAGCCCAAATCCGGAAGTTCCGGATTTGAAACTCGAAAGTTCCGGGTTTGGCAGACAGTGAATTTAATCCGTTGCATTTGATTGAAAATTTGTAGCTGCGCCTGTTCACCCCCCCTATAGGCGACATCATGGTCCTTTCACCCCCGCCGCCGATTGAAGCGTCGCCAAGCCTCTCTAGCTTCTCCTGGTCCCACTCCCTCCCTCGCTGGCATCTCTCCCTCTCTCCACGTCGTGCCGCAGCACCGCCGCCTCTGTTTCATACTATGGCGAGCTTGACCGCCGCGGGGTTTGACTCCCGAGCCGCCTCGCCGCCTCCACGCGTCATGCAAGGAGTCCTGCCGCCTCTAGCAATGCCTCTGCTGGCGCCTTTAGCCCGCGCCACGTCACCCGCAAGCTCCTCTGCGTGCCACATCGCTGGCCGCCCGTCGAAAGGCCACTGTCGCCACTGGATCCCGCCCACAACTCCCGGCGAGCTCATCTTCTCCCTCTCCTGCTTATCCTCTTCATCTGAGGCCTATAAATAGCCCGGTCGTGCTCAATTGATGGCATACCTCCACCACCGCCCTTCCTTCCAACTCCAGCGAGCCGTGCTCACCGCCGACCCACCGCCACAAAGCCACTCCAACCACCACGACCCCCTAGTTAGCTTGGCCTTAAGCTCGTGAAGCTAACCCGCCACCTTTCCTCATCGTTCCCCTGCCAGAACACCGCCGCCGTCGAGCACCCCCCGCCGCCGCGTTCTGCTCCTCGAAGAAAAAGCCTCTCCGGCCATCACGCACCCCACTTAAGTACACCAACAAGTGCGCCTCGAGCCCCTGATGTTCTCTGGGGCCCTCACCGTCGGCGACCAGCGCCGCTGGAATCCGGCCGGTCATGTAACACCCGGTTTATAAAAGGACATAAACCGAGCAATCATATACGTGCCAGGATCAAGTCACACGTATATACAACAGAATGAACAATATATCACAGCACATATCACGTAAAAAGATGTAATAAAGCGAGTACAAATGTTATTTATTACATTAATGACAAAATGTCTGATACAGCGGAAGCGTAAAAACATATACGAGAAACTCTCGGAAGTAGGGTGCCACAGGGACGTCGACTGGGAGACGAATGCTTAGAAGTCCTCGTACTCCTAGTAGCTCTAAGTGAACTCCCTCGCGTCGGCAGGAACTGAGCAGCAGTAGAGTATCCCCAAAAAGGACAAGAGGAAAATGAGTAGAGAAGGCAAGTGTGAGTGCACAACTTGTACTCAACAAGTATAACACAAACTATGAGGCTCTAAAGTTGGCTGACTCAACTGCATTAGCTTTTAATCTTGGCAAGATTTTATTAAAGCTATTTACTACAAGTGGATGAATTACCATAAACCCAGTTACATAGTAATTAATAAGAATTAATTATGACACTACTGAGAACCAAACCAACCACCCGGGGAACCCCCCTAATGAAAGGAAGATAACCCCACTAATCAAAAGGAGGATCTGGGCCGCTCATGACCGTGAGCACGGCTAGTATACCAGTTTTACACTCTGCAGAGGTTGCACATCTTTACCCACAAGTCGTGAGCTACGCTAGTTGTTCATCACACTTCCGTAGGTGAGATGGCTAGCAAGCACACTACGAGGCCTTTACAAAGAATCTCGTTGGTATGGAGTAACCGCTAGGGTGGATCAGCCACGATGGGGCCCACCTCGTGGGGGTACAAGACACAGGTGCACAGACCAAGCACAGACCAAGCCGGAGGAGCAGGGACCATTGAAATTTACCTCCACTGCCCTGCAGGTAAGTTACTCCAAACCAAAAAGACCTAATTATTACGCCAAGACCGTCCCATTCCAGTCTTGTGGTTGCGCGGTTGTCCCAGGTTGTCGCTCTAATGATGTACGGTCCTTATGGAGAGTAGCTAGCACACAAAACACAGTGCGAGCCCCCTAAACCAAGTTTCTATAAAAACCAATTTTTAATGAGACGTGAGCCACTCAAACGGGCCACTCCCAGAATTAAGTTGCATATACCATTAATCAAATTAATTAAAAAGTACCAAGTGTGTTATAGCGAGGCATCTAGCACAACTAACAAAAATGCAACCCAAGGGATATATATAAAGGATATAAAGTGGCTAGGAAAGTCCTTATAGGCGTACAATATTAAAATGCAGTATGAAAATGTATTTAAAGTGATAGGTGTTGTTCATGTTATACTAGCCTTTCTCAAACTTCTCCTGCTGCTCAAACTGCTCAGAAGGTGGTGGCTGCTCCTGGTACTGGTACTGGGGCTCCTCTGGTAGCTCAACGTCTACTCACGAACACATGGCCAAAACAAGGCAACAACATAAACATACATGCAAACAAAGGCTAACACTAAGAAACAGTACATAAATACATGAAAACAGCGAACAAAACTAACCTACAACTATTCTACGCATTACAATGATTGCGTGGGCATAAAGAACACCTAAAATGGAGCTAGAATGCGAAAACTAGGCCTAAAACAAGATCTAGGGGCTAAACTGTAAGAAAAATAGAGTTCCAGGGGCTTCTGCGCAAAAACCAGGGACCTAAACATAATTAAACCTTAGTTCTAGGGTCTAACTCGCAAAAACACCAAGGCTGGACGGCGGGTTCTATTTCTGGAGAGGTTAGGGGCCAAAACGTTAAAAACTGGGCCTGGTTGGAAATATTTTTGAACTATCACGGACCGCGGGTTGATTTCAGAGAACCCCGGGGTCTCTATGGCAAAACTTGCAGGCGCTGACCGGTATCCGCCTGAGTTGACTCGGGCTAGATCTATTCTAGGCCGTCCGATGGAGATCGCGCGGCCACAATGAGTTGGGTGCGCGGGGCGGCGGCGCTCGCCCGCCGGCGGCTCTGTCCGCGGCGGCGCGGCGCGAGGCTCGCCGAAGTTCGTCAAAATCGATGCTCTGAGGGTCAAATCGAGTAGGGCTTTGGCCCGGGACGGTAAGTGCGATATGCGTAAGCCACCTGAGCCAAGAGCGGGGCAAGGGGTTGCTCGGAGTTGCGCATGCAACGGCGGTGGCGGCCCTGGGCGTCGGGAATCCGCTGGCGTGCGGCGTTCAGGCTGTGCCAGCGCTGGAAAACGGGTGCAAAGGGCACGTGGAGCATGCACAAGGCACGAGCAACCTAAAACAGGGGTCGCGCAGGGTTGGGGAGCACTGCAAGGCATCCGCCATGGCGGAGCTGCGGCGGCGAGACGCCAGCGTGCTAGGTCCGGGTACCTAGGGTGCGCTACGGTCGAAACTAACTAGCGCAAAAGCGAGAGAAGGCCTGGCTAGTACTCACCGAGGGTTCAGATTGGTCCGGAGCTGTAGCGGAGGGACGATGGCGGCGAGGTCGAGCGGTGGCGATGGGGCGGTGCTCGTGGAGGAGGGCGCTGCAGAGGGAGTCCGGGCGCCTGGACTCCATGGATCGACGTGTGGTGCTCCTGCGAAGCCGGTGGGGGGGTCAGAGGGACCCGAGGGTCGACGGCGGCGAGCAATCGTGATGGCGAAGCGATCTCACCTTCGGGTGGGGCAGATGCCATTCCGGCGAGGTGAAAGCTTGGGGTCGAGCGTGGAGTACTCGGATGGCTTCCTGGTGCCGAGGCGGAGTCGCTACGGCGGTTTGCAGTGGCTTAGGGGCGGTGGGCGTGTGCGGTGCAGGGAAGGCCGGGGATGCGTTTAAAGGAGCTGGCCGGTGATCCTGGGCAAGCGTGCCATGGTTGGAAAGCCGTGCGAGAATCACGGGATTGACTCCGTGCGCGCAAGAAGCGGATCAGGGAGACGGTTTGACGTGATTCCGGGCTCGGTGGGGAAGCTTCTAGAGGATGGGGGCGAGGCTGACCGGTGGGCCTGTGGGAGTCGGGGTGGTCGATGGAGCAGGGACGGGCGAGCGGGGTTGGGCTTGGACGGAGCAGAGGCGTTTAGCATGGGGAAGAAGGAAGGAAGGGGGAGAAGATAACGCTGATCGGTGGGCCATTCCCTGTCAGTCGCACGCGCGGTGAGCCAGGACGGGGAAGCGCGCGGCTTGCTGGGCTGCAGGATGCTGGGCCGGGCGAGTTGCTGGGCCCGCGGGGAAGGGAAGAAGAGGAGGTGGCGGGCTGGGCTGGCGCTGAGGTTTGGGCCAGTAGGGAAGGAGTGGGCCGAGCGGGTTGGGTTATTGGGCTGGTTTGAGATGGTTTGGGTTTTTTTTTCTAACTCCACTCCTTTCTATTTCTATTTCCACACCACTCAATCTATTGAATTCAAATTCAAATTTGAATTCAACCCTAGCACTCAAACAAATAAAACAATGCACCAGCATGAATGCAACCACAAGATTAAACCTAGAAAAAATTTTAATTACTTGTGAGAGAAAATTAATTTAAATGCAAGTCTAAGCATATAAAACCTTAGAAAATTAAATAAAGCCAATTAAATTTATTATTAAATGCTGAAATTTAAATTAGGGTGTTACAGACCCTACCACCTTATAGGAATCTCGTCCCCGAGATTCAGCTGGACTGGCTAGCAAAGAGATCTGGTTATGTCTTCCTCAGCTCATCTTCTCGCTCCCATGTAGCCTCAGCTTCACTGTGATGACTCCACTGAACTCTGCACATCTTGATGCGCTTGTTCCGTGTGACCCTCTTTGATGTCTCCAGAATCTTCACCGGATGCTCAATATAGGTCAGATCTTCCTGCACATCTAACCCATCCAGTGGTGCCTGCTCCTCAGGTACTCACAGACACTTCTTCAATTGAGAAATATGGAAGACATCATGCACTCCAGAGAGATCAGTGGGCAACTCTAGGCGATAAGCAACTTCGCCTTTCCTCTCCAGCACCCTGTATGGACCAATATACCTTGGTGCTAATTTCCCTTTTATATTAAACCTGCGGATTCCCCACATTGGTGACACCTTCAAGTACACAAAATCGTTCATCTTGAAGGTCAGGTCCCTCCGTTTGCCATCTGCATAGCTCTTCTGCCTACTCTGTGCAATCCTCAGATTCTCCCGCACAGCCTGTACCATCTGCTCTGCATCTTCTATAATGTCAGGGCCAAAGAGCTGCTTCTCACCAATCTGATCCCAATATAGAGGAGTACTGCACTTTCTGCCATACAATGCTTCAAAGGGGGACTTCTTCAGACTGGCCTGGTAGCTGTTGTTGTACGAAAACTCAGCATACGACAGGCACTTATCCCAACTAATACCATACTAAATAGCACAAGCTCTCAGCATATCCTCCAACACTTGGTTGGTTCTCTCCGTCTGCCCATCTGTCTGAGGATGATAGGCGGTACTGAAGCGCAACTTCGTATCCAACGAATCATGGAGCTGCTCCCAGAACCGTGAAGTGAACTGAGATCCTCTGTCAGATATGATCTTCTTTGGCACACCATGCAAACAGACAATCCGAGAGATGTACAACTCTGCAAGTTTAGCACCGGAGTAAGTAGTATTCACTGGAATGAAGTGAGCAACCTTCGTCAAATGATCCACTACTACCCATATAGAGTTGTACCCCTGCTAAGTTCGAGGTAATCCCACTATGAAATCCATCGTGATCTCCTCCCATTTCCACTCGGGAATCTTCAACGGCTGCAACAAACCGGCTGGCCTCTGATTCTCTGCCTTCACACGCTGACATGTGTCGCAGATGGCCACATACTCAGCGACTGAACGTTTCATCCTGGGCCACCAGAAACGCTCCTTAAGATCATAGTACATCTTGGTACTGCCCGGATGAATAGAGTAAGCCATATCATGAGCCTCACTCAGAATCAACTTCCTGAGATCATTCCCTTCTAGCACACAAATCTGGTTCTTGTACCACAAAGTACCCTGATCATCCTTTCTGAAATGAGGAACCTTGCCTTTCTTGAGCAACTCATGAATCTCCTGCAGCTTCTCATCTTCCCTATGATGCTGCCGGATCTCTGCCTCTAGAGTGGGCTCTGCCTCGAATGTCGTACTCGAAGTATGATGCAAGAAACCCAGGCTCAACTGCTCAAACTCCTCGCATAACTCTGGAGGCATCTAGAAGCAACGGCCATGTTGACATAGCTTCTTCTGCTCAGAGCATCTGCCACAACATTGCCCTTACCCGGATGATAGTGAATCTCCAGGTCATAATCCTTGACCAGCTCTAACCATCTCCTCTACTTCATGTTCAGCTCATTTTGCGTGAAAATATACTTGAGGCTCTTATGATCAGTGTAGATATCACACTGCTGCCCATACAAGTAATGCCTCCAAATCTTCAGAGTATGCACAACTGCGGCTAACTCAAGATCATGAGTGGGATAGTTCAGCTCATGCCGACGTAATTGCCGTGAAGCATAAGCAATCACTCTGCCCTCCTGCATCAGAACACAACCAAGACCATCCTTCGAAGCATCACAGTACACCGTGAACCTCTTGCTCTGGTCTGGCAGAGTAAGGACTGGCGCCATAGTCAACCTCTTTTTCAGCTCATCAAATGCCATCTGACGCTCATCAGTCCATATGAATGCTGCATTCTTCTCTAGCAAAGAAGTCAAGGGCTTCGCGATCTTGGAGAAATTCTCAATGAACCTCCGATAATATCCTGCTAATCCCAAGAATGACCAGACTTCCTTCACCATCTGTGGTGTCTCCCACTCAAGCACATCTTTCACCTTGCTCGGATCAACTGCAATGCCTCCCTTGAAGATGATATGACCAAGGAATGGAACCTCGTCAATCCAAAACTCGCACTTGCTGAACTTAGCATACAGCTGATGCTCCCTCAATCTCTGCAACACGAGCCTCAGATGAACTTCATGCTCTACCTCTGACTTGGAAAAGATCAGAATATCATCAATGAAGATCACCACGAAGACATCTAGATAATCCATGAAAACCATGTTCATCAGGTGCATGAAGAAAGCCGGGGCATTAGTCAAGCCGAAAGCCATGACTGTGTACTCATACAGCCCGTACTTGCAGGTGAATGCCGTCTTCGGAATATCCTCAGGACGGATCCTCAGCTGAAAATAGCCTGAACGCAGATCAATCTTCGAGAATACACGAGCACCTCGAAGCAGATCAAACAGATCCACAATATGGGGCAGTGGATGCTTGTTCTTAATGGTAACTGCATTCAGCTCCCGATAATCGACACACATTCTCTTCGAGCCATCCTTCTTATCTACTAGCAACAATGGAAAAGCCCAAGGAGAAAAGTTGCGACGGATATAGCCCTTGGCTAGAAACTCATCAATAGTCTTCTTGACTTCCTCATGCTCTATAGGTGCCATACGGTAGGACCGCTTTGCAATAGGAGCAGTGCCAGGCAAGAGATCAATAGAAAACTCGATGTCGCGTTCAGGCGGCATACCTGGCAAATCATCCAGAAAGACATCCGGGAATTCAGACACCACGCGAATACCATCCGTGGGTCTAGCCTCCATCTGATGAAGAAATCCAGAAGGTTCCACTGCACTGATAGTAACCTCCTGGCCACTGGACGCCGATAACAAGACTGTCCTCTGAGCACAATCTATCCGGACTCCCCACTTAGCAAGAGTCTCTGTGACATCCTAGGTGTCTGCACAATAAAACTACATTTATTTCCGGTGCTTCATGTGTGAAATTGTTTGAGCAAGGGCCTATTTTAAAATTTTAAGGACCTTTGAGTAATTATGAATTATTCCAAGGTCAACTTTATAGTTTTATTTGAATAGGATGTGTGATTATAGGTTTTGTGGAGGGTTTATTTGCAAAATGTAATGTAATCATTGCTTGGCAGGAAATCTTTCAATTCAACCTAGATTTAAAGTGATTTTGCATTGAAAAAGACAAAAGTCCTTTGAATTCAAATCCTCCTTATGTTTTCAAAAATAACTCTTTAACCTTTGATCAAATAAATTTTTTTTGCACAACATCAAAGTTGTAGATCTTGAAAAGCGAACAACTTTCATGTTGGGCACTTTTTCATTTGAGCCCTAGATTAAAAGTTATTGCTAGTTTACAGTTGGGTCCCTGAAAGTTTTGAAGTTGCGTTTAAGTCCCTTTTCCCCTTCCTCCTGCCTGCTCCTCGGCTTCACGGCACCGGCAGTCAGCGCCGCACGCCCGCCGCTCTGGGACGGCCGCAGGCCACCTCCAGCATCGTCGCCGCCCCACGCGTCACCCCTTGACCCCTGGACCCACATCCCCCGCGCGCTGTACGTCTTCTCCCCGTGCCACGCGCCCCCGCCGAGCTCCGCGGCCGCCACCTCGCCGCCGCGGTGGCAAGCTCGCTGCAGAGCCCTAGCTTCCGTTTTCGCGCACGCCTCAGCACCCGTGGGCACTCCGCAACTCAATTCGCCCACTCCTTCGCCAGCTCCTCGCCCAGACACCCCAGAACAGCTCTGTCGTCCACCCGCAACCCCGGTGAGCTCGACGCCACCGTGGAACCGCCACTGCAGCCCTCCTCTGCCTTTTCCCGCCCTAAATCGATCCCACCAATAGCTCCCTCATGTCGAGGTGAAGCTCCACGGCCACTCCACGCCACTTCTACCCCACCGGAACGCCGCCTCCGCCGCTAGCCGTTGCCGCCGGAGCAACTGCTCCGCGGGGAACCTCCAATCCGGCCACCCCGAGCCCCAAAAAGACCATCATCGGGTAGAGCTCGGTCTCCTCTCCATTTTCCCCAACATCTCCCTCGCCGCCGGTGATCGGAGTCACCAGGATCCGCCGCCTCCATCCTTCTCTGTTTTTCCCCACCGGCTAGGGACCTCGGGTTGAAAAGAAGAAAAAACCCAGGGGGTTATCTGAAAAGACCGTGAATCATTTGAATAGTGTCCTCAGGGACTTCTGTGTTATTTTGGCTGTAAACTTTGAAATTCCATAGAAATTCAGTGAAAAATCAGAAAAATGCAAATCTTGATGTTTTGGAATCCTCTTGAAGAGATCTTTGTAGTAGAATCATAATATGTTGGGTGTTAGTTGAAAGTTTTTGCTGTAAAAATAGATTTGTGTTACTAGTGTTTAAATGTTAGTTGTTTTTATCTTTTCCTAACTGATGATTGAAACCATGTATTACTGTGAAATTTTTATGGTAAGATGTTCATGTGACTCCAGTGTTGCTATAAAAATTTCGTAGTCAGTTCACATGTTTAGCTGTTTCTTTGATTTAATATTGTTAAGTGAGCTTTAATCATGATAAATAGTTTCCTTGTTTGGAAAATACTGGTAAAATTTTTAGAGTCTTGTTTTAGTCATATGTTACTGTCTGTAAAATTTGAGCACCAGTTCATGGCTATAACAGAAGATACAAATGAATCTTGTTAGTTTGCTGTCAGTTTTGTTTATTTCCTCAGAATTAATTCTATGTAGAATAAATCCTGAAAAATTTACAGTAGCTAATTAATCTCTGTGTGGACCTACTATTAAATTTTCTGCTTCTGTTATGCTCTGGTTTCATCTGTAGAATTCAATCATGCTCTACGTGTAGTCTGAATAACGGTTTTATTCTGTTTAATTGGCTGCATGTTTTGGATTGAAATTCGCAAGATAGCTCGCTCTGTTTACCTTCTGTTTGATGTAATTTTTACAGAATTTATTACTCTATGTGTACTGAGTTGTTTATTTATTAGCAAACCATGATTTACTTGCTATAGGAAACAACTACTACTTGTTTATGAAGTTAGTAAGCTTCTTTTGTGCCGTTGATCATGATGCCTTGTGTAGTTAGATATGTTAGTTATCTACTCTATAAACGATTGCCCATGTAATACAATTGTTTGCTATTTGTTAAACTATAACTTTATAATGAAATGTGTGTGATTGTGATTCCATCTCTTGCATCACATATAGATACGATTGCTCTATCGGACGGAACATACGAGCTGATCCCAGATTCCGAAGGAGGTGATCTCGAAGCTCAAGTGAACACTGCTATACTAACTGAAGCCCCGGACCAAAGTTTAGAAGAGCCCAGGGCTGAAATAGTTAGTGACTACCGAGAAGGCAAGCCCCGGACATAACCTATATTTCAAATTATTACCATTTACTGTTATTACTTACTTGTGCATTTACAGTTCTTAGGATTTGAATTGAAACCCTAGATGCATGATCCTAGGAACCTATGTACTGAACACTATACCCGAGTTCGAATAATTGCTAAGCTTATAGGACCGGTAAAAGTCGAGTGATTTCCAGTCACTCGCGAGCTCTATAGGAATTGCTTGTTTACTTTCAGTTATCAATATAAGGACGACGGATGGGGTCGTGTTCGATATCATGACCTTGTGTGAGACCCCGTCTGTGTTGATGAACTTGCTATGGTCGCGGTGTGTGGTAGGGGTGGTTAAGTTTTTGAACGTACTAGCCACATGCCGTAAATATGGTACGCGGTAAGCCTAGTAGCCGATTGGACCGGGGAGTGGATATACCTTTCACTCTCTCTTAGGGATAGGTTTTATTTTTATGTTGTGCAACACTGCGACTTCGAGGGACAAGGTTGGACCTTGGAGCCCTGTAGTCGGGGAGAGTGACCCTATCCACAAGCCGGAAAGAAAGGTAAACGGTTGTTTGGGAACGACCCGACGGTGTTCCAAACGTGTGTGTTAGGTCTGCCTGGCCAGGTTAACAAATTCGATTCGAATCGTCTGTTTCTCACAGTTTGGGACTGCTTGATCCCTTTGTCACACAGAGTAATAAGAGCAATAGTATTATGATCAATCTTGATGTTTGCATAAAGATCTACCATGGTTGAATTGTAGATGCTTACATAGAATGGTTAATCAACTAGAATCTTGGAAGCTAAAATTTGAAAGTAAGGACCTACTCCTTATTACTTTTTAGCAAAAGGAAAACCAAAGCCTCACAGAACCCGGCATAGTCTAGCTAGGTGGGCTACGTATACCCGTTGACGGTTAAGTCTTGCTGAGTATTAGAATACTCAGCCTTGCTGTTGAAACCCTTTTTCAGGTATGTGTTTTGAGGACCAGGTCGCTAGTTTGTCTAGGCCCTGCTCTTTGCCTCCTGGCTGGTCCGTAGAGTGGGATACATCTTCGGCCGGCAATGACCCTGACGAGTGATACCATGCTTGGGCTAGCCTGGTATACTTTTGCGACGTGTTGTAGCCGTCGTGTTCTTTTTCCGCTGCTTTTCAAACTCTGAACTTACAGTTGTGGTTTGTATAATTGTTTTACTAAGTTTTGGTTTTGTAATAATGGTTTGTAATCATTACTGAGCTTGTGTTGTAAAAGTTGTGGTTGTAATATCTCTGGACTCGCCTTCGTGCGGGGTATGCTTGTTCGATCCGAGAACCGGTGGTTGTATCGGGACGTTACCCGACAGACCAAGAATTGTTCCGTTTGAAGTGCGTTTGAGCCAGTGTTGCCTTTATGGTGATGGCATGCGCACTTGAGCCGGGATAATTCAGGTGGTTCTGTCACAGCTGGTATCAGAGCTGCAAGCGTACACCAGAGGTGTTGGAACCATAAAAATTGCTTTCCGTATAAAATTTGACCAACAAGGTATTTCTAAAAACTACGTTGGATTCGTTAAGGGTTGTGCATAGAACGTAAAGTCCTAGGGAATTTACGGGAATTACTAGGTGGCTATTTATGTATGGTTTATTTTATCTGACTTCCAGCACTTTACATTTTGTCAAACCATACTCACAAGCAACCCTTGATTTTTGTAACGACGCATCTACGTTAAGGTAAGAAGGTAAGGATCCTCAGTCAGCTGAGGGAGTCTGAACTTCCCGTCGGTGATGCGAGCCGAACGCTGCCCTCAAGCAGTGGCTTACTTGAGGTGCTCCCAATATACCAACTATTAGTTGACTATATTGGAAGTAAAGTGTACTCAGTCAGCTGAGGGAGTCTGACCTTCCCATCGGCGATGCAAACCGAACGCTGCGCTCAAGCAGTGGCCTACTTGAGCTGCTGCCAATATAGCGACCTTGGTCGACTATATTGGGAGTAAAGGAACTTGTGAATACGCCACTGAGTAGCGTATGTTAACGTTGGCCATACGGCGGAAATTGTGTGGCTGCCGCTTCTATAATGAGCGGTAATGTATGGGAACGCTTTCATGAGTGCTGGCATGAAAGGTTCAATGGATATATATATATATATATATATATATATATATATATATATATATATATATATATATATATATATATATATATATATATATATATATATATATATATATATATATATATATATATATATATATATATGTTCTGTCAATTTTCTGCAGGTACCCTAACCGCGATTCGATAAGTTAAGAACGGTTAGAATTTATCGACTAGCTATATAGGGAGAGCCGTATCTATGTTATGCCACCGTGCTAATCACGTAAGCCCAACCATAGTTGGCAATTGTTTATCTTGTGAGGAACGAACATGACGTGCATGCATATTGGTTGACGTTTACTTTGATTCCTATAATTGGAAAATGTTACATGAATATGTTTTCATGAATATGTTTTAGTGTGGTTAAACAACGAATTGAATGAAAGTTTGGTTTGGGGAGCATGTTATTAGAGCACTTAGATTAAACCCAAGAAAGTCTATGGTTTGAGAGAGAGAGATTGAGTCATGTATTTATCCATAGTTCCATCTTGATGTCTTGATGATCTTTTCGTTCCTTAGAATCTCAAATGATGAACCAGTACCACTTGGGGGTTTGTTACTTTCTGAAATTGGTGAAACCATATAATTCTTTGAAGCAGAATCATTTTTATTTTTTTTTCAACATTCTTCTTAAAAAGCTTTATTTGAGAAGGTCTTTTGTAAGTTAGTGGCTTTGGATCTTATATGAACCTTACCATTGATCTTAGCTTGTTAATCAATCCAACCCTTGATCAATGCCTTGAATCTATTCCTATCAAAACCATTATTCCCTTTCCTTCATGGCTCCCTGGCTAAGCCATGATGTTTGTTAACAAAATCCCATCAATAATTATTCTGTTCCTCATGGTGTTATGCCTGATCTTGCTGGCTATTTTGATTTCAACATCTGAATCCTATATTTTCATTCTTGCTCAGTTAATTTTAGATAAATTAAAAAGGTTTATGATAATAATAAACTTTTGAAATACAGTCCTTGATGCAATAATCATGCATCACATCATTTCATGTCATTCGTCAGTGCATAGTGTTGCATCATGATCGGGAATCTGTAGACTGACTAATGGGTATGCGTTTGAGTACCACTTCGTGGGTTGTCTTCAGTTCCTATCTTATCGTTGCTGGCGCTATTGGGTTGCCACTATTGATTTCTCTTGTGGTGGAGTTTAGTCATATAACCTTGATGCCGCGACGAAACCTAGACTCTCGTGTGTGCTGCAGCCACATGATTGAGTTACTAGGAGCGCGCTGGTGTCTAGGTATGTGTGACGTAACTCACTCCAATCCCCTTTCTATGCAACCTTACTAGTGTCCTAACCTCTAATCCTTACTCAGGTGTATAGGGCTAACGAGTTTTAGTCGCGGGAATATGGATACGATATGTGCATTGCACTGTGTGCATCATCAACTCATGTGTGTACGCATCATACTTTATGCCTCTCCTACATGCATACGTCAAAGGACATTGTCATCGTTGCATCATGATGTCTGCATCATTGGTCCAGCATCGTGGCAATTACATCGTGTCATAAGCACCATTTCAATGGCGCATAAAACATTTTGTCATTGCATTGCACCAGCATTGAAATCATACATCTCGAGGGTGCATCATTCTCATGGTCATCAAGCATATGCATCTCGCATCATACTGTTTAATTTAATCAACAGTTTGAGCAAGAATGTCCTTGAGCAAAAACTCACCTTGATATCTTTTCTATCTAGATTCACCACCAGATTGAGACATTGATTCTTCCAGAGCTTAGGTCCTCTCTTCTTTACAAAAATCCTACTATATGTTAGTACTATAATAGTCCACCGGTCCTTTCCAGCCGACTTGGATGGTGATTGTGATCTCATGTTTTATCCACAGACTCTTGCTGCAAAGATTGAAGTCCTGGAGCCTTTAGTATGGAAAAACAATGGATTAGTTCACACAATGGCACAGTAATTCCTCTCGCTCATAATACCATACCTTGTTTCTTAAACTCTCCCTAAATTCTCAATCCTTATATACAAAGGATCATATCGTCAACATCAATATTCTCTAATGTGACTTTATCCTGCTGGCTTGATGATTGGTCTGCTCCTTTTCCCTCGAGAGTCTATCTTTCAGAATCTCAGGACGAGATTCCTTTTAGGGGGGAAGGCTGTGACATCCTAGGTGTCTGCACAATAAAACTATATTTATTTCCTGTGCTTCATGTGTGAAATTGTTTGAGCAAGGGCCTATTTTAAAATTTTAAGGACCTTTCTGTAATTATGAATTATTCCAAGGTCAACTTTATAGTTTTATTTGAATAGGATGTGTGATTATAGCTTTTGTGGAGGGTTTATTTGCAAAATGTAATGTAATCATTGCTTGGCAGGAAATCTTTCAATTCAGCCTAGATTTAAAGTGTTTTTGCATTGAAAAAGACAAAAGTCCTTTGAATTCAATTCCTCCTTATGTTTTCAAAAATAACTCTTTAACCTTTGATCAAATAAATTTTTTTTGCACAACATCAAAGTTGTAGATCTTGAAAAGTTGAACAACTTTCATGTTGGGCACTTTTTCATTTGAGCCCTAGATTAAAAGTTATTGCTGGTTTACAATTGGGTCCCTGAAAGTTCTGAAATTGCGTTTAAGTCCCTTTTCCCCTTCCTCCTGCCTGCTCCTCTGCTTCACGGCGCCGGCAGTCAGCGCCGCCCGCCCGCCACTCTGGGACGGCCGCAGGCCACCTCCAGCTTCGCCGCTGCCCCACGCGTCACCCCTTGACCCCTGGACCCACATCCCCCGCGCGCTGTACCTCTTCTCCCCGTGCCACGCGCCCCCGCCGAGCTCCGCGGCCGCCACCTCGCGGCCGCGGTGGCAAGCTCGCTGCAGAGCCCTAGCTTCCCTTTTCGCTCGCGCCTCAGCACCCGTGGGCACTCCACAACTCAATTCGCCCACTCCTTCGCCAGCTCCTCGCCCAGACACCCCAGAACAGCTCCGCCGTTCACCCGCAACCCCGGCGAGCTCGACGCCGCCGCGGAACCGCCACTGCAGCCCTCCTCCGCCTTTTCCCACCCTAAATCGATCCCACCAATAGCTCCCTCATGTCGAGGTGAAGCTCCCCGGCCACTCCACGCCACTTCTACCCCACTGGAACGCCGCCTCCGCCGCTAGCCGTCGCCGCCGGAGCAACTGCTCCGCGGGGAACCTCCAATCCGGCCACCCCGAGCCCCAAGAAGACCACCATCAGGTAGAGCTCGGTCTCCTCTCCGTTTTCCACAACATCTCCCTCGCCGCCGGTGATCGGAGTCGCCGGGATCCGCCGCCTCCATCCTTCTCTGTTTTTCCCCACCGGCCAGGGACCTCGGGTTGAAAAGAAGCAAAAACCCAGGGGGTTATCTGAATAGACCGTGACTCATTTGAATAGTGTCCTCAGGGACTTCTATGTTATTTTGGCTGTAAACTTTGAAATTCCATAGAAATTCAGAGAAAAATCAGAAAAATGCAAATCTTGATGTTTTAGAATCCTCTTGAAGAGATCTTTGCAGTACAATCATGATATGTTGTGTGTTAGTTGAAAGTTTTTGCTGTAAAAATAGATTTGTGTTACTAGTGTTTAAATGCTAGTTGTTTTTATCTTTTTCCTAACTGATGATTAAAACCATGTCTTGCTGTGAAATTTTTATGGTAAGATGTTCATGTGACTCTATTGTTTCTATAAAACTTTTGTGGTCAGTTCACATGTTTACCTATTTCTTTGATTTAATACTTGTTAAGTGAGCTTTAAGCATGATAAATAGTTTCCTTGTTTAGAAAATACTGATAAAATTTGTAGAGTCTTGTTTTAGTCATATGTTACTATCTGTAAAAGTTGAGCACCAGTTCATGGATATAACAGAAGATAAAAATGAATCTTGTTAGTTTTCTGTCAGTTTTGTTTATTTCCTCATAATTAATTCTTTGTAGAATAAATCCTGAACAATTTACAGTAGCTAATCCATCTCTATGTCGACCTAATATTAAATTTTCAGCTTCTGTTGTGCTCTGGTTTAATCTGTAGAATTCAATCATGCTCCAGGTGTAGTCTGAATAACGGTTTTATTCTGTTTAATTGGCTGCATGTTTTGGATTGAAATTCGCAAGATAGCTCATTCTGTTTACCTTCTGTTTGATGTAATTTTTACAGAATTTATTACTCTATGTGTACTGAGTTGTTTATTTATTAGCAAACCATGATTTACTTGCTATAGGAAACAACTACTACTCGTTTATGAACTTAGTAAGCTTCTTTTGTGCTGTTGATCATGATGCCTTGTGTAGTTAGATATGTTAGTTATCTACTCTATAAACGATTGCCCATGTAATACAATTGTTTGCTATTTGTTAAACTATAACTTTATAATGAAATGTGTGTGATTGTGATTCCATCTCTTGCATCACATATAGATACGATTGCTCTATCGGACGGAACATACGAGCTGATCCCGGATTCCGAAGGAGGTGATCTCGAAGCTCAAGTGAACACTGCAATACTAACTGAAGCCCCGAACCAAAGTTCGGAAGAGCCCAGGGCTGAAATAGTTAGTGACTACCGAGAAGGCAAGCCCCGGACATAACCTATATTTCAAATTATTACCATTTACGGTTATTACTTACTTGTGCATTTACAGTTCTTAGGATTTGAATTGAAACCCTAGATGCATGATCCTAGGAACCTATGTACTGAACACTAGACCTGAGTTCGAATAATTGCTAAGCTTATAGGACCGGTAAAAGTTCGAGTGATTGCCTGTCACTCACGAGCTCTATAGGAATTGCTTGTTTACTTTCTGTTATCAATATAAGGACGACGGATGGGGTCGTGTTCGATATCATGACCTTGTGAGAGACCCCGTCTGTGTTGATGAACTTGCTAAGGTCGCGGTGTGTGGTAGCGGTGGTTAAATTTTTGAACGTACTAGCCACATGCCGTAAATATGGTACGCGGTAAGCCTAGTAGCCGATTGGACCGGGGAGTGGATATACCTTTCACTCTCTCGTAGGGAGAGGTTTTATTTTTATGTTGCGCAACACTGTGACTTCGAGGGACAAGGTTGGACCTTGGAACCCTGTAGTCGGGGAGAGTGACCCTATCCACAAGCCAGAAAGAAAGGTAAACGGTTGTTTGGGAACGACCCGACGGTGTTCCAAACATGTGTGTTAGGTCTGCCTGGCCAGGTTAACAAATTCGATTCGAATCGTCTACTTCTCACAGTTTGGGACTGCTTGATCCCTTTGCCACACAGAGTAATAAGAGCAATAGTATTATGATCAATCTTGATGTTTGCTTAAAGATCTACAATGGTTGAATTGTAGATGCTTACATAGAATGGTTAATCAACTAGAATCTTGGAAGCTAAAATTTGAAAGTAAAGACCTACTCTTTATTGCTTTTCAGCCAAAGGAAAACCAAAGCCTCACAGAACCCTGCATAGTCTAGCTAGGTGGGCTACGTATACCCGTTGACGGTTAAGTCTTGCTGAGTATTAGAATACTCAGCCTTGCTGTTGAAACCCTTTTTCAGTTATGAGTTTTGAGGACCAGGTCGCTAGTTTGTCTAGGCCTTCCTCTTTGCCTCCTGGCTGGTCCGTAGAGTGGGATACATCTTCGGCCGGCAATAACCCTGACGAGTGATACCATGCTTGGGATAGCCTGGTATACTTTTGCGACGTGTTGTAGCCGTCGTGTTCTTTTTTCGCTGCTTTTCAAACTCTGAACTTATAGTTGTGGTTTGTATAACTGTTTTACTAAGTTTTGGTTTTGTAATAATGGTTTGAACTGGTTTGTAATCATTACTGAGCTTGTGTTGTAAAAGTTGTGGTTGTAATATCTCTGGACTCGCCTTCGTGCGGGGTACGCTTGTTCGATCCGAGAACTGGTGGTTGTATCGGGATGTTATCCGACAGACCAAGAATTGTTCCGTTTGAAGTGCGTTTGAGCCGGTGTTGCCTTTATGGTGATGGCCTGCGCACTTGAGCCGGGATAATTCAGGTGGTTCTGCTAAAGTCTCCATCCCCAGAATGACATCGATGCCCTTGGTGTCTAGCACCATCAGATCTGTACTAAATTCTACCCCCCTTAAGGATACACTGACTCTGGGGCAGAAGGTATGAGACCTCAATTGTCCTCCCGGTGAAGATACTAACAGGCGCCTCTTTAATGTGCTAGTACGGATACCATGTTGCTTGACAAAAGACTGTGTAATGAAGGAATGCGTAGCACCAGTATCGAAAAGCACTGTAGCTGGATATGAATTGACCATGAACGTACCAATAACCACATTGGGAGCCTCGGCCGCTGACTCGGCCATAACGTGGTTCACCCTCCCCTGAAGTGGCGCCCTGGGCTGAGCTGGGCGTGTAACACCCGGTTTATAAAAAAAACATAAACCGAGCAATCATATACGTGCCAGGATCAAGTCACACGTATATACAATAGAATGAACAATATATCATAGCACATATCACGTAAAAAGATATAATAAAGCGAATACGATTGTTATTTATTACAATAATGACAAAATGTCTGATACAGCGGAAGCGAAGTACAAAATACGATAAAGCTCTCCGAAGCTGAAGCAGGGCACCACAGGGACGTCGACTGGGAGACGAACACCTAGAAGTCCTCGTAGTCCTGGTAGCGCTGGACGAACTCCCTCGTGTCGGCAGGAACTGAGCAGCAGTAGCGTAGCCGAGAGGAAAAAGTAGAGAAGAGGCAAGAGTGAGTACACAACTTGTACTCAACAAGTATAACACAAACTATGAGGCTCTAGGCTGGCTGACTCAACTGCATTAGCTTTTAAGTGTTGGCAAAATTTTATTAAAGCTATTTACTACGAGTTGATGAATTACCCTTAACCCAGTTACATAGTTATTAATCAAGTTTAATCATGTACCTACTGAAAAACCAAACCAAAACCAAGCCACCAAGGTAACCCCGAGAAGAACCTCCCTCGTCGGAAGGAGATAACTTCACTAATCAAAAGGAGGATCTGGGCCGCTCATAACCGTGAGCACGGCTAGTATACCAGTTTTACACTCTGCAGAGGTTGCACATCTTTACCCACAAGTCGTGAGCTACGCCAGTTGTTCATCACACTTCCTTATGTGAGATGGCCAGCGACTCACTACGAGGCCTTTACAAAGAATCTCGTTGGTAGGGAGTAACCGCGAGGGTGGATCAGCGACTATGGAGCAGGTCTAGTGGGCGTCAAGACACGAAGCACAGACGAGGCCACTCAGCACGAGGGCCATAGAAGCTTACCGCCCTTGCCCCGCAGGTAAGTTACTCCGAACCAAAAAGATCTAATTATTACGCCAAGTCTATCCCATTCTAGCCTTGTGGTAGCGCTGTTGTCCCAGGTTGTCGCTCTATGAACCGGTCCTTATGGAGAGTGGCCAACCAAGCACTAAGCACCGTGCTGGCCCCCTAAACCATGTTTCTACAAAACCATATTTTAACGAGACGTGAGCCACTCAAGCACGAAGCACAGAGGGCCACTCTCAGACTTAAGTTCAAGTAAACCATTAATCAAATTAATTAAAAAGGACCAAAGAGTGTTATAGCGCAGCAACCTAGCACAACTAACCAAAATGCAACCCAAAGGTATATATAAAGGATATAAAGTGGCTAGGAAATCCTTATAGGCATACAGTATTAAAAATGCAGTATGAAATTGTAATTAAAAGTGATAGGTTGTTCATGTTATACTTGCCTTCCTCGTACTGCTCTGGCTGCTGCTCAAACTGCTCGGAAGACGGCTGCTCCTGGTACTGGTACTGGGGCTCCTCGGATGGATCAACGTCTACTCACGAACACATGGCCAAAACAATGCACAATAATAAGCATACAAGCAAACACTAACAAAAACTAAGAAACAGTACATCAATACATAAAAACAGCACACAAAACTAGTCTAAAGCTATTCTACGCGTTACACCGATCGCGTGGACATAAAGAACGCTAAAAACGGAGCTAAAACGCATAATCTAGGCCAAAAACAAGTTCTAGGGGCTTAGTTGTAATAAAAACAGGGTTCCAGGGACTTTTCTACTAAAACCGAGGACTAAAACATAAATAAACATTAATTCTGGGGTCTAACTAGCAAAAGGACAGGGGCTGGACGGCGGGTTCAAATTCTAGGAAGCTCAGGGGTGTTCTTGCAAAGTTTTGGGCCTATCTGCGATTATTTTTCAAAATAGGTGGACTGCGGGTTGATTCTAGGAAAACTGGGGGGTTCTTTAACAAAAATGCCAGGCGAACCGGTAACCTTGGATCCAGGCCGTTGGATTTAGATCTGGCGGTCTAGATCTAATGGATCCAAGATCTAATCGCGCGCGTTGAATCCAGATCGGACGGCGCAGGGGGGTTGGGCGCGCGAGCGGCGGCGGTAGGTCGCCGGCGGCTCTGTTCCGCGGCGGCGCGGCGGGAAACTCGCCGGACTTGGCCAAATCTGGCCGTCCGGGGGTCAAATCGACCCGTTCTTGGGTCGGTTGGACTCCACGCATCATGCGTGATCCACTGGGGAGGTTTCCCGGGTTCGGGGAGGCTCTGCAGGGGCTCGCCATGGCGCCGGGCGGCGCTAGCTCGCCGGCGAGCTGCGTTGTGCGGGCGGGAACGCGCTACGGCCTACACTAGCAGGTCTAAAAGAGGGAGCGGGCTGAAGAGATCCTCACCGGGGCTTGATTCGGGCTGGAACGGCGCACGAGGTTCGATGGCGGCGAGTCCGGCGGCGAAACTCGGCGGGGCGCGATGAGTGGTTGCTGGCGTGGAGCTCTGGCCTTCTAATTCACCTTGATTCGACTCCTGGCGGTCCTGCGGAAAGGATACGGGGGTCAGGGGGGCTCCGGGGTCACCGGCGGCGAGGAATCAGGGCGGCGGCGGGTTACCTGCAGTGGGGGGGTTCGGGTGAAATCCCGGCGAGGTGGGGCCTGGGCTCCGGGGCGAGCGGGCTCAGGATCGATCCTGGGCATGGGACGGATCTCTGGTGGGGCTCGGCAGGAGCGGTGGCGCGGCAGGGCGGTGTGGCCGTGGCAGCGCCGGCGTGCGGTGCTGCGGAGCAAGGCGCGGCGGAGCAGAGCGGCGTGGGGGTGGCGGCTAGGGTTGGAAGGAGCAGGGGGGTCCGCGGGCGGTATTTAAAGGGGGGGCGGAGTGCCCTTGGCGTGCGCGCCCGGGATGGAAGGCTGGCGCGATCCGCGGCAGGGATCACGGCTCTGCCGTTGCGCGAGCGCGGCGCGGGGTAGACGAAGCTGACCAGCGGGGCCGGGCTGTCAGCGGAGGCGGGGTCGGGCGAGCGGGAGCGTGCGTTCTACGGGCGCTGGCAGGCGGGCCCGGGCGAGTGCGGGGTGAGAGGCAACGCGAGGCAGGCCGGCTTCTCAGCGGCGCGAAGGCGACGCGAGGCGGGCGGGGTGCGTGCTCGCTGGGCCAGTGCGGAGCGAAGGCGAGCGGGACTTGGGCCGCGGGGAGAGGAGCGGGGTGGCGAGCTGGGCCGGCCGAGTTGGGCTGGATCTCGCGAGTTTGGGCTGAGGTAGTGGGCCGGACTGGGTTTTGGATTTTCTGGGTTTGGGTTTAAGGCTCTCTTCTATACTTCTATTTTCTTTTCCTTCCTAATTCCAACCAAATACAACTAATTGAATTCAAACTAATTTGAATTCAAAACCTAACCACACAACAAAAGAAAAGATGCTCCAGCATGATGCAACAACAAAATTAACCTATGATGGATTTTAATTATTTAAGGAACAAAATCGAATTAAATGCCATACTAAACACAATAAACCTTAGAAATTTAAATAAAGCCAATTAAATTTATTAATAAATGCTGAAATTTAAATTAGGGTGTTACATACCCTACCCCCTTAAAGAAATCTCGTCCCCGAGATTTAGCTGGGCTGGCTAGCAAAGAGATCTGGATATGTCTTCATCAGCTCATCTTCTCGCTCCCAAGTAGCCTCAGCTTCACTGTGGTGACTCCACTGAACTCTGCACATCTTGATGCGCTTGTTCCGAGTAATCGTCTCTGATGTCTCCAGAATCTTCACCGGATGCTCAGTATAAGTCAGATCTTCCTGCACATCGACTCCATCCAGGGGTGCCTGCTCCTCGGGTACTCGCAAACACCTCTTCAGCTGAGATATATGGAAGACATCATGAACTCCTGAGAGGCTGAGAGGTAACTCCAGGTGATAAGCAACTTCGCCTTTCCGCTCTAGCACCTTGAATGGCCCCACATACCGAGGTGCTAACTTCCCCTTGACATTAAATTTGCGGATTCCTCTCATCGGAGACACCTTCAGATACACATAATCACCGACACTGAAGGTCAGGTCTCTCCGCTTGCCATCAGCATAGCTCTTCTGTCTACTCTATGCAATCCTCAGATTTTCTCGCACAGCCTGGACCATCTGCTCTGCATCATCTATGATCTCAGGGCCAAAGAGCTGCTTTTCACCAATCTGATCCCAATAGAGAGGAGTCCTGCACTTTCTGCCATAGTGATTTCCTCCCATTTCCACTCTGGAATCTTCAAAGGCTGTAACAGACCTGCTGGCCTCTGATGCTCAGCCTTGACACGCTGACAGGTGTCACAAATAGCCACGTACTCTGCCACTGAACGCTTCATCCCATACCACCAGAAATGTTCCTTTAGATCATAATACATCTTCGTGCTGCCCGGATGAATAGAGTATGCTGTATCATGGGCCTTACTCAGAATCAACTTCCGGAGATCCTTCACATCAGGCACACAGATCCGGTTCTTGTACCACAAAGTACCCTGATCATCCTCTCTGAAATGAGGAGCTTTGCCCTTCTTGAGCAACTCATGAATCTCCTGCAGCTTCTCATCATCTTTCTGATGCTGCCTGATCTCTGACTCTAGAGTCGGTACTGCCTCAAACGCTGCACTCGAAGTATGATGCAAGAAGCCCAGACTCAACTTCTCGAACTCCTCACATAACTCTGGAGGCATCTGGAAAGCCACGGCCATGTTGACATAACTTCTTCTGCTCAGAGCATCTGCTACAACATTGGCCTTGCCCGGATGATAGTGAATCTCCAGGTCATAATCCTTGACTAACTCTAGCCATCTTCTCTGCTGCATGTTTAGCTCATTCTGTGTGAAAATGTACTTGAGGCTCTTGTGATCAGTGTAGATATCACACCGCTGCCCATACAAGTAATGCCTCCAAATCTTCAGAGCATGCACAACTGCGGCTAACTCAAGATCGTGAGTGGGATAGTTCAGCTCATGCCGGCGTAACTGTCGTGAAGCATAAGCAATTACTCTGCCCTCCTGCATCAGAACACACCCAAGACCATCCTTCGAAGCATCACAATATACCGTGAACCTCTTGGTCTGGTCTGGCAGAGTCAGGACTGGCGCCGTAGTCAACCTCTTCTTCAGCTCATCAAAGGCCCTCTGACGCTCATCAGTCCACACGAAAGCCACATTTTTCTCCAGCAAAGAAGTCAAAGGCTTCGCGATCTTGGAGAAATTCTCAATGAACCTCCGATAATATCCAGCTAAGCCCAAGAAAGACCTGACTTCCTTTACTGTCTGCGGTGTCTCCCACTCGAGCACATCCTTCACCTTGCTCGGATCAACAGCAATGCCTCCCTGAGAGATAACATGACCGAGGAATGGAACCTCGTCAATCCAGAACTCGCACTTGCTGAACTTAGCATACAACTGATGTTCTCTCAGCCTCTGCAACACGAGTCTCAGATGCTCCTCATGCTCTTCTTCTGTCTTGGAGAAGATCAGAATATCATCAATGAAAATCACCACAAAGACATCCAGATAATCCATGAAGACCATGTTCATCAGATGCATGAAGAAAGCCGGGGCATTAGTCAAGCCGAAGGACATGACCGTATACTCATATAGCCCGTACTTGCAGGTGAATGCCGTCTTCGGAATATCCCCAGGACGGATCCTCAGCTGAAAATAACCCGAACGAGGATCAATCTTCGAGAATATACGAGCACCTCGAAGCAGATCGAAGAGATCCTCAATACGGGGCAGTGGATGCTTGTTCTTGATAGTAACTGCATTCAGCTCCCGATAATCCACACACATCCTCTTCGAGCCATCCTTCTTATCTACCAGCAATAATGGAAAAGCCCAAGGAGAGAAGCTGCGACGGATATAGCCCTTGGCTAGCAACTCATCAATAGTCTTCTTAACTTCTTCATGCTCTATAGGTGCCATGCGGTAGGGCCGCTTTGCAATAGGAGCTGTGCCAGGCAAGAGATCAATGCAAAACTCAATGGCGCGTTCAGGCGGCATACCTGGCAGATCATCCGGAAAGACATCCGGGAATTCAGACACCACGCGAATACCATCCGTGGGTCTAGCCTCCATCTGATGAAGAAATCCAGAAGGCTCTGAAGCACTGACTGTCACCTCTTGGCCATCAGATGCCGATAAGTGAACTATCCGCTGAGCACAATCAATACGGACTCCCCATCTGGTAAGGGTCTCCATGCCCAGAATCACATCTATCCCCGAGGAGTCAATAACTATCAAGCCAGTGCGGAACTCTACCCCCTTTATGACAATACTAACTCTGGAGCATATAGAGCACGTATGAATCTGACCCCCAGGTGAGGTAACTACCATAGCTGTCCTCATACAAGAAACCGGTATACCATGCTGCTCGGCAAATGACTTGGAAATGAAAGAATGGGTAGCACCGGTATCGAAAAGCACTATAGCGGGGTGAGAGTTGACCATGAACGTACCAATAACCACGTTAGGAGCCTCGGCCGCTGACTCGGCCGTCACGTGGTTCACTCAAGCCTGTGCTGGCGCCCTGGGCTGAGCTGGGCGTCCCTGCTGTCCCGCCTGCGCCTTCCGGGGGCAAGTGTTGGCGTAGTGCCCCGGCTGGCCGCAGTGATAGCAGACGCGTGCGAGTGTCGAAGCCTGTTGTCCGGTAGGAGCTGCCGGACGTGGAGCCTGTGGTGCTGGCGGAGCTGGTAGAGCAGTACGAGCCGGAGGTGCCGGTAACCTCGGGCCCTGACCTGCCTGCTGCTGTCGAGGCGGGTACTGCTGCGGTGGCCTCTGCTGGTACTGCTGAGGAGGCCGGTACTGAGGCTGGTACTGCTGGGGCTGCTGGAGTCGAGGGCGAGTGTTGCTGCCGGAAGCAACGGGGACAATCTTCCTCTTCTTGTCCTCCATCTCCAAGTGCTTACGCTCAGTGTTGAGCGCGCTGTCAACCAGATGGTTGAAGTCGTCGAAGCGGAGGTTGAGCAGCGCGTACTGGAGGTAGTCCTCAAGACCCTCCATGAAGTGCTCCTGCTTCTTGTGGTCATCCGCAACATCGGCAAGGGCGTAGCGAGCAAGCTGCAGAAAGCGATCACGATACTCCGTGACCGACATAGTCCCCTGAAGTGACAAAGACAGATAGATATCGAAGGATTAATTCATGACTCAGATGGATAGCTCAAGGGGTTATTAGCTCAAAATGAAACTCTGAATGATTATATCTGGGATTTACCTGCTTCAGTGCAAGGAACTCCTTCTGCTTCATCTTCATAACGCCCGCGGGGACGTTGTGACTGCGGAAACGCTCCCTGAACTGGAGCCAAGTGAGAGCCTCGCGGTCGTGAACTGGGTGGGACTCCCACCAGTCCAAAGCTGCCCCTCGCAGCTGTCCTGCTGCGTACAAGACGCGCTCACGATCATCGCACTGGGCGATGTCCAGCTGACGCTCCACTGCACGGAGCCAGTCGTCAGCCTGAAGAGGGTCGGACGTGTGAGAAAACATCGGCGGGTGACCCCTCAGGAACTCAGCACGCCTGTCGCGAGGCTGCGGCGGTGGAGGAGGCGGAGGCTGAGTGTGAGCCTGCTGAAGAGCCTGAACAGTGTTGTTCAGGGTGGCCATCATCTGCATCTGGAGCTGGAAGTACTGCTCCGGAGTCAAAGGCGGCGGCATCGGGATCCCGGTCCCCTGGGTGTTCTGACCCTGGTTGTTCTGCCCCTGCTGGTCAGAACCACGCCTGGTGTTCACCATCTGATTTTGGACAAAAGATTTCACAAGTAAGGATATTGCAGGAATAAATTCAGATGGATACGATAACTCTTTACGGAAAAAGATTCAGCCATGATAAAGTAGACAGGATAGAGTTGACTGTTTTACCCCCAACGATCTAACTCATTTTATTAATTAGTTAACTTTAACATCTGAGTGATTTTCTTTAAACAAATTTAAACTACTAAGCTATGCAATCAGTCAAAAATCCAAATCAAACATGTAGCATAATAACAAGCAGACAATTCCCACAACTTAGCCGAGTTTAACAATAGACTCGACTAACACAACGCGTCGCAAGACGTGCTATCATTTTATTATAAAAGGGTCACCTAGCTAACTCATGGTGGTCAGATGACTGATTCAGGACAAAACTCTACGAAACTATTCTTCAGAGGGAGAAATCAAGGCAAGAAGGGTAAAAAGTCAAAGAAGTCAAGGGGTATAATAGTAAAATAATTTCAGCAGGCAAGGATTGGTGAGAAGAAGTCCTAAAACTCGACCGGTTCTATCTAGGCTTCGTCCTACAGTCGATACGGCTTTGATACCACTCTGTAACACCCGGTTTATAAAAAAAACATAAACCGAGCAATCATATACGTGCCAGGATCAAGTCACACGTATATACAACAGAATGAACAATATATCATAGCACATATCACGTAAAAAGATATAATAAAGTGAATACGATTGTTATTTATTACAATAATGACAAAATGTCTGATACAGCGGAAGCGAAGTACAAAATACGATAAAGCTCTCCGAAGCTGAAGCAGGGCACCACAGGGACGTCGACTGGGAGACGAACACCTAGAAGTCCTCGTAGTCCTGGTAGCGCTGGACGAACTCCCTCGTGTCGGCAGGAACTGAGCAGCAGTAGCGTAGCCGAGAGGAAAAAGTAGAGAAGAGGTAAGAGTGAGTACACAACTTGTACTCAACAAGTATAACACAAACTATGAGGCTCTAGGCTGGCTGACTCAACTGCATTAGCTTTTAAGTGTTGGCAAAATTTTATTAAAGCTATTTACTACGAGTTGATGAATTACCCTTAACCCAGTTACATAGTTATTAATCAAGTTTAATCATGTACCTACTGAAAAACCAAACCAAAACCAAGCCACCAAGGTAACCCCGAGAAGCACCTCCCTCGTCGGAAGGAGATAACTTCACTAATCAAAAGGAGGATCTGGGCCGCTCATAACCGTGAGCACGGCTAGTATACCAGTTTTACACTCTGCAGAGGTTGCACATCTTTACCCACAAGTCGTGAGCTACGCCAGTTGTTCATCACACTTCCTTAGGTGAGATGGCCAGCGACTCACTACGAGGCCTTTACAAAGAATCTCGTTGGTAGGGAGTAACCGCGAGGGTGGATCAGCGACTATGGAGCAGGTCTAGTGGGCGTCAAGACACGAAGCACAGACGAGGCCACTCAGCACGAGGGCCATAGAAGCTTACCGCCCCTGCCCCGCAGGTAAGTTACTCCAAACCAAAAAGATCTAATTATTACGCCAAGTCTATCCCATTCTAGCCTTGTGGTAGCGCTGTTTTCCCAGGTTGTCGCTCTATGAACCGGTCCTTATGGAGAGTGGCCAACCAAGCACTAAGCCCCGTGCTGGCCCCCTAAACCATGGTTCTACAAAACCATATTTTAATGAGACGTGAGCCACTCAAGCACGAAGCACAGAGGGCCACTCTCAGACTTAAGTTCAAGTAAACTATTAATCAAATTAGTTAAAAAGGACCAAAGAGTGTTATAGCGCAGCAACCTAGCACAACTAACCAAAATGCAACCCAAAGGTATATATAAAGGATATAAAGTGGCTAGGAAATCCTTATAGGCATACAGTATTAAAAATGCAGTATGAAATTGTAATTAAAAGTGATAGGTTGTTCATGTTATACTTGCCTTCCTCGTACAGCTCTGGCTGCTGCTCAAACTGCTCGGAAGACGGCTGCTCCTGGTACTGGTACTGGGGCTCCTCGGATGGATCAACGTCTACTCACGAACACATGGCCAAAACAATGCACAATAATAAGCATACAAGCAAACACTAACAAAAACTAAGAAACAGTACATCAATACATAAAAACAGCACACAAAACTAGTCTAAAGCTATTATACGCGTTACAACGATCGCGTGGACATAAAGAACGCTAAAAACGGAGCTAAAACACATAATCTAGGCCAAAAACAAGTTCTAGGGGCTTAGTTGTAATAAAAACAGGGTTCCAGGGACTTTTCTGCTAAAACCGAGGACTAAAACGTAAATAAACATTAATTCTGGGGTCTAACTCGCAAAAGGACAGGGGCTGGATGGCGGGTTCAAATTCTAGGAAGCTCAGGGGTGTTCTTGCAAAGTTTTGGGCCTATCTGCGATTATTTTTCAAAATAGGTGGACTGCGGGTTGATTCTAGGAAAACTGGGGGGTTCTTTAACAAAAATGCCAGGCGAACCGGTAACCTTGGATCCAGGCCGTTGGATTTAGATCTGGCGGTCTAGATCTAATGGATCCAAGATCTAATCGCGCGCGTTGAATCCGGATCGGACGGCGCAGGGGGGTTGGGCGCGCGAGCGGCGGCGGTAGGTCGCCGGCGGCTCTGTTCCGCGGCGGCGCGGTGGGAAACTCGCCGGACTTGGCCAAATCTGGCCTTCCGGGGGTCAAATTGACCCGTTCTTGGGTCGGTTGGACTCCACGCATCATGCATGATCCACTGGGGAGGTTTCCCGGGTTCGGGGAGGCTCTGCAGGGGCTCGCCATGGCGCCGGGCGGCGCTAGCTCGCCGATGAGCGGCGTTGTGCGGGCGGGAACGCGCTACGGCCTACACTAGCAGGTCTAAAAGAGGGAGCGGGCTGAAGAGATCCTCACCGGGGCTTGATTCGGGCTGGAACGGCACACGAGGTTCGACGGCGGCGAGTCCGGCGGCGAAACTCGGCGGGGCGCGATGAGTGGTTGCTGGCGTGGAGCTCTGGCCTTCTAATTCACCTTGATTCGACTCCTGGCAGTCCTGCGGAAAGGATACGGGGGTCAGGGGGGCTCCGGGGTCACCGGCGGCGAGGAATCAGGGCGGCGGCGGGTTACCTGCAGTGGGGGGGGGGGTTCGGGTGAAATCCCGGCGAGGTGGGGCCTGGGCTCCGGGGCGAGCGGGCTCAGGATCGATCCTGGGCACGGGACGGATCTCTGGTGGGGCTCGGCAGGAGCGGTGGCGCGGCAGGGCGGTGTGGCCGTGGCAGCGCCGGCGTGCGGTGCGGCGGAGCAAGGCGCGGCGGAGCAGAGCGGCGTGGGGGTGGCGGCTAGGGTTCGAAGGAGCAGGGGGGGTCCGCGGGCGGTATTTAAAGGGCGGCAGAGTGCCCTTGGCGTGCGCGCCCGGGATGGAAGGCCGGCGCGATCCGCGGCAGGGATCACGGCTCTGCCGTTGCGCGAGCGCGGCGCGGGGTAGACGAAGCTGACCAGCGGGGCCGGGCTGTCAGCGGAGGCGGGGTCGGGCGAGCGGGAGCGTGCATTCTACGGGCGCTGGCAGGCGGGCCCGGGCGAGTGCGGGGTGAGAGGCAACGCGAGGCAGGCCGGCTTGTCAGGGGCGCGAAGGCGACGCGAGGCGGGCGGGGTGCGTGCTCGCTGGGCCAGTGCGGAGCGAAGGCGAGCGGGACTTGGGCCGCGGGGAGAGGAGCGGGGTGGCGAGCTGGGCCGGCCGAGTTGGGCTGGATCTCGCGAGTTTGGGCTGAGGTAGTGGGCCGGACTGGGTTTTGGATTTTCTGGGTTTGGGTTTAAGGCTCTCTTCTATACTTCTATTTTCTTTTCCATCCTAATTCCAACCAAATACAACTAATTGAATTCAAACTAATTTGAATTCAAAACCTAACCACACAACAAAAGAAAAGATGCTCCAGCATGATGCAACAACAAAATTAACCTATGATGGATTTTAATTATTTAAGGAACAAAATCGAATTAAATGCCATACTAAACACAATAAACCTTAGAAATTTAAATAAAGCCAATTAAATTTATTAATAAATGCTGAAATTTAAATTAGGGTGTTACAGGGCGCCCCTGCTATCCCGCCTGCGCCTTCCGGGGGCAAGAGTTGGCGTAGTGCCCCGGCTGGTCGTAGTGATAGCAGGTGCGAACGAGTCCTGGAGCTTGCTATCCGGCAGGAGGAGCTCCCTGCCGTGGAGCCTGAGGTGCTGACGGAGCTGGTGGAGCAGCACGAGCCGGAGGTGCCGGTAACCTCGGGCCCCGGCCTGCCTGCTGCTGTTGTCGAGGCGGGTACTGCTGCGGCCGCTGCTGGTACTGCTGAGGCGGCCGGTACTGCTGCTGCTGGTACTGCTGGGGCGGCTGGAGGCGAGGACGGGTGTTGCTGCCAGAAGCAACGGGAATGATCTTCGTCTTCTTGTCCTCCATCTCGTGGTGCTTGCACTCCGTGTTGAGCACAATGTCAACCAGATGGTTGAAGTCGTCGAAGCGGAGGTTGAGCAGCGCGTACTGGAGGTAGTCCTCAAGACACTCCATGAAGTGCTCCTGCTTGTCGCGGTCATCCGCGACCTCGGTAGGGGCGTAGCGTGCGAGCTGAAGGAAACGATCACGATACTCCGTGACCGTCATAGTTCCCTAAAGTGAAAAGGACAGATGTATGACGAATGATTAGCTCATGCTTCAGAAAGATAGAACATGGGGAATACTAGATCAAAAGGAAATGCTGAAAGATTATATCTGAGTTTACCTTCTTAAGTGCAAGGAACTCCTTCTTCCTTGTCTTCATAACGCCCGTAGGGACGTTGTGGCTGCGGAACCGCTCCCGGAACAGGATCCAGGTGAAAGCCTCGCGGTCCTGAACTCGGTGGGACTCCCACCAGTCCAAAGCTGCCCCTCCCAGCTATCCTGCTGCGTACAAGACACGCTCCCGATCATCGCACTGGACGATGTCCAGCTGTCTCTCCACTGCACGTAGCCAGTCGTCTGCCTGAAGTGGGTCAGACGTGTGGGAGAACGTCGGCGGGTGGCCCCTCAAAAACTCCGCACGCCTATCGCGGGGCTGCTATGATATCTTTCTGCAAGGAAGACTTAGGCATGATAAAGTAGACAGGATAGAGTGGACGGTTTTACCCCCAACGATCTAACTCGTTTTATTAATTAATTATCTTTAACTTAAGATTGATTTTCATTAAACAAATTTAACTACTAAGCTATGCAATCAACCAAAGATCCAAATCAAACATTTGCACAATAACAGACATACAAATTTTATACTTTAGCTGAGTTTAACACACCACTCGACTAACACAACGCATCGCAGAATGTTCTATCGCACTATTATAAAGGGGTCATTTAGCTTACACCTATGATGGTCAGTCGACTTACTTCAGGCCAAAATCTACGGAACCTATTCTATAGAGAAAAATCAAGGCAAGACGAGTAAAAATCTCAGAATTCAAGGAATATAATAGCAAAATAGTTTCAGCAGACAAGGCTTAGAGAGAGAAGTCCTAAAACTCATCCAGTTCTATCTAGGTTTTCGTCCTACAGTCGATATGTCTCTGATACCACTCTGTAACACCCGGTTTATAAAAGGACATAAACCGAGCAATCATATATGTGCCAGGATCAAGTCACACATATATACAATAGAATGAACAATATATCACAACACACATCACGTAAAAAGATGTAATAAAGCGAGTACAAATGTTATTTATTACATTAATGACAAAATGTCTGATACAGCGGAAGCGTAAAAACATATACGAGAAACTCTCGGAAGCAGGGTGCCACAGGGACGTCGACTGGGAGATGAACGCCTAGAAGTCCTCGTACTCCTGGTAGCTCTGAGTGAACTCCCTCACGTCGGCAGGAACTGAGCAGCAGTAGAGTATTCCCAAAAAGGACAAGAGGAAAAAGAGTAGAGAAGGCAAGTGTGAGTACACAACTTGTACTCAACAAGTATAACGCAAACTATGAGGCTCTAAAGTTGGCTGACTCAACTGCATTAGCTTTTAATCTTGGCAAGATTTTATTAAAGCTATTTACTACAAGTGGATGAATTACCATAAACCCAGTTACATAGTAATTAATCAGAATTAATTATGATACTACTGAGAACCAAACCAAACCAACCACCCGGGGAACCCCCCTAATCAAAGGAAGATAACCCCACTAATCAAAAGGAGGATCTGGGCCGCTCATGACCGCGAGCACGGCTAGTATACCAGTTTTACACTTTGTAGAGGTTGCACATCTTTACCCACAAGTCGTGAGCTACGCTAGTTGTTCATCACACTTCCGTAGGTGAGATGACTAGCAAACTCACTAGGAGGCCTTTACAAAGAATCTCGTTGGTAAGGAGTAACCGCTAGGGTGGATCAGCGACGATGGGGCCCACCTCACGGGGGTACAAGACACAGGTGCACAAACCAAGCACAGACCAAGTCGGAGGAGCAGGGACCATTGAAGCTTACCTCCCCTGCCCCGCAGGTAAGTTACTCCAAAGCAAAAAGACCTAATTATTACGCCAAGACCGTCCCATTCCAGTCTTGTGGTTGTGCGGTTGTCCCAGGTTGTCGTTCTAATGACATACGGTCCTTATGGAGAGTAGCTAGCACACAAAACACAGTGCGAGCCCCATAAACGAAGTTTCTATAAAAACCAATTTTTAACGAGACGTGAGCCACTCAAACGGGCCACTCCCAGAATTAAGTTGCATATACCATTAATCAAATTAATTAAAAAGGACCAAGTGTGTTATAGAATGGCACCTAGCACAACTAACAAAAATGCAACCCAAGGGATATATATAAAGGATATAAAGTGGCTAGGAAAGTCCTTATAGGCATACAGTATTAAAATGCAGTATGAAAATGTATTTAAAGTGATTGGTGTTGTTCATGTTATACTTGACTTCCTCAAACTGCTCCTAATGCTCAAACTGCTCAGAAGGTGGTGGCTGCTCCGGGTACTGGTACTGGGGCTCCTCCGGTAGCTCAACGTCTACTCACGAACACATGGCCAAAACAAGGCAACAACATAAACATACATGCAAACAAAGGCTAACACTAAGAAACAATACAACAATACATGAAAACAGCGAACAAAACTAAGCTAGAACTATTCTACGCGTTACAACGATCGCGTGGGCATAAAGAACACCTAAAACGGAGCTAGAACGCGAAAACTAGGCCTAAAACAGGATCTAGGGGCTAAACTATAAGAAAAACAGAGTTCCAGGGACCTAAACATAATTAAACCTTAGTTCTAGGGTCTAACTCACAAAAACACCAAGGCTGGACGGTGGGTTCTATTTCTGGAGAGGTTAGGGGCCTAAACGTTAAAAACTGGGCCTGGTTGGAAATATTTTTGAACTATCACGGACTGCGGGTTGATTTTAAAGAACCCCGGGGTCTCTTTTGCAAAACCTGCAGGCGCTGACCAGTATCCGCCTGAGTTGACTCGGGCTGGATCTGTTCTGGGCCGTCCGATAGAGATAGAGCGGCCACAATGAGTTGGGTGCGCGGGGTGGCGGCGCTCGCCCACCGGCGGCTCTGTCCGCGGCGGGGCGACGCGAAGCTCGCCGAAGTTCGTCAAAATCGACGCTCCGAGGGTCAAATCGAGTAGGGCTTTGGCCCGGGACGGTCAGTGCGATACGCGTAAGCCACTTGAGCCAAGAGCGGGGCACGGGGGTGCTCAGAGCTGTGCTTGCAACAGCGGCGGCAGCCCTGGGCATCGGGAATCCGCCGGCGTGCGGCGTTCGGGTTGTGCCAGCGCTGGAAAACGGGTGCAAAGGGCACGTGGAGCATGCGCAGGGCACGAGCAACCTAAAACAGGGGTCACGCGGGGTTGGGGAGGACTGCAAGGCATCCGCCATGGCGGAGCTATGGCGGCGAGACGCTGGCGTGCTAGGTCCGGGTACCAAGGGTGCGCTACGGTCGAAACTAACTAGCGCAAAAGCGAGAGAAGGCCGGGCTAGTACTCACCGAGGGTTCAGATCGGGTCGGAGCTGTAGCGGAGGGACAATGGCGGTGAGGTCGAGCAGAGGCGATGGGGCGGTGCTCGCGGAGGAGGGCGCTGCAGAGGGAGTCCGGGCGCCTGGACTCCACGGATCGATGTGTGGTGCTCCTGCGAAGCCGGTGGGGGGGTCAGAGGGACTCGAGGGTCGACGGCGGCGAGCAATCGCGACGGCGAAGCGATCTCACCTCTGGGTGGGGCAGATGTGATTCCGGCGAGGTGAAAGCCTGGGGTCGAGCGTGGAGTACTCGGATGGCTTCCTGGTGCCGCGGCGGAGTCGCTACGGTGGTTTGCAGGGTCTTGGGGGGCGGTGGGCGTGTGCGGCGCAGGGAAGGCCGGGGATGCGTTTAAAGGAGCTGGCTGGTGATACTGGGCAGGCGTGCCACGGTTGGAAAGCCGCACGAGAATCATGGGATTGACTCCGTGCGCGCAAGAAGCAGATCGGGGAGACGGTTTGGCGTGATTCCGGGCTGGGTGGGGAAGCTTCTAGAGGATGGGGGCGAGGCTGACCGGTGGGCCTGTGGGAGTCGGGGTGGTCCACAGAGCAGGGACGGGCGAGCGGGGTTGGGGTTGGACGGAGCAGAGGCATTCGGCACGGGGAAGAAGGAAGGAAGGGGGAGAAGACAACGCTGACCGGTGGGCCATTCCGTGTCAGTCGCACGCACGGTGAGCCAGGACGGGGAAGCGCGCGGCTTGCTGGGCTGCGGGATGCTGGGCCCGCGGGGAAGGGAAGAAGAGGAGGTGGCGAGCTGGGCTGGCGCTGAGGTTTGGGCCAGTAGGGATGGAGTGGGCCGAGCGGGTTGGGTTGTTGGGCTGGTTTGAGATGGTTTGGTTTTTTTTTTCTAACTCCACTCCTTTCTATTTCTATTTCCACACCACTCAATCTATTGAATTCAAATTCAAATTTGAATTCAACCCTAGCACTCAAACAAATAAAAAAATGCACCAGCATGAATGCAACCACAAGATTAAACCTAGAAAAAATTTTAATTACTTGTGAGAGAAAATTAATTTAAATGCAAGTCTAAGCATATAAAACCTTAGAAAATTAAATAAAGCCAATTAAATTTATTATTAAATGCTGAAATTTAAATTAGGGTGTAACAGGTCAACCCTCTCCCCCATCTTTGACCCAAGCCAAGGGCCTGTTTGCTTTGATTCAAAATCTATCAGGGTCCTTTCTGCAAAAGTTTAAATCCTTTTCAAGCTGAACTTTGAAAATTCCTAGGAAATTGTAGAAAACTCAGAAAAATGCAAAACTAATTTTGTTGTGTTCCTTGTAATTAGCTCTACTAGATGATGTTATGAGTTTAATTTGAATCTTTGTGTATCAAGTTTTAAAAATAGGAGTAAGATATAGCTCTTTTATTTATAAACTATGTTCTAGAATTATTTTTCTTGTGAGCCTTGAGCCATGTGTTCTATAGAACATGTCTAGCTCTATGTAATTTTTCTAAACCCATTCACACTGCTTGTGCTTTTAAAAATTTTCTTTATTATGTATTGCTTATGTCCTTAAATATTTATTTAAATCCTTTCTATGTTTATTTTTAAAAACTTCCTCCATGTTATTTTGTTTAGTTAAGATACTTGACATGGATAATCTGGATTGTTTGATTGATTGAATTTACAACTTTATCGTGACGGAAAGCTATACTCAAGTACCTTACTATTTTTCAACTATTGCATTTCATATAGAAATCACCCCGCTAGCAGACGGAACGTACGAACTTATCTAGGAACCAGACGGGGATATTTCTGAAGCCCAGGCCAACATTGTTCAGCTAACTGAAGTCCCGAACTCCGATTCGGAAGAGCCAAAGTCTATTGACTCCATAGACACCACTACAGGCAAGCCCCGATGCATGATCCTATTGTTTTTTTAAAATTATTACAATTCATTACTATTTACTTGTGCATTTAAGTTATTGGAATTGAATGAAAACCTCATATGCATAATTCTAGGTACCTATTGATTGAACATTAGAACTGAGTTCGCTTAGATGCTATGCTAATAGGACCGGTAAAAGTCGAGTGATTACCTGTCACTCACGAGATTTATAGGAATTGATTGTTTACATTCTTGCAATCACTATAAGGACCATGGACGGACTTGGTTACAAGCTTCATAATGGAAATTACTAAGGCCGCAGTGTGTAGTAGCGGTGGTTTAGCATTTGAAAGTACTAGCCACATGCCGTAAATATGGTACGCGGTAAGACTAGTAACTGATCGGCCCGGCAAATGGACATACCTCCCACTCTCTCTTAGAGATAGGAAGATATATTATGTTGCAACACCGCGACTACAAAGATGTGGTGGTTCTCTGTAGTAGGGAGAGTGGCCCAGATCCATGAACCGGAATGAGAAGCAAACGGTCGCTTGGGAGTGACTCGACAGTACTCCAAGCGTGTGTGCTAGGTTTATCCTTGCAAGGTTGGAAATTCGATTCAGAATCGTCCGTTTTCTCATGGAATTGAGACTGCTTGATCCCTTTGCTATATAGAGTAAGAAGTGGGATAATGATGATATCAAAAATGGTTGGATGAAATTAATTCTTCTACCATGTTTGTATAGATAGGTGCATACCTAGAATGGTTATTACAACTAGAATTTGAAAGCAAAAATTTGAATTAAGGACATACTCTTTGTGGCTTTTCAGCAAAAGAAAAACCCAGAACCTTTCCAAGCCCAGCATGTCTAGATATGGGGGCTACTGTATACCCTTATTCGGATTAGTCTTGCTGAGTATTAGTATACTCAGACTTGTGGTGACTTTGTTTTCAAGGATGACTTCGGAAGACCCAAACACTAGTCTGACTTGGCCTAGTGTTTTACCTTCTGGCTGGTCTATGGAATGGGAACCATCTTCGACCAGCAATGACTTGGAAGAATGATGTCATGCTCGGGCTTACCATGGCATCTACCCTACGATGTTAGTGTATAATTATGTTTTTACTTCCGCTGTAGACCTTCTAAAGTAAGCATAGCTTACTTTTATCTCTTTTCTCCAAATAAACTTGTAAAAGCTAGACTTTTGTTTACTAGCTTTAAAACTCTAATGTAAATTACACCTCTTATCTATGTGATGTAAAATATTGTGGAATGTTGTATCTCTGACTCGCCTTCGTGCGGGATGTATACTTGTGTTATGATCGGATATTCAGTGGTTACATCGGGATGTTACCCGACAGACCAATGATTATACCGGTTAAGGTGTGCTTAGATGTTTAGCGCACTCTAGCTGGTATAATTCAGAATGGTTCTGCCACACCTTCGTACAAGGCGACTGATGGGAGTCATCATTTCTTGCAGGGCTAAGATTCGAAGCCCATCTCTGAAGACTGGCTGAAGAGATCTTAGACATAGTGGTCCGCGAGGTCATTGACGAGTTGGACCGCATTATATTCGAAGAGGAATCTGTTGTAATGTTGGAATGAATGGGAAAAGGCCCTATGTAATTGTTGTGGTTGAGTAAAACTAGTGTAAACTTGGGCGAAGCCCCAGTGTGTAATGATTGTGAAGTTCTGCCATTGTTAGCGATAGATTTGTCCCTCGAGGACACATTGTATTTTATTTGTGAAGAAACACTATTGTTAATGAAAAGTTTGTCCCTTCGAGGACGTATTGTATTTCATTTGCGAAGCGCCACCCCCCTTTTGCATTCTTGGAGGGACACTTGTTTCAAGGGTGTGGGCATTTGAATTGTGCGAAGCCCCTTCTGTATATGGTGAAGCCTTTAATTAGTTGCGAAGCGCCACCCCCCTTTGTTTCTTGGGGTGACTCATGACTGCAAGTGCACAACGTACTTATTCACGAAGCGCCACCCCCCCCCTTTGCATTCTTGGAATAGTGGGGCACGCCACATTCGTCGATCAAATTGCAAGTGCCTTTAGAACTATGTTCCGAAGGGCTTTTGATAGGGGGACCTTTAGCACTTTTGCTCGCTTAGGTGGGCCCTAGCCTTCGGCTTTCGCACGATAGGACTTTCCCTACCCTCGGCGCTTCGGCGCGGAGGGTCTTTTATGTGGAGGGGGCCTTCGGCTCTTTAGCACGCTTAGGCTAACCCTGTGCCTTCGGCTTTCGCACGATAGGTCTTTCCATGCCTTCGGTGCTCTGCGCGGAATGTCTTTTCGACTAGGAAAAATTAAGAACTGAGACTTAAGGGTGCGGCGGACCGCTCAGCTTCGCAAGCCCTGGGCTCATTTCTCGAAGTGTCAATCACGCATAATGCACCAGGAACAGGAGAACCAGGAATGGGGAGCTCTCCTACGGGGTGGAGACAATGGGGTCGGTCCATGGATTTTCCTTCCTTTTGCCACATTTCGCTCAAAGGGTTGAAGGGAGATAGTGCATCAAGCTATTCGCAAGGGTTAACTTGATCCTCTTCCCCAGGGATCCCAGATGAGGGAAGCCTAGGAGAGCCGCCGACTCCAACTATCATCCATGTTTTTTCTCCTATTTTTCTATTTTTATTTTCAAAATAGGAAGTTCAAGATAGAATTCGGGTACTATAGGTGGGGCCATTACCATATATAACATAAGACTTCTCCCCCAATTCTATTTAGTCAAGCCTCTCGATCTGTCATTATACCTCGAGAGGTAGAAAGAATAGCAATTCTCATTCCGCCCAAAACCTTAGAAATTCCTTGATAGTTGACATAAATTCGTAAGCCAGGTCGGCTGATATGCTTTAAAAAGGTTCTAGTTCTATATATTCCCTTTCTAGTCTTTCTCTTTTGATGTCGCAAAGTTGAAACCAAGAAATATCTGTTATTTTCCTGATGTTTCCGAACACTTTCAATAAAACCCTCTCGTAGAAGTATTTTAACAATGTTTTTGGTAATATTTGTGGATATTACTCGAACAGTTCCTTTTTTATTCATGTCTGTGTTTCTTATAGAGGTTAGTAAATCAGCAATAGTGTCCTTGCCCATAAGACTCTAATTCTAGGTTCCTCCTAATTTTTCTACAATCAACATGTTTTCCTTTTTCTTTTAATTTTGGATTTTAAAGCATATACGTGAAACACAATCTACTAATTTTTCTTTGATCTATATCTCGTCTACTAGTGTTTATAATACTTCAGGAGCTAATGAAACTATTTTCATAAAATTCAATTCTCTCAATTCATCGGCAATCGCGCCAAAAACTCGAGTTCGTTTTGGATTTCCTTTTTGATCAATGATAACTGCTGCATTGTGATCATAGCGTATTATTATACCATCTTCGCATTTGAATTCTTTACATGTACGTACAATTGCAGCTCGAATTACTTCGGATCTTTCTAGAGGCAATTGGGGTACTGTGTCTTTGATTACAGCAACAATAACATCACCAATACGAGCATATCGCTGATTACCAGCGGCTCCTATGACTCGAATACACATCAATTTTCTAGCTCCACTATTATCTACTACATTTAAAAGGGTCTGAGGTTGAATCATATTATTTTGATTTTGATTTGTTATTTCAATGCAGAAGGATGAAAGAAATATTGTCTTTCCAGAAAGAAAAACCTGGGGTTTTTTATCTTCAATACTCCTTTTTGAGGTTCTATATCTCTAATCGAAGAAACTGACTTCGTATGGGCATTTTACTGGCAGCTATAGAGATAGCTACTCTAGCTACAGTTTCGGATACTCCGCTCATTTCATAAAGTATTCGACCTGGTTTAACAACGGCTACCCAATATTTGGGGGATCCCTTTCTCGAGCCCATACGTGTTTCTGTGGGTCTTATTGTAACCGGTTTGTCGGGAAAGATACGCACCCAGATTTTTCCACCACAACGTGCATATCGTGTCATTGCCCTTTGTCCTGCTTCTATCTGTCTTGCGGTGATCCAAGCGGGTTCAAGTACTTGAAGAGCATATCTACCAAAACCAATATGATTGCCTCGGCAGGATTTTCCCTTCATTCTTCCTCTATGTTGTTTATGAAATCTAGTTCTTTTGGGGTTATAGTCGATGGTTCTTTCTTAGTTCCATCTCTACTGCAAAACTGGACATGAGAGTTTCTTCTCATCCAGCTCCTCGCGAATTAAATGAGAAAGAGTGCGAATTTATCTAACTCCATAATATTGAAAAAAATTCAATATTATGGATAGATACACATCAATATATAATAGAAAGAGTTAGGTATTTTTTTATTTTGACTTTCAACTTCAACTTGGGCAATAAAGGTGCTGATGTGCAGTTTACAATTGAACCTTGGACCTCTACCATTGGAGCCAAAGGCCAACTGCAACTTGCCTAGTTTAGAGTGAAGGGAATTCCAATAGATCAGAGAGGTTTGAGGACAATTGCTAAGATTGGGGGTCTTGTGGGAAAAACTATGGTGATTGATGAGAGCACAAGGTTTAATAGGGACTTTGTCTGGATTAAGCTTGCATGTAGGGATTTTGATCTAGTCCCTCCTTCTGCAGAATGTGCTTTGGGTATGTACTTATATGATTTCCTCTTTGAGAGAGAAAGTCTAGTGGAGGATGGTGGCCAACCAAACACCAAAAAACAAAGAACTGATCAAACTGCTGGTGGTCAGAATGTGAATAACAATGAAGCACCACCCATCACAAAAGAGAACTTGACATATGGTGACAACAGATTTGGGAACAAAACTGCTAAGTGGGGAGGATCACCAGTCAAACTCTCAAACTCTGCTCCTGGAAAGTTCAATGTTGCCATGAACAATGTTATTGACAAGCTGAAAGGTAAAAAAGCCAAGGAATATGGAGACTCACAGCAGACAATTAACCCTATAGATCCTCCTCATCAGACTGAAGCTATCCCAGCTGCCACATATGATCCTAGTGGGGAGGTTGCAGTTGGAGAATCTGAAGAAAATAATGATGCTAGTTGTGATTATGTAACTGAAGTCATGAAGGTCATAGACTCTACTGCCGAATCTTCTAAAATCAGGGAAAATCTCTTTATGGCCAGATGTATGCAGTTTGAACGTGTTGACCATCCAAAAATGACTCAGGGTTTTGCTGATTTCTCTGACAAATCTACCTCTGCTGAAGAAAAAGAATTTGATCTGACAAAGCTAGTCAACCCCTGTGATGCTATCAAGGCCCAAAGCAGGTCTATTTCCAGCAGAAATGTATCTCGGTAAAACGGCCATAACTCTTAGCTCCTATGTCCAAATTTGGTGATCTTGGACTCTATGGAAATCTTATTCAGAGGGCTACACATCCCAACTGAATATTTGATCCAAAACACAATGGATCAAAATAGTATTTCACTCCAAGAGCCAACCTATTCTCCAAAGAATACCGAAAAGCCTTTCTTGTTCCCCCAAGTTGATAAATATCAACTCCAACTCTTTCTCCTTTGCAAATGTGCCAACAACACCACGTGAAAAACACCATGTGCATGTGTGTTAGCATTTCACAAACATTTTCAAAGGATTTTTACTTGATCTCACCACGCCACTCGATCCTAGCAACATCGCAATGTTAGATCGCTCAAGTGGCACTAGATGACCGATATGCAAACAAGTTTGCCCCTCTTGATAGTATGGCCATCTATCCTAAATCCGGTCATGCACTTCTCTACACAACCTTTGACCGGTGAAATGAAATGCCCTACAAATCATACCTTTGCCTTGCGCATTCCATTTCATCTTCCCAAATGTTGATGCCACACAAGCACCAAACTCCATCAAGCCTTTTGATCATCATCACGAGTCAACACTTGGCTTGATCTTTCTTAAATGATATGATCCACTCCATATCATCACATGACCTCTTTGGTCCATCGATCTTGACCTTGCTCGCTCTTCACCGTTGCCTCGGTCCATCGGCGTCAAATCTTGCCCAAGCTTCACCGTCTCGCGGTCCCTCGCTTCAAAGCCTTGACTTGCCCTTCTCCATTGCAACCGGTCCATCAAGCCAAGCCTTGTCTTGATCTTCTCCACTTTGGTCACATAACTCCGTGTCATGTCTCATATGCAATGAGCTTCTCGATCACACTATATGAGCATAGCATCAACCCTTAGCCATTTCTCCTCCATGGCACATGTTGCTCATACTAGTGTCTTTGTGTGGACTAATCTCCTGTGTATCTCAACATAAACACTTATTAGTCCACCTAAGTTGTCACTCAATTACCAAAACCAAACAAGGGCCTTTCAGCGGCGCAGGAGTGCGATGCCGTGGACGACGGCCTACCGCCACCATGCACCGACGGAGCAGTGGGAGGCGCAGTCGAGGGACAAGAAAGGTGAGGGCTCCTCTGTAGGGTCCAGGTCCGGTAATCGCCAGTGGTAGCGGCGCAATTCCTCCGGTGGCGGACCGAGCGCTGAGCCGGGCCACAAGGACGGACCTGACCAGTGTCGCAGGTGCGGGAAGACAGGCCACTGGGCTCGGGATTGCCCGACGAAACCCAAAAACCAGGCGGCCCATGTGGCACAGGTGGACGAGGAAAAGGGGACGCTGATTATGGCGATGGTGAGTTTGATCCAGATTCCCCCCACCCCTCGCGCGGCGTAGGTCAGCGCTCCGCTTCCGGCGACAAAGAGGCCGGAGGTGGGCGGTCCGCTGCAACTAGTGGAGGGGAAGGTCCTCACGCAGCTCGACGGCGATGTCCCCTCCGACGACGCCCTCTGTTACCTCGACACGGGGGCGACCAAACACATGTCCGGGTCGCGCGCTGTCTTCTCCGAGCTCGACAGCAACATTGCCCGAACGGTGCGCTTTGGGGATGGCTCAGTGGTCAAGATCGAGGGGTGCGGGATGGTGCTCTTCTCCTGCAAGATTGGCGAGCACTGGCAGCTCAACGACGTCTACTTCATCCCGTGACTCGACACCAATCACATTAGTGTTGGGTAGCTGGACAAGGAAGGCCATGACGTCCACATCAAGCATGGGGTGATGTGGATCCGTGACGAGCAGAGGCGCCTTCTTGCTTGAGTGCGGTGCTCTCCCACCCGCGTGTACACCATCTACCTCGACATCGCGCACCCGATATGTCTAGCGGCACGGCGAGCTGACAAGGCGTGGCGCTGGCACCAGCGCTTCGGCCACATCGGCTTCCAAGCACTGTAGAAGCTCCAGAATGGCGACATGGTTCGGGGGCTGCCGCGCATGGATCACGTTGATCAGGTGTGCGACAGCTGTCTGGCCGGGAAGCAGATGAGCTTGTTCCAGGCGCAGGCGCGCCGTCGAGCGGTGGACATCCTCAACTTGGTGCATGGCGACATTTGCGGGCCCATCACGCTGACGACGCCGAGCAGCAGCCGCTACTTCTTGCTGCTGGTAGATGACATGAGCCGGTACATGTGGCTCTGTCTTCTCGCAAGCAAGGACCAGGCACCGGCGGCCATCCGGCGATTCAAGGTGGCGGCGGAGGTGGAGTCGGGCCGCAAGCTCAAGGTGTTGTGCACAGACCGGGGTGGAGAGTTCACCTCGATGGAATTCAGGGCCTACTGCACAGAGGAGGGCATCCAGCGACAGCTCACAAACCCCCTACTATCCACAATAGAACGGGGTTGTGGATTGCCGCAATCAGACGGTGGTGGGCATGGCGAGGAGCATGATGAAGGTGAAGGCGTTGCCGGCGATGTTCTGGGGCGAGGCTGTCAACACGGCGGTGTACATCCTCAACAGATCACCTACACGTAGCCTCGACGGCAAGACGCCCTATGAGGCCTGGCATGGCGAGCGTTCAGCGGTGCTGAACGCTTCTTTGCCACTTTTGGGTGCATTGCTCATGTGCGGAACACGAAGCCGCACCTCAAGAAGCTGGAGGACCGGAGCACGCCGATGATCTTCGTCGGCTATGAAGCGGGATCCAAGGCGTACAAGGTGTACAACCCTATGGACGAGCGCGTCAGCGTGAAGTGCGACGTCGTGTTCGATGAAGATGCCCGGTGGGACTGGGGCGTGGAAGCTGGAGGAGGCAATGGCGGCAGTGCGGAGGAGTTCACCGTTGAGTACCCAGTCTTCACCGAGCAGGTCGTGGGGAGTGAGCCCGCGGGGAGAGCCCAGCGATAGTGAACTCCCCGCCCACGGTCACGACGCCATCGACGCCGAGCGCGCCCACGACGTCGTCCCCGGCAACACCGAGCGTGCCCACGACGTCCCCCACGGTGACACCGAGCGCGGCGCATGTGCCGCTCGAGCCCGTCGAGTTTGTGATGCCGACAAACGACCTCGACGACACGCTGGACGCCGACCACGATGACGACGTACCGGCGCGCTTTCGCAAGTTCGACAACGTGCTTGGGCCAGAGTCTCCGCCGGGGCTGGCACCTCGTGTTCTCGACGGCGGTGTTATCGCCATAAATTAACAGGGTTAATTTATGGGCCGAAAGCAAGATGGGCTTAAAGCAAAAGACTGAAGAAGACTTGTAAATCGGCTCCTGCGTGAGCATCTGGGCCACATGGGCCATGTATCTTTAGATTTAGTTCAAGGTTAGAGATAGAGTCCAATCGGGACAAGATTAGTTTAGATTGTTTCCCAAGTCTCCGGACTATAAATATGTATCCTTTGTTATTCGTAAGAACATCATCACGACTCGCAAACAACAATTCTCGGCGCATCGCCACCCCTAATCCTAGGGTTTCATCCAAGTAAGTGCCATGCTGCCCTAATCGCTTCTTTCGATCAGGGCAGTATTGTTCTTGCTTTTACCTTGGTATTACTCGTACTGAAGCGTTTTTTATGGCGAGTAATACTAGTTATCATGATGTTCGTAGCATGGCTTTTAGTAGATCTGTTGTGCTTCGTTGTTTATCATCTGCGAATATCACGTCGTCTCTGTGCAGTCACGTTTCAATCTCACGCTAGTTCTTATCGCATAGAATTAGTCGCACAGAGGCAACACCCTACTTCTTTCATGTCTAGTAGATCTGATCTGTTATGGTTTGCTCTTATCTTAAGAGTTGGCATAATATCTGCTAGGTTAGGCCTTGCAAACGGATTGGATGATCCGGTGGTGTAATAGATGCTTTATCTTAGCCTTGATAGGGATTGTTCCGGGAATCGGCTCTTACTAGTTCTTAGGCCTCTGTTTTGGGATGTGGTTTAGTTGTCTATTATGTTCGCTAGGCCTAGTCACGTGTAGGATGTTCCGATCTAGCAGTGAAGCTGTCACTATCGTGGATTAGATCAATTAGATTTAAATGAAGCAGTTTTATAGTTATTTGCTCTATTTACCATATCTGGATACAATCAGATCCCATCTGACACCGGGACTCGATCGGCTCTTCAAAGCCGATGCAAGAGTCGTCCCGGGGAGCCGACCACGGCTCGGACTTACGTTTACACGTGTCTTTGTATGCAGGAAACTGTTCGGAGCACGTCTGCACCCTCCTGATCGGGTATAGGTCAGGTGGCACGCCCGGTTTTCACACATCCTCCGGGTGCGTGACAGAAATTGCAGGCCGTCGACGAGGGAGCAGTGCCTCTAGCGCCCTAGCAACCTCCCGGCTCTTCGTGTTGCCCGTCGCTGCTCGCCGGTGGGTTTCGACCGACAACACATTCTGGCACGCCCAGTGGGACAGCTCTCGGCAACAACATCCACTGCAACAATGACTGGAGCTCAAGATCAAGAACCCGCTCCCAAGCCCGTCACGTATGATGGGCTTCCTCCTGAACACAAGAAGAAGTATGATGAGATCAAAGCTCTGCTGGAAGCCGATCTCATCGGCTCTTTTTAGAGGACTCGCAACCATGGCATCAAGTGGAAGGGGTTCTCACCAGAAGGCGCTCTCGACAATGTAGATCTGTCTGTACCATCTGAAGAACGCACCAGAGCCCTGCGTCAGGAGATGAACTACATGGTGGCCCATGCGCTTCATCGGAACTCTCAGAGCCTGATGAACGAACTCGAGCGCATGGCGCATCGTGTCATCCAAGAGATAATCAAGAACCAGTACTCTCCATCGGGGCCAATCCTGGGGAGTCACACAGAGGAAGCTGCACTGCATTCTAGGCCGCAACTGCCATTCTCATTTGCAGCTCCCAGACCACAGAGCTCGCCGATCTACGTCATCCACAAGATCGGCGGTGATCCTGGAGAAGGCCAGGTCCTCACCGAGCCACCTAAGGAGATTCCGCACAGCTACACGTGCGCCTACATCCCTGACAGCGTCAGTCCAGCACGCTCGGTGCAGATGGTGAACCCAGGAACTTCTAGAGCAGACGCAGAAAAACAAGCGTGGCTGGCAAAGTACGCTACTGGGCCGAGTGCTGAGCCATCGGCCCCAGGAGTTCTTAGTGTGGAGCAGGTCAGTGCAATACTCATAGACCAGTTCGGCATCCTGCCCAAGAGGAAAGCGATCGGCTATTCCAAGCCGTATCCAAGCGACTATGACTTGATCCCACTGCCACCCAAGTATCGGCTTCCTGAGTTCACCAAGTTCAACGGGTTAGAGGGAGCCAGCTCCATCGAGCATGTGAGCCGATACTTAACACAGCTTGGGATGATCTCAGTGTCGGATCCATTGAGGGTCCGGTTCTTCGGCCAATCCCTTACAGGCCCAGCTTTTGGGTGGTATGCGTCACTAGCTCCGGATTCGATTCGGACTTGGAGGCAGCTTGAAGATCAATTCCATACCCAGTACCACTCGGAAGCTGCAGAAGCTGGAATTGCCGACCTCGCCCAAGTCAGGCAGAAGCGAGGAGAGACTGTGTCAGAATACATACAACGCTTCAGGGAGGTCAAGAACCGATGCTACTCGTCACGCATCACAGAGAAAAGAGGCAGTCGATCTGGCTGTCCTGGGACTTGCTAAGCCGATCAAGGATGCGGCTTTTTAGTTGGAGCTCACGTCTCTGGCGCACCTGGTGCAGAAGCTTACAGCATACGAGCATTATCATCCTGAGCTGTACCAGGACAAGTTCAAACGCCATGTGAACATGGCCCAGGCGGATGAATCTGATGACTCGGGTGAAGAGCAAGAAGTGGCCGTGGCAGAGTGGACTCGGGGGGCAAATCCTGTCCCATGCAAGTGGATCAAACAACAGGGGCTTGTGAAGGGCTTCGACTTCGACGTGACCAAAACAGAGCAGATATTTGATCTGCTCCTCAAAGAAAAACAGCTGAAGCTACCAGAGAATCACAAGTTGCCGACGGCACAAGAGCTGTAGGGAAGGGTATACTGCAAGTGGCACCACTCGTTCACTCATGCCACGGGTGAATGTAAGGAGCTGCGTCGTCAGATCCAATCGGCTATCTAGCAAGGCCGATTAATCCTGGCTCAACACACGATGAAGGTTGACACAAAGCCTTTCCCACAATCTAACATGGTGGAACTGTCAGACTTCGGATCCAAGGGCCAGGATTTGGCATTCCAGATCAACATGGTGGGACCCATGCGTCGCCATGACAAGCAGAGGAGAGAGGCCGCTTCTGGCAAGCGGCCGCAGAATGAACACAAGTTGGAACAGCAGCATGTGACTGAAGAGCAAGTGCGTCACATCCGCAATCAGCTTCCAGCTTCTAATCGGCTTCTAGAAAAATACCAGTACCAGTACTAGCTACGCCGCCGATACGAATCGGAAGAAGACGAGTACGAGCACCGCTCAGGAAGGACATTGGGGAGGCGCCAGGCTATACGCGACCACTGGCATTGCCCGTTCTTCAGGTACTGTTGGAATTCCGGCATGAGCCGATTACCTACTATAGATGATTGCTTGGAGTGCAGGCCTCGAGAACACCAGCAGGACAAGACATCAATGTTCCGGCATTTGGGGCCCAGAACACGTCAGGATGACCATGTGAGGCGCCCATCCGGGGGTGATTCAAAGCTAGAGGAAGAAGATAGGTACCATCGCCCACGGTGGTGTCCTGACGGGCTCAATCGGTCGCAGAAGCGCAGAGTACAGCGCTTGCGCAATCTAGAAGAGGCAGAAGCAAAGTATCTTGACGTGCTGAGGAAAGCGCGTCCGGATCTTGCGGAGCAAGTCAGGTGACCGCAGAGGAAAGAGAGGCGCCCCCCAAGGAAGGAGTGGCGCCCCAAGCAGACAAAAGCCGATGAGAAGCCATCGGCTGATGTGAACATGGTGTTCGTGCTCCCGTCGGAGTTTCGAGCACCCCAACCGGAGGAATTGGCCATCGCGCAGCTGGATCTCAGCCCACGGCCAATCATTTTCGAGAAGCCCAAGGAAAAGAGCTACAAACACTTGAAGGGGTTATATCTCAAGGGCTTCATCGACGGCAAGCCTGTGAACAGGATGTTGGTCGACACTAGTGCCGCAGTCAACCTGATGCCATATTCTGTGCTGCGCCGATTGGGTCGTTCTTCTGCCGATTTGATCAAGACCAATGTGGTGCTTAATGACTTTAATGGACAGCCATCAGAGGCGATAGGGGTTCTTAATGTGGAACTGACAGTGGGCCGCAAGACTGTACCGACATCGTTCTTCATCGTTAACAGCAAGAGTACATACACGGTGCTGCTTGGAAGGGACTGGATTCATGCCAACTGTTGTATCTCTTCCACAATGCACCAGTACCTCGTCCAATGGGATGGTGATGAAGTAGAAGTGGTCCCTGCAGACGATTCCAGCGAGGTCTCGGTCGCAGATATGAACGCTTGGGATGCAGAAGGACAAGAGCCGATCTCAGGGATCGCCCTGGAAGACTGTGATCGGATTGAGGCGACAAAAAACGGACTGAGGCTGGTCTTATCCACTGGCCTCACAGAATAGATGCACCCTGCCTAGCCACGGGGTGTAATAAAAATAGAGAGGCCGATCCCGGCGATCGGCCCCGAAAAATAGAAAAATTCTATTTTTGGTCGGAATTGTTACATCATGTACACATGATGGCCGCCTCTAGAAATTGGCCATCCATTGACTATTTGGCTCTGAGAAATAATAGAAGTATAGAAGTGGCCAGCCCGTGCGGTTGGCCAAATAATTTTTCTTGTCATCTCCCTGTGTTTGCTGCTGATCTTGTGGATAGTGAAGACTCGCTTGCATTCGCGGCTGATTTTTTAGATGATGGCAAACTCGGATACGGGTTCACATCAGCTGATGATTTGGAAGAGGTTGACATCGGTCCTGGGGATAAGCCACGGCCGACATTTATCAGCAAAAATTTGGATCCGGCTTTGCGAGAGGAGATGATTGCACTGCTAAAAGAATACCGGGATTGCTTTGCATGGGACTACACCGAGATGCCTGGACTGGATAGAAGTATAGTCGAGCATCGGCTCCCGCTCAAGAAAGGGTTTCGGCCGTTTCAGCAACGAGCACGTCAGATGAAGGCCGAAGTCCTAGAAGAAGTTAAGAAAGAGGTGGAGAAGATGCTGGATGCTGGGTTCATCAGGCCGTGCCGGTATGCAGAATGGATCTCTAGTGTGGTGCCGGTACAAAAGAAAGATGGCCGATGGCGTGTCTGCGTCGATTTTAGAGATCTCAACAGAGCAACTCCAAAGGACGAATACCCGATGCCTGTTGCAGAGACATTGATCAAGGCAGCTGCTGGTCACAAAATGATGAGTTTTATGGATGGCAATGCCGGTTACAACCAGATCTTCATGGCCCCAGAGGACGTGAACAAGACTGCGTTCAGAGTACCAGGCGCAGTTGGCTTGTTCGAGTACTTGGTTATGACCTTCGGACTGAAAAATGCCGGTGCAACGTACCAACGTGCTATGAATTACATTTTTCATGATCTCATCGGCAAGTTGGTAGAGATTTATATTGATGATGTCGTGGTCAAGTCCAAATCAGCCACGGGGCATTTAGAAGATCTGCGTCAAGTTTTGGAGCGGACTCGAAGGTTTGGACTCAAAATGAACCCGAAGAAGTGTGCCTTCGGTGTATCGGCCGGTCAATTTCTGGGATTCCTGGTGTGTGAACGGGGAATCGAGATCGGCCTAAAGAGTCAAGAAGCTATAAAGATGATGAAGCCGCCTACTACAAAGAAGGAGTTACAGAAACTCATCGGTAAAATTAATTTTGTCAGGCGATTTATTTCTAATCTGTCCGGACGCATTGAGCCGTTTATGGGTTTAGTAAAGATCAAATCCGATGATGAGTTTCGCTGGGGGGCAGAAC